>NC_135539.1:99133514-99743871 GCF_045843805.1 Urocitellus parryii
GATGCTGCCACATCGATGTTCATAGCAGCATAATTCACAATAGCTAGACTGTGGAACCAACCCAGATGCCCTTCAATAGATGAATGGATAAAAAAAATGTGGCATCTATACACAATGGAGTACTATGCAGCAATAAAAAATGACAAAATCATAGAATTTGCAGGGAAATGGATGGCACTAGAGCAGATTATGCTTAGTGAAGCTAGTCAATCCCTAAAAAACAAATACCAAATGTCTTCTTTGATATAATGAGAGCAACTATGAACAGAGCAGGGAGGAAGAGCAGGAAGAAAAGATTAACATTAAACAGAGACATGAGATGGGAGGGAAAGGGAGAGAAAAGGGAAATTGCATGGAAATGAAGGGAGACCCTCATTGCTATACAATATTACATATAAGAGGTTGTGAGGGGAATGGGAAAATTAACAAGGAGAGAAATGAATTACAATAGATGGGGTAGAGAGAGAAGATGGGAGGGGAGGGGAGGGGGGATAGTAGGGGATAGGAAAAGTAGCAGAATACAACAATTACTAATTGGGCATTATGTAAAATTGTGGATGTGTAACCGACGTGATTCTGCAATCTGCATTTGGGGTAAAATTGGGAGTTCATAACCCACTTCAATCTAATGTATGAAATATGATATGTCATGAGCTTTGTAATGTTGTGAACAACCAATAAAAAAAAAAAAAAAGAAAAAAAAAATCCCTCTTGTTACCCAGAAATGAAATTAGTTCATAATTTAGCACTTTGATTTTTGAATTCTAATAAGAATATTAGAATTTTGTATTATTTTTTATATCATAAAAGTCATTTACAAACATTATATCTTACACTTAGCTGTTATTTAATTAAACAAATAATTCACATTAATTTAAAAATGAGGAAGACTTACTTCAGGTGGTTTTCTACCTAGAAGAATATAAGTAGCCATAACTTCATCGTATTTCTGACTTATTAAGGCATCATTTATTTCATCTCGTGCAAAACCCATGGTGACCATAATGTCTAGGAAAAGAAAGTATAAATTTTCTGAATATGGGTTCATTTTATTAAAAAAAAAATTGGCAAGTTTTCCAAGAGACTAGATATGAAAATTAAGTCTTAAAAAATTTAAAGTATAGTTTTAATTTTACAAATTTTTGGATTATTAATCTACAGATACTGTGTTCACAGGCACACATTCATAATTTTTCTTGCAGAATTACCTACATTGTACATTATATACTCATGAGCCAACTCAGTTTCTCATTGCCTACTACATTCCTGAGCTGACTTCCTTTGTCTAGTCAGACTATTAGTCTGTGTCACTCCATACAAAATCCCTCTTCTTTGGCTCTTTCTATCTGTCTCTCTCAATGCATCCCCAGCTACTCATGGAGTGATCTCTCTCATCTCTTAACAATTTCTGCTTTGGAGAACAAATTCTTCTGTGGAGGGCTTGAATTCCATGATGGTTCTGATTAGGATCTTAGTGCTCTCCCCTGCCACTTTGCCTTTCAGTCAGATAAAAGCCTAGTTGAGATGACTCCTGTGAGTTTCTGATGGCTTTGGATAGGGATAGAGAAACAAAGGAAGCGATTTTGGAAGCAGAGTGATGGTTGAGTGTGGGCAGACAGCAGGACCAGGGCAGAGGGCCAGTGGACTCTGCTAAGAAAGTGGAAAACAAAAGGTGAGCTGAAGAGTTCATTCCCTTTATTTGAGTGCTTTTAGAGTTTTGGTAAAAGTACATGCTGTGTTTGCTGATACTTATCAGTCTGATCAGTGCTGATAGTTGCATCAGTCAGCCCTCCTGTGAGAGACTGACAAAGGAAAAAAGTAGGTTTATCTACATGATTTTAACTTTTATGTTAAAGTTGACAACAATTAACTCAGACCATAATATATATGAGAACAAACTAAGGAGCCTGCAATTTTTTATGTATAGTGTTTATCATTAAGATGATAAATATTTTTCTAATAAAAATTGCTTCCTAGTTTTAAACTCTATTTTATAGACTAAAGACTCTTATTATGGCTTACTATATCACATCTTACAATATTTAAATACTTACCTATTCTTTTTGTATCATTGAAGTCTGGTTCAGGCTCAGTATATGGCTTTAATTCTTCTTCTTCATGACCAACATTCATCCATCGATCTTTCATTATTTGCTAGGAAATAAACTCTATGTTAAGTTTGGTCACTTGAAACATTCAATGAGTTATTTTAGCAAATGTGAAATTTACTGGTTTACTCAACAAGAATCATGTAACATTTTCAAATAAAGTTATTGCGTATAGTTTGATTACCAGTTCAATAAAAGGTATGGAACTTTGGAACCCACATACAGTATCTTAAGACAACTGTGACTGTCATCCCACATACTTACCAAATGTAATGATTCAAAATAACTTTTCTTCCATATTCATTTAAAAAGAATATTTTCAAATTTGAAGGTCTTAAGAACCTCCCAACTTTAATCTTTTCTTCATATTTATAATTTAAAGATTACTGAAAAGATTTTAATTTTTGTCTGGTCTTCTACCAAATATATACCTGTGTTTAAAAATCAGCACTTATTAAGATATTAAGAAAGGAGAGGGTTAGTTAGTAAAGATAACTCCAAGAGAATATGGGAAGAATTTGAATCTAGAGTTATAAATTAGGTGAAAATCAGGGTGAAGACAGGTATTGATGCAAACTACCACAGGTAGATTTAAGCTGAGGCTGTAGAACAACCATCAGTCCTGGCTGTTAAGACAACCTAATGGGGGCAACCTGTGGAATGGGGACAAACATTTGCAAACCATTTGTTGGTTAAGTGGTTAATATCCAAAAGAACTCCTACAACTCAATAAGGTAAAAATAAATAATTTAAGCAAGATCAAAGAAATTGCATAGACATTTCTCCAAAGAAGACAGACAAATGGCCAACAATAAGAAAATGCTTACATGAAATACTAATAATCAGGGAAAATCAAAACCACAATGAAATATCTGAAATCCTTTAGGCTGCCCACTATAAAAAAACCCTAAGTATAATAATTGTTGGCAAATATGTGAGGAAACCGGAACCCTTGAACAATGCTGATGGGATTATAAAATGGGACTACATCTATGTAAAATAGTATTAAGTTTCCTCAGGACATGAATAGAACTACCACATGATCTAGTAATCCCATTTCTTGGATATTTATTCAAAAGAACTACAGCAGAGTATCCAAGAAATATTTTCACATCTGTGTTCACTGTAGCATTATTCACAATACCAAGATGTGGTAGCAACCTAAATGACCACTGACAGAAGAATGGATACAGAAAATGTGCTGTATATATGCAATGGAATATTATTCAGCCTTATAAAAGAAATTCTGTCACATCCTACAACTTGGATGAACCTTGGAAACATTAAGTAAAATGCTTGACAACCACAGAAAGATAAATACTGCATGATTCCACTTAGATGAGACATCTAGAAGATTCAAACTCCCAGAAGCAGAAAGCAGAATGGTGGTTACTAGAGACTGAAGAAGAACATGCTAGAGCTAGCTGTTCAATGGGTTTAGAGTTTTAGCCACAGGATGGAAAAGTTCTGGAGATCTTGTACAAGAATGATAGTTAACCAAATTATAATTATAAAAAGAAATGGTTAAGAAGGCATGTTAAGCCAGGCACAGTGGTGCACGCCTGTAATCCCAGCTGCTTGGGAGGCTGAGGCAGGAAGATTGTTAGTTCAAAGAGAGCCTCAGCAAAAAAGTGAGGCACTAAGCAATTCAGTCAGACTCCGTCTCTAAATAAAATACTAAATAGGGTTGGGGATGTGGCTCAGAGGCCGAATGCCCCTGAGTTCAATCCCTGGTACCAAAAAAGGAAAAAAGGCATGTTTATGCTATTTTTAAAAAAATGTTGCCCTTTTATTCATTTTTAAAATTTATTTCGTGGTGATGGACTGAATCCAGGGCCTTCCACCCACTAAGCAAGTGCTGTACCACTAACCTACATCCCTAGGACTCCCCCCCAAAAGAAAAACCTAGTGGGTAAATTACCACATTCACAGCCAAGCAATAGAAAAACTGGGAGCTAGAGATCCATGATAAAATCATTATGCAGATGATGGAAAACCTCACCTTCAGCATTTAAAGACAAACAAATCTGAATAATTCTGTATTAATTTTTAAAATGGTTAACTTTTTATTATTACAGAATTCTATGCTTTCATTGTAGGTGTTGTATATTAGTTTTTTTTTCAAGCCCTGTAAAATATATTCTCCAACTCTATACTTTATTTGCCAAGAGTCTACTAATTAGAAAAATAACTTTCCCTTTTTATGGCTGACTCCTTGAGTGCCTAGATATTTCCCCTCGTTTATATTAATATTTACCCAAAGTCAAGTACCAGAAGACAAAAACAAGCAGATTTTTTTACAACCACTCTGACCAATGGTTATAAAAAATGGTTATAAAAATAATTTAAGTATATCATCCAATAAATTAAATAAAAGCAAATCTACTACAAATTTTAAAATAATAGTGATATTATGTAAGGTTTTTTTTAAAAATTTTATTTTAGTTCTAAGGAGTAAACCCAGGGGCGCTTAACCACTGAGCCATATCCCCAGCCCTTTTTATTATTTTTTGTTTTAAGACAGGGCTTCACTAAGCTGCTGAGGCTGGCTTTGAACTTGTGATCCTCCTGCCTCAGCCTCCTGAGTTGCCGGGATGGCAGGAGTGCACCAGCACACCTGGCCCATGTAAACTTTTAGTGATTATTCATCAGTAAAATTGTTAGGGAGGTTGCATTCCAAAAGAAAAAATAAGGACAAAGCAGAGCTGCAAATTTCTGCCACATAATTCCCTCCTTTCTGTTCCTCATTCCTTCCCTCTCTAACAGTATATGTGACAGAAGCCTAGGCTAGAGTCATTAGTAGCATTTATAGAAATAAAATATTATAGTCTGCAGAATTTCCTAAATTAGAAGGTGAAGACATGTCTTTCCTTTATCTATGGTTTTGCTTTCCATGGCCTTATAGTATCTTTTTTGGCACAAATGTTTGTTGTTTTTGAAGAAGGTAGTTCAAATAAAATGAGGATGCTAAAGAGCCATGGGTAAGATAGAATGCAGAGATTCTAGCAGCTAGATGACACTTTAGGAAGCTGTGAAAATGTTCGGGAGGGAGACAACAGAGGGCTCATCTGGATATATGGAGATGGAAGAAAGAAAACAGATTCATCTCGAGACCTTAATGACAAAATTTGTTTGGGTATTAATGAAAAGGGCCAATCCAAGAGAGCTCCGAAGATTTTAACTCAAGGGCCTGCAAATTAGGGTTTCTATGAATTAAATAAGAACTATATAGGAGACAGCAGATCTGACAGTTGGAATACAGGCAACTTAAAGCAAAATGAAGATAATTCAAATGTTCTGATGTCTTTATCTGTTTACTTGATACTCATCATACTCATATGTCCATGTTAGGAAAAAAATACACATACCTAGACCAATGTTGAAAGTGTGTATGTGTGTGTGTGTGTGTATACTAGTAAGTGCTATTTCTCTTACTCAGGAAAGAAGATTTATTCATGAAATCTAAAAATATTTTAATACACAATATTCATCTATTCAAAGTTGTGCTATTAACATCAAGTTCTTACAAAAGACCAAAATGTGCTGGAGTTTTCTGAGAAGGAATCATAAAGATGTAGGAAGTGAACTTACTCAAGATATAAGTAGTATTTGAACTGGTAGAAAGTTAAGGCAGAAAGATGTGAACAGTAGTGAGGAAACTTCCCTTTGACTTGGAACAAAGATAATATGCAATGAAAGAGTGGAAGGTACAGTTAGTATCTTCTGATGATCAACTGAAAGTTGATTTGAAAGGCTAATGAAGAAATGCTACATTTTATTAACAAAGAAGATAAACCACATTTTAGAAAAAATACAAGAAAAAGATTAATAGGCAGTGACACAGAAGAAGCAGTGACCTGACCACCCTCACATGAAAGAGATATGAGGCAACACTGAGCCAGGAAAAGGAGAAACTCAGTGATTAGGAAAGACAACTGGGCAGCCATGAGAGAATCAGCAAAGTTTAGGTCTCCTTCCTGTTACTCTAGTCAATGGGAATTGCCAAGACTTAGCAGTGTGTCTCACCACAGTCCACAGTCGTACTTCAAAGCAGAATAAAAATAAACTGAGGATGGAAGGTAAAGACAAGAAGGAGAAGATATGCCTAAAGAAATAATAAATTTAATAAATTTTTAAGCAGAGGATCTTTTCTAAGTATAAGGCACAAAAAGAAATAAAATAGGGATATATGAAAGAAAAGAGAGACAAAGAAGTACCTGTCATTAGTTGCATGAAACTCAGTCCTATACAAAATCCTTTTATGGCAAACACAAGAATTAATGTTAAAAGCGGAGGAAGAAATGTCTCCAGGATCTGGAGGTACTGTGTGACAGAGAAGCCATGAAACCCTAATCTGGGTGGATTTAGGCAAGGTAAAAAAGAACTAGGCCAACAAAGTGTACTAGACATAGGAACCAGTTGGATAAATTAATCCACTTCAGATTTCATTTCAGATACCTCATGAGAAATAAAGAGGACAAACACAATTGCAAACTTAACAAAAGAAAGCTTACTCTCCCATCACTGCCAATGAACAGATATGGCTACTTGCTGACTGTGTAAGAGTAAATACTAAGAAAATAATTGCTTCAGATGAATTATAAAGAATTAGAATAATTAACTATGGGAAATATACTCTCTATTCTTGGTGAACATTTAAAAATAGTACAATTTAGGGTGGTCAGTATAATAATTTTACTTAAATTATTAAAATCTTTTGTATTTGTACTTAGATAGCTTTCTTTTTTCTAAAAAAAGAATAATTATTATTCTTTTTGCTTTACTGTCACTTGTACTGCATGGACATAAACAAGATTATTTTAGCAGCTCCTGAAGAAAGTGTTGAAAGTCAAAATATATACTTCTCGAGGGAAGGCCAAAGATGACACAAAGAAAGCATTAAGAGGAATGTTACTTGAGAATCACATTTTGTATTATTTGAAAAGTAGTAAAGTCTATTGTGGCTAAGAATTGTAAAAATGAGAGCTGGGGAGTGCTAGAGTTCCTTCCTAGGATGCCAAAGCATCCTAGCACTGCTGCTACAACAAAATCCACAGCACTGCTACTACCACAAAAACTAGAAAAATGAATAAACACAAACATAGAGAAGGGAAAGGAGAAAAGCTTTTTTGTTTCCTTCTAATAGATAAATCTAGACACATTAATACCCAGTAAACCAAAGATGGGGAGATACCACTACACAATATAAAACACAAATCCTTTTAGAATCATGTGTGATACAGTTTCCTACCAATATTAGGGCAAATAGGAAGAGTTAACAGCATTTACACATGCCACCTAAAAAGCTCTACAACTGTTTAGGTCTAGAAACAACTATTGGTCAAACAAGTAGAATGTGAAACTAATTTCATTATTTTCATAGAGTATAAATATAGTATTTAACTTACAAATCCTTAAGAAACATTTTAATAATATGTGGTTATATCTGGTAAAGAAAAGAAAGGAATGCAAGCTAAATAAGAAGTTTAGTAAAACAATAAACAAGATTCCCTAAATTAAATTTCAGTGTTAGCAAAGCACATAAGAAAGACTAGAAGTTACTCTAAAATTAATAATTCATGATAGTTGTGTGACACTGAAGAGAAACAAATGAAATTCCATTTTTTAAAATATGAGAATTAGCAAGGGCAATATTTCATCTTAAAAGCTACAAGGCTGGTACAAATCTATAAGGCAATTAACAGATTCTTAGATGAATAGTTAAGAGACATTAAAGAGGTTATATGTGAAAAAGCACAGTCAACCTATTAATTAAAAATATAGAGCTTTATCACTAACAGAAGAAACACAAATTAAAGCAATTTATAAAGCAATTATAACAAATTACACAAAGGTATCATACTCTAGAACTCATTATATTCAACACTGGATCAAGCAGTGGAGAACAGGCATATTCAAAAGCCTTGAGTCACACACTTCTTTTCAGCAAAGATATATGAGAGCTATCAGATCACTTAGACCCTTGACCCAGTAATTCCACTCTGGAGACTTTATCTAAGTATATATCTCAACAGGAAAAATAAGTACACCATATTATTTTTAGCAAAAGTAATGGAAACAACTCAAATGTGCAACAAGCAGGGAATGGTTAAATAAATTATGATAGGTAACCCAAGGAGAACCAAAGGACACAGCTAATTAAAAGGAAGGAGCTCATTCCTGCAATAAAGCAAAAAGAACATTCTCAAAATTTTAAAGCTAAAAAAAGAAAAAAAAAGAATGACATGGAAACACTACTTCTGGATAAAAAGTTATGTATACACATCAAAGATAAGTGTTTTGAAAATAGATTTTTAAAAACAGGTTACAGATTTTCACTATAAAGCTGATAATAAAGTTTGTATTAAAATAAAAATAGACTAATATAATGTTTTAAGTCATTGATATTCCCAAGGTTTGGTGACAGTTTCTCTGGGAAATCTCTTTGGGGAACTGTGAAGCAGACCAGCCTCTGTATAGTGAAACCTGCACTATTATGATAATATTTTCAATGTGAACACATGGTTCTGTTGTTGAAAAACTTAGTTTTGGTAAGCTGGAATGGAAGGTTCCAGGCTCTACTCAAATGTGTCAAACTTGAACTTTAGAAGATTGAATGTTTTAACAATAATAATTATAATTTGTCATTTAAATTGAATTCAAATAAATCTAATAGTTTAAATCCTCAGCAATTTAATGTTATGGATAACAGACTAAAATATTTGGCTACTGTAAAATTAATCATCTTTTTTTTTTTTTTTTAGAGAGAGAGAGAGAATTTTTTTTAATATTTATTTTTTAGTTTTCGGTGGACACAACATCTTTATTTTATTTGTATATGGTGCTGAGGATCCAAACCAGCTCCCTGTGCATGCCAGGTGAGCACATTACCACTTGAGCCACATCCCCAGCCCTAAAATTAATCATCTTTAAGACACAAGTACATCTTATAATTGTCCACAGAGATTTGTAAGATCTACTCTCCCCAAATAAGTTTTGTATGTTCTTTTCATTCTGCTTATTGACTGAGCTGCTGCTTGAACTTTGGATATTTTTGATAAGTGACACTCAGGTAAAGTGGGTTCCTGTGATAAAAGAGGATCATGATGTAAGAATAGGAAGATCAATGTCCTCTAAATTTCTTGAATTTTAGAACCAATAGAGTGTTAACAATTCTAATTTTTAATTACTTCATGTTATTGTCTATGAATAATGGTTATAGGTAGGTTTAGAAAAAGCAGTGATATAAAAATGGGCCTTTTTACTGTATATGTTCTCCATTAAAATATCACTAATATATCCTTTTACCCATAAAGGAAAAAAAAAACACAAAAATCTTAAGCTTAGAACTAATCAAATTTAAACAAATAATTCAGTAAAAAAATAACTGATAACTGATCCACTGACACAAAGCATTTAGAATAATTTCCCAATGGAAGTGACCATCCCTTAACTTCCATCAAAACGTATTGTATCTTTTTGTGAAAAATATTTGTGGAAATAGAATTACAAAGCCCAAACTAACCTGAGAGCTCTGTACACAGGGATGGCTCACTATAAGGCTGCCTCCTAACCAGCATGGAGTCCGTGCCAGAAAGCCCCAATGCTACACTAAAAAAGTACAGTTTAAATGAGGTTAATTCTCTGAATTTTCTACCCTTCCAATTAAGACAAATAAAAGAAGACAAAAAGCACAAGTGAATAATAATGCATGCTGAATCTCTGCAATTATATTAAGTACAGGCCAAAATTTCACTCTTAAAAACAGATGGGCAAAATACTTAAGAAATAAGTTATTCTAACTGCAGGATCAGAAGGAAAAATGATTAGACATTTTGGTTATGCAAATCTCTGGTGTTATTTGGCTGTAACATACTTAGTAACACGTATAATAAAACATATGAAATGTATGTACACAACAGCAGTGTGTCAAAAAATGAAAATAACTGCTTCTAATATGTCCTACTTAGGTATTAGTAAATTTACTAATACATAGAAAATTAATGTTTCTATTAAATTTTTAATATCACATACTATTTTCAGAAAGAGCCATGAAGTAGACACTGGAATTTTCACAATCTTCTTTCATCATTGATTTATTGAGTCCTTACTGAAAACAAGACTTCTGTTTTGGACCAAGTGGCTTCTGACATAGGCTGTTTTCTTTTTTTCTCTAACTAAAAGTCAATTTTATCCCCATTTTTATTTCGTTTTAATACTTCATTGGAAAATGAAAAAGAAATAGTCTTTAGAAAAACCTACAACAACAAATTCTGAATAATCAAATCACTTTCTCTACCTTAAACAAAAGGCAAACTATATAACTTGGCAATTTTCTAAAGAAAATGCCGGTGTTCTTTGGTTCCTGAAACATCTTAACTTTTAAACTTTATATCTGGAGCACAAAACTTCACTCACTTCCAAGCTGCCTCTCTTTATTGGATTCAACACTAATAATTTCTTCAGAAGATTTTCACAGTCTGTGGACATGTAGAAGGGGATACGGTACTTCCCTCGCAAGACTCGCTCCCGCAGTTCCTTAAAAACATGAAAAAAAGCACTTACAACTAGCTTTTAAAATTATTGGTCTGGGGATAAAAACATAAACATCAAATTCAGCTGATACCTTTAAATTCTGGCCATCGAAAGGCAAGGAACCACTGACTAATGTATAGAGAATGACGCCAAGACTCCAAACGTCCACCTCGGGCCCATCATACTTCTTTCCTTGGAAAAGCTCAGGAGCGGCATAGGGTGGGCTTCCACAAAATGTGTCCAATTTGTTCCCGACTGTGAATTCATTACTAAAACCAAAGTCAGCAATTTTAATATTCATATCAGCATCAAGGAGAAGATTTTCAGCCTAAGAGGAAAATAATAAAAAATACAATGTAAAAAGCATATATGAAATAAAAATCTACATACTTGTTTCAGATCCTAGACTTATTTCTTGCCTCTCATTTTTAAATATAATACCAAATTTAGAAGCCCAGTATGACATACCAATACAACATCTATGTAAGACTGAATTTCAACTCCAGAAAAGGAAAGCTTTCATTTACACGCACATATGTAACGATTTAAGAAAGGTTATTTAAGACCCATTTTCTCCTTTATGGTTAAGAAACATCACAGAACTACACCTCAGTAGGATGTATTCTAAAGTAAAATCCTATTCTACCTGGGACTTCAACCAAGTTTACCCAGAGGAGCTCTAATTTAACAGGGTGCTCTTGGTTGATGCAAGGTTCAAGGTCATATTACAAATCTGCTAGCCAAGGGTTCTGTGACTAGTTTATTCATTCCTTTGTCCTTTCTTCTAGAATGCTTCCTCAATAAAGTAGTAGTTAAGAGAAACAAAACACAATCATATAAGCCTCCCTAGGCTGGTTTCCTAAAATCTGATCACAGAATCATTCAAAGACAAAATTTTAAATGTGCCTTTTGTAAATACAAGCAATTCATTAAAGGACTTGCTTTTATACATATTTCATTTCAAACTCTGAGTTTCAATTGATGAACAGGCTAACAAAGTTAGAGGTTATCTTGTAGGTATGTTTTATCAGATTCCAAAACAGTAAAATTTGGCCAAAATGAAAATCAGAGACACTTCTGCTCTGCCTCTGGAGGCTCCAACAGGCATCAGCACCAGGCACTCTGCCTATCATATATCTGTTCCCTGCCTCACATTCCTTTTTCTTTTCCTTTCACATCCCTTCTTCTTTTCCTTATTTTATGGTATACTAGCTTGGGACATTGTTTTGGAAAATGGAAATATGCCTCACACTCAAAATAGGGAATTAAAAACGTGGTATCACTTTTGATATAAATATTACAAAACAAATACATTTGAGAGATTTATATGAGATCCTAACAATTATGGACTGTATAAAAAAAAATGAAGTTCTGATGTAAGGGTCTGGTCAGTGTATGTTTCTGAGGCTGTCTGTGAGCAAGCCGAACCTTCTTTACTCTCCCTTGAACTGTCTGGATGGATATTAAAGTACCCATTCTGCCTCAGATGAGAGCTGCAAGGGGTTCCAAGCTCTCCTATTAGAAACAACTGGGAAAATTCTCTCCACTGGACTGGAGGGAAAACATCAATGGTGTTAAACAAGATTTTTTGGCAAAATTTTTTTTTCCATGTAAGAAAAGAGATGATAAGCTGAGAGCCAAACATAAAAGCGAGGGAACAATCTTTTCTTTCTTTGGGAAAGTGATTTCCCCTTGAACTATCTGAGGGAGGAAAGTGAGAAACAGAAACATTTGGAGCAGTAGAAAGTCTGTGAGCTCAGAGAAATGGAGCCAAAAAACAAGTTAACAATTTTAACAACCGTGTATTCAAATATATCCCAAACTGGTACTAGTAATTGATAAAGGCAATGGAAAAAGAAGTGAAAAATAAAAATAAACTCCTAGATAAAGAGATAAAGAACAATGCAAAATAGATTTGGAAGAATGAAGAAAAGAAGAAAAAAACTAAAATATTTTAGCTCAGAGATTCTACTTTCATTTTCTTTTGAAACCTAGTTGGCCACCATCAATTCTTGATTTTTCATATATTTTAATGTTCATTAAAACATTTAGAAGCTTTCCTTATTTTGAGCTTTAATGCAGAGAATGGACATTAAAGCTATATAGGTGAACATGGATTTGTACTTTGACCTTGCCTCTGTCTAAATGAGACCTCAGGCTTTTTTGTTGGGGACAGAGTTTTGCGTTTATCTATTTAAAACAAGCTAATCAAAAGTGAATAATATCCTCTAGTCTTTGAGCTAAGTAACTTCATATCCATATTTTTCTTCATTTGCTCATGGATCCTTTCATAAAATTATCATGAGAATTATATAAAAACTACCTGCATAGCACTTAGAACTGTTAGGTAATCAAAGAGTCAGCTCCAAATTTATTATTAAATATATGCTAATCAAGATTTTTTTGTTATAAAATCAGATGCTTACCTTAAGATCACGGTGAACAATGCACTTTTGATGGCAATACTGTACGGCAGACACAATCTGAAATAAACATTTGAATAAGAGTCAAAATTATTTTATGGTAAAGACACTCTGATTTTTCCACAATCACCACCTCCAATTTAAATAAATTACTACCTCAGATTTCAAAGTGATAGTCATTTCACTATTCCTTTAGTTAAGAAAACTATGCAGATTTAAGTGATAAAACTTTTGCTCTTCAATGTCGAAAATGGGGGAATATAATATTGTCTTACTAATACATACTAAAATATTTTTTGTCAGAGCCCATGAAGGTTTTGTCTGATTACATGACTGAATGTGTATAATTTGTATTTTTGGCCAAACGGTTTATTACAGTGTTGAAATAAGTACTTTAACACACATGAATTAGTATTATCTGGCTAGAGTTAAAAAACAAATCTCTGATGTTAGGAATAACATCAATGTGTTCTAGGCATGTTTCCTCAATTTGTTAAGACCTTTTAAATGAAGTATTTAGTAATATCTTATATTTATCTGTTTAAACATAAATAGAAAAAAATTTTGAGCCCTAAAAACACCCAGTTATCAAAATGAAAATGAAATTTAATCTTACACCTCTCACTACTAATTCAGAAAAGCAAAGAATTTTACACTTATAATTACGTTTGGTATGTCGCCATAATTTTTAACCATTACAATATCTCTTTGGTGACAAGGACTAAACAGGGAAGACAGTTTAAACAAGTTTAAAGGCTAAAATATAAAGTGAGAAGTAGATTATAAACAATTTTATGACAGTTCTTTACTATGCAAAACAAGGAAATGGGAAGACTGATAACAATCAATGAAAAGGCTATTTTGTATTGTATCTGATGTATAAGGCAATGACCATTTTAATGCACAGCAGAACATTCAATTCTGTGGATTCATTTAAATGTAAACACAGTTTGAATGCTGAACATTGGTTAGTTATTACAAACGGAGAAAGAAATGAGATTTTTTAAAGTCTAAAGGTGATGTGAAATATGATCAGACTAATAGGAATATGGGTGAAAAAAAGAACTTCAAAGTAGAGCGAAACTGATATTTTGGTATTAGAAAATAATTCTAATGTGTATTGAAATGGTTCAAAGACAGAGAAGACATGAATTCAAAACAAAATAATCAACATAAAATGAATAATATATAATTCACTTGAATTCATTTGATTCAACAGTTTATTGAGTACCTGCTATGTGCAAGAAAATGTGCTGGTTGCTAGGGGAACACAAAAATGAACACTACATGAACTCTGCTCTTAAGAAGCTTACAATCTGACTGAAAAGGAAAAACACGTAAGTGAGTAACTGTAATACAAGATAACATCATAAAAGCAGTACAAAATAGTGAGAGAATAATAAAAGATACAGAATAATTTCAGTTGGAAATGCTTCCTGGAATAGGTACTACTTGATCTAAGCCATTCTTGAAGGACGAAAATATTTGAAAATGTTGAGATTTTGGTATGGGGAAGTAGGGGGGTAAGGTGGTGAAATGTATTAACGACAAGGGGACACAATGTATTTGAAAAATTGACAGAAAAATGATCAGGGTGGGAGTCCAACTTTGATACAGAGGCTGGGAAAAGTCCTTGAATTCCCAAATAAGCAAGTACTATAGAACCACTAAGTTTGGGGCAGGGTGACTATGAATGCTTACGATCATTTAGAAGTTAGAGGCTTTTAAAATACTGTAGAACCTAACAACAAATATTTGTTCTATTAGTCTTTTTAAGCAGTATGCTTCAAGATTCCAACACCCAATTTTCACTAAATTATGTGTGCTGGACATAGGACACTCTACATTTATATGCATATTTTATTGAATATACCACAAAAGTTATAGTACCAGGCAACTTTGTATCACAGATGACAGAATTTTGCTGATAATGCTATTATCTTTTACAAGTCACACATCTGTAAGATACAGTGAAGATGTGCTGCAAATAATGATTTGGTTATCAAATATAATCAGAAGCCATGCATTTCACGTCAGACAGAATGGTCTTCATGAAAGCAGTTCCACAGGGATATCTGGAATCAAAAATTCTCCACGCCTTTAAGCTTTAAAAATGGAAAGCTAATTAAAGAGAATTCTCTGTATTAAGCATGTATTATCACAAAAAATGACCTCTGAGCTAGCATTCATTCAATGTGGTGGTTCACATTGTTTCTATGCTTGCGTTACAGGGAACAGTCTCTGCCACAAGAGAAGTTCTGGCTTCTGACTCACAGCAAACTTCTCCATCTACAAACCAGTTTCACTGCATTATTCTGTGGTTAGACTCTCCCATCTCAAAACATTCTGTATCCCATAAATAGTATGTGGGAGCTTCTTGATGATCCTTTTACTATGGACCTTGAAAATGGATTTATAATCAGCCTTGCACTAACCTTAAGGCTACAAATGTCAGTGTGTTTTTGGGAAGGTGCAGTGGTTGAGGTTGTTCTGCCATTACTTACAAGTGGGTCAGAAGTTCCTATATTGAAAGCAATACTATGATTTTTTTGTAGCCCCTCAAATTTCAGGAATGCAGAGGTATTCTATCAGTGACAGCTGACAAATGGTCTTAAACTGTCATATACATCTTTGGTGTGTCTCACAGTGGGATGAAAGACATGTATTTGTATATCCTTGCTAAGGTAGTACATCCTTTTACTGCTAAAAAAAAAAAAGTCCATAAAATACAGAAAAAAATAAAAATAAAAGAAAATCTACTTTTATTGGTTCTTTAGAAGTTCATGTTAAATCCAGAAAGGAAAATAAGCTCCTCAGAAATAAACTTTCCAATTTTGAGGGAACACATATAGATATTAAATACATTTAATATTTACTGCACATGAATAATTTTAAAGAAAATATTTTTCATTGTTTTATATTTTAAACAGCATTAATTTGACACAGCTTCAGCAACATGAGGAATATAAATCTGATTTCTAAATAATTCAGACTTTATTCAAAAGACCAAACCAATTTTAGTATTTATTTGATCTGTATTTAAAAAAAATCTTTTTTCTTTTTTGCAGTGCCAGGGACAGAACCCAAGGCCCTATGTGTGTGCAAGGTATATGAAAATATTTTTGTCCTAACTTCTTATCCTACTTTTGTCCACCAGCCATGATAGTGAGTTTTTTAGAATAGCAGGCATTTTCAACTTCTCTAGTTTCATATCGTACCAAGAATAATTTTCTACATGAGTGTATTTTTCAGTAAAAAAGTGAAATTAGCTGACTAATTTAAAAAGTATAAGTAGCAATCATCTTTAAAATATACATTAATATATCAGTGGAAATATTTAACACCAATTGGAATTGACTTGCAGGTCTGCTACTAACTAAAACTACTGTGACTTATAATGAAAGAAGAACAAAAGTGAAGTTTGTAGTGCTTTACTTAAGAGTAAGCTTAGAATTTTGTCCCAGGACAGGAAAGAATTTAACAGCAATGGGCTGAACATAATTTCAGCTTCTTAATGTTGCTTTTCTCATTACTAGTTGCTTTTACCTTTTACCTTCACTTTTTTATATTAATACTTCTAGGAATCTATCCTGAAAAAAGGATTATGCATGGCTTTGGTATAAAGCATTTCACCAACTGTGTTTAAAAAGGTAATAATTCTGTAAAATATCAATAATAAAAGTTTCACAAAACAAAGTCACTCCACAATCAATCTGGAGAATGGCATGTCCAGAACAAATAGGTATTGACTTCCCTTGCCCTTGAGGACATCTGAGTGTTTAATATGTTAACACACACATAACTACTCAAGAGACAGATCATATGTGGGCGTTCATTGTTGTCCAAACATACTGATCATAGAACCTCTTTAATTGTACAATCAGTGTTAATGCTTAGAAAAGAGGTATTGAGCCATTTTAAAGGAAAATTTTAAATTGACTGAGGGAAAGTTTAGGATATAATGTTTTCTGCTGAAACTTTACTTTAGTACATTTTATGAATGGTTTACAACTCATTAATTAGTCATTCTATTATAGTTTATTAAGCAGGTTTATTTTAACTACTTGAGTCATAAAAATTAAAAAATAAAAATTCTAGATGGATTCAAATTATTTTTCTTATTTTATCATTTCTGTAACAAGTCATATTGAAGTTGAATTGGAAATATGAATGTCTTACCACAGCCTTCAACCACATAGGCATCATGATTCCTTCCCTATAAGACTAAATAAAATTAACTATATTCTTTAAATCTATGAGTATTAGATTTTGACACCTTTTATTATAAAAAATAATAACAACCTCTTTAAATAGTATACTTATATGCTGTAAACATAAAGTTAATAATACTTGGTAAGAATTACTGGACATAAGCATGAAAGGATTAAGTGTTTCTTTTCTATCTTAGTCTGGTCTATATTTCCAATACTCAAAGAGTTAACAAGATGAGTTTCACTTACAAAAATTCACTATTTATGACCATATAAAAGTAACTATCTGCAACTATTTTAAATTTAAATTCAGGAAAATAGGCTTTTTTTTCCATTCTTAAGTATGACAATCATACTTCTTTTAAAATCATACTTTAACAAAAATGCCAGGTACTTTTAAAGTCCAGTTTGTGATACTCTCCACTGTACATCACTGAAAATATTAGCAAAACAAAGTTGAAAACTACTTTCCATACCTGCCTAAATTTTGCACGGGCCTCTTTCTCTTTCATTCTTCCATGGGCAACTAAGTAATCAAACACTTCACCTGAATCAGAAAGGTAAAGCAGACAGTAAAATATATGTAGATTTTTGGTTAACAATATATACAATATCAAGACTTTGCCTTATTTATAAAGAAACTTTTGGCCCACAATTTTCTGCTTATGTCTGTGTAAGTCACAACCTAATACACAAGTAGGAAAAAAAATTTAAAAAGAAAAGGAAAAATCCCATATAGAATTGAGCAGCAATGTATGATTTAACAAAATTCTTTCAAAAATTATAAAAACATAACCAAGAAAATTCATTTTCTGCTTTCAGGTATTATGTAAAAACATAGTCAATTTTTTATTATCCATGCTATTAAAGGGAAGCCACAGCATGAGCAATCAAAAATTATATTTGGCTTTGTATTGGGGCCTCCATTTCAAACAAAATAAAGTCATATTATGTTGGTTTTCTGTTTCTACGCATAATATAGTCTTGGTCAAATTCCATCTCACTACTTAATTACCACATTGACTTCTTTCTTTTCCTTTCGATTTTCTGATTATGCTTTTCTTACTCTACTCATTTATTTTGGTAGCTAACTACAAATTATGCAGAATTAAATAATCCTTGAATATATCTCTATTATCCCCAGAGAACTGCAAACTACTTGAAAAACTTCATAGTATCTGTACTTTATTTGTATCTTCATCTCCATGACAGAATACAAAGTGCATAGGCAACAAATATGTCTTGAAATAATTTGAAAATAACTAGAAGCTGAAGAAAATTTTTGCTGGATCCATTATTCACATGTTCCTAGTTTTTTTTTTTCATTTTTCCCTCATCAATAATAGTTTAGAAAACAAATAATGTTTAATTACAATATTAAAAAAGTTATCTCAGTGTCAGAGAAAATTTTATTTTATGTCCTTGTAATTTATACTATATAGACATATATGAATATTAAAATTCTGCAAAATGATTTAAAGAGTTCTTGTAAAGTACAGCAGAGTAGTTAAAACTCAAGCTTTAGAATATGACCAATTTTGGCATGAATTCTAAGTAGCTACTAGAAAACATTTAGATTTCTAAACTTCATTAACTGCCTATTCACATGGCTGGTGTGAGAAATAAATGAAATAATGCATGTGCTTGGCACAATGACTGGCATATAGTAAGCACTCAATAAATGATATATTTGTGCCTAGGTATACAAATATATTACATATACATATATGCAATATCAATCCTAGGATATAAGCAAAATATTAAAAATCAAATATGTAATGGATATGTCAGATGAACTTATATATCTACAATGCTGAACAGCATATTATATCAAGAATACATAAGTGATTAAATGGGATGAGAACAGAGAAATGAATGGATGCTCTAGTTGACTCATCAAAGCAGTTAATTCTAGATATGTGTTAATGTTGTTAATTCCAGTTAACCCATCAAAGTAGTTAATTCTAGATATATAGATTGAGGCTAGAAAAGATGTCTGCAAGATTTCAAAAATTTGGATTTATTCATAAGTTATTCTGAGATTGCTCATACTTCAGATATTTATGTAACTTAGCTCTTCATTTATCATATACTGTTGGTGTATGATTTGTTTCTTCAACTCTACTGTAATCTTCCTGAGGGCAGAGACTTAAACTTTGCTCATTTGTTTATTCCCAGGACCTAGAATATTACCTGGTAAATGTTTAATAAATATTGTTGGCATGAACAAAAGAAGGAATAAATACACTATTCCAGAGTAGCGCTGACACCTATTTTTTATAGGTTCCTTTGGATTAAATATGCTTCAAAAATCATGAAGGATTTCCCTAATTTCCTAATCACTGAAAATTCATTATTGAATAAGAATCAAGTAATCAACTCCTGGCAAAGAGGTAGCTGTCTGACTCAGCTCTTGTTCACGCTGAATTTCTAATGTGCATGTCACATTCAATCTTAAAGTATCTAGATATTTCAGATGAAAAATATTCAGTGTTTTATTTTCCATAGTCACCATGCCATTTATGGATTTAAAGGGCAAGAAAATGATTCTATATTTACTACCAAAGAACCATGATAGTTGTGTTACAGAATCACTGATCAGCAAGAACCAACGAAAAGTTATAACCAGGAATCAGAATTGAATGAGAGACTGGCTGGATTGAGTAGAATGCCAGAACCCATTTCTCTATCCCACTCCCTGCTGCCCCTTCCAGCTATGCCACTAAAGGAAAGCAGTGATGACCCTGTGAGTTCTGTTCCTCCATCACTCCCTTGCATTAGCACCAGTAGAGACTTGACTGTACTTGCCGGTAACAGTTAAATCAGCTCTTATATTAATATTAACCCAGCCTTGTGGTGGACCTTCACAACCACAGAAAGGTATGCATAGATTTTAATGCCCTATAATTTCTCATTTCAAAGCATGTCTAGCCCCAAACTATTTTTCCTAAAAAAAAAAAAAATAGTCTAAATGAACTAAAAATAACATCCCAGGTTCTCATATCTAACTAAAGGATAGAAAAATAAAAATTCACTATGTGATATTTGCAGGTTTATTACTTTTGTTATAGATTTGTTTTATGCAAATTTGCATGACTATATAAATAATAAATTATAAAAATCCAGTAATAATAAACATTACTGACCCAGATTTTCATGTTAAATTAAAAAAACCTATAGCAAAATATTTTCAGAGTGAAAAAGTTTCATAAAAAGCAAATCCACTAAAACATCTAATCTGTATAAATCACTGAAAATGTAATCAAGTATGTTTAATATTTATAGTAAAATTCCTAGAAATTTGAGACCATATAAAAATATATAGTATACATGCTACAGACTAGAGTAAATCCCTCTGTATTCCAGTGTGCGTAAAATATGCATCACCATAAAATCTATTAACTTTACAAGTTAAAAGGACTAAATATTAAGTTAAACACTAAGTTTTTCTGTTGAACACAAAAAGTTAAACAACCAAGTAATTTCAGCTATCCTTTCTTTTCCAGTTGCTTAAATTCTCTAGGTCTTCAAAATGTTTCTTTAGGTACTCTTTTTTTTTTTTACTTGTTAAATGATTTAATTCCATAAATTTTAAATAAATTCCAGAGAAGTCCTAATAATAATAATTTTGGGTCAATGTATTGTTATACGAAGAATATAAATGGGATTTTCTATTATACCTCAGCACTTAAAAATCTACATATGTATCTTTTCTATTTCCTTGTCAATGCAGTGCTCTAATATAAAATATATAGATTGATACTTATTTGAATTGAAACATTTTATGGATTATTTTGGAAAAGTACATAAATTGAAAAATCTGTCGCATGTGAACAGTCAGTGAAATAAACATCTGACCTCAAACATACTTTTACTATAGACTTGATTAAATCTCAGTATTTTTCTGTACTGAGATTCTATTTAGAGCCAAGAGTTCCTAATCATATTATAATATATTGTATTTAAATATGCAAATCAAAACAGTCAAAAGATTCCAAAACAAAAAAAGTCCCTAAGTATTTTTTAAATAAGCCAAAACTTCTATTTATAATGTAGGACCAAAAGGTCTTGAAAACAAACACTGAATTTTCCTTAAGATTATAATTTAAAGGTATTTTAATAAATTATAGATTAGTTTATAACACTGAAAGCAAATGTCATGCTGAACTGTTAGGTGTTATTAATTCTGTGTCATTAAAGGGAACTTTTCAATCCCCCTCATTTCTTACCCCCACTTGCATACTCCATGACTAAATAGAGGGTCTTCTCAGTTTCTATAACTTCAAACAATTTCACTGTAAAAAAAATTAAAGATATAACTTTATGATTGTTAGCACAGAATGGATATGCTAAGCAAATCTAATATAACACTAAACAAGTGGAAAATTGGAATATTTGCTAAAAATGTTTAACTACAACTTGAAACTCAAAAAGTCTCTCAAGAGTATTACTCCTACAGAAGAAAAGTATATGCCCAAACTTCTTAAGTGAAAAAAGTTTCTAAGATTAAAAAAAATTACCTTTTCTAATTAAGAGTAAATTAATAAAAGTGAAATCTTAAAAATCAGAAATATAAAAGTTTAACCAAAGCTTAAAAACAGACTATGTTGTAATGAGGTCTCATAAAAAACTAAGCGAGCTTTGATACAAAAAAAAAAAATCTAAATTTATGTGATACTATAAAAGTGTCTGGCAAAAAAAAAACTAAATTAGACTTAAACAGTTGAAAGTCTTCACCACAAATAATCACAATAGCTATATACAAATAAGATTTCTAAATGCTCAAGAAACAAGTGTATAAAAATGAACAGATTTTTAAATAACTGGGAGGATACCAGGGATTGAACTCAGGGGCACTTGATCCCCGAGTCACATCCCCAGTCCTATTTCATGTTTTTTATTTAGAGACAGTATCTTCCTGAGTTGCTAATGCCTCGCTTGTGCTGAAGCTGGTTTTGAACTCACCATCCTCCTGTCTCAGGCCCTCAAGCTGCTGGGATTATAAGCATGCACTACCATGGTTTTTTACTTTTTACAATTATGTATAATAATATATCTGATCTATAATTTTTTTTTTGTAAAGATGGAGAAAATCAGAACTCACAAAAACCAAATCCATTAAAACTGAATGTAAGCATTTTCTTTAAAATGCAAAGTTCTTTTGCTTATCATATTTTGATAATATGCACTCAAGTGCATATTATCAAAATATCTGGAATTCATATTTTATAAACATGTAAATGGTATGAAATCTCTCTGTACCCAGATTTAGTAAGGAGATAAAAAATATTTGTATGTATTAGCTCCAAGTTATACTAATTATTCTGGTGATAAGCAGAAGACATCAAGATAGTAAAAAACATAATTTGTAATCTTCAGTTAACTTCCTTATCATCTTTTTTTTATACAATGTATCACTTTCCCAGGTTATCACTTTTTTTCAGTTTATATAAAGCATCCTTAACATTGGACCTTTTCAAATACTCTCAAATTAAGGATAATACTTTGTCATTAATTGTATATATAAATTGCATACCTATATTAGGATGATTCAGTATCTTCATTATTCTTACTTCTCGAAACAACTGTTAAAGAAAACAGGTAGATATACTTCTGTTTAAAAAAAAAAAGACAAGACTCAAGCAGAGAGCCAACTGAAATATTTACTTGAAAAAATTCACCTGCTTACAAGACACTACAACATTCTGGCAATGAGTAGAAACAAGAGATGTCTCTCAGTGCTATCTATGCACAAATGAGCTATGTAACTTAGATTTAACAGATCAGTCTCAGAGACTTGGTTTCGAAAAGAATTTTAACTAAGTAAACAAATGGCTCTGTGCCTGTGTGGTAAGTGAATGCACTATAAGCAATAAAACTAACATTTTTATTCAACGACTCTCTGACTAGGAACAAAAGAAAAATACTGTGGAAATGAAATAAAATGATCCTTCACATGTTCTTTATCCAGAAACAACTTCATTGGGGGTACAACTGTTTAAATATATCTCTTCTGGCTGACCAGACATTTTAATGAAAGATTCAGGAGCATTTTTAGGTATACTTGTAGAATAATAAGAAAGGATAACAAAATATACTCAGTACTTTATATGAAACTAAAACAAAATGGCAAGAAATTGCTTCTCTATATGGCCCATTTTTCAAAGGTATGACTTGGCATTTTTCCCCTCTCTTCTGTCTTTGCATGTGTGTTAGATTCTAAGTCAAGCAATTTGTTCAAGAAAAGAGAATAACCAAGAACTGGTGATATTCCAAAAAGTCTATATTAAGACATATGAGCTGTGTCAGAATAAAATCTAAATTCGGTACTTCCAGAGGTGACATTTGTCCAAAGATATATAATGGCTAAAAAAGAAAATGAAAAGATGCTCTGCATTGTTAATCATTAGGAAATCACAAATCAAATCTGCAAGGCAATACAACCTCACACCTATTAGGATGACTAATACAAAAAAACAAAACAAAAATGCAAACAAAACACACTCCAAGAAAATAATAAGTGTAGGATGTGGTTAAAATGGGACCATTGTATATTGCGGATGGGAATGTTAAATGATGAAGCTTCTGTGAATCAATTAGATCAATACAGTATTATAAAAAACAATATTCTTAAAATAATTAACAGAATTACCATATGATTTAGCACTTCTAGGTATATACCGTATACTCAAAATAATCGAAATTGAGGACTCTACAAATATTTGTACACCAATGTCCACAGCAGCATTATTCACATTAGCCAAAATGTGGAAGCAACTCAGAATTTGTCAACAGATAAATAAACAAAATGCAGTATATACATATAATGGAATATTATTCAGCTTTAAAAAAGAAGGAAACTCTGACACATACCACAACATGGATTGAACCTTGAGGAAACTGCTAAGTGTAATACTCCAATCACAAAAGGACAAGTACTGTACAACTATATTCATAAAAGGATCTAAAGCAGAGTAGATGAATTCATAAAAATGGAAGGTAGAATAAGGTTGCAAAGGGCTGGGAGGATGTGAGAGTGACAGTTGCTGTTTAATAAGTACAGAGTTTGGGAATATGAAAATAGTTCTCGAGATGGATCGTATTGGCTGCACAATGTGAATATACTTAACGCCACGGAACTGTACACTTAAAAATGGATAAAATAGTAAATTGTATTCACATTTTATAATGATCTGAAAAGAAGTAAATATAAGGTACAAAACACACCAATAAAATTTCATTCCAATGGAAAAGTCTAATTAATACTTAAGACTTACCTGCTACAAACAGCTTGCCCTAGCTATCCTCAATAATTCCTACACGAGATCTAGGAAGTTTCTAAGTCTGTAAGTGTATATATTCATGTAAGTAAACTTTTATGAAGACCATAATACTTAATAATTAAAATTTTCACAATGGTAAATAGAATACAAAGACAAGTTAATTCACATTCAAGACAACCTCTCTCTATAACCGTGAAATATGTTCTTGGTTTGTGTTTGGGACAAAGCACTCAACTTAACCTCTTGATGGTTTTCAGCACACTTGAGATATCCTCCCCAGCTCTAAAACTATTTTCCTAACCATCTGCCTTCCTCTTATTTTATTGACTGCTCAGTCTTCCACTAGATCCTCTCCCTGCTCTTCAGCCTTTAACACAAGGACTTCTAAGTGTTCAGTTCTTAGCCCCCTTATCTTCCCACTCTACGTGCTCTTCCTGGGTGCTTTCATAGCTTCAAATATCAGCAATTTGATGCCAACTCCTATATTTATATTCCTCATCCAGAACATTTTTTTAATCTCAAAAGTTCATACCCACATTATGTACTCTATATTTTCACTTGATTCTCTCACAGGAATTCAAGCCCAATATTTGATTTCTCTCAAATTGGTGGTTTACCAATGCCATTAGATCAAAATCCATAATTGTGAACAACCAAGCCCTGAAAATCAAGATCCCATTTCCCTCTCCAGCCTCATCTCATGAAACTCTTGCTCTCAGAAGAATTGCACTCCAGCCATCCAGCATTTTCCCCTCAGTTCTCTGTACTCATTCGGTCCTTCCCTGATACTCAGGGCCTTACAAAATCAGCCTCTCTGACTGGAATGAACGTTCTTCTCCCTATTTGTTTTTTGGGACATAAAATATTTCAAATCTTTTGAAAAGTACAAAAATCAATATAGAACCTCAAAATTTATCACCAAGATTAAACAAATGATGTATGTGCATTATGTTATAGCTTTATCTTTTTTATTTAAGAATTATGAATTTTGGTTACTATTTTAATAAGGTATTATTAATACATTAACCATTACAGTCAGAACTAGAGACTCCCCCACCTCTTTTTCTCCCTTTTCATCCTAAGCATTACCCTAAGGTACATACCATTGTACATATTTCATACTTTTTCTATACGTAGCAATGTTCAATTTCTGTGCTTTAGACTTTAGATAAATGGAATCATATTGAATATATCTTTCTAAACTTATCCTTCTTTTGACATCCTGCTTTGAGAATTATCCCTATATTTAGATATAGATCTGGCTCATCTATCTTACTTGCTGTGTTCTATTGCATTATTTCAAGACACTATCATTTATACACTGTGCTTCCTACCGAGGATGCTTAATTTACTTCCACTTTTCACTACTGCAAACACTGCTATAATGAACATTTCTGAATGCTCCCTAAGGTATACCTAGAAATAATTGTTTGATAGCGGGGTATACACATCAAATTTTGTTAGGTCTTGCCAAATTACTAGCTCCAGCCTCTGCCCCATTCTTCATCTGAAGGCCTAGTATTGAAGAAATATCAGTGCCAATCAGTGCCTAGACTACCTTTGGGGCCCCATAGTCCTAATGACTTCTTGGAGCTCCAAGTCACTCATGATTTTGCTGACTGGAACCTGTAACAAAGGGAGGCAGCTTCACACCCAAGAAGAGCCCCTTGATGTTTTGGACTCTTCATCTCCCAAACAGGGATAACAGGTTTTGAAAAGTGAATATTACCTTTTCCTGGGCTCTTGTTGAAACTGAATACCTGACCACAGAGGGACAGCCACATTCACTGACCAAATTGTCTTATTCAGACATGTGAATCAGGAAAAGGCAAGAAAGGAGCACCAGAAGTTGTTTTACATACAAACACACACACACACACACACACACACACACACACACACACACACATTAATTTTTTAAAATTTTAAGTTGACAGCAAATTTAGCAGAAAGTACAAAGTTTTTATACTCCCTTGCCCTTCCTAAACACATACAGCCTCATCCCCAACCCCATCAAAATCCCAAACCAGCGTGGTATATTTATTTTAATCAATGAACCTGTACTTAACAAACCATTATCACTAAAAGACCATACTTTATATTAGGGTTCATTCTTGTGTTGTACATTCTGTGAGTCTGGACAAAAGTATAACATGTAATATTCCTCTATGCC
Source organism: Urocitellus parryii (assembly GCF_045843805.1). NCBI lineage: Eukaryota > Metazoa > Chordata > Mammalia > Rodentia > Sciuridae > Urocitellus > Urocitellus parryii. Next base: position 99,160,248 of record NC_135539.1, read on the forward strand.
GAAATACTCTGCACTTTACCTATTTACCCTCAGACCTTAGCACCCACTAATCATTTTACTGTTCCCATAGTTTTGCCTTTCCAGAATGTCATATACTTAGAATAATATGTTATGTAGCCTTTTCAGATTCACTCAATAATAGTCATTTCAGGTTCCTCTATGTCTTCTCAAGGATTGATAGTTCATTCCCTTTCAATGCCAAACAATACTTCACTATTTAACTGTACCACATATTATTTATCCATTCACCCATTGAAAGACAGCTTGGTTGCTTCCAAGTTTTGTCAATTATGAAGAAAGCTGATATCAACATCTGTGTGCAGCTGTCTGTGTAGACCTATGTTTCCACCTCCTTGGTAAATACTGAAGAGGGCAACTGCAGATCACAGAATAAAAGTACATTTAGTCTGATAAGAAACTGCCAAGTTTCTTATCCACCATGGCTGTACCATTTTGCATTCCCACCAGCAATGTGAGAGTTCCAGTTGCTCCACATCTTTATCAGCATTTGGTGTTGTCAGTGTTTTGAATTTTCACCATTCTAACAGGTATGTATTGGTATTTCATCATTGTTTTAATTTTCATTTCCCTGATGACATTGAGGTAAAGCATCTTTCCAATTTATTTGCCATTTGTATAGTTTCTTCAATAAAGTATTTGTTCAGATCATTTCTCCATGTTTCAATAAACAAATTATGCAGTTTGTTTTCATAAGTTTTTTCAAACCAGTTTTTGAGGAAGCTGTTCCAATCCTCAATAACACCAGATGCAGGCCTGTGGACAATGAGGAACATGGAATATACATCAGGTTGATTCATTTGTAACATAAGAGAATGGGTCTTTACTCTGGGCAGTCCTGGAGACCCTGGGCAGAAGGAGCCAGAAATTACATACTCTCACTTCTTCCCTGGGGGTCTCAGGGAGGTTAGGACCTTGGTCTGAGTGGTGTGCCCTCGGGTCAGAAGGAAAGAATATGCCTGGAATATGGGTGAATATTCAGAATGAAGCACGGAAGGAACATTCCATACTAAAACAAAGGAGATGCTACTCCTGTCTGTTCCCAGGACTGACCACAGGGGTAAAGCTCTGTAGGGTCTCCTCTGTTCTTTGTGGGGAGCTCCTCATAATGTACTCAGGGTTCTTACCTGGGCTTCTGACCTCACCTGGGCCTCTTTTCTCTGCAACCTGATCCCCCAACCCCAAACTAAAGCTCATCTCTTCGATGGGCACCTCATCAAGGACTGAAAGCAAAGGGAGAACTCCATGGGTTACATTTTCAGGGGCTCTAGACTTCTGGTTTCAACCTTTTTTCTCCCCTTCTTAACATGTAACTATAAAATCAAAACTCATAAATCTAATGATCCTATGTTTTAATGTAACCACAAAATATTTTTTAAAAAAACAAAATATTATGATACCCTCTTATTTTGTGATAATTTTCATGAAATCATTTTATAAGCACTGAGTAATAGAGTCTGCCATTTAAACATTTAAAAATCATTTTTAAGGAAAATACTTAATCGTAACCAAGTTAATTTTAAAAAAAACACAGGACGTTATCTTTTTAAAATATTGACTAACCCCACCTAACCTGCATCCCACATACATTACAAATGCAAACAGTCTTAATTCAAATCAGCAGCAAAAGCAGTCAGTAGAAGGCAAGAAATAATTAAAATTAATGAAATTGAAACAAAAGAAATAATTGAAAAAATGGACAAAACAAAAAGTTGTTTCTTTGAAAAAATAAATAAAATTGACAGACCCTTAGCCACGCTAACAAAGAGAAGGAAAGATAAAACTCAAATTACCAGCATACAAGATGAAAAAGGTAATATCATAACAGACACTGTAATACTACAGAAATACAGAGGATAACTAGAAATTATTTTGAAATCTTATACTCCAATAAAATAGAAGACACTGAAGGCACTGACAACTTAGTCATACGATTTGTCCAGATTGAATCAAGAAGATATACACAATTTAAACAGACCAATATTTTGGCTTTCTCTATAGTCATACATATAGTCATTTTAAAGGTGGTAAATGTGTTACTAATGTGAATAGTATTTTAAGTTTCATTTATATTCATCCTTATTATCACTCTTATGTATTTTTTTTAAATATTTATTTATTTTTTAGTTATTGGCGGACACAACATCTTTGTTTGTATGTGGTGCTGGAGGATCGAACCAGGGCCGCACGCATGCCAGGCGAGCATGCTACCGCTTGAGCCACATCCCCAACCCACTCTTACGTATTTCTAACAGAACAATCCCTGGTGTCAGTCTTGCTCTTCTAGACTTTTCTGCAAATGAATTACTACCTCTGCTTTCTTAATTTATTCTTTCTTTCTTATTAAAATGTATCTGCTAAGTTGTAGAAAATAACTACAAAATATAACTAACAAGTGCTTGAGTGGAGAGGAAGTTTTTATAATTGGTCTCCACTGAACCAGTCTGTCAGATCTCTTGCTCTAGAGTCCCATGCAAAACACAAGTGACAGCACTGAATCCAAAATGTGCACAGCTAGTTGTACTCCCTGCACCAGTACACTTTCTGTGAATGAGCAGTATGCTTACCAAAGGTTGTTTATGTCCCAAACATGTTTGCCACTGCAAATAAGTGATCTGGCTAATGTATTAGCTTTCTATTATCACACCCTAGCAACTTATAACAACACACATCATCTCAGTTTCTATGGCTTAGTACTCCAGACATGGTCTCACTGAGTCTCTGCTTATTACGGGGCTGCAATTAAAGCATTGTCTGGAAGTTTGACTAGAAAAGAATCTATGTTCCAGCTACTGTAGTTGGCAAAATCCATCTCCTTTTAGCTGCAGGACTGCAGACCCTGGCTTCTCTCTGGCTCTCAGCTAAAGACCACCCTTACCTCTCCTTGTCAAGTGGGTTTCTCCAACATGGCCATTTACTTTTTCAAACCAGCAAGGATAAGTGCTAAAGTGAGTCTGCTAGCAAGACAGACTTATTAACATAATGTAATCTTGGGAGTGAAACCTATTACCTTTTCCCTATTTACCAGTTAGAACCAAGTCACAGGCCATACCCTAATCAAGGGAAGCAATCATCCCATCAGAAGGTGAGGATCACTGGGGATTGCCTTAGAGTCTGCCCAACACGATTAAACTTTACATAAACCAGTGAATTACAGGTTTGTTGTTTAATGCAACAAACCAAATGAGATACTTTGCAAATGCTGAATAAAAGCTGCTAACAAAATTGCTGTTCAACTAGGTGTGGGTGAATTAAATGTAAAAGATTAAAATAAAATCTGAGATTGTGCTCTCAGACTGCTTCCTGAATGTCATTAAATAACTCTCCTTTCATGAATTCAAGTAGAACAAATAGAGCAAAACTGGAAATAATACCAAATGGATTGTGAATTTCTGAGTGTGATTTGCACTAGATAAACAAAGTAGAATTCCAGTTTGCAGACTCAAATTGAAAAGAAAAGAAAAAATGCCTTGACTTATGTTGGTCAATAAATGTACACTTAGGTGTTCAATTACTATGTTAAAAGATTGTATCCTTTTAAATAACTCCTCACTTTTAGCCCAGGAAACAGGGCTCTTACCCTACTCTTCAACTGGCATAGTCATTTCCTATATACTGGGAAGGGTGACCCAAAGAGCTGCAGCATGAGTAAGCCATACCAGTTCCTTGACTCTAACTTCTTTTCTTTCTTTTCTGTCTTGCGAAAGCACATCAAATTACAGAACCGTGAGGACAGTATTGCTATATGGATGACACTAGTTAATTTATTAAATTACTGGCAAACTTAACAGTTTTCTAGCAGTAAAGTGGCTTTGACATATCTCAAAACTAACTGAAACATACTAATGTCTCCGGGTAGCTTCATGTTTGAACATAATTTACCTAAAAGAATAGATTAACCACAAATCCTTTAGGCATTATTCCCTAAGTAATGTTATTTTATTTCATTGCTTTATAAGATGGGCTTTTAAGCAACACTGAGTTCATGAATTTAGTCCCTGACTGGTACCCAGAATGTATTCATTCCATTTTATCCTGGGGACAGGATTAAGATTATCTTGTGAAAATTAAGGCATATAACATAATTAGCACCTGCTCATAAATCCACTCTACTTTCACTGGGAGATGAGGCATGGGGAATAGTTATAGGCAGGGCCAATGTTCTCATCAGATATTTTTTATTCTAGTTAAAACAATAATACACATTCATGGGGATCCCTACATCTCAAATATGTCTTAAATATATTATTCTAGACTTAGTTTCCTCTTCTTTATCAGTTTTTGAAAAAGAATGAGGAAAAAAATGTAACAAGAACATGAAGGTGTGTATGGGTTGGGAGTGTGTTGGCTAAAAATGACAGGCAGTTGTGCAAAGAGGAAGAGTGGTTGCTTTTGAAAGGATGTGGATATTTTATATGGCATACTGATTAAGGATAATGAAATGCCAGAATCCTGCCCCATCAATCATCCCTCAACCACTTCTATTCAAGAAAATGAATTATCAGATTTGGATCACTGCTTTGTACTGTGTACCTCCAAAATTTCTGTTATAACCCTAACCCCCAGTGTCACATGACTGTTCTTACAGATAGGGTCTCTCAGAAGATAATCAAGTTTAAGTGAGGTCATACAGGTTGTGCCTTAATCCAATATGACTGCTGTACTTAAAGAGGACACCAGGGAGAAGCCGGCACAGAAAAAAGGCCATATGAGGCCACAATGAGAAGATGGCAATTTTACCCCAAGGAGAAAGTCCTCCATAGAAATCAACACTCCCAATGCTCTCATCTTGGGCTTCCAGCCTCCAGGACAGTGAAAAAAATTCTGTCTTATAAGCCATCCAGTTTGTGGTATCGGGTTACAGAAGCCCCAGCAAACAAATACATTAACCCCCTCAAATCTAGAGGATTCCGACCAACTGAACTGTGGCCCATCATTTTAGCAAAGGTCTCAAATGTCTCAATCTCCATGACACCCTTTAAATCCTGCCTAAATCTCTTTATTTTCCAGTTGTCTCCAAAGAAGAAAGAAATTGAAGCTAACATCAGAGTCTTCTGCATGAACTGTGAGTGTTAGAAGGAGCAGGGAGAATGAGGAAAGTGAGCCACATATGCACCAGTGATCTTGTAATCCACAGTGGGTCCTCCCCAGCAAGGGTACCAATCTTATCAATGTTTGTCTTTTCTTAGAAAGTAGAGAGTTTTGAGGGGAGAGGAAGAGCAGAATCTTTAGACCCTTGTTAGAAGTTTACCCTGAAATGTAGACTTGTTTTAAATAAGACAATTATTCTATGTGTCATATGTTCTGGGTACAAGTAAGGAAAGCAGAAGTGCCTACAAGTGTAAATTAATCACACACTAGTATTTTGAGCTTCTGAGTCTAATTTTTAGTTCTACTTTTTCTCATTTTCAAACTGTGATGTGATGTTTCTAGAATACATAAATTTAGCAAGAGAGCTCCAAGTCCACTAGTTTCAAACTTACTGTTTTAGGTTTGCTGTGAGCCAGAAATTGAGGGCAAAACTTGTTGAAATTACATGTAAAATCAGAGAAATAAATGTTGAGTGAGGGCTTGAGATGGGTCTTCTGTGACTAAAAGGCGAGGACTTTACTATTTAGATATGACAATAGTTATTTTAGTTGTTCATTATTGCTTCCATCTTGGTTCTTGGCTTTGTTCCACATAACTGAAATTAGTAAACAATCTTCAACTTTATGGAAGATATTTACTTTTCAATTCAGTCCTTCCTGGTTAGGGCTGAAGATAGGATTGGCTAAACACCATGAGTGTAATTATGCCTTGATTATGAGTATTTCCCTTTTCTCCTTCCAATCTCTTACATTCCTTCTGCCCATTACTCTTTTTTAATAGTGGGAAAATCTATTACATTTAGAACTAGTCAACGGGACATGTCATTCCAGTTGCATGCAAAGCATCACAAGAGGAGCCAGTCAAATACACATCAACTTCTCTGCAGCAGACCTGCTGGCTGTGTGGTCTTTTTCCTCATCCATGTCATAGGACTCCTTCACAGCTTGCTTGATCTTGAGGCAGGTGGAGGGTGAAGCTGCAGCTGTGGGAAACTTGACAAAGGTTATTCTGCCTGGGAGATCTCTTCCAGGCTGGTTTAAACAGTAAACTGAGGAGGGTGACATGCAGATCTTCTTGTGCCTTTCAGCACAGCCTTCTTGGCCTTTTGTCTATTTTGCTCTGATTTGAGTGTTAGGAACTCAAATCACTACAGTATTCTTTGCCTTCACTACAATATTTGTACAATATTTGTAAACATCCCATCTGTATCTCTAACAGCAGTTTATCAGCCCATTAATGTGAAGTGCAGGCACTGCTTTATCACCCTGCAGGAGACAGTTCCAAGAGACTGCCAGATCCTTGGCTATACTCTCAGAAGTACCATTCACTGAAGGAATATATTTGTGATTTGCCCACATTAACAGAACACTGTAAATCAAACTTTCAGCTCTTTAATTTTTAGAATCACCATGTCACTCCTTTTTTAGCTTTCAGACATTTTATTTTACTAGGATATCAAACATCAAAACTATTGCTAGTAGTACTCTAAAAATTTAAGCTAACTTAAGCCAAATATAGTGATATACACTTAAGAGTCTTAGTTACTTGGGAAGTTCAGATGGAAGGATTGCCTGAGTCCATGAGTTTCAGACCAGACCAGGGACACAGGGACACCTCATATCCAAAAATAAAAAGAAAGAAAGAAAAAATTAATCTAATTTCTTAGGTTATTCCCATGAAATAGTAGCACAGAGAAAGAGACCTGAATATAATTAAATATATATTTGATTATTTCTAGTTAAAATATAAAATGATTAGTCAGCATTACTTCCAATCCTAAACTATAAAACTTATAAATTTTTCACTGCAAAGCAATAGAAGGAAATACTCTTTAAATGATAGACTATGTCAGTTTCTCAAAGTTTTTATCTTCACAGATAGATTATGAGAATCTTATTCTTATAAACTGGTAGCAATTTTACATTATTTGAGTCTCTCAAATGGCCTTGTACCACTTGGAGTACAAGACCATGTTCAGTAAATGCTAACTGTTTGAGATATGAAATTAAATAACTTCATCATTATTCAAAGTACATGAATGAAGTCATGAATTGGTATCAACATACTTTAGATACAACCAGAGATATGAAAAATTGTGCTGTATATGTGTAATAAGAATTGTAATGCACTGTGCTGTCATTTATTTAAAAAAAATTAATTAAAAAAGAAAGAAGGCATTAAGTTTACAAATACATTAAATTTGAAAGTATGGTCATCTCATAAGAAATTATGAAAATTAAAACTAAAATTAAAATTAAAACTAGATATAATTCACATCCATAAGGCTAGCAAAAATTATAAAATATGAAAATATAGTATTAGCAAGAATGTCAAGTAATAGTAAATCTCATACAATGCTGGGAGAAGTAGGTAGCAGTGCAACCACCTGGAGCAATTTGACATTGCCTAGTAAAGATGAGGATATGTATGCCCTTCAACCTAGCACTTGGAGAGATATAGTCCTCTACACTTCTGCACAAAAAAAGATATAAACCATAATGATCATTTCAGTATTGCCTGTAGCAGCAAAAACAGAAAGTTAACTAACTAGAAGCATAAAATGGAAACACAAACACAAAAATCTATGATACACCGACAGGAAAACAGACTATATAACTAACATGAATATACTATAAGACAATGTTCAATGAAGGAAAACACGTTACAGAAGAATAGGAAGTTTAAAAATAAATAATATATAGAAATTTATGTACAAACACATGTAAAATATTTTTGAAAACTCTGAATGGGAATAAGAAAGACTCAGTTCAGAATAGTAGTTGCTTCAAGGTAGGAAGATACAAAAATGAGACCAACGCACTGAATACAGGGTCTCAAATATAACTGTGATGTATTATTGATATTTTTTAAAAAGTTGAGAAAAAAGATTTTAGTATGATAAATAAATATCACAAAAAAGCCATTTTCTTTAATGGAAAAGATATTTAGCTTAAACTACAAGAAAGTTTGTACTTATAATTATTACCTTTTTTCATCTTATTTTACCTTTTACTTCTATAAAACTTAAAAAAAAAAATCCCAAATCACAATCACAGATGACTGGGGAAAGGATTAGATTATAGGCCAGAAAACCTCAGAGACATTCAAATTGTATCCAACCTTACAGAGATATTCTTCCCTTAAGATTATGTATAGTTGTCAAATCCTAGGTGGCTAACCTCATCCCACTCAAAAATAGAAAGATTGGAAGTGTTAATTTGAGAAAGACTAGCAAATAGTATACTCTTTGGATATGCTTATTGTGGAGGGTATTTTTCACATGTGGATGCAGAACTGTATATTACACATGCCCAATAATATGTTATTGAAAACTTTCTCCAATAACTAAAGAGGGCAAATGAGTTTTAGACATCAGATATTTAGTCAGCGAACTGCTTGAAACAGCTTGATTCTTTACAGCAAATCTGGTTATCTTTTCCTCAACATTTAAACTATTTATATATTAGATTTATATTAATATTATATTATTATCACTTTCATTTAAAAAACTTGTTAGAATGCTATTTCTCTCAAAACCTATCTTATTTCAAAGTAAAAGACACACTTCCCATCAATTCTTCACATTGTATGCTAAAGAATAACTCTTAGCTATGATTTTATGATAATCCTTATTTTTCAGTATTTTCTTCAAAACCAAATCAAGATCAGAGGCATGTTACTATCCACTCTTCATAGAAAATAAAGCAATGAGTGGCTGGACATTAGGTATAATCTTATTTACTCACATGGCAGTATCATTTTTGCAGAATGAAAGAAGAAAATGAAAAGAAAACCTCCATAGGTACCTCATTATTTCTGATTCAAAACAACTTTTCAGTCTACAACCCGGCTAAAATCTAAGTATCACTTAGGTTTCCACTGACCTACATAAGCATTGGTCAAGATTTTTCATTCCACACATGTGACAAGAACTATGGAAAAAAGAACTCGTAGGTGGTGTTGCTCAGCTATAAAGTGAAATACACTTTTTTAAAGAGAACTTAAAGCATGGATACATGAGGAGAACTGATAGTTCAACATATGTCCAACAGAGACATCTGTTAAGGAACAGCACCAAAGAGCTTCTGCTGTTTTTGCCTTGATCAAAATATTTTCCAATAATTTTGTGATCTGGCTTTATAAACCTAGTTTCTTGGTAATCTGCTAAGAAATGTTAAAATTCTCAATATTGCTTCTGTAATTCTGTTCTTTTCTCTATCTTTAGTGACCAAATTCTTCAACATAAAAGAGATTGTTTTGCAGTTCTGGAAAATATAACTAGATTATCAGAAAGGTTTCTTGGCATTATCTGAAAATGCACAGAAGTTCAACTGGCTTAGGCCACCAGACACTAGCAATAAATGGATTTTTTATTTAAGATGTCAATTACTGAATTTTTTAACAATTTCATAAGTAGGAGTACTTACGCAAAATCACTATCCTACCACTGTGAATTACATCATTTATAACTTTAATGCAGCTGTCCTCTGTTACTTAACAATGTAATTCTATGTTGTAACAGTCTTGTCTTTATTTTCTTTCTTTTTTTTTTTATTGGTCGTTCATAACATTACATAGTTCTTAATACATCATATTACACGGTTTGATTCAAGTGGATTATGAACTCCCGCTTTTACCCCGTATACAAATTGCTGTATCACATCAGTTACCCTTCCATTGATTGACATATTGCCTTTCTAGTGTCTGATGTATTCTGCTGTCTGTCCTATTGTCTACTATCCCCCCTCCCCTCCCCTCCCCTCCCCTCCCCTCCCCTTTTCTCTCTCTACCCCTTCTACTGTAAATCATGTCTTCCATTTGTATTCTCTTGACTTACCCCTCCTTACCTCTTATATGACATTTTGTATAACCCTGAGGATCGCCTTCCATTTCCATGCAATTTCCCTTCTCACTCCCTTTCCCTCCCACCTCTCATCCCTGTTTACTGTAAATATTCTTCTCAAGCTCTTCGTCCCTACCCTGTCCTTGTTTACACCCCTTATATCAAAGGAGTCATTTGGTATTTGTTTTTTAAAGATTGACTAGCTTCACTTAGCATAATCTGCTCTAATGCCATCCATTTCCTTCCAAATTCTATAATTTTGTCATTTTTTAATGCAGAGTAATACTCCATAGTGTATAAATGCCACATTTTTTTTTATCCATTCATCTATTGAAGGGCATCTAGGCTGGTTCCACAGTCTTGCTATCGTGAATTGAGCTGCTATGAACATCGATGTAGCAGTGTCCCTGTAGCATGCTCTTGTTAGGGCTTTAGGGAATAGACCGAGAAGGGGAATAGCTGGGTCAAATGGTGGTTCCATTCCCAGCTTTCCGAGAAATCTCCATACTGCTTTCCAAATTGGCTGCACCAATTTGCAGTCCCACCAGCAATGAACAAGAGTGCCCTTTTCCCCGCATCCTCTCCAGCACTTATTGTTGTTTGACTTCCTAATGGCTGCCAGTCTTACTGGAGTGAGATGGTATCTTAGGGTAGTTTTGATTTGCATTTCTCTGACTGCTAGCGATGGTGAGCATTTTTTCATGTACTTGTTGATTGATTGTATGTCCTCCTCTGAGAAGTGTCTGTTCAGGTCCTTGGCCCATTTATTGATTGGGTTATTTGTTATCTTATTGTCTAATTTTTTGAGTTCTTTGTATATTCTGGTTATTAGGGCTCTATCTGAAGTGTGTGGAGTAAAGATTTGTTCCCAGGATGTAGGCTCCCTGTTTATCTCTCTTATTGTTTCTTTTGCTGAGAAAAAACTTTTTAGTTTGAGTAAGTCCCATTTGTTGATTCTATTTGTTAACTCTAGCGCTATGGGTGTCCTATTGAGGAATTTGGAGCCCGATCCCACAGCGTGTAGATCATAACCAACTTTTTCTTCTATCAGATGCCGTGTCTCTGATTTAATATCAAGCTCCTTGATCCATTTTGAGTTAACTTTTGTGCACGGTGAGAGATAGGGATTCAGATTCATTTTGGTGCAAATGGATTTCCAGTTTTCCCAGCACCATTTGTTGAAGATGCTATCCTTCCTCCATTGCATGCTTTTAGCCCCTTTATCAAAAATAAGATAGTTGTAGTTTTGTGGATTGGTCACTGTGTCCTCTATTCTGTACCATTGGTCCACCCGCCTGTTTTGGTACCAGTACCATGCTGTTTTTGTTACTATTGCTCTGTAGTATAGTTTGAAGTCTGGTATCGCTATACCGCCTGATTCACACTTCCTGCTTAGTATTGTTTTTGCTATTCTGGGTCTTTTATTATTCCATATGAATTTCATGATTCTTTTATCTATTTCTACAAGATATGCTGTTGGGATTTTGATTGGCATTGCATTGAACTTATAGAGAACTTTTGGTAATATCGCCATTTTGATGATGTTAGTTCTGCCTATCCATGAGCAGGGTATGTTTTTCCATCTTCTAAGGTCTTCTTCTATGTCTTTCTTTAGGGTTCTGTAATTTTCATTGTATAAATCTTTCACCTCTTTTGTTAGGTTGATTCCCAAGTATTTTATTTTTTGGGGGGATATTGTGAATGGAGTAGTTGTCCTCATTTCCGTTTCAGAGGATTTGTCGCTCATATACAGGAACGCCTTTGATTTATGCGTGTTGATCTTATATCCTGCCACTTTGCTGAATTCATTTATTAGCTCTAATAGCTTCTTTGTAGACCCTTTTGGGTCTGCTAGGTATAGAATCATATCATCTGCAAATAGTGATAATTTAAGTTCTTCTTTTCCTATTTTTATGCCTTTAATTTCTTTTGACTGTCTAATTGCTCTGGCCAGTGTTTCGAGGACTATGTTGAACAGAAGTGGTGAGAGAGGGCATCCCTGTCTTGTACCAGATCTTAGAGGGAATGCCTTCAATTTTTCTCCATTCAGAATGATGCTGGCCTGTGGCTTATCATAGATTGCTTTTACAATGTTGAGGTATGATCCTGTTATCCCTAATTTTTCTAGCGTTTTGAACATAAAGGGATGCTGTACTTTGTCGAATGCTTTTTCTGCATCTATTGAGATGATCATATGGTTCTTATTTTTAAGTCTATTGATGTGGTGAATAACATTTATTGATTTCCGTATATTAAACCAGCCTTGCATCCCAGGGATGAATCCTACTTGATCATGATGTATAATTTTTTTTGATATGTATTTGAATCCGATTCGCCAGAATTTTATTGAGGATTTTTGCGTCAAGGTTCATTAGAGATATTGGTCTGTAGTTTTCCTTCTTTGATGTGTCTTTGTCTGGTTTCGGAATCAGGGTGATGTTGGCCTCGTAGAATGAATTTGGAAGTTCTCCCTCTTTTTCTATTTCCTGAAATAGCTTGAAAAGTATTGGTGTTAGTTCCTCTTTAAAGGTTTTGTAAAACTCTGCTGTATACCCATCCGGTCCTGGGCTTTTCTTAGTTGGTAGTCTTTTGATGGTTTCTTCTATTTCCTCTATTGTTATTGGTCTGTTTAGGTTGTCTATATCCTCCTGGCTCAATCTGGGCAGATCATAGGACTCAAGGAATTTATCTATGCCTTCACTATCTTCTATTTTATTGGAGTATAAGGATTCAAAGTAATTTCTGATTATCTTCTGTATTTCTGAAGTGTCTGTTGTGATATTGTCTTTTTCATCCCGTATGCTAGTAATTTGGGTTCTCTGTCTTCTTCTCTTCGTTAGCATGGCTAAGGGTCTGTCAATTTTATTTATTTTTTCAAAGAACCAGCTTTTAGTTTTGTCAATTTTTTCAATTGTTTCTTTTGTTTCAATTTCATTAATTTCAGCTCTGATTTTAATTATTTCTTGCCTTCTACTTCTTTTGCTGTTGTTTTGCTCTTCTTTTTCTAGGATTTTGAGATGAAGTATGAGATCATTTATTTGTTGGTTTTTTCTTTTTTTGAGGAATGAACTCCAAGCAATGAATTTTCCTCTTAGAACTGCTTTCAATGTGTCCCATAGATTCCGATATGTTGTGTCTGTGTTTTCATTTAACTCTAGGAATTTTTTAATTTCCTCCTTGATGTCTTCTAAAACCCATTGATCACTCAGCAACCTATTGTTCATTCTCCAGGTGATGCTTGCTTTTTCCTTTCTTCTTTTATCATTGATTTTCAGTTTCATTCCATTATGATCAGATAAGATGCATGGTATTATCTCTACCCCTTTGTATTGTCTAAGAGTTGCCCTGTGACATAGTATATGGTCTATTTTTGAGAAGGTTCCATGTGCTGCTGAGAAAAAAGTGTAGCTACTTGATGTTGGGTGGTATAGTCTATATATGTCAATTAAGTCTAGGTTGTTAATTGTGTTATTGAGTTCTATAGTTTCCTTATTTAACTTTTGTTTGGAAGATCTGTCCAGTGGTGAGAGAGGTGTGTTGAAGTCTCCCATGATTATTGTATGTTGGTCTATTAGACTCTTGAACTTGAGAAGAGTTTGCTTGATGAATACAGCTGCACCATTATTTGGGGCATATATATTTATGATTGTTATGTCTTGTTGGTGTATGGTTCCCTTGAGCAGTATGAAGTGTCCTTCTATATCCCTTTTGATTAGCTTTGGCTTGAAATCTATTTTATTAGATATGAGTATGGACACTCCTGCTTGTTTCCGCGGTCCATATGAGTGATATGATTTTTCCCAACCTTTCACCTTCAGTCTATGTATATCTTTTCCTATCAAATGCGTCTCCTGTAGACAGCATATTGTTGGGTCTTGTTTTTTGATCCATTCTACTAGCCTGTGTCTCTTAATTGGTGAGTTTAAGCCATTAACATTTAGGGTTATTATTGAGATATGGTTTGTTCTTCTATCCATATTTGTTTATTGATGTTACTAAACCTGATTTGTTATCCTCTTTGACTACTTTCCCCCCTTTACTGTCCTACCTCCCATTGTTGGTTTTCAATGTTGTTTTCCATTTCCTCTTCCTGTAATGTTTTGCCAAGGATTTTTTGAAGAGATGGTTTTCTAGCTGCGAATTCTTTTAACTTTTGTTTATTGTGGAAGGTTTTAATTTCATCTTCTAACCTGAAGCTTAATTTCGCCGGATACATGATTCTTGGTTGGAGCCAATTGTCTTTCAGTGTTTGAAATATGTTATTCCAGGATCTTCTAGCTTTCAGAGTCTGTGTTGAGAGATCAGCTGTTATCCTGATTGGTTTACCCCTAAATGTAATCTGCTTTCTTTCTCTTGCAGCTTTTAAAATTCTCTCCTTATTCTGTATGTTGGACATCTTCATTATAATGTGTCTAGGTGTGGATCTCTTATGATTTTGCACATTCGGCGTCCTGTAGGCTTCTAGGATTTGGGATTCTGTCTCAATCTTCAATTCTGGGAAGTTTTCTCGTATTATTTCACTGAATAGACTGTTTATTCCTTTGGAATGGAGCTCTGTGCCTTCCTGTATCCCAATGACTCTTAAATTTGGTCTTTTGATATTGTCCCATAATTCTTGGATGTTCTGCTCATGGTTTCTTAGCAGACTTGCTGAGCTGTCTATGTTCTTTTCCAGTTGAAATACTTTGTCTTCATTGTCTGATGTTCTCTCTTCTAAGTGATCTACTCTGCTGGTAGTATTCTCAATTGAGTTTTTAAGTTGGTTTATTGTTTCCTGCATTTCTAGAATTTCAATTTGTTTGTTTTTTATTACCTCTATCTCCCTGTGAAATTGATCTTTTACTTCCTGGATTTGTTTGTCAATGTGATCTTTCATTGTCTGATTTTGCTGTCTCATGTCTTCCTTGAGACTCCAGATCATCTGAAGCATATATATCCTGAACTCTTTATCTGATATTCCATCTGTTGCAGCTATTACCTCTTCTAAAGTTGAGTTGACCTGCATTGCTTGTGGTCCTTTCTTTCCTTGTCTTTTCATACTGCTCGCGTTTCTTTCTGCTTGGTGCAACTGTTGTGTTTTGAAATTTACCCCCTATTTATTTATGTTGCTCTTGTATACTTGAAAAGTCTCCCTTGCAGGTGCAGGCGGCGGCTGTGCCCCTACTCCAATTGGGGTGACGTGTCTACCACGCTGGCGGCTCTCTGGGCCTGTTCCGGGAGTGGAAGGCGGCTCTGCTCTGTCCCTATTCCAATTGGGGTGTCGTGACTACAATGCTGGCAGATCGCTGGGCCTGTTCCGGGCGTGGGCGGTGGGCTTGGCTGGCGGGATTCCACCTAATGGCAGTCCCTAACCTCCCTGCTTGCTAATTAATGGCTTCTCTGAGGCGCCACGCCTTCTGTAGCTGCGGGGCAGGCCGCGCGAATCAGTTGGCCTGGATCTCCGGGGTCCTGCTGCTGGCTGTTTTGATGTTGCAAGCTGTTGGAGAGTGGTGGTGTATTCTTCAGCTTTCCCAGATGGTGGCCACTGACTGCCTGGATGGAGTGTCTGCTGTTTTGATGTTGCACTCTGAAGGAGAGTGGCGGTGTATCCTTCAGCTTTCCCGGATGGTGGCCGCTGACTGCCTCGGCGGAGTGTCTGCTGTGGGGGATGGGACTGTACCGCTTCCTTCCCCTTCTGAGAACCCGTGCTCGGCCCAAGGGTCCGTGTGGGCTTGGCTGGTGGGATTCCACCTAATGGCCTTCCCTAACCTCCCTGCTTGCCAATTAATGGCTTCACTGAGGCGCCACGCCTTCTGTAGCCGCAGGGCAGGCCACGCGAATCAGTTGGCCTGGATCTCCGGGCCCTGCTGCAGGCTGCTGGGATCCCTGGCACTCTATCACTTTGATTTTTTCTGCTTGCCCCTCCCCCAGCGCTGGCTAGCCAGGTTTCCTTTTGGCTGCTACTGGGAGGAGGGGTTGGAGGTCAGGTGTCTCTGGTTTCCCCCTAGCCTGTATGGAGGCTCAGCTTGATACTCCCTCTCCCGGCAAGCCTAGGAGAGATTTTATGCGAATTCCCGCTGTCTGGGGGGTGAGCTGAATGACACCGACCTGTTTTGATGTCGCACTCTGAAGGAGAGTGGCGGTGTATCCTTCAGCTTTCCCGGATGGTGGCCGCGGACTGCCTCGGCGGAGTGTCCGCTGTGGGGGATGGGACTGTACCGCTTCCTTCCCCTTCTGAGAACCCGTGCTCGGCCCAAGGGTCCGTGTGGGCTTGGCTGGTGGGATTCCACCTAATGGCCTTCCCTAACCTCCCTGCTTGCCAATTAATGGCTTCACTGAGGCGCCACGCCTTCTGTAGCCGCAGGGCAGGCCACGCGAATCAGTTGGCCTGGATCTCCGGGCCCTGCTGCAGGCTGCTGGGCTTGTCTTTATTTTCATTACAGGTTTTACCACCCAGGAATCACTTCTGAACCACTGGGCCATTTTTGTGAGGATGGAATATTATGTAACAAAGTAAAACCACAGCCGGGCTCAGTAGCCCACACCTGTAATCCCAGTCATTTGGGAGGCTGAGACAGGAGGATCTTGAGTTCAAAGCCAGTCTTGGCAAAAGTGAGATGCTAAGAACTCAGTGAGACCCTGTCTCTAAATAAAAAATACAAAATAGGGCTGGGGATGTGGCTCAGTGGTTGACTGCACTTGAGTGTAATCCCTAGTACCACATAACACACACACACACACACAAAAGTAAAACCACAGAAAATGTAAATTAATAAACAATACACAATGCCAGGCATGATGGTGCACACCTATAATCCTAGTGGCTAGAGAGCTGAGGCAGAAGAATGGCAAGTTCAAAGTCAGCCTCAGCAACTTAGTGAGGCCCTGTTTCAAAATTAAAAATAAAAAAAGGTTGGGGATGTGACTCAGTGGTTAAGCACCCCTGGGTTCAATATCTTGTACCAAAATTAATTAATTAATTAATTAAAATAAACAATACACAAGAGAAAAAAATGTTAGCAGAGATGAACTGCATGCTAGTGACTTGAACTAAGCCAGATTAACACACATTTTGCCATCTGTGTATAAACTAATGTGTCCACATTTCAAAAGTAGTGGAATTTATGAGAAAATTATGATTATACACTTGAAATTTATTAACTATGAACAAAACCATTTTACTGTGTTAGTTTTCCTTCAACGTTACTACATTGCTTAAAAGAACCCTAGGGATCACTAGTAGGGGTTCTGGGTCATTCTCAAAAAAACACAAATACATGAGGTGGGACTCATACTTTGAAGAGGAAGTTATAAATATAATATCTATCTCAAACACTTTTTAAACTTTGAAAACTCATCAAATTGGATCCCATTAATTTAATATACATGACACAAATAATATGACCATATTAATGAATAATGTTGAAGACAATTAACAATTCCAAAGACCAAACTGTTTTTAAGAACTTTAGATTTTAGAAGTTTTAAACTTATGATACCTCAAATTTAGATTCTCTTCCTCCCCACCCCCCAGTACTGGAGATTGTACCCAGGACCTCATGTATGAGGTGCTCTATCACTGAGCTACATCTCCAGTCCAAATCTAGATTCATTTATCTATTATTGATGTTGGCAAAGGCAGCCAAAAGTCCTTATAAATATATTATGCATGAAGAGGATGAAAGAGAGGATAGCTAAGTTCAGATAGAACCAGAACAAGAGTTAACAAAAAACTTCTGAAGGTGTGATTAAAATGAATTCTTAAGTATCTTCTTATCTGCCTTTTAGTATGCATACCTGACATGGAGGCATATTTTACTATTTTTTTCTTTACCAAGAGAACTTACCTGACAATGTTAGGGAAAACAAATGAATTGCCCTTCATTCCATTATTTAATTTTTAGATATGACCAACTGGGAGATGTTACTGAGCAGACAGGTAAGGCCAAATGAATGTTCTTTAAAGATGAGAACTAATCAAACCTTGATCTGTTTTTCTCCTCAAAACTTAATAGAAAGCAACTCTATGAACATATATGCAACTGTTTAAAAACAACAATGTATACTGGTTATAATTAGTGAATCTCAATTGTTCTTTTGCTATTATTTTCACAGGTTAAGGAAAACAAAATTATATCATGCCTGAATGGACATGACGAATGCATGATTATGCATGTATGGAAATATCGCAGTGAATTCCATTAATATGCGCATTTAATATATGCTAGAAATTATAATAAAAAATCACATCATTCTTTACATGCTTGTTTTAAAAAAGCAACACTTATCAGCAAAGATTAGCAGAAATTATTTAATTTCAGAAATTATTTAACATCAACAAGGAAATCTTTTAGTTAAATAAAAGCAGATAAATAAAGCAACATTCAGCTTCATGTTCAAATGTTTCAACAACTAAAACTGTGCTTTAAAGCGTTCTCTGCAACCCCTTGTTAAAGACAGAGTGGGAGATCACATTATTATGTATCCCAGCTAGAAGTTCTAAATGTCACTAAAAATCACTCAGTTTGCCAAAGTAATCCATGGCTTAATCCAGGAAAAAAAACCGAAATCTAGGTGGGCTACGGAGAGAACACCTGGGTACTGTTAGTAGTCTGTGTGTTTCAAATGGGTGAACAAAATTCTGTCCCACTGTGGCTTCAGCCCAGTAAAAGATAACACCTTTGGGTAATGCATCAGCCTAGGAGGATGCCTTGTCACTCACACAAATGCCTCATTAGCTGAAAGACTGGTAATGTAGAAGAGATTTTCTCCCAGAAGAAATCCATAATAATTATCTCACATTCACTGCAAAAGAAGAATCCAGGAAACTTTTCATGTTCTCACTGAACAGAAATATCAGTGCTATGAAAAGTTATATTGGTTGTCAAATTTAAAAGGAATCTCAGGAAAGTACAGAGACAGTTCTCTAAAGGGACATAAAAATATACTTGAGTTATCTGGCACTAAGCCAAATGGGAAGGAAGTTTTGATATCACAAATCTGTATTTTAAAATGTTGTGTTAGAATCATAGCAGATGTAGTTAAACATGCCATACTAAAACTTTCTTTTATTTATCTATTTATCTATCTACCTGTCTATTTATCTATTTATTTATTTATTTTTGGTATCAGAGATCAAACCCAGGGGCACTTAACTGAGTTCCCTCCCCCACCCTTTTTATTTTTTTATTTTGAGAGAGGATCTCACTAGGAGCTTAGAGCCTCACTAAGTTGCTGAGGCTGGCTCTGAATTTTCAATCCTCCTGCCTCAGTCTCCCAAGCTGCTGGGATTATAGGTACACCACTGTACCTGGCATAAAAATTTCTTCTCTCTGTTCTGGGACTCCAAAAGTCTTATCACATTTGCTTATGTGACTATGAT
This sequence comes from Urocitellus parryii, assembly GCF_045843805.1. Lineage (NCBI taxonomy): Eukaryota > Metazoa > Chordata > Mammalia > Rodentia > Sciuridae > Urocitellus > Urocitellus parryii. The sequence goes on from NC_135539.1 coordinate 99,179,561, forward strand.
CCTACTCTGTTTTAATACATATCTATCTATCTATCTATCTATCTAATAATATATGTGTATGTGAAATATTTATACATATATATAAAATTTCACTATATACAAACAGTATACATGGCCTAACAATAAATTACTTGATTCATTTTTAAAATATGAAAATGTACATCTGAGAAAGTTTTCCCATTGAAGTAATGAATGAAGTAACAAGAAACAACTTTGGTTTACCAGGATAATTCCCATTCTAACTGCTCTTTTTTCTCCCCATGTGGTTTTGTTTTTTCACTCTTTAAAGAAATATTTCTGTCTTTTACTGTGAGTAATCTGAAAGGCAAGTGCTATGAGAAAAAAGAAGAGCTAAGTGAAGCAATAAAAGAAAACTCACCTGTTATCATATTAACTCAAAACTAGATTTTAAACTAAGAAGCCTGAATACTTCAAAATATGATACAAAGTTTTATTATTCTCATTTAAAAGAGAGAAATTCCTTTCATATGGAATATGCATTACAATAAAGTCTATGTAAGTATTCCAAAATCCAAAAATCTCTGAAATCTTAAACACTTCTATTCCCAAACTTTTTGGGTAAAGGGGACTCAACCTGCAGTAGATATTTTTCAAACAACTATTTATTTGTAAACGTTATGTTTTATATCATGTTTTTTCTTCATATATGTATGAAATGTAGTATTGTACTTAACTTAATAGAAGAATTCAGATAACTGACTTTACAGAACTTTATGTATTAATAATAAACTCACATTCTAATTACATGCTAAATTAATTACCTTTTGTAGACTGGTAGGATTTAGCTGAGTTTTGTCTATTATTTTCACAGCAACCTAGAAAAGAGAATCATTAAGCTGTATTTGAGAATATATATTTTAATGAATAAAAACTTACAAAGAAAATGTCTTTTGTTTCATTCCTAACTATGCATTATTTAGTTCTATTTGAGTATTCATGATATTGGTAGTTTTGTAAACTTGTCAGTCTTAGAATATATTCCATTGACCTGTCTTTAACATATCTGATCCTGTGTCAATGAAATTAAGCCTTTGCTATTTATTCCAAGTTTTCTCTTTTACTGTAAAAATCACCCCTGTATCTTAATTGTTTACTCATGATCTCAATAAGCAACAAATATAGGGGGATAACTTATAAACATGTAGTAATTAAAATATTATGTGAATAAAATGGTTACATGGATACAGAGATTAGCTATGTAAGCCTTCTTATAGCAAAAAGGCAAAATGGATTTAAATATCACTGAAGGCTCCATCTGGTATAACCTGTATATAAACAGCTCTTAGGGTTGGAATGAACTAAATTAAATGGAAAATGACAATAAAAGTATACATAAAGTGAAAATATTAAAGTAATTTTGTAGTTGAGACTTTTAAAAATAATGTCCTAATCAGATCTAGTAAACATTACATAATACGATGGTGAGCTATTTATTTAAATGAAGTCTTTAACCCAAACATACAGACATAAATATAAAATGTACAATGTGCAAATATATAAATTTTTACCACACAAGTACAGATTATTTAAAACACAAGGGATTTTAGAAATCCAATTCTCTTATCATTGAGAAAACCACCTGTATAGCAACATTCATTTACTGGGGTCTCTAAACAAAAACTAGTGGGGAATTTTCTACATATTTGCACTTAGCTTACCTTAAGCTAAGAGCTTATCCTAGCCTTGCTCCTGAGATTAGTAGCAATGGCAATCAGAAATGTTTATAGAAACCATATAATAAAAGATGGAAGGCCGAAAGTTGCTCAACTGCAGCACATCTGATTTACAAGAGATGTTAATATGTAGGGATGAATCTTTCCTAAATGCTAAAAGATCAAATTTTATGCCATGATACAGATCAGTTTACTAATGTTCCATTCACACATAATAAATCACATGTTGCAACTGTCATTTATTCCTCAACATCAACTATTAAGAAAGCTCTTTCACAACACTCTGGAGAAGTCCAGGCAAATATTAAAAGGCATCATAAAAACTTACCTCTCTACCAGTTAGAACATGTCTTGCCAATTTCACTTTGGCAAAATTCCCCTTCCCTATTGTTTTTTGTAAACGGTAATTTCCAATGTGAGGCTGTTCATCTGTTGCTGATGTAATGGAGTTTCTACACCGGGGGATGTTCTGTCTGCTACTTGATTTTGTAGGCTGGATGTGTGGTTCCGTATATCCATCCACAGATGTATGCTAAGAAAAAGGTTATAAGATTTCATCATTAATTAAATTATATTATAAAAGGGCAATTAAAAAGACTACAAATAATTTTCATTAACAATTATTCCTCAATGAAAATATACTGTGCATACAATTTAAAGTTGAGCATTCTATTCACAATTCCTTCTTGACTTCAACTCCTTTTACTGGTAAGTTCAACCATTTAAAATAAAATGAGTATATACTTTTATTTATTCACTTTATTATTTTTACTGTGCTGGGGGGTCAAATCCAGGGCCTTGTGCATGCTAGAAAACTGCTCTATCACTGAGCCATATCTCTGGCCTTTACATGCTTTGAATGAAAAATGTAAATGGGTACGTAGCCAGACACTCAACAGACCATTACTGCTATACAGGGTATTGCCCTTTTACATTGAATGACAGCATAGACCAGGACTGCTCCATTAGAAGGACAGAATGTCTTTACTACCAAAACAAAACAAGCTCATAATATAGAATATTTGGCTAAACTAGCCCAGCCTCTCAGACTAGCCACTTTATGTTCTCTCTTACATTTCTTGCGAATATAACTTGATCAACTGACCAAATGGGTGCCTGCTACAAGTATATCTCTGATCAATTACTGCCTAGCCCCCTTGCCCAGCTCACCATGCTCATGTAAGAGGTATCTATATTCTTACCCAGGTTCATGGTTCAAGATTCTTTGCATTCCTCCTTAATATTGTTCTTGACACAAAGATGTCACTTTGTCTCACAGTCTCATGATAGCATATGACTTCAGTGGATAGCTGATCCTGCTCAGTTGGGGGCTCAGTACCTGGACTCTCAGTTCAAGCTGCCTAACCATATCTTTTCCTAGCTCTGATTATTTATGCTGCTAATTTTGTCTGCTTTATGACATACATAAAAGCTATTGCAAACATAATCACACATGATAAACATGTTTTTCTCTGACTTTTTAAAAAATAGCTGCAGATGCACCAGGAATGTGGATCAGTGATAGAGCATTTTGCCTGGCATACATGAGGCCCTGGATTCAATCTCCAGCACCAAAAATAAATAAATAAATAAAATAAAAATAATTGCAGTATGACAAATGAACAAAAGAAGGGTCATCTTTTATTTGCAAAGTAATTCAGATTCATGTTGTCCTAACCTATATAAGAAAACGTTTCTCTAAAATATTCTGAGTATATTGTAAATGAGGTAGTTTTCCTCATTTCCTTCTCAGAGGATTTGTTACTGGTATACAGAAATGCTTTTGATTTATGGGTGTTGATTTTTTATCCTGCAACTATGCTAAATTCATTTACTAGTTCTAGAAGTTTTCTGGTAGAGCTTTTTGGGTCTTCTAGGTATAGAATCATATCGTCAACAAATAGTACTAATTTAAGTTCTTCTTTTCCTATATGTATCCCTTTAATTTCTTTCGTCTAATTGCTCTAGCCAGTGTTTTAAAAACTATGTTGAATAGAAGTGGTGAAAGAGGCATCCCTGTCTTGTTCCAATAACCTCAAAAAAAAATTAAGATACTTGGGAATCAGCTTAATGAAATAGGTGAAAGATCTATACAATGAAAATTACAGAATCCTAAAGAAAGAAATCAAAGATCTACCTTGCTCTTGGATAGGCAGAATTAATATTATCAAAATGACCATACTACCAAAAGCACTATACAGATTTAATGCAATTCTGACCAAAATGCCAATGACATTCCTCTTAGAAACAGAAAAAGCAATCATGAAATTCATCTGGAAAAATAAAAGACCCAGAATAGTTAAAGCAATCCTTAGAAGGAAGAATGAAGCAGGTGGCATCACTCTACCAGACCTTAAACTATACTACAGAGGAACAGTAACAAAAACAGCATTGTATTGGCACCAAAACAGACTGGTAGACCAATGGTACAAGATAAAGGACACAGAGACTAACCCACAAAATTACAATTATCTTATATTAGACAAACATAAGCACACCAAAAACCTGCATTGGAAAAAAAGATAGTATCTTCAACAAATGATGCTGGGAAAAATGGAAATCCATATGCAACAAAATGAAATTAAACCCATATCTCTCACCATGCACAAAACTCAACTCAAAGTGGATCAAGGGCCTGGGAATTAAATCAGAGACTCTGCGTCTACTAGAAAAAAAGTAGGCCCTAATCTTCAACATGTGGGTTAGGTCCCAACTTCTTTAATAAGACTCCTATAGCACAAGAATTAAAACCAAGAATCAATAAATGGGATGAAATCAAACTAAAAAGTTTCTTCTCAGCAAAAGAAACAATTTGTAAGGTGAACAGAAAGCCTGCATCCTGGGAGCAAATTTTTACCCCTCACACATTAGATAGAGCACTAATCTCTAGAGTACATAAAGAACTCAAAAAGCTAAGCACCAAAAAACCCCCAAATAACCCAATCAACAGATGGGCCTAGGACCTCAACAGATGCTTCACAGAAGAGAATATACAACCAATCTACAAATATATGAAAAAATGTTTATCTTCTCTAGCAATTAGAGAAATGCAAGTCAAGACTACTCTAAGATGTCATCTCACTCCAGTCAGAATGACAGCTATTATGAAGACAAACAACAATAAGTGTTGGCGAAAATGTGTGGAAAAAAGGTATACTCATACACTGCTGGTGGGACTGCAAATTGGTGCAGCCAATAAGGAAAGAAGTATGGAGATTCCTTGGAAATTAGGGAATGAAAACACCATTTGACCCAGCTATCCCTCTCTCGGTTTATACCCAAAAGACTTAAAACCAGCATACTACTGGGACACAGCCACATCATTGTTTATAGCAGCACAATTCACAATCGCTAAACTGTGGAGCCAACCTAGATTCCCTTCAGTGGATGAATGGATTAAAAAATGTGGCATATATACATAAAAGAGAATAAAATCATGACATTTGCAGGTAAATGGATGAAGTTGGAGAAGATAATGCTAAGTGAAGTTAGCCAATCCCCCCAAAAAAAACAAATGCTGAACGTTTTCTCTGATATAAGGAGGCTGACTCATAGTGGGGTATGGAGGGGGAGCATGGGAGGAATAGATGAATTCTAGATAGGGCAGAGGGGTAAATGGAAAGAGGGGGCAGGGGGTTAGCAATGATGTTACCAAAGTACATGTATGAAGACATGAATTGGTGTCAACATACTTTATATACAATCAGAGATATGAAAAATGTGCAGTATATGTATAATAAGAATTGTAATGCATTGTGCTGTCATTTATTTTTTTAAAAAATCAATAAAAAAGAAAAAAAGGTACCCACTTGAATCAAATTGTGAAATATGATGTATTAAGAACTATGTAATGTTTTGAACGACCAACAATAAAAAAAAAAAGAAAAAAAGGTGATTCAGAGTCAAAAAATAAAAATAAAAAATAAATATTTTGAGCAGAAGTTTCTCTTTTTCCTTGATTTTTTCATTGGTGCATTATAGGTACACAATAATAGTTGGATTCATTTTGCCACATTTGTATATGTATGCAACATTATTGGCTCAATCTCTTTCCCAGTACCTTCCCTTTCTCCCTTTCCCTGATCCACTTACTCTGCTGATCTCCCTTCTATAATAATTATTATTTTAATCAGTGCATTTCATATATATGTGTATATATATATATATACCTATATAGTATACATACCATTATACACACACACACACACACACACACGATTCATTGTGATATATTTGTACATAGACATAGCATAATTTGGTAGATTCTGCTGAATAGAAATCTCTTAAAAGCAAAACTAAGAATGAATCTATTTGCCAGCCTTGTGCAAAGCATGATTCATACTCATTTTTCTATTATTACTTCCTGATTTTTTATAAATAATTGTTTTTAATTCAGTTCAAGATTACAGATATTCTTCTTGAGTCTTATATATAACTCTAGTCTCTGGCCTCCTTCTGAATCAGAGGCCCTTTTGGTGCACTCTTACAGTGACCTGTTTCTATGTAAATAACATCCATCACACTGTACCATCATTATATATTTACTGATCTGTCACTGGCACTCTATCATGAACAATTCTAGAGCAAGGATATTTTCTTTTCATCTCTGTGTGCTCACCACATTGAAAGTGCCAGATACACAGGAAGGATTCAATAAATCAATAGTTCTCAAAGTATTATCCTGGACCAGCATCATCAGGGCACTTATCAGAAATGCAAATGCTCCAGTCCTGTTCCAGGTCTATTAAATAATAAACTCTATGGGTAGGTTGCAACAATTTGTGTTTCAACAAGTGTCTTCTGATACATACCAAAGTTTGAGAACTATTGCAATAAATCATATGAAAATGTTATTTAGTGTCTCTTAGAGACTCTTCTATTGACTGGGCACAAACAAGATTTTAACTCCATTCAATTCTAAGAGTTAGCAGACTGCTATAATATTTCCCACAAATGGTCTCTGTCTGAACTTGTTCTACAGAGAATGCTGACTTGTCCATCCTTCAATTCAATATGAAAATTCCTCTTTCATGAAGCTTTTTGTCCTTTCACAAAAGAGTTTATTCCTCTCTTCTGTTGCTACTTTTATATCCAGTAAATATTTCCACAATTGGAATTATCACACCATCTTGTAAATATCTATCCACAGTCTATTTTTTTAAATTTTAAATAATTATTACTATCATCATCAGCAGCAGCAGCAGAGGCAGCAGCATTTTCCACTACTGAGGTTTGTCCCCAGCTCTTTAGAGTTTCTGAGAATTTTTCTTTTGAGGTGATGGGGCTTGAATTCAGGGTATCATGCATGCTAGACAAGTACTTTACTACTGAGTCAGATTCTTTGCCCTTATTTTTTATTTTGAGACAGGGACTCAATAAGTTGCCTCAAACTTGTAATCCTCCTGCCTCAATCTCCCAAATTTCTGGGATTACGGGCATGTGCCACCACGCCTAGCTGTCCCAGATTTCTTTTTGCTATAGATCCAAAGCTCCCAAATCCGAATAATTTAAGATAGTGTTAGGGACAAAAAAGGCACCAATACACATTAACTGTATTGCAGGGGTTTAATATGAGACTTCATACCCTTGACTTTTAAGAAATGATTCCTTGTTGCTCAGATCTATGATGTGTATAAAAAGAATAATAGTTAAAATATTTGAGATGTACCTGGCTCCTAAGGGCAGTTGTAGGCTAGATCCTGATGCTAAACCAAACTAACAGATTTGATTAATTCCAAGTTTCTGCACCCTTTCCTATGTTAATTTTCCAGTGCCCTCCCACTGAAGGTGGGGAATAAATTCCCAGTCTTTGGATTCATGTCATTTTCTTTGGCCAACAGAATAAACTGGATGTAGCAGTTTATAAAAGACCCAAGCAAGTCTTCAAGTGATATGTGTCAACTTACTCTCATAAAATTCTGCATCACCATAAGAAGAACTTACCCAGGATGACACCAAAGTAAGATGAGACATACATGGAATAGAACCACTCCCAGCTAAGTCCAGAACAAATCAACTGACATCAGATGACCCTCAGACTCATAAGAAATCATAAATGACTGTTGGTTTAAGCTATTGAGTGTTAGGAAGATTTGTTACACAGCAATTTTGGATGATACACAAACCCATTATTTGACTGTTTGACTGGCTATTGACTGATTCATTGGTTGACTGACTGCAGGGCTGAGAAATGAACCCAGGTCCTTCAGCACATTAAGTACTCTTTACCAAACTACATCCCTAGCCCCTATCACCATTTTTAATTTAGGAGGTGAACATAAGGGAAAATACTTATAAAATATTCTTATCAAACATATTCAAATTCTAGCAGAATCTGAGGAGAGGGGCAGTGTAATCAATTCCCAAAGAAGAAACCCTCGGTCATAGGTATGTAAGCCGTAGAGGGGACTGTTTTGTATCCCTAACACCAAACACAGTATAACAGAGGAATCAGCAAAGGGTTTTGGAGAATATACTACCCATGGGTCTACAGACTACAGTTGAACAACTTCTGGTGCAACACATCACATTTTGGAATGCAGGCTTTAAATTGTCCAGTTGATTTTTCTTTTTTAAAAGATCTAGCTCTCAACATTAAATGTGATGATTTTATGATCTTATATAGATCATAAATACATAAAACATAGAATATACTGACTTAAATTAAAAATTGCCTTAAATAACATATTAAAGAATATATTATCTTAAATAAAATCTTTTTTTATATTTGAATCAGATGGAGTATAATTTCTCATTTTTCTGAGTGTACAAGTTGCAGAATCACATTGGTAAAGCAGTCACGTATATACACACAGCAATAAAAATGCCTATTTCACTCTAATATCCTTCCTTTCCCCCCATCCCCTCCCCTCCCCTCCCCTCCCATCACTTCTCTCTACCCAATCTATGGTGACACTATTCTCTCTTTTTTTTTCTCTCTCAAGCTCTGAAAGAAATGCATATCAGTCAAGAATTCTACACCCCACAAAATTAAGCTTCAGAACTGATAAAATATAAACCTTCCATGATAAGCAAAGGTTAAAAGAATTCACAACTATAAACCCAGCACTACAAAACACATTCAATATGATATTTCATGAAGAAGAAGTGAAAAATAAAAGTAAAAACCAGCAATGGGAGGAATTACATTAAAATAACAAGTGAATCAATGAAGAAACAAATTCAAATTAAAAACCAGAAATACATCAAAATAACAGAAAATATGAATCATATCTCAATAATAACATGGAATCTAAATGGCTTAAACTCATCAATCAAAAGACACAGCCTGGCAGTTGGATTAAAAAACAAGAGCTAACAATATGCTCTCTCCAAGAGACTCACCACATAGGCAAAGACATCCACAGACTAAGGGCAAAAGGATGGGGAAAAAGACATCATTCACCTGGATCTCGTAAACAAGCAAGGGTTTCTATCCTCATGTCAGATAAAGTGGACTTTAAACCAAAGTTAATCAGAAGGAACAAAGAAGGACATTTCATATAGCTTAGGGGAATCATATATACACAAGACATAACAATTGTAAACATTTATGACTCAAACAATGCAGCATCCATGTACACCAAACAAATCCTTCTCAATTTCGAGAAGCAAACAGACCACAACACAATAATACTGGGTGACTTTAACACACCTCTTTCACCCTTGGATGGATCCTCCAAAGAAAAACTAAATAAAAAAGCTATGTAACTAAAAATACAAATAATAATTTAGACTTAACAGACATATACAGAATATTTCACCCATCAATGACTGAATACATTTTCGTCTGAGCAGTACATATATCCTTCTCTAAAATAGACTATATCTTATGCCACAAAGCAACTCTTAGCAAATACAAAAAAAGAGAGAGAGAGAGAGAGAGATAATAACTTGAATCCTATCAGATCATAATGGAATGAAATTAGAAATCAACAATAAAATAAAAAAAATAAAAGCTATTCTACACCTGGAAACTAAAGGATACATTACTGAATGACGAATGGATAGCAGAAGAACTCATGGATGAAATGAAAAAAAAAAATACTGAGAGGTAAATAAGACTAGCAATACAACATTTCAAAATCTCTGGGACACTATGAAGGCAACATTAAGAGGAAAGTTTGTTGCACTGAGCTATTCATTAAAAGAAGAAAGTCAACAAATAATAACTGAATATTACATCTCAAAGCCCTAGAAAAAGAGCAAACCAACACCAAAAGCAGTAGAAGACAGGAAATAATTAAAATCGGAGCAAAAAAAACCAAACAACCCAATCAACAAATGGGCCAAGGACCTGAACAGACACTTCTCAGAAGAGGATATACAATCAATCAACAAATATACGAAAAAATGCTCATCATCTCTAGCAATCAGAGAAATGCAAATTAAAACTAAGATACCATCTCACTCCAGTAAGAATGGCAGCCACGATGAAGACAAACAAGAACAAGTGCTGGCAAGGATGGGGGGGGGACGGGAGTTACACTCATACACTGCTGGTGGGACTGCAAATTGGTGCAGCCAATTTGGAAAGCAATATGGAAATTCCTTGGAAAGCTGGGAATGGAACCACCATTTGACCCAGCTATTCCTCTTCTCAGACTATACACAAAAGACCTAAAAACAGCATACTACAGGGACACAACCACATCAATGTTTATAACAGCACAATTCACAATAGCTAGACTGTGGAGCCAACCTAGATGCCCTTCAATGAATGAATGGATAAAAAAAAATGTGGCATATATACACAATAGAATATTACTCAGCACTAAAAAATAATAAGATCATGGCATTTGCAGGGAAATGGATGGCATTAGAGCAGATTATGCTAAGTGAAGTTAGCCAATCCCCCCAAAACAAATGCTGAATGTCTTCCCTGATATAAGGGGGGGGGGGTGACTCAAATGGGGAAGAGAGGAAGAGCATGGGAAGAAGGTTACCTCTACATAGGGAAGAGGGGTGGGAGGGAAAGGGAGGGAGAAAGGGAATTGCATGGATGGTGGAAAGAGACCCTCATTGTTGTACAAAATACATGTATGAAGATGTGAGGGAAAAAAAAGAATAGTGTTACCCTAGATTAGGTAGAGAGAAATGATGGGAGGGGAGGGTTGGGGTTGGGGAGATAGGAAGGATAGTAGAATGAAACAGACATTATTATTGCTGTGGGTATATATGTGACTGTATGACCAATGTGATTCTGCAACCTACATACTCAGAAAAATGAGAAATTATATCCCATCTGATTCAAATGTATGATATGTCAAGATCATTGTACTGTCATGTGTAACTAATAAAACAAAGAAAAAGAAAAAAGAAAAAAATTAGAGATAAAATCAATGAAATTGAAACAAAAGAAACAATCAAAAAAATACTAACAAAAGTTGGTTATTTGAAAAAAAATCAATAAAATTGATAAGCCCTTAGCCAAGCTAATGAAGAGACAAACAGAGAAAACTCAAATTACTAAAATTTGTAATGAATAAGGAAATATCACAATGGACACTACTGAAACAGATGATAATCAGAACCTATTTTAAAAATTTATACTGTAATAAAATAGTAAATTTTGAAGACATTGACAAATTTCTAGAGACATAGGACCTATACAACTGAATCAGGAAGATATAGAAAAATTTAAGAGATTAATTTTAAGCAATGAAATTGAAGTCACCAATAGAAGCCTGCCAAGAAAGAAAAGCCCAGGACCAGGCGGATTCTCAGCTGAGTTCTACCAGAACTTCAAAGAAGAACTAACACCAACCCTCCTCAAATTATTCCATGAAATAATTTCCAAACACATTCTATGAAGCTAGTATCACCCTAATACCAGACAAAGACACATCAAGGAAAGAAAATTTCAGACTAATATCCCTTATAAACATAGATACAAAAATTCTTAATAAAATCCTAGCAAATTGAGTACAAAAACATATTAAAAAGATAGTGCACAATGATCAAGTGGGTTCATCCCATGGATACAAGGTTGATTCAACATACAGAAATTAATAAACATAATTTATCACATCAACAGACTTAAAAGACAAGATTAACATGATTCGATGCAGGAAAAGCATTTGACAAAATACAGCATCCATCCATGTTCAAAATACTAGAAAAAATTAGGGACAGTAGGAATATACCTCTTGTAAAAGCTATATATACTAAACCCAAGGCCAATATCATCCTAAATGGAGAAAAATTGAAAGCGTTCCCTCTAAAAACTGAAACAAGACAGGGATGCCCTCTTTCACCACTTTTATTCAATATAGTCCTGGAAACTCTAGCCAGAGCAATTAAACAGATAAAACAAATTAAAGGGATACAAATAGGAAAAGAAGAACTCAAGCTAACCCTACTTGCTGATGACATGATTCTATACTTTAGAAGACCCAAAATTCTGCCAGAAAACTTCTACAACTCATAAATGAATTTAGCAAAGTAGCATGATATAAAATTAACATATATAAATCAATTGTGTTCCTATCCATCAGTAATGAATCAACTGAAAGAGAAATTAGATAAACTATTCCATTAACAACAGCCTCAAAGAAGATAAGGATAAAATATTTGGGAATCAATCTTACAAAAAAGGTGAAAGACCTCCACAATGAAAAGTATAGAACACTAAAAAAAGAAATTTAGAATATGGAAAGATCTCCCATGTTCTTGGATAGGCAGAATTAATATTGTCAAACTAGTCATACTACCAAAAGCATCATACAGATTTAATGGAATTCCTATTTATGTTCTAATGACCTTCTTCATATAAAAAAACGGTCATGAAATTCATCTGGAAAAATAAGAGACCCAGTATAGCCAAAGCAATCCTCAGTAAGAAAAGTAAAGCAGGAGACATTGCAATACCAGACCTTAAATAATACTACATAATAGCTATAGTAACAAAAACAACATGGTATTGGCACCAAAACAGACATGAAGACCAATGGTACAGAATAGAAGACACACAGACAAACCCACAAAAATATAGTTATCTCATCCTAGACAAAGGTGCCATAAATACACATTAGAGAAAAGACAGCTTCTTCAACAAATGGTACTGGGAAAACTGGAAATTCATATGCAACAAAATGAAATTAGACCGTTATCTCGCACCCTGCACAAAACTCAACTTTAAGTGGATCAAGGACCTAGGCATTAGACCAGAGACCCTGCGTCTGCTAGAAGAAAAATTAGACCCATCTCCATTATCTTAGCTTAGGTACCAGTTTCTGCAACAAGACTCTGAAAGAAGTAAAGCCAAGAATCAATAAATGTGATTGTATTAAACTAAAAAGCTTCTTCACAGCAAAGGAAACAATCAAGAATATGAAGAGAGAACTTACCAGAATGAGAGAAAATCTTTGCCACCTGCACCTCAGAGCATTAATCACAAGGATATATAAAGAACTCAAAAAGTTTAACACCAAAACCAAAAATCAAGCCAAAAACAAACAAATAAACAAACAAACCCAATCAAATGGGCAAAGGAACTCAACAGATATTTCACAGAAGAAGAAATATGAAGTATTTCAAGTATACAAAAAATGTTCAAAATCACTAGCAAGTAGAGAAATGCAAATTAAAACTACACTAAGATTTCGTCTCACTCCATTTAGAATGGCAATTATCAAGAATACAAGTAACAATAAATGAGGATGTGGGGAAAAAGGTACACTCATACATTACTGGCGGAACTGCAAATTGGTACAACCACTGTGGAAAGCAGTATGGAGAGTCCTCAGAAAACTTAGAATGGAAACACCATTTGACCCACTTATCCCACTCCTTGGCATATATCCAAAGGACTTAAAATTGACATATTATAGTAACACAGCCACATCAATATTCACAGCAGCTCAATTCACAATAGCTAAGCTAAGGAACTAACCCAAGTGCCCTTCAATAGATGAGTGGATCTTTGGTACATATATACAATGGAATGTTATTCAACCATAAGGAAGAATGAAATTATGGCATTTGCTGGTAAATGGATGGAAATGAAGGCTATCATGCTAAATAAAATAAACCAATCCCCCCAAACCAAAGGCCAAATGTTCTTTCTGGTATGTGGGGCGGGGGGGGGGAGGATTGGAGGTTCATTGGATTAGACAGGGGGAGTGGGGAATGGAGAGGGGGTGGGAATGGGAAAGACAGTAGAATGAATTAGACATAACTTTCCAATGTTGATATATGAATACAAGAGCAGCATAACTCCACATCTTGTATGACCATAAGAATGGGAAGTTATACTCCATGTATATATCAATATACATTCTATTGTTATTTATAACTAAGAAGAATTTTAAAATTAAAAAAAAAGAAATCAGAATATATAACCATTTGGTGGGAGTACCGGGTATTGAACTCGGGCACTCAACCACTGAGCCACATCCCCAGAAGCCCTATTTTGTATTTTATTTGGAGACAGGGTCTCACTGAATTAAGCACCTTGCTTTTGCTGAGGCTGGCTTTGAACTCTTGATCCTACTGCCTCAGCCTCCCAAGCCACTGGAATTACAGGAATGCATCACTGTGCCTGGCATAACCACACATTTTATATTATATATTTCTGATTATAAGACACCTATTAAAATGAACATTTCAAAAAATATATCTTTTCTCCACTTAGGAGAACATCTTTCCTTGAAAGGACTCCAAAGAACAGTTTAAGATAGTTGATCTTACTCCTTCCTAATCAATAGCTTAATTCTCAAGTAGAAAATCTGGCAAGACGACAAATTCAGCTCAGGCTAGATTAAACAGTGAATTTAATTAGAACTATCCAAACCCTAAGGTTATTAGATAGAAGAAATTGTGTTAGCTTAATTATAGCAGTTCTCTTGAGTTTTAATTTCTACCTTTAACTGAAAATAAATTCAAATCCTGTCATTCTTTCTTCAAGTCATCTACTCAATCCAACAGACCTTGATTTCATTTTTTCTGTAGCCGTGGCAACGTGGCCCTAAAGCTTGCTTTGCATATGCCGTGTAGTCAAAGTAATCAGAGATGATAGTTTCAAGCACTCTTTTACACTGCATCCCATGTATTACCAGACTCCAAAATTCCTAAATAAGAACAAATGTTTTCCTGTCTATAACACTAACTGAAATGATCTTCTACTCACTTACTGTGCATCCTTGGACACACTTAACTTTTATGTGACTACTTCCTTATCTATATAATGGAGCTAATAAATAAAGCCTATCTCTTTACCTCAGAACTATCTCAGGTTATTCTGAGGATCATATAAAATAAGGTATGTAAAGGTGCTTAGAATAGTACATGGTAAGCAAACCAACATAAGTGTTAATTTTAAAAAATCTTTTAATTAAAACTACACAAATAAATAATGAGACAAAAATAACCCACCTCCTAGCTTATGTAACCAAACCCATTTCCTTGAATGTCTGTTGCCTGCAACAACTTCTGTATCCGACAGGTTTCTGGTCAGCACTTTCCCCCCCATTTTGTTTCTTTTCTTTTTTTGATAGTACTGAACTCAGAGCCTTAAACAGGCTAGACAAGGGTCTATGGCTAAGCTATATGCTCAGTCCTTCAATAGGTTTCTAGTCTATAAATAATGGAAACTAATTTAGGCTAACTCAAATAGAAATGAAAATTTTTTAAGTCTAAGGTAGTTGAAAAAAATTCTGAAGGATGAAGACAAGAATGTGGAAGTAACCAAAATAAAATAATTATACTTGGTAATAAAGGCTAAAGTGAAATAAACTAAGGTGATAAGGTGACCTGACAGAGTGACTGGAAGTAAGAAAAGCTGAAGTGAGTGCTATTTTAGACAGAATGGATTTAACAGATGCAAACTGAGCTGGACCTAAAAGACGACAGGACCTACATACCTATAGAAGGGGCTGTAGCTTAGTGGCAGAGTGTATGCCTAGCACGTGTGAGGCACTGGGTTTGGTCCTTAGCACCATATAAAAATAAATAAATAAAATAAAGGCATTTTGTCCATTTACAACTACAAAAATATTAAATAACAAAAAAATACCCAGGCAGTAAAAGTAATAATCCCAAGGTTTTAAAGAGGAAATGATACCTTCCAGGCAAATTTCCTTAGTTACATAATGAAGATATTCCCTGAGACCCAAAGAGCCACCCAATCCAACTTATTTGTCTTTATCAATTTTATTTTTATTATTATTTTGTTTTTATTATAATGGAGAAGAGGATTAAAAATGTACAATACTTTTCGTAAAAAAGATATGCTTGGTAAGTTCAAAGAATATAAATACATAAGTAAATAGTGAATTAAACAGCTAAGCTCTACCTCTTGGAAATTCAGTTGTCTGAAAGGAAAATCTACACATTTATATTATATCATTCAAACGGTTTTCAGTTACAAATATGAATTCCTGCAGTGATCACACTAAGTCATATTTAAAAGGCAATGAAAGGTGCTGTTTCTCTAGCAAACAGATAAAGAATAAGTAACAAACTAATTAACCATTAAACAAACAGTAAAGAAGCAAAAATATGTTAAATGTAAGCCATATCTCATCCTGAGTGTTTCTCTCACTTGAAACAAGCAAACTTTTTATATCAAGAGAGTCTGGCTTAGACTAGAATTTCTGCTGCTTTCAGAATTTTTTTCCTCTGTAAGAACAGCAATATCTTAGTTATTAAGGTATACTAAAAATTATCAGTTTTCCTATGAAGTGCTAGGAACTATATTAAATGCTTTTAATTTTCAAAATAACTCTGTCAAGAAGCATGCAGTGATGGCACCATTTCACAAAGGAGGAAAATGTGGGCTCAGAGAGGTTATATACTATTGGGTTCTGGCTCTTCTGGTAGTTATGCCCAGTTCTGTGTGAATATCACCTAAAATGCATATTTGGTATGTAGGAGTGGGTTGTATTCCTTAAGGAATTCATATATTGTCCCGCACCCTTAAGGAATTCATATATTGTCCTGGGTTAAAAATGTCAAAATAAAAAATGAAATGAAAACTACTGGATTTATAACTTTATGCTATTCCTACTGTTAATAATAGTATCATGATCATACAGAAAGACACCAACTTCCAAGTATAATATGTCTGGGAAAGACATACTAGTAACATATTAAAAGCAAAAACAAGAATAGGCATTTGTTTTATTTAAATCACATTGGAAGTAGAGCCAGCCAAAAAAACTAGAATTTTGTTGGAATACAGATGGTGGTCCTATTTTTTTTTCTTTTAAAAAATAAGATGGATTAACCTGTCAATGCAAGAAAAAGAAAATTTCATTGGGTGTTTTAATCTAGCTCAATTATTTCTGATCTTGTTATTTAAAGTCTGAAAGTAGAGGACTACAAGGTTCAAAGCAACTAAGAATAATTTATATAATCAAAGAAAACCAGGTACCTTCCGAGTCAATCAGGATCTAAGCATCCACAATTTTGTTCACTGTATTCACAGCACATGTAAATATACCTCAAAATTGAGCCCCAATTTTAATTGCTAAACATGAATCCTCCCACAAAGACATAGCATGCTTGGTTTTTATCTAGGTAAAGAACAGTTCTTCCATATGTTGCCTCACTAACGTGGCTAAGGTATATTTCATTTTATTGTTTTCACTACACATCAACTGTTGTCAAGACAGATATTAAAAGGAATAAGCACTTTATCTTTCCATGTGCAGCTTTAGAAACAGTTGAGTAAGAAGAGCTCTCCTATTCGGCACTCACAATGGAGTGAATTAAAAGTCCTGAGTTAAAAGCAGTTTAATTCAGTGTAACACCAAACTTCTCACTTCATCTTATTATTTGAACTCCACCTTCTATCTCACTGTTCAGTAATTAATTTACTCATTTAATGAATAAAAATTTACTTTGACTTACTGTGTGCAATACACTGATTCATATACTAGAAAAATGAGAGAAAACAAAAGGTCCTCCTGTACTCATGGAATTTCTATTTTAGCAGAGGAGGGTAAAAGGAGAAAAGGATGATAAATATATTCACAACTAGAGGCTGCGGCAAGAAAAAAGAAACCAGCCAGAGTAAGGGATTGGAAGGTGAGAGCTGTCATGGATGAGATGACATCTGACAAGATACCTGAGTAAAATAACGTAGCTAGGATTATGAGTTGAAAAAGCAGGGGAAAGTGGAGAGGTAGAGACACTAATTTATAATTTTTTTTTTTTTTTGCTAAAGGAAGCACTTCAAACTCACTTTTCCCTTTGAAACATCCAAGTTGCAAAAATAAAATTGCATTTATTTATATTCTCTTCCCAGGTGTACATGTACATGCACATACCAAAAACCTACTCATCTTGTTCCTTTGATGTTACTTCTACTTGGAAGTACCTAGTATCTCACCAAGGAAGACCAAATAAGGTGCCAGAGGATAAGGAAGACTATTGATTCTCAAAATGGATTTAGATTTTCTCCTTGTGAAAATCTTTTGGCACCCCTAAAAAGATGATACTGCCCAGAAGAGATACTAACATGGGAAAGAAAACACTCCCCAAGTTATCAGTTAACAGATATAGCTCATCATCCTGTTTCACAGTGCCATCATACCAATTACACAAAGCCATATGAATTCATTAAAAATTACTCTAATATCAAAAGTATATTGTGCCAGGTGTGGTGGCACATGCCTGTAATCCCAAGGGCTCAGGAGGCTAAGGCAGAATTTTCCTGAGTTCAAAGCCAGCCTCAGCAAAAGTGAGGTGCTAAGCAACTCAGAAAGACCCTGTCTCTAAATAAAATACCCAACAGGGCTGGGGATGTGGCTCAGTGTACTGTCAAGTGCCCCTGAGTTCAATCCCCAGTACCCCCCAGAAAAGTATATTGTGATGTTTTATGACAGCCAGTGAACCTGCTTAGTGACTGAATATTCAAATATTCCTGAGAAGTACTATCATACAGCAAGAGCCCTGAAGGTAGAGATGCCATAGTTCTGTCCCCAAGATTCAGCCATATGACACTGCTGCACACCTGGATTCACTCTTTGTCAAATGATATCAGCATCAACACAGGCCCTGGTAACTTAGAAACAATAACTGAACTTTCATTTCTCAAATAAAAGAGTAGGGCTGCTAACAGATAAATAGTTTGTATATATGTAAATTCACCAGCAGATAAAAATATAATCTCTAGGCAAAAATTTAAAGACAATTCTTTAAAGGCTCTGAAAAGTCACAAAGAGCAGGCAAAACCTGAGGGCAGCTAAGAATGTCAGATATGAAATGTGTGTTTTTTCTTTCTTTTTTTTTTTTTTACAGTTTTCACCTGGGATCAAACCCTTGTCCACCTGGCTCTACGTGACTTAGCTAAGCAGAAACCAACAGCTTTACTGGTTAAAGCACTCAGGATTGAGCTGAGAGCTAACAGAATGGAAAGTGAGAGAAAATGTTAAGAAAAATAAAGTTACAGAGAACTGAAATTTTACTATCTGCTACAAGTGCTTTGCTCAGTTATGAATTAAGTTTGAGCAACACAACCTCCTTGGAACACATCAAAAGGAAGCAGAAGTTGAAGAAAATAGATGAAGATCCAGGCTGTGAAATTCTATAAGGGAGACTGGATTTGAAGTTAGAGAAAAAGCTTGAAAAAAACAAATGCACTCTAAAATTCTTTTTGCAGAGGAAATATTCTTCAAAAATAAAGGCAAAACCACATTTTTAGATTAATAAAATCTGAATTTGTTGCCAGAAGACAGACTGTAAGAAATATTAAAGAAAATGATCACAGGAGGAAAACTGGATCTATATAAAATAATAAAGAGTTCTGTTAAGTAGTAAATATGACAGTACATATTTTTCAATTTCTTGATTTCTTTAAAAGTTATGTGAGTAAAGTAAAACATAATAACACTCTATACTGAACTCACAATATGTAAGTTAAGTATATGTGAAGACAAAAGTACAAAGGTTTGCAAAATTTTAAGATTCTTACATTTGATCTAAACTGGTACAAGATTAACTCTGTGTAGACTGTAATAAATTATGAATATATTCTTGTAATCTCTAGAGCAACCACTAAAAAATGCATGAAAAATGCAAAAGTATAAGTAAAAGGAATTAAAATGTTTGATAAATTCAAAAGCAGGCAAAGAAGAAAAAAAAAGAACACCAATAATAATAACAACACTTAAAACCAGATGGAGTAAAAAGCACAAAGAAAACAAAATTTTAGACTTAAAAACAAACATGTTAATAATTATTCTTAATGTAAATACACTAAAAATTCAATATAAAAGAGAATATCAAGTGAATTTTTAAAATAAATACCCGATTATATACTGTTTCTAAGAGATGCATTTTTAATGCAAAGACACTGATTTAAAGTAAAATGATGGGAAAAACATAAACAAACTGTGATCACGAAAGATGGAAAAGCTACAATAATATTAGACAAAACAGATTCAATCCCCAAACTACAAAGTGACAGTTCATAACGACACAAAGGCCATCAGGAAGACATAACAATCCTAAATATGTTTGTGCCTCATAACTGAGTTTTGTAATCACAACCTGACAAAACAAAAGAGAAAAATAAAAACAAACCCATAGATACAGTTAGAGGTTTTAATCATTCTCTCAATGGCTGAAAGAACAACTACATATAAAACATACATACACACACACACACACACACACACACACACACACAATGAAGAGTAATGAAAATCTGAACATCATTATCAAATTAAAGATGGTTACGAACTTCTAGAAGCACATAGTTCTTATCCTTCAAGTCAAGGACCTTTTTCTTAATTCCTTAAGCCTTACACACAGATAATATTTTAGTTTTCTTTAGAATGACAAACTTGGCTTTTTATCGGAGGGCAAGACAAAATAGCTATAACTTGTACAGAAGCATGACTGAAGACATCATTAAAAGTGATCAATAACTATTTCATAAGTATCCAAACAATGAATGTGCTTGACTTTATTTCTGAAATATTTCTCTCATCTAGTATGCATCTTTTATTATGTTATGATATCATACATAAATGCCTCTCTCTTTCTCCCATTATGGTGTTTCAAGGTGAATTTTCACTTTAAATAGTACAATGGTGGGTGGTGTTACTGAAAATAGTAGCTTTATTAGTGTAAAAACTTAAAAGTAAGAATGTTCACTGAGAACAAAACCCCTATGATTCTCCTCCCCTGTGTTCCTACAGCACTTGGGACATTCTTTTATATAATATTTAAAACCTTTTAATGCAACTGACTTCTTTTTTTAATAATACTAACTCCTACTAAACCATGAGGTTTTTAAGTTGTCAAGCACTATATCTTTTACATTTCTCTATCATTCAATATAGTGACTATTATATGAATGGCCCACTAAGTATGCTTTTATTCTAAGTACCACACCTGAATACTTTCAGAAATTGACCAACAACACCTTTGATACCTTGAAAACAAAACAGAAACAAAAAATGGGCTGGGAATGTACTTCAGTGGTAGTGTTTGTCTAGCATGCATGAGGCTGTGTGTTTCATCCCCAGGACTACCACACAACAAAAACAAAACTAAACTAAAAATTATCAACAAAATGTAATTTAATTTAAAATAGATAAAAATTGATTTTATTTTAACTATTTTGTAGCTTTGGTAAGATAGTCATATAGCTATTTACAAAAAGCATAAAATACAAAAGCTAAAGTTCAGCAATGGGGGAAAAGACTATTCAAATAAACTGATGCTAACACCTTTGACCATGCTACCATGTTATACACTACATAAATCCAAGGGGAGATGTACAATATGGTGATCCTGCCTGTCCTCAAAGAGTAAGAGCATAATATTCCAAACTTTCATATTACAAGTGATCTATACCTCATCTGTTTTTAGGAACCATAAATAACTTTGATTTAAAAACCTAAATAATATGATAAAAATAAGAAAAATAGCCAATATAGTTTAACAGAGATCCAAGCAACCTGAAGAAAATCTTAGACAACACCACTTAACAACATCTTAAGTAATTATTGTTAGAAGTAGTTAGGCAAAGGCCCAGAAGGCAAAGTTAATACTATACAAGAAAAAAAATTGAATCACTTCGATTTGAAAACGTTTAGTAGAACCAAGTGATAAACCAAAACAGAAACAAGACTATTTCATCAAACTCCTTCAAGTGACAGTACTAAGTATATTAGCAGCACTTTTTAAGAAGAAAAAGAATGTATGGGGCTAACGATTATTTGTACCATATTTTTCAGTTGGTATGACTATAAACCTAGAAAATATAAGTAAATCAATAAAATATCTTTGGAAGTACTACTTGAGTTCAACAAAGTTGGAAGACAGGAGAAACATCCTCAATAACAATTACATTCTGAGAGAATCACTGGGTTCCCTTTCAAGTCATCTCCTTTCAATTTAGACATCACCCCCTAGGAAAAACCACACATCATGTCAGAGCTTTTACTCTATAACTGTCAGGCTCAACAAACACTTTTGGTATTTCTATTGTTTTTAGCAACACATTGCTCCAATATTTTCTCCTAGTACTAAGGATGGAACCCAGGGCCTCACACATGCCAGGCAAGTACTCTACCACTGAACTACATCCCCAGACCACAAATTTTTAAATTAACTTTTGACATAGACACAATGGTCAAAATGTCCAGTAACTCTAATAGGCTACTAACTGCTGTAACAACAAAGAAATCTGTCCCCTGCACCACCCTTTCAAACTTCAAGCCCACTCCCTCCCCAGAAACTTTTTCACTAGAATTTTCTTCTAATATTTGCCTAGATATTTTTATACAAAATAATTTCATATCATCTTAGACCTTTTCTGAATTTTCTACTATGGTCAATTAGGACTAAGATCTTGTAGTCTCCACTCCTTCTACAATCAAACTTTCCTTCCTCTAATTCTCATAATGTAATACAATCAAATTTCTAGTCAAAATCATTGATGGAATGTGACTTACAAATACTAATTCACTGGAAACCAAATAGTATATTATAATGATTCTTTTAAAACTTCATGCCAGCTTCACTGTGGTATAATTAGCACACAATGAAAACCACCAAATTTAAGTATACAGCTAGATGAATGGTGACAAATACATTTGGTCATGAAACACCACAACAGTATTTAAAACACTTTCATCATCCCCCAAAAGTTCCCTGTGCCTCTTTGCTGTTAATGTCCTCCTTTCTTGAATATGCTTTTTATTGTGGTATTTTTTACTTTTCTGGACTGTTATATATAGATCAGATCATTTATAATCTTTTATATCTTGCTTCTTTCCTTTAGCAAAATGGTTTTGAGATTTTTCCATGTTGTCATATGTATTATTAGTCCTTTTCTTTTTACTACTAAGTACTATTCCATTGTGTGAAAGTATCAAGATTTGTTTAATCCATTCCACCAGTTGCATATATCATGAAAACAGTTTCCATGAATATTTCTGTGGACATACATTTTTCATTTTAGTTTTTGTGTGAATATACACATTTTTATTTCTCTTAGCTAAATATTGAGGTGTGGAATTGCAGATTATATAAATACCCGCATTAAATTTTTAATTTCTGAAGCTAGTATTTGCATCAACTTTTTACTATTTGCTGAGTGTTCTCTGTATACGTAACAAAAATTTCAACCTGACACATTCCCTTCCGCTCATTCCTGTGTTGAATCCAATGTTTTTTGAGTTAAATGGACTATCTGCCTAAGTTCTGACCAATGGAATCTAAACTCTCCAGAGCCACACTTAAAAGTCAGGTGATACACCTCCCCTATTGTTCATCTCTTTGATTTTTTGTTACTTATTTCTGGGAGATTGCCTTTCTGAAAATTATTCCCAAAGCTTAGAATAGAAACTGACAGAAGATGTGCTAAATAAGAATTTGCATTTGTTGGGAAAAAGAAAAGAGACTTCCTATAGACTGAAAATTTTAAATGATACCAAAATTTAAGGATGACCAATATAAGTACAAAAATTGAATATATAAATTAAAATTAATAGAAAGCAAAAAACACAAAAAAAATTAACCAAAACAACAAAAGGCAGAAAAAATTTCTGAGCAGATCAAGAATAAAAAAGTGGGGGCTGGAGGTATAGCTCAGCTGGTAGAGTGCTTGTCTTGCATGCACAAGGCCTTGGGTTCAATCCCCAGCACAACAAAAAAATTAAAAAGGCCTGTTAAGTAAATAGAAATCACAAAATAACATGGTAGAAATAAGTCTAAATATGTAACTACAATAAATATAAAAGATTATGCATATAATTTAAGAGACAGATATGTCCAAAACAAATTTTAAAAAACCACACACACAGATGCTATCTAAACAAGAAGATTGACAGTAAATGTTGGGAGAATTCTACAGCAAAATAGATAAAAGATATAACAGATGGTTCACAAAAAGAAAGTAAATATAACTGAATAATGAACATGGAAGAAAGTTGAGCAAACTGAAATAAACACGATGAAAAACCATTTTGACCTAGAAGATCAATAAGACTAAAAAAAGTTGAAAATACTTTATGGTGGTAAAAGTTCTTCAGTAAAATGTAAAGTGCAAAAAACACAAGCAACCTATACTAAAATAAACAGTAGAAATTAATAGGCATTTCTCTGATGAATATAATAGGCATAATTTTAAAACATTTTAATCACTAGCAATCAAACAGTGCAAATTTACATCAGTATTTCTTTTCCTATCAGGTGATCAAAAAATTTAAAAGTAAAACAATATTAAACATTTTAGTGTAAATTTTAGGAATACAATGTTTATTACACTGCTAATGGGAATGTTAAATCAACCATTTTGTGAAACAATTATCCAGTAAAAGTAAAAACATACATCTCCCAAGACTCAGTATCTCACTACTGGAAATACTCACGCAAAAAAGTTAACAAATACAGAAATGCTATTTGTAAGAGTTAACATTTGTAAACAATCTCAAAGCCCAACAGTAAGAGATTGGATAAATAACAATAGTTCTGTCCTTAAATCCTACTTGCAACTTTGGACCTGGGTTGACACATGGGAACTTAAATGGTAAATAATCCTTTTCTTAATATAAAACTTACTCTGATGGTAAAAGTAGTTCATTTTGCCTAAATTGATTCTGTAAATGATGTGGTTTATGCTCACCACCTGCCTTTCTTGGGGGAATCTGGAATTTTGGTATGCTCCAGGCCCATAGTATGCCTATGTGATCCAGCCTTTAGTAAGAACATGGGTACAGGCACTTTAATTAGACTCCTGGCAGAGGAGGCCTCAGTGCTGTCAGTTGCTGGGGAGAATTGAAGGCATCCTGTGAGACTCCATTCAAAGAGGATTCTTGGAATTTTGCTCCTGGTTTCCTCTGTGTTGTTTCCCCTTGCTGATTTTCCTTTTCACTGTAATGAATCTTAGCTGTGAGTATGACTGCAGGCTGAGCCCTTCCAGGCCTTCCAGTGACTCACCCAACCTGCAGATGGTCTTGGGGGCTCCCAACAGAAAATGGGTCAGAGTATCATAAACTATCAATAATAAGAATTCATTTAATTCTTCTTTTATTTCAGTTATACATTCAGACTTGTATCCTGGGTAATGAAGTAAAGGCCACAATTATGCCCTAATTCTATTGATAAATCAAAACAAAATGCTTGTTGATCAATAAACAAAGCCATAACATTTTGTCCAGTGTAATGCTTATAGTCCTAGATGTTATTTTAATATTGATACTGCTATTCCTAATTTTTATTTGCCTGACATAACTTTCCCTAATACTTCTCATCTTTATTTTACATTTTGTTTTAGATCTGTGTCATGATGAAGACTAACATACCTCGATTTCACTGGGGGACACAAGAAACAAAGCTGGTAATCTGAGTCTTTTTAAAAATGAGTTTAACCTATTACATTCATTGTAATTACTGAAATATTTGGATTTACTTTTGCATTTTGTTTTGGGTTTATGTACTCTTATGTGTTTTCTTCTTTTGTTTCTTTTTCTTATATTTGATTTTCTTCTATCTTTTGTCCTTTTCTAGTGATTTAGAAGTACTAACTCTTGCTTCTGTGATTATTTTCAAAAATATTACGGTCAAAAGTCAAGATGCAGAGAAGACAGAGCAGGGGCAGATATTACTCCTGACTGATGTGATATGAAAAGAGGCAACAGCACTGCAGCTGGAAAATAAAGGGACATAGGTGAATGAGGTTACTGTGTTTGTTTTAAGATGAGAGAGACTCAAACATGTTTAATGCCAAGGGAAGAACCCTGTAGAGACAAACAGGTTAAGAGAAAGAGAAAAGGTAAATTAGTTCCTGGAAATGTGTAAAGTGAGATGACTAAAAGCACTAATGGAGAGATCACCCTTGCTGGAAGAGACATCTCTTCTCCTGTAACAAACAGTAGGAGGAGAACTCAGGTCTAGATGTTAAAAAAAAAAAAAAAAAGTGCATACATTTTATAGTGGGAAGTTGAGGGAGTTCCAATATGATGGTTCTTACTTTCCCTCTCTAATGAAGGTCATACTGCTAAGAGTAAGGACAGGCCACAGAGGTGTGCAGAGAGTAGAAATACTTGAAATAATCTCTGTAAAGAGAGGAACAATGAGTTAACTAAAGAAGCCTAGGAGGGCTGTTGAGCAGTACTGACAGTCTAGTTGAGATCAGTGACCATGGATTTATTGTGGTTCTACTCTATCCAAATGTTTTATGTCCTCAGTAACAATACTTACCTGCCCAGAAATAGGTTATTGAGAGGAATTGAACATAATTTTCCTATGTTCATATATGAATACACAACCAGTGAAACGCCACATCATGTACAACCATAAGAATGGGATCCTAATTAGAATAAGTTATACTGCATGCATGTATAATATGTCAAAATATACTCTACTGTCATGTATATCTAAAAAGAATTTTAAAAATTAAACAAAAAAGAATCGGTATCTTCCAGTCCTGATTTCATCTTGGACTGGAAGATCCCAACAAGAGAAAGTAGCAAGATAAGTTACTAGCAAGTCATGGAAATGATGGATAACAAAATCTGTGTTAGGGAAAGAAGTGAAACAAACAAAAATGTTGAGGTAATAATTTCCTTGTACTGCTAGTTTCTCTACCCTTTTTAACATGAATAAGTGCTGGATTTCGTTAAAGGCTTTTTCTGCATCTATTGAGATGATCATGATGATTCCTGTTAACTTCATGTGGTGTATTACACTTATTGATTTTCATATGTTGAATCAAATTTGCATCCATGTGATGAAACCCATTTGATCATGGTGTACTACTTCCTAATGTGTTTTTTAATGTGGTTAGCTTATATTTATTAAGGATTTTTGCATCTCTATTCATCAGAGATATTGGCATGAAGTTTTCTTTCCTTGATGTGTCTTTGTCTGACTTTGGTATCAGGATAATACAAACCCAAACCAATATCACACTAAATGAATAACAACTGAAAGCATTTCCTCTAAATCAGGAACAATAAAAGGATTTCCACTTTTACCACTCCTATTCAAGATATAGTTCTTGAAACTCTAGCCAGAGGAAAGAGGAAAAAGGAAAGTTAAGGAATACAAATAAGAAAAGAAGAAGTCAAACCATCTCTGCTGATGACATGATCCCATATTTAGAAGACCCCCAAAACTCCACCAGAAGACTTCTATAGCTGATAAACAAATTCAGCAATGCAGCAGGATACAAGATCAACATACATAAATCAATTGTCTTCCTATTCTCCAATAATGAATCTGCTAAGAAAGAAATCAGGAAAACTATCTCATTTACAATAACAAAAAAAAAAAATGCTTAAGGCATCACAATACAAGATCTCAAATTATACTCCAGAGCTATAGTAACAAAAACAGCATTATACCAGCATAAAACAGACATGACAACTAATAGAATAATAGACTATAAGACACAGAGACAGGGCTGGGGATGTGGCTCAAGCGGTAGCGCGCTCGCCTGGCATGCGTGCGGCCCGGGTTCGATCCTCAGCACCACATACCAACAAAGATGTTGTGTCCGCCGAGAACTAAAAAAAAAATAAATATAAAAAAAAAAAACTCTAAAAAAAAAAAAAAGACACAGAGACAATACCTCATAGATAGTCATTTGGTACTTGAGAAAGAAGTAAAAAACATACACTGGAGAAAAGACAACCTTTTTAACAAATGATGCTAGGCAAACTAGATATCCGTATGTATTAGAATGAAACTAGATCTATATCTTTCACCTTGCACAAAAGTCAACTCAAAGTGGATTAAAGACCTAGGCATCAGATCAAAACTTTAAGAAAACACAGGGCCAACACTCCAACATATTGACACAGGTACCAACTTCCTTAACAAGACCCCTAAAGCTGAAGAAATAAAATCAAGAATGAGTAAGTGGGATGGTATCAAATTAAAAAGTTTCTGCACAGCAGCTAAGAGCATGAAGAAAAAGTATATAGAATGGGAGAAAATCTTTACCAGCTGCTTCTCTGATAGGATTAATATCCAGAATATATAAAGGAATCAAAAAACTTAACAAACAACAAATAACCCAACTAGTAAGTGGGCCAAAAAACCAAACCAAACCAAAACAAAAACTACATGGACATTTCTCAAAAGAAGAAACACAAATGGCAAACAAATATATGAAAAAATGTTTAATGTCCCTAGCAATCAGGGAAATGAAAATCAAAACTACACTGAGCTTTCTTCTCACTCCATTCAGTATAGCAATCATCAAGACTACAAATAGTAATAATAAATGCTGGTAAGAATGTGGGGGGGAAAGGTGCATTCATACACTGTTGGTAGGACTGCAAATTGGTAAACTACTTTGAAAAGCAATATGGAGATTCCTCAAAAAAAAAAAAAATGGGAATGGAACCACCATATATGACCCAACCATCCCATTCCTTAGTATTTATCCAAAAGAACTAAAATTGGCATTCCATAGGAATACAGTCACATTGATAAATAGTAGTGTAATTCACAATAACCAAGTTATGGAATCAGCCCAGATGCCTATCAATAGATGAATAGATTAAGAAATAATGTGGCATTTATTTAGTCATAAAGAAGAAAATTATGGCATTTGCTGGTAAATGGATGGCATATAAAACAAACCAGACTCAGAAAGGAAAGTCAAGGGTTAAATGTTTTCTCTCATTTGCAGAAGCTTGACCAAAATAGAGGGGAAAAAAAGGTGTGGGGGGATCCCATGAAAATAGAATGGAAAGGAGTGGAGCAGAGGAAGGGGACTGGAAAAGAGAGCAAAGGTAGAATGAAATTGACCAAATTACACTACTTACATATATTAATTATTAATAGATTACAGTGAACTTCAGCTTAATGTATATTGATAAACTACTAATTTAAAAAAACTATAAATAAATAGAAAGAAGACCAGTATAGTAGAGGAAGGGGAACAGAAGGAAGGTTGGGAGAGGAAGTACAGGGACTGAAATAGAACAAATGCTTACATGATTATGTCAAAATGAACACCAATATAATGTATAACTACAATGCACTAATGAAATATTAAAAATAAATAGAAAATTTTAAGATTTTTTTATAAGCCAAAGGAGAAGTAGAGACCAGAAGATCCAATGAGGTAAAAGAATAATTATAGCAAGACAAGTTGAAGAAAGAAAACTAGAAAGCTAGGTACATGAGGTAGAGATATGGGTGACTGGATTTATGGAAGTACAGCAAGTTAGTACATGACTGGATTTAGTGATAATGAAAGTACAGCAACTTTGTATGCTACCAGTATAAAATGTTAAAACCACCAAGAATTGTTCTGGACTTTTGCGGTTTTAAAATACAGGTCTGTTCTATTTTACAAACGTTTTAAAGAACTGAAAAAAAACTTCACAGTCACATTATTAGACCTTGTTTAATTATATTCAACTTTCACTGGTTACATTATTTACCATACTTTCTTACATCCCTTTTTCTAATTTGTAGAATTTTTTTCAGATAGACGATGAGTAGGTGATATATTTTCTGAACCTTTGCAGCTACTAATTTTTCCTCATTTTAATTTAACATAAAAATTCAGCTGGATATAGAATAGATACAAAGAAACATTTCCAACTTATTTCTGAATTTATTCTGGAATGTGGAACTTTTTAGAAACATAACTTACACATAACCAGAAAATCACTATAATTAAATTGTGACCCCTGAGTGACAAAACAGTGAGAGAAAATAAATAATTACTATGTGACAAAAATTTTACAGAATTTTATCTAAGGAATAAACACAAATGCAAAGGAAATTTTATGATATCTTAATGTGATATCTTATTATTTTATATCAACAGGGATAATAGGATATTTAATAAATGATACTGGAACTAGAAAAAAATAAAGTTCATCTCAAGGATGTCAAGGAGTGAAATATCATTTTTTACAACAAAAAATTTTGCAGTGGATTAGGATATAAATGTAAAAGCAAACACATACACACATAGAAGCATTAGCCATAAAAGTAAGTACTAAATGAAATAAATGACAAGCTAGTAACTGTTTTTTTAGTCTTAGCATGGGAAATACCTTTTAAAATATGACAGAGAGCAGAAGCCACAAAAATTTTGACAAATTTAACATCAAAGAATTTAACAACAACAACAACAACAAATAGCTTTTCCTAAATCCTCAGCAATCCCGCCCCCCTCAAAAAATTCTTTCAATTCTTGGATTAGAAATTTACTTTTAGACTTCTTTCATAGCAAAGGAAACTCAAGAACATGAAGAGAGAGCCTACAGAATGGGAGAAAATCTTTGCTACCTGCATCTCAGATATAGCATTAATTGCAAGGACATACAAAGAACTCAAAAAACTTAATTCAAAAAATAATAATTAATAAATGGGCAAATAACTGATAATTATTTATTAATTAATAATCGATCATTTATTAATAACTAATTAATGATATTTAATTGATACAATTATATTAATTATGATTAATATAGTAATTAATATGGTTATTTATAATTACTAATTATTAATAATCAATAAATGGGCAAATTAATAATGCCCAATTAATAAACGGGCAAAGGAACTGAACAGATGTTTCACAGAAGAAATAAGAATGGTCAACAAATATGCAAAAAAACATCTCTAGCAATTAAAGAAATGAAAATTAAAACTACACTGAGAGCTGGGGTTGTGGCTCAGTGGTAAAGCGCTTGCCTAGCATATGTGAGACACTGGGTTCAATTCTGAGCACCGCATATAAATAAATGAATAAAAATAGAGGTCCATCAACAACTAAAAATAACTTTTAAAAAAACTACTCTGAGATTTCATCTCATTCCAGTCAGAATGGCAATTATCAAGAATAGAAGTAACAATAAATGTTGGTGAGGATGTCAGAGGGGAAAGGTATATTTATATATTGCTGGTGCAACCACTCTGAAAAGCAGTACAGAGATTCCTCAAAAACCTGGGAATGGAACCACTGTTTGACCCTTGGTTTATATTCAAAGGATTTTAAACCAGTACACTGCAGTGACGCAACCAAATCAATGTTTATAGCAGCTCAATTCACAACAGCTAAGCTATGGAAACAACTTAGGCACCCTTCAACAGATGAACAGATAAAGAAAATGTGGTATATACACACAATGGAATATTACTTAGCTATAAAAAATGACTTTAGGACTTTTGCTGGTAAATGGATGGATGTGGAGACTACCCTGCTGAGTGAAATAAATCAATCACAAAAAACCAAAGGCTGAATTTTCTCTCTGATATGTGGATGCTAACACACAACAAGGGTGTGGGGAAGAACAGAAATTCAGTGTATTGGACAAAGAGGAATGAAGAGATGTGACGGGGAGAGGGAAAAGGAAAGACAGTAGAACGAATCGGATATAACTTTCCTATGTTCGTATATGAATACACCACCAGTGAAACTCCACATCATTACAACCACAGGAATGGGATCCTAATTAGAATAAACTATACCCCATGTATGTATAATATGCCAAAATACACTCTACTGACATGTGTATCTGAAAAGAACAAATTTTTTAAAAATTATAATAGAAAAATATATTTTACTTTTAGTAGTTCATACTATAGTCACAGACTATATATTTATATATTTATATATATATATATAAAGGTTAGATATTATTACGGTTTTTAAGAGCAAAAAATAGAAACAAGCATAAATGTCTATCGATAGAGAAGTGGTTATGCATGTATAGTATGTTCTTTGCAAATATGTACATGCGTATATGTACACATCTTTACACATGCTTCATTAAACATAGAACACTTTTAAAAGGTTACATGAGGGACATAAATGTGAATAGTCATCTCTAGGGAGACTAGCTAGGAGACAGGGAAACAAACAAGAAGTAGAAGGAACACTTTCTCTTTCTGATTTATCTTTCAAAATATGTGGATACTGTTCTAAATGCACATATATTAACTATTTGATATAAAAATTATTTTTTAAATGTGTCTAAGAGAACACACAAAAAGAAGAGAATCAACATTTATTAATGTCCACTATGTACCATACATTGTGTTAGACAAGCTGAATATCATCCAATAAATAGTTATATTACTGGACTCAAATGCCAGTGTTTATGGCTATAGACATGGTTGCAAATATGTTCTTAAAAATTAAAATTTGAAGTAGAACTTTGGGGGTAAATGAATGATAGCACATTTGTTTAGAACTCATTAAATTAATAAAGTTGGGAGAAAACAAGTAAATGTAACAATGAATGCAACAATTTGACAACTTCATTCTTCCAACTCCAAATTAAATAAAAAGTAGTAAATGAATAGTTTCAGAAGGCCCTCCCTAAGTAGGAAGGCCAAGTATACAGACCACATGAAAAATGACAAGTGTCTACTGGGCACCTAAAAGAAGAACCACTTGGTAAGATCATCTTGTCTTCTGTCAACTAGTACAAAGAAATGCAAATCTGCTCATTCTGGAAAAAAAAAAAATAGAGAGGCCAGAATCTAAGGAGCATTTCCCTATGAACTGGATGTGACTCCAAGACCCTTAACATTCAGCGAAATTGTTCTAAGAAAATACATGTTACCTGAGGCCTTCTACTTGATTACCACCACAGTTTCTATCCCCATACCCTCATTACTTCCCTGAAGTTGCTCAAGGAATGAAAAGAGACATGACTCTTTAACACTTACACCCAACTGTCAGCTCAAGTTCTATTTCCACTTATTAGAGAGGTAAATCAAGGAGAATTCACCTACGCTATTCTTGAGCACATACCAAATCTACATAAAATTACCTAAAGGGTAAACTATATGGAAAAGATTCCAACCTATGCATAGACAGTGGGTGGAAGAGGAAAAGAAGACTATCATTATAGAATAATAATTACTCCAGGAAACAGGAAACAAAAATAAAAAACATTTTAGATAAACCTTCCATATACACATTTGAATGTACTTGCAAAAAGAAATACTAGAAGGATAAACTGAAAAGTAATTGTTGGGAAGGAGGAAACAGAATGAATGAAACAGAAGGAACTCAGACTTTCCTGAATATACCTTGTTACACAGCTTCAACTTGGAAATTATGCAAATGTTTTAAACATTCAAAGAATAAAATCAAAACTAAAAAAAGTAGTCTTGAAATATCTAATATAAAACATAACAAATTGATTAGATATCAAATTGATGAAATAAACAGAAGGAAAAAATATTTAAGTGCCTTTAGGACTTTACTGTGAGTGTATATTCTTAGTGGAATATACTTTTAGGCAAAGCAGTCTTAATTTATCAATCAGTAGCTTTATTAACATTATTATCTTGAGATTACACTTTTATATAAACACATATATAAGATAAAATAACTATATTATAAAAATTGTTCACTATAAATAAAATAAAAATCCTATGATATTAAATTCAAAGTAAAAATATCAGCTTCAATTCATACAGTTTTGAATATTTTAAATATTCCCCAAATAATGACAAATGTTTGAGGTGATGGATATAGATATGATCATTATACATGTGTACTAAAATATCAAATTATACCTGAGAAGTATGAAAATTACTGTGTGTATTTTTTTAATTTAAATATACTTTTAAAATGTAAAGGCTATTTTCCTGATTCTGTCCATGAAAAAGGCCTTGTACCACAGATGACCCGGTAACTCTCTTTAGAGAAATGGCTGATTACATGACTGGGGGGCTCAGTTTGGAAAAACTTGTACCAGAAGCAAGCCTAAAAGGGTTCCCAATGTCACTCTGCTAAAATAGCAGATCTAGGATTAAAACGCATGGAGTATGGCTCCAGAATTCGTGCTCTTAACTACTAGTCTAAACTGCCTCTTTTAAACAAGAGAAGTTAAATTAAAAGGAGGAAAGAAGATGAAAACCAGAGACCAGAATAGAAGAAAAATATCTTCTGTACTTAAAAGCATTTTTTGACAGTTGATTCTTTTCTCCTTTATACACTGTTTGGTTTTCACATTTTCCTCCTGCCTGTTCTCACCTTCTCAGACTTTCTTATTTGCTTTCCTTCTCCCACACTTCCTAATACTGAAGGACCCCAGGAATTCAGATCTTGGTATTCTTCCTTTCTTTGTCCATACTACACCAACTGCCTTGATTATTCCACCTAGTCTCAAAACTTAAATAACTCACATTAAAAAAAATTCACGAAGTTCTATCTCTAGCCATCTCTCTTGAACTCCAGAATGTTATATCCAGCAGCCAGCTCCCCTGACATCTCCATTTGGATATGTCAATATCTCAAACTCCAAAAGTGCTAACTTGATCTCCAACCCCTAAGCCCTTTCTCTATTCCCACATTCACTCCTTCAGGAAATCCTATTGATTTACCTTAAAATAAATACATCTAGAATCCAGCCACTCTCATCATCCCTACTGCTACTATCCTAATCCCAAACACCCGAATTATTGCATTTGCCTCCACAGGTCATCCTGTTTCTAACCTTGCCTCTCACCATTTTCTTCTCCTCAGTGTATTATAAACATAGAAGACAGACTATTTCTTTTAAAATATATGTGATATCAAGACATTCTTTTGTTAAAAAGATTCCTGCATCAGATCCCTGTTTTAATCACGATAAAACCATAGTCCTTATAATGGCCACTAAGGCTGCTCATCAAAATGTGGCCCCTTAAGCTGGGCATCCTGGCACATACCTGTAGTCTCAGCTTCTCAGGAGGCTGAGGCGACAGGATTCCTTGAGCCCAGGAGTTTGAGGCCAGCCTGGGCAAACATAGTGAGACCTCATCTCAAAACAAAACAACAATAACAGAAATATCTGACACAACTACTTCTCTGACCTCATTTACTACCATATCTCTTCTCACTTTGCTCCAGTCAAACTAATCTCACAGGCATCCTTCAGGCAGGTCTGGCACGTTCATAACAGCTCTAGCTGTTCCCTCTGCCTGGAACATTCTACTCTCATATAATCTGTCCGTCCAGCTCCCTCAGCTCTTTCAATTCTTTTCCTAAATCTCATTTTCACAGTGAGTCTTACTCTGACCTAATGCCACTTTCTCTTCAGGCCCACTCTATCTATCTACCTACCTTTAGTTTTCTCCTTCCCACACCCTCCTAAAGATGTAGATATTTCTCTTTTCATTTAATATTGTATTCAAAATGCCTGAGAAAGTGCAAATATCAAAAGCACTAGAAAGGCTTAAAGAAAATAATTTAACAAAGCTAAGCTTATCTATTGTATAACTGAGCACTAACCTAATTTTAAAACAAAAAAATGAGGTGTACCTAAATTCAACCACATGCTACCTGTTAAGAGACTCATCTAAAACAAATGGAATTTTAAAAAAAAGTTAAAAGTAACAGAATATATGAAAACATGCCACATAACTAAAAATGGATAAAAAGCAGGGATCATGTAGTGATTAAGAAGATAAATTTTAAGGACAGATCTAGGATCAATAGTACCTATGCCACTTGGCTATGTGACCTTTGGAAAGGTACCTCTCTGAGCCTTCATTTACTCATCTATACAATGGTGACAATGACCTACAATGTGAAAGGGTTTTTAATGACAACTATATGAAAGAAAACATTTAACACAATGCCTGGCACATGCTCAATCCCAGAACCCAATGTAATTTTTGTCCTTATCATATTCTACAATTGAGCGAATAAATGCCTTTCAATATTTCTCATATCAGAAACACAGTACTAATCAGAGTTGTTTCATACTAGGGAGAAAAAAAATAAAGCAGCAATTCTATTTTTTACATATTTGTGCAGGTTTCTAAAGAAACCTAAAGAAGACTTTAATATAATAAATGTTTACCACATAACTGGTAGCTAATCCTAACTATGTTTCTCCTCTCTGAGGCAAAATACACATACTTACTATACACTATCAGAAGTTTCTTAAGTGTTCACTCTATGACCAGTAACTCTACTTATAAGAATTTAGCACACAAATAAACCCCTGCACACATAAATATAAAATGACATATGTAAAAGTCAGACGATTCACTGCAACAAAATATTTACAACAAAAGGCCAAAAACATTCTAAATAGCCATCAGTAAGAAATGTGATTAAATATACCCACACAGTAGAATACTAAGCCTATCTTTAAAAATAAGATCTTTACATAGAGATATGGAATAATCTCTAAAATCTACTTTTAAAATAAAAAATATCAAGGGAATAAAAAGTATCAAATATTGCCATTTGTGTAAAGAGGATCAACATTTGCTTGTAAAGTTGTTCCTTAGTATCTATGGGAGAAATATTCGAGGAACCCCCATGAAGATCAAAATCTGTGGATGCTCAATCCCATTCTATGAAATGGTACAGTATTTGCATATAACCTATATGCACTTCCGTATACTTTAAATCATTTATAAATTATTTATAATACCCATATAATGTAAAATACTATGTAAATAGCTGTACCATTGTTTAAGGAATAATAAGGAGGAAAAAGTCTGTAGCTGTTCAGTACAGATGCATTTTTTTCCCTAGAGTTCTCAATACATAGTTTGTTAAATCTGAGAATGCAGATTTAACACAGATACAGAGGACCAATTATATATGAATAAAATATTTTTCCTAACAACTCTAGGCTGGGAAGAAAATTTACTGAATATACTTTTGAATTTTTAAAATTTTCACTTATTTGTATGTATTATCTATCATCAAGTTTATTTAAACAAAATATAAGATTATTAAGTAGCTGGTTTCTATCTACTAAGTAGTTACTTTCTAGGCAAATTAATTATTATGTCTCAATTCATTCATCAAATGCTAACTGAACATTTACTATGTACTGTCATTTTATCTTCAATTTCATTTCCCTACTTGATTAATGTGGCTGTTATTAGGGATCTACATGCCTATTCAAATACCATCTATTGAGCCTGGCAAGTACAGTGTATTTTCTTTACATCAACTCACATTACCTCCTTCTTAAAATAAAAATAAATAAATAAACAGCGATAGCAATGGTTTGCTTTCAGTAAACTGCTTGACCTATAACAATTTCAAGCACAAATATCTTTTGGCCATACATGGAAACCCAAACTAGAAAATTTTAGTGGTTAAAGTTATGGTGAAATGGTATGACTCATTCTAGTATTAAGAAATCCCTCAAGATTAGATAGCATAGATTTATGTCTCATCTAGCTGTTCCTTCCCCATTTGGTCCTAATTCCCACATGAGCAAAATACATTGGAAATTACATTAATCTCTAAAAATAGGAATAATGTTACTACCAGCCCAATAATAATAATAATAATAGCTATTATTTACTTAATATTGACAATGTCTTTTGTATTTAGTACCTTTTTAGACATGGTTTTACTTAATCCTCTTTGTAAACCTGACAAATTGAAAATATTATCCCATTTAAACATGAGCTATGAGGAGTCAACAAACAAGCAGTCAAAAATACACTTACTAAATGACAGTCCCAGGAGTCAAACTTTAGATCTGTCTTATTTTAAAGCCTCTGCTCTTCAATAGAATGCTAAGCTACTTCCCCAAACCTTTTTCCTAACACAATATTAATAATCTCTAAACCAAAAGTTGTTGTTTAGGACTCAAAGCTTTGAGAGCTGTGTGTCTACAGAGAACTCATGTCCTTGTCAGCTCTCATTCATAGGTAAGCTTTGCAGCGCAGGCTCTGCCCTCATTACCAGAGGTGTACAGTTGTTCAGCCTTGCCAATAACTAAAAACAACATGGTTAAAGGAAGAGATCAAAGATCTGATGAGAGTTCTTAAGGACAAAGAAAAACCTCATTGGTATCTCCCACTGGCCATGATGCCACTAGCAGTTAGTTTCCTCTACCTGAGTTTACAGCCAGAACATTTGGTCTAGGGAAGCTTTGCTTCCTTCCCACTCCCAGATACACTTTGTTGCCCCAAATTTACCCTTTTTAGTAGATACAGCACTAGGAGCTCACTAGGGGGTGCAGAATAGTGCGAACCCTCACAAAATAGTGCCAAGTGCAAGCACACACTCACACGTCAGCGTTTCCTTCTGTTCCTCCAGAACAATGAGGACAATGTCAACAAATAGAGATTATAGACCACTTTACCAAAGCAAATGTTAAAGTGGATTTTACCACAGGGACACTGGTAGCTTTCCAAAAGACCTCAACATTATAAGCATCATCTGAAATAGACTATTAGCTGATCAAAGAAATTTACAGGCTCAAGTGATGGTTGTTGCTAAGAAAACAGAACCATTATAGCTTAAATATTCAATGAGAAAGGAATAGGGAAAAATCTGATGACTATAAATGCAGATATTTTAAAATGCAGATATTTTCCTCTTAAGTTTTACTCATTTTTCATATCTACTATTCTATTCTTAATGAAAGAGCTATTGCAAATGATGTCTTACTGAAATAAAAGAGCAGAATGGCACTCTTTGGGAAGTTTATATCATTCTGCATAAAATAAATAGCTTTGAATTGTCTTAAATTACAGTATAAGCAGGTTTTTCCTGCCTTACCAAAACAGAATGGGAAAAAAAAAGAGAGAAAATGTAATCTTCTAATGAAGAGAATGAGAATAAAAAGAATAAAGTGGAAATCATATTGAAGAATATCATTGTTACTGTTTGACTAAACTGCTTTAAAGACAAAAAAACATAGTATTGTTTCAGGAATAAGATAGAGCTCCTAAACTTCAACATTACTAGTTTAACAAATTCTGAGAACTTTGCTGAAGGAGTAAACATGGTTTTAAGAGATGGTCCAAAACATTAAAGGTTAGTGAAAGGGAAACTAAGCGTTTCCATCTGATATGGTAATTAATAAGATAAATAACACAGGGTACCATTTTTTTTCTGTTAGAGTTGTTTTCCAACATCAGTTATTCTCAAAAGCTACCTGAGCTACTCAGTTGATCTTCTTTTATAAATCTGTACCATAAGGGTTCTATTTAAATAACATAAATAGGAAACAGTTTATATACATGTCTGGGTTTTTGCCTTTTATCAGTTATCACTATAATCAAATAATTAATTGTGTACCTCCAGAGAGCACAAAAAGTACTGGCTTAGTCATCTCAGACCAACCAAAATACCTTTGTACAAGTTGCATGGCCTCCAAAAGATTCTCGTGTGTGGAATGAACAACTGGACATCCAAACACATTTGGACCTACGACTGGGCTTCAGTGCAGCATCTTATAATTACAGATTACACACAGCCTTTATTTAGTTAATAAACTTCAATCCAAGCCACAAAAAAAAAAATCATAGGCCAAACACATATAAAAAACTCAATTATTTGTATTAAATGAAGAGCAGAGAACAGAGAGAAATGCAATCTACAGGCTGTTTAAAAGCCATTTAATGCAATGGTTTCTACACAGACACTCACTCACTAAACTAATGTTTTTAATGAATAAGCACATAATCCATTTTAACTTGGCAACCCTTCTGTTTTCCACTGCTGTCCTCTAATAGAAGTGCTGATTTACAATGAAATGCTCAAAAGGAAAATTGCATGAAGAAGAAGGAAGCTCTCTGAGTATAAACAGGATTATCCACTTTTTAAAGCAAAAAAAAAAAAAAATGGCTGAGTTCAAATAAAATATTTCCATTAAAATATGTTTTGGTTTTCATTTCCACAAACAGCACAATCATTAAGAAAAATGAGTCTGAATAGGCCACGCAGTTTGAATTTTGGCACTGAAACTTATCAGCAGTATGACCCTGGGTAAGTTATTTAACCTGGGCAATTCCAGGTTACCACAGGTAGAAAAAATAGACAATAATACCCATTTCAAAGAGTTTATGCTAAGTTCTCACCCAAATGCACATATGGACCTTCTCTGACGATCACTTCTAAAGGAGACTCACACCAATTTCTCTTTATCCTTTAACTTTTCTTTATTTTCCTCACATAGCTAACTATTATCTAAAATTATATGGGGGGGGGCACTTGTTTTCATCTGACTTCCCCTATAAAAATGTCTGTCTTATTAACTCTGTATTACTGATGCCTAGGAACAGTGCCCAAAACATACAAGTAGGAGCTCTTATATTTGTTGAGTAATTTGTAATATAGTAAGGGGTACTTTGTACCCATTCAATAGATGTTGGCCATTATTCAGGTAATTAGTATCTTGGGATTTTCTTTTATCTCTAAATAATTTCTTTCATTGACTTTGCAGGTTTTATTTACCATTCACAAGCATCAAGAATCATACTAATTTACTACTTGAAAGGATTTTCCTTCCAGGGTTAAGAGCTGCCATTGGGATAGATTATTTAAGTTCATTTCACACATATACTGAATGCCACACTAGCAATCACATTCTGTTGATACAGAAATGAAAGACAATCCCAGCCAGACTAAAGATTGTGTCTCAGTGTAGTGCCTCTGGCCAAGCCTCCTACTTCACTGTAGTATTAGAAGGAAAATGGGTATGAACAGAATGTTATTCAGTTGAGGGATGTGGGACTTTGTAAAGGGTCCTGAGCTCTTGATGGAAACCTTTGTCAACTACCCAGTTCTTTGGTAAACTTTAAATTCCTTAGCTCATTATGGCTAGAATTTTACCTTAGCTGCTATTTTGTTAATACTAATAGTACATTCAAAAGGCAAACTAGATTATGATCTAGGTTCTCACACAAGCAAGTCAAGTGTTTCCAAAATAGTCCCAACAGATGAAAGTTTACACAGGTTCTCAGCAAAATAAAGAAAATATTTGTGTGTATCTGCAAATGTAAGCTAGTGTAAGATTGTTATAAGTTCTCTTTTAAAAGGACCATCCTTCATTTTAAGACCATGGACCAGTTTTACTATTAAGCTATCCTTTCTACGAAATTATGTTAATAGTTTATGATAAGTCTTTCCCCTACTTATTTGACAAACAGAAAGTTGGCAATGTCAACCCAAAGATTTTTGTTTTTGTTATTATTTTTTACAAACTTTATCAATTCATGAAATTCTGAAATCAAGAACATCTAGAGGTAAAAAAAAAAAAAGAATACAATTAACAGCTGCCTAGCCAAACTCCAAATACAGAATACTTGATCTTTTATTCATTAACACATTATTCCTTCATTTATTCAAGCCCAGTTTTCATTAACCCACAAGTCCAGCAGATCTTAATTACAACCCAGATAATGTTAACAAAACTTTTCTGACCATGTGTTTGAAAATGGTAAGGACTTTCTGGGAAGTGCTTAAATCTTGTCATGCCGTGCTGGAAACACAATTTTATGTATGCTTGGCTATGTCCTTTTTAACTTTTAACTTAACATATGACCCTCTAAATAAATTGTGTCATAGAGAAGCTGAGAACATTTAACTTGGTTGTGCTTAACTCATTATCTGCAATGTCTTACACTGAGATATGCAAAGCTTTTTTCAACCTCAAAATCTTCAATTCATTGTCCATTCCCACTTGTCCCTGTCATATCCTCACCTATTTCCTTACCAAGGTTATATGTATGCTCCAGTTCTTTACTATAACCACTCCCTCACAAGTCCCCCTTATTCCTCTCCTGCTTTCCACTCTCTCTTCCAAGTTTGCTTGGCAACTCCCCACCATTCTGAAACCCAACCACTTCTCTTCCCGAACAACCCCTATACTTTACACCTGAAAGCTCAACACTATGAGAGATATATTCAACAAGATTACCTGACTTCACTTAAATTTGTGGGAATTTATCCCAAATGACAACCCAACACCACCTGATAATCCTCTGTACTTGAAATATATTCACTTACCCTTCTCTAAAATTCCCATTACCTACTGACTCCTATCCCCCCTTACATCCCAATTTGCCAACTGTTACGGTTTGAATATGAGGTGTCCCCTGAAAGCTCATGTGAGACAATTGCAAGAAAGTTTGGAGGAGAAATAATTGGATTATAGTTTTAGCCTAATCGGTGAGTTAATCCCTGATGGGATTAACTGGAGTGACAGGGTGTGGCTGGAGGGGGTGGGAATTGGGGGCGTGGCTTTGGGTATATATTTGCATCTAGAGAGTGGAGTTTCTCTCTCCGCTTCCTAATGTGAGCTGCACCCTCTGCCACACTCTCCTGCCATGATGTTCTGCCTCACCTCGAGACCTGAGGATTGGAGCCAGCCTTCTATGGACTAAGACCTCTGAAACCTTGAGCCCTCAAATATATTTTTCCTCCTTACAGTTGTTCTGGTCAGATCCTTTAGTCACAGCAACGAAAAACGAAAAAGCTGACTAAAACACCAACCACAGGTCATCAACCTCAATACAGCATACACACATCTCCAAATTCTCTGCCTCCATAAAATGCTCCTGCTGTTATCAAAACCTGGAATGTGGTAATTGCAGATGCCAAGAGAATAAGGAAACAGAGGTCATCTGTGTCTTCTCTGTTGCATTTATCAATAAAGAGGTAGCTGGTGACCTTGACAAGACTAATTCCACTGGAATCTTGGAGACCAACTTGGCTGAAGTGGATTGAAGCTGAGAAGCAATGACAACTATGAAAATACCTTTTAAGAATGTTTTTGACATAGGTAAACAGAGAAAAAGACTCCAAGCTAGAAAGGGACATGTGGTCACAGGAAATTTTTCTCTTTTAATATAAAATATAGAATATGTTTATGTGCTAATGGTTGAAGTCTGTTTGT
Source organism: Urocitellus parryii (assembly GCF_045843805.1). Classification (NCBI taxonomy): domain Eukaryota; kingdom Metazoa; phylum Chordata; class Mammalia; order Rodentia; family Sciuridae; genus Urocitellus; species Urocitellus parryii. The sequence continues at coordinate 99,222,300 of NC_135539.1, forward strand.
GAGGGAGTAATTGATTCAGGTAAACAAAAGCCCTTGACAAGTTAAGACTGAGTAGGATCTGTAGCATGGGAAGTGGTAACAAAGCATTACTGAACATATAAACTCAATTATTCTAAATATATGTATAATTCAAATATACATAGATCTATCTATGTAGAGAATTTGAGCTATTTTTTAGGAGGATGGGTATACTATGTTCTGATTCACTTCATTTATCAAAACTACTTTGAACATGGTCCAAAATTTAGAGAGAAAAAAATCCTATGTTATCTAAACAAAAATTCTATAACTTCCTTACATGAACAGTTATCAAAATCCATCTCCTTCTAAATGCACATTAATATTTTGATAATATCTTATTAATATTTATTAATATTTCAGGATGCTGTGTTGTGCAGTGTCAGGGCACATCTGTCACATTCTTTTTTTAAAATATTTTTTAGTTGTTGATAGACATTTGTTTATATGTGGTGCTAAGAATTAAACCCAATATCTCACACATGCTAGGCAAGTGCTCTACCACTGAGTTACAACCCCAGCCCACACACCTGTCACATTCTAATTTATGTGGATGGTGTCCCCAGACTTTCACACAGCCTATGCAGCCCTCAGTGGCCCTGACCTCCATTATTTCACATGGATAATTAAACTGAGGCAATAACTAATGTGACTATATAAGCAACACAGATCAGCTTGAAAAGTTAAAATTACCCATAAAACACTGTAACTAATATGAGTGGCAAGAACTTCTTTGAACTGTGGTAGTCTTGTACTGTCAATTTAGCTAAGCTGCAACTATGTTTCCCCAAATTTCCTTTCCTCCATGGTTCTGTTATGATTTGTCCTTTGCCACAGTGAAATGTGTGTAAGACTTAGAAGACAAATGTTATTTTCTAGGTCTAGGTTAGGTACTTTTGCAGTTCACACTGTGATCTAAATAAAACTATAGACTCACAGCCCCTCAAACAACTCCCATAGTTGAAGAACTTCAAGACCCAGAACCCCTTGAATGAAGGAGAGACCACTACTATATACACCAAAATGCAAACTGTAAATCTTCCTCTTAGCTTTCCCTAAGGGAACTTCAACAATTTACTAGCGTGATTAGTCTCTGGGATGTAGAGAGAATCCAAACTGTCTCTAATCTAACTGCAATTCCTTGAAACCCAAAACTCCATTGTGTTTTACCAGTTAGAGCAGAAGCTTATGGAAATCAGATGATCGATAAACTTTTAGATCAGGTGAAGTTCACAGAGGAACAAGTGGGTTCTCAAACCCATCTTTGTGGTTACTTCCCCAGTTCTGGAATTCACAATTGAAATACACCATACTGAGCACCCGCCAGAACCCACACAATCATTCTCTGACTTGTGAATTAAGCACTGTTATACTAAGAAAGGGCAGGTGGAAACCATTAGAACTCCTTGGGCTTACCAAAACAGTAAGCCAAAAGAAATACTACTTCCTGGAGAGACTGTAAAGATTATTGCCACAAATAATGTAAAAGATGCAGAAATGATAATCCTCACCACACCTCCATTCAAGTCACCTATTTAGTTGATGCAGAAGACAGATAAATCTTAAATAATGAAAATATGTTATCTAAACTTAATTAGTTGGTAATTGCAATTATAGCTGCTATTCTAGATTTTTTTATTGGATCAAACAGACATACCCCCTGGCACCTAATATGTAGCTATTGACCTATTAAACACTCCTTTCCCGGTATATTTGTTAGTAAAGAATACTGAAGCAGTTTGCTGCTTCACTATCCTACCTCAGGGCTGTTTCATATCTCAAGCCTTATGTTGTCCAGGGTTACCCAACCTTGGCACTGTAAACATTTTGAGCCAGGTTATTCTTTTTGGTAGGAAACTGTCCTGTACATTATACAATGTTTAACAGCATTTATGGCTTCTACTTACTAGGTGCCAATAACTCCCCAATCCCCATTTGTAAATAAACAAAAATGTCTCTAAACATTGGCAAATGTTCCCTGGGAGGCAAAACTTCCCCTGATTGAGAACCAGTGATCTAGTTCACAGGGATTTTCATCACTTTTCTTTTCACAAGACATCAAACTGGTCCATTATGTTGATGATATGCTGACTGGACCCGGTTAACAGGAAGTAACAACTACAATAGACACCTTGGTAGACACAAGCATCTAGAGAGTGGGAAATTCATCCCACAAAAACTCAGGAGCTTGTCTCCTCAGTGAAATTCATAAGAGTTTAGTGGTGTAACCCCTGTCAAAACACCTCTTCCAAGGATAAAAAACAAGTTGCTGCATTTGGGCTCTTTTAACCATAAGAAGCACCATGTATACTGATTTCGAAGGCAATCCAGACTTTATTACCATTACAGGTCAGCCAAAAGCTTGCCACTTTTGAATGGGGACCAGAACAAGAGGGTTCTGCAACAGACCTAGGCTGTCATGGAAAGAGCTCTGCCACTTGAACCCAGAAATCTTGTGTAAGTGCTTCAAGTAAATACCTGTGGCAGACAGAAATCCAGCTTTGAGCCTTTGACAGTCCCCTAGAGTAAATTACAGCACAGACCTTATGAGTTTTGGAACAAAGGTATGCCTTACTTTGTCCTCTTTGGGACAGGTGTTGGACATAATCCCCACCCCCACCTCCCAAAAATAATAATGCTGAGTCCCATAATCCAAATGTTGACATTCCAAAATAATACAATCCCTGTATTCTCAACATATCAGATCAAAAACCCAGCAATAAAATTCTGAAAAAAATAATTTTTAAAAATTTTAAGACATTTACTTACATTATAAAAGGATTTATTTAAGAAACATTTAAAAACCACAGACCACTTTATATAATAGATAATAACATACATATTTTGCAAGCATAAACACTCTAGTACACTAATGACAATTACACAAATCTAAGTTATAAGTAGATGAACCATATTCATAAAGAAATAGGCCAAAAAGCAAAACATATAAAACACATATCACTATGATTGGTAATTAGGTGCATCCAACTTTATAATTATAATCATTTGAAATACTGTAACAGACAGCCTATGTCTTTTAGTAAGATTGATGCAAAACTGTGATAGTTTATCACTGCACATACAGTTGCCCAAAGAGTTCAGTTATCAAGAAATGCATATGTACAAAAAGAACACCTCTTGATTTACTGAGGAAATTTCAGCATTTTTAATACATGCACAATGTTTGCTACATACATACAAAAAAACAACATTGTAATAATGTACTTTCAAAAAGTCAAATTTGTAAAAAATATACAAAACAAATCAGAACTCTATAAACTACAAAGTCTTGACATAATTTGAATGACCATTATTGGAAATAATACTAAGATAAAATATACAGAAGCGCAAACTGCTATATAACAACAACAACAACAATAATAATTTAGGGTAATAGAAAAAACTACAAAAATAAAAATGAAAAAGAAAACAAAAAAAAACCTAAAAAGAAAAATTGACATATATAGAAAAGCATATTACAGGAATGGATTAGGGACAATTACATGGAGGAATTCTATAAGTTGTCTGGTTTTCACAATCATTAACTATATTTTAAACTCTTGCATTCAATGAAGAGTGGGTTTTGTTTTGTTTTGTTTCCAATTTAGGGCATGGCCTCTCCTCTAAAACTACATTCACAATCACTTTCTACATGGCACTGTTCTTTTGAAATTCTTCTGTGATTTCACATATAAGGATGTGAGCACTCCCCATTAACATTTCCCATCTTAAGTGCCATCCTTCTGTGATGTTTTAGGTATTAGAAAATCCATTCCACATGCATTCATATACAGACCACAAATTTGGCAGAAACTATACTAGCAATGAAACAACACTTACTGTGTGTCTTATTATCCCACACTACACATCATTTTCTCACTAGTCAGTAACACTATAAACAAGGCTTCTTCAAGGCACATGCGGCTTTAACTAAGGTCTCCTGAGATTACGTTAGTTGCAAGGAATGCTAATGCAGATAAATATGGAACTGGTTTTCTAGGTATTCATTCCACCTAACATGATGCAACTATCCTGTATACAACCAAAAATGAACAACTTTCCCCAGAATTTGGCTTTCTACCGCTATTATATATCTCTTTTTTTTTTCTTCAACAGAAATTGCAGTTTTAGGGATTTCAACTTTCAGAATCTTACAGTCAGAATTTTAATTTTCAGGATTGTGATTTGGGAGACTTTAGACTTTAGGGATTTCCACAATCAGGATTATGACATTCGTAAATTGTGTCTTTCAGGATTACAATTGGTATTGTTGCTGGATTGTCACTGGTCGGGATAGACACTGAACAGTTGACTATAGGCCACCAAGTTACCCTTCAGCATAAGATTCCCATTATGATCTAGGTGTTGTCAGACTCATTAAGTCAAAAAGCTAGGAACACACAGCTAACATTCCACTACCGAATGGAAGTGGTATATATTTTAGATAAGGCTTAAGCAGATCCTAAAGGCACAAGTTATGCCTTGAGATGCCCCTGACTCATGCTCTTGCTATACTATTACATTCCTTATTCTTTCAAAATCCATACCAAAAGCCTCATGGGAATTTCCCTATGACCAGATGATGAAGGAAGAAAAAAATCCAAGCCTTGTTTACAGTTGGTTTTGCACAATATGCTGCTACCACACAAAAATGAACAGTTGGGACATTACAGCCACATACTGGGGTGGCACTGGAGGAAGAGTGGTGAAGACAAAATTCCCCAGAGAGGAGAATTTAAGAGCAGTGTGCACTTAGTTGTTTGCTTAGAAACAGAAAGAATGTCTAGTATGGATCTATAGACATTCAGAAACTGGTATTAATGACTTGGCTAAATGATCAAGGACTCAGAAGGTTAAAATGATCTGAAAATTAATGACAAAAAAAAAGAAGAATGTGAATAAATCTCTCCGAACAAGCACAGCACATGGAGATAGTTGTGTCCCTCTGAACTGGTACTCAAAAAAGATGATTAATATTTATGTTATCAGTCAGCCTCCCTTTAGCCACACATCCTTGCCAATGGCCTCATGAACAAAGTAGCGACATTAGCAGGAATGAAAGTTATATGTGGGCCTAGTAACATGGACTAATATTCACCAAGTTAATCTGCCAACTTCACAGGATATTTATTTCCCAAAATGGTACCACTCCTATGGAGTTACAGGGTAGGCTGTCAGCCAGTTACTTGGTGTCAGGATGATTATACTAGACTGCTTCCATATTAGAAAGGACAGTGCTTTATCTAGTCTCATTGTTTTTTTCCTCACTGGAATAGATGCTTACTAAAGATATGAAATTTGCCTTCTCTGTCCACAGTCCCTATTTCAAAACCTCCACTGGTAGACTTACAGAATGAATGTTTACCATTAAGGTATTTTTCACCATGACAGTATTCCACACAACATTGCTTCCAAGCAAGAAACTCATTTCATAGCAAACAGCATGATAATGGGCTCATGCTTGAAGAATTCACCAGTTTTATGAGATTTTCCAGAAGTTTGAAGCAGCTGCCTTGATAAAATACTGGAATAGCCTTTTGAAGACTGTTACAATGCCAACTGAGTGAAAACTTTGCAGTGTAACATCTTCCGGGATGCAATATGTGCTCGAAATCAATAACTAATATATGGTTCCATTTCTCTCACAGCCAGGATTCACAAGTCCAGGGAAGAAAAAAAAAAAAAGAGAGAAATGGGAGCATCACCCTTCACCATTATCCGCAGACACCCACTAGTGAATTTTTTTTTCTAGACCCTGCAACTCTGGGTTTTGCCGCTTCTAGAAATCTTAGTAACTAGGGAGAAGATGCTTCTACCAGGTGTCATAGTAATGGTCCATTAAACTGCAAGTTGAGATTTCTTTATGGCAGTGAATCAATAGGCAAAGAAGGACATTATCATTCTGGTGGGGGTGACTGATCCTGACTATCAAAGGAAAACTGGGTTGCTATTACATATGACTATGAAAAGTATATCTAAAATGCAGGCACTCTCCTCTGGGGCACCTCTTCTTACTCTCATGTCCTGAGAAAAGTCAATGGAAAAATTATACTAACTCAATAGAGACAAGACTTCTGATGGCCCAGACTCTTCAAGCATGAAGGTTTAGGTTACTTCACCAGGCAAGGAACTATAATCAGCTGAAGTGTTTCTGAGGGCAGAGAGAACACGAAATTATTAGAAGAAAGTAATTATAAATACTATCTACAACCACCTGACCAACTGAAGGAATAAGGACTATTACTGCTTAAGAATATTTATCCTTATTTTGGTATGAATACGTTTGGATACATATTAGCCAATTCTTTTATTTTTATTCCCCTTTCCATTGCCATCATTCAATATTAAATTGTTAAAATTAATTTTTTAAGTTAATGTTGAAGTTACAGGGTATAAAAAAGTGAAATATGACTGAGAAGATAAATGAGCATCACCTAAAGACTGATAAAAGGACTTCATATCTTCTTTTGAGGAATTAAAACATTTTTTATGTATCTAGGCAAGATAATTTTGTTAATATCTTTATTTGTTAAAGTTAAGTATGGTTAAGAGAGGTGTAGCCACATCACAAACTTAAAAGACATGGCCAAACTGGAAACGGGATGGACTGTGATAATTTCTAGTGTGATGATTCAGCCAAGCTGGAACTGCTTCCCAGAATTCCCTTCTCCCTGAGGTCCTGAGTTATAACTAGCCACAAGAGAAATTTGCACAAGATTTGGAAGGCAGAGATATGAAAACAGCAGCCATTTATATGCTCTGAAGGTCAGTGAAGAACCAAATACAGCTGGAGCTTACATCTGACCTAGCTGCTGCGCTGGCACAACTCAGGGGGATGGAGTGTGATCAGGCCTCACAGTTCCTTCAGCTCCTGCTGGATTACCTGCTTTAGTTGCTAGGAATTCTGGTCCAGGTGATGTGCAACTCTCTGATAATGCACCAGCCTACCTTGCAGGTCACCTATCTTAGAATATAGAAAGCAGTGAGATAGAAATAAATTTGAATTTGTCCCTGCAAATTCCAATTTATACTTAACTCTCCCTTAATCACATCCATCTTTTCTTCCTTCCTGACTCCTGGCCTTCTGGACTTCATCTTCTTAACACTAGACTCTGAAGCAGCAATTGTACACAGAATGCTTAACAGTTCCTACAATTGTATAAGGGTAATAGCATAGTAAAAGCCTCATTCTAATTTGCTCTTAGGATTCCTATTCCCTGGCTGTACTCTGATGCAATAATAAGTTAAATTGTAATGTTCTTACTTTTAAAAGGTAGCTGAACATGGAATTCTATTTCCAATTAAGTCACTATTATGTAAACATGACTAAGGTGAAGTTAATTCCTCTGAATTAAAAAAACACACCTATAAAGTATTATTTTTAGAAAGTTAAAGAGAAACATCTTCCCTTAAAAGAGGACGAATATAGAATTAGAGAAAGTTCTCATCATTCCACCTAAACCTTACTTATCAAGTTAGTACTTATAATTTCTAAGGGGCAAAAATATAAGCTTTATAGTTAAAAAAAATGTAGAAGAACATTTGGATTCCAGCATACACAATGACATTATCAAAATTATCTTTAATCTATAAATCCCTGATTTAGGGCTTGTCTTTATTATTTGAATTCAGTGAAATCAATGCAGTCTCGAGAGAGAGATTCCATTAACATGTTTAAAGCAGCGATCAATCCAAGTATATTTGTACTCAGTCTGAATGTATTCACATGAAGAAATGGTAAGCATGGGGAAAAAGAACATGAATTAAGTTGTATATTTTCATCACTGTGGAGTAGGAGTAAGAAGTTCTAATTAGCAATTATGAATTTTCTTGTCACCTTAGTTTTGATTCCTTGCCTCTTTGGTACCATTACTGAACACCTATTATCACAAAGTACATTAGATAAACCTAATAATTTAAACAGACAACTCTCCAACTACATGTGTATTATCATCATTTATAGACAAGGAAACATGTCCAAAGTTATATACCTTATAAACGGATGAGCTGGGAGTAAACCCCAGAGCTGTCTTGTCCTGAGTTAGAAAAAGTTTGTACTCTTAAAGATTACACAACACCCAGGTGTGTCCATTCCCACAAAGGATATCCATGTCACTAAACAACTGCTCTCCTAGGTAACCTGCTCTAATTTCCTCTTCACCAGGCCATCTGTAGATAATTCTGGTTCTCTTACACTTAATACAAGCATTCTAGCAAACCAAAAAGTTATACTTCCCATGGTAAATGTAATATTTTTTTCTTGGTATAAAAAGGAATATAAACCCATGACTTTTAAAATACAGAAATTTTTTAAAATGAAAATTATGTATAATCCTGTAACCTTGAAACACTTAGAACTCTGCCATATTTACACCTTACAACCTTAATCTGAGTGTAGCACTGACAATAATAACAAGAGCAGCAGCAGCTAGAACTTTTACTAGGAGCCAGGTACTGTTCTTGGAGCATTATATGTGCTCCATTGGTTAAACCTCACAACAACCTATAAGGTAGGCAGTTTTGCTATTCTGTTGTAAAGATAAGGAACCTGAGGCATAAAGAATGGTTTCCCAAGGTCCTAACTCATTTTAATAAAATGGTTTCCCAAGGTCCTGACTTATAAAAGGCAGAGCACGGATTTGAACTCAGTCTAGCTTCCGAGCATGTGCTCTTAACCAAGAAGTCACACTGCCTCTATATTTGAGCTGTAGTGTGGGAAAGGCATCAGGCATTTACTCCTATTCTTCTTGCTCCCCACACCAACACAGCCAGAGGGCTAAGATACAGACAGGGAGTAGCTGAGACTGTATTTTTATTTTAGAAGCCTTCCACCATAAGACAGTCCCCTACACTCCAAAAAGCTCCTCTGGGAAGGCGTGCACTACAGTTTTCCAGAAGACATTAGGAGCTAACACAATGGAACCTCCAGAGAATTAAGAGAAAACATCTGCCTAAATTATATCTAAAAATATGGTGCTAAATTCTTTTTAAAACTTCCTAGTTCTTTCCTTCTCACATGTACAAAAGCATCATAGCAATCTTCTGCCCAAAATTACAATAGATGTTTGTTCTTTAAATCATTACATTTAATACTTTAGTAGTTAAAGCTTTATCCCAAGACCCTCAGTTCAGTTATATTAAGTCAATCTAACAATCCAGTAATTAGTCCCTAATACAAACTAATAATCTCATCAACTTAAATGTCAGTATATTTTCTAAATAAGTTTTTTTGAAGTAGACTGAGATTTTAGCTGACAACTTTAACTTATGAACATGAACATGAGAGGAATATCTATCCAATATACCTCTGAAATTTATAAGAAAAAAATGACTGGAATTAAAAATCAAATATTGGGTAGAGAGAGAAGATGGGAGGGGAGGGGAGGGAGGATAGTAGAGGATAGGAAAGGTAGCAGAATACAACAGTCACTAATATGGCATTATGTAAAAATATGGATGTGTAACCGACGTGATTCTGCAGTCTGCATTTGGGATAAAAATTGGGAGTTCATAACCCACTTGAATCTAATATATGAAATATGATATGTCAAGAGCTTTGTAATGTTGTGAACAACCAATAAAAATAAATAAATAAATCAAATATTGTGTCTATCTTGCACCAACCACCTTAGATCTTTTAATTACTTCATTATTTCCAGAGAACAAATGAATCTTAATTGTATATATTTACTAAGTATCCTCTAAGTTGCTGCTATGTGCACAGCACTGTGCCAAGATACTGTAGGAACAGGAATGTAATTTACTGACATGTTCTTGCTGATTTTAATCTGGCACAGCAGGGGATTCTGCAAACTGCAGTCACCACTGCTTGTTTGATATGGCAATCAGGAAGAATTTTTGGTCTCAAGGGGTTTGCAGCATTATATGTGGGGCAGGCTTAAGAAAATCACTGTACAGTTTATTTTGTATGTCATAAAATGCATACAAAATACAATTAGCAACATGAATACTGGATTCTGGCAGAAAGATCAGCAGAGTCTCCTCCTTGACATACTTGCCTTGTTTTTTTCTCTCTTCTTGGAGAGGAAGGTAGGAGGAAAAGGTCTAAGTGATCAAAGAAGCTGGGACTAAGTCTTTCTCTGAGACTTTATCCTCCTTAAGATGCCCTTTGAGCACTGGTAGTTAAGAATTCACTAAAGGACTGGGGATGTAGTTCAATGGTAGAGTACCTGCCTCACATGCTTAAGGTCCTGGGTTCAATCCCCAGTAGTGGGGGGGGGGGGGAGTCACTAGAACCAATTCCTCAGACTTAAACAAGTAGACACTGGTAACTAACTTTATTTCCTTCTATTGTATGACATTTATGCAATAAAAAGCATTTAGAGTGGCCAGAAGGATCAATGGCATGATTTAGTAACACTATTCAGTTAATAAATAATTTTTTGCAGAGAAAGTATGTAAGACAGTTTATAAATAAGTATCCAAGTGAGATTTGCCAGTAAAATCCACAAAGAAAGGGTAGCTAGAAATTCATTAGCACCACAGTTTTCTGACTTCCATCCCTAGGTTCTTGCTCTTTTCATTATTATAAACAAGTTGAAGACTATCTTTAAAAGGGGGTATACCCCTCTTGAAATAACTGAAGTTGAGACAGTGACAGAAAAAGAAACCTAAATCAGACAAAGCAGAGGCTAAATGATCTTCATCTCAGGTCAACTGTATTCACTACAGATTAAAAGCATAGACAATGCAAATGAAGGCCAATGAGTTACCAATTCTAGCATTTACCATATCCGTGTAGCCTATTCATATCACCCTATTCTTCTTCCCTACATCTAGAGCAACACTACTTTCTAATCACTGGTTGTTTTATGGATACTGTGGGATTCTCTAACCTTTATTCCCAACACATACCAACAGTGCCATGTATATGGGATTTCATTAGGAAACATAAATCTTTTCTTAACTGGTTTTAAAGAAAAATCAATTCTATACTAAACTTCTTAAAACAGTAAGAAAGACTGTTTAAAATTTAAAAAAAAAAAGAAGACAATTTATACAAAACGATTGTAAAAAGGAAGAGAAAGCAAATTCACGTCTGAATATAGCCAAGACAGCTGGGGATTTATAGCCAAGGAGCAGAAGTGAGGGGCGGTGCTCAGCACACATGGAAAAATTAGTAAGAGGAGACATCAATGATGGGGGATGTAGAACTCAACCAGATATCAAGAGTGGTATGAAGGGTGGTTATCTCACCAAACTAACTGAGCAAGATTCTATGTTAAGACTGGGCTATGCAGCCCCAGCAAGGACAGGATGGACACAGATGACCAAAGTCAAAGGCTTAGTTGAGAAGGCTCAGAGGAGCCTAACTAAAGTGTGGTCAAGAGTCTTTGTCACTAGCACTGACATCTTCCCTTTACAAAACTCTTCTCCCAGTATGCCAAATAAAGTACTTGTAAATGCTATATTAAAAGCTCTTTCATGGATCATGACAAAGCAGCTCACTAAATTTAAAAACTGGAATGGTTCTAAAACATGCAGGCTCTCAGTGAATGTAACTATGATCATGTTGACCCTCTACTTTAATCTTCCAAGAACTATAGCAGCCTCAGGATACAGTTCATGCTAAGACACACAGGGCCCTGTATATTCCCCTGCTGAGTACTCTCTTGTGCTAAATATTGCCTCCTCTGTGCTATGGCTCCCCTCCTCTCACACTCACTTCCTCTCACTGTCAGCCTCAGGACTTTTGGGCATAAGTTCCTTGAGCCCAGTACCATTTTCTTTCCCCCAACTCAACTTTCTACAGAGCCTCTTGGCAAAGGAATACTTCCCTTTTGAGCTACATGCTGTCAGGAGCACCCTGTCCTGCCTCCCCCTTCCTTCTTTGTTTAGTGTTCTGATCAGTCAGATGACAAGGAACTGTAACTTTCTACTGCACTTGTTTGTCTCTATGTCTATCTCCCTCTTCAGGCTCTGAGTCATTCCAGAGCAGGGAATAGGTTTCATTTGCCTTTGTATCCCTATTGTCTTCAATAGTGATGAAGCAAAAAGAAAAGGAAATAAAATAAACCCTCTTTTCAAGTTGTGAAAGTTGTACTGCTGATCCCAGAAGGAAAGGCAGACATGCTAAACCTGTTACCACAGCCTTTACTGGCAGAGCACTAGAATTTTGGACTGTTTCTCAGAGTCTGTTTACTCCCTGAACTATAGTGATAAGGTGATCAAAACCATTTTAAATAATACTTTCTTGGAAGAAAGAGTCAGCCTACAAACAAACACAACATACAATGAACTCCTTTTGCCGCCATTTCCCCTTCACCAGTACGCTTAATCACATAAAGATAGGAGAAAGAAGGGAAGAACATCGAATTTCTTGTTACCAGCTTCTGTCTCACACCTACAAGTGCCTCATTCATGTAACTTATTACCTCCAAAACCACACAATTCTCCAGTACGTTCCACCGTTATCACCTACCGGACTGGTTCATCATTTCTCCTAAATCTACTTTCTATAATATAAACATCAACTATAATTATCTTTTCCTTTGGGTTGAAAGATGAGATTAAAGTGCAATCATCATCACATACATCAGTGTTTTAAAGTCAATGGATTCATGCATCATAATTACCTAAGGAATTGGGGAAAGAGATTCCTGGACTTTAAAGAAACTGAGAATATGTGAGAGACAAAAGAGGGGACAGGGAATATGAATTTGAAACAATTCTTCCTTTTTCACTATATTAAGAATAAATAAATAATACAGATCTTGATTTATTAAGTCACTGAGTACCAAAAAAAAAAAAGTTAGATAACACAGGATCTATAGAAGTAATGTTAGAAGTAGTCTGTGACCTCAATGTATGTTCAATTGAGTTAGTAAAAGTTTATACATGAACAATTAGAGATCACTGCTAACTCTGTGGAATAAAATGGACTCTTAAAACTTTAGACCAAGTATCTCTATATTTAAATTTTTAAACTATGGACCCCATAGGAATATTGACTTACAAATTATATATGGATTAATTTATGAATCGATTATACAACAATAAAATATATGAAAGATGAATTTTTTTGAAAATACACAAGTAGGGGATCATCTTAATTGTATAATTATTAAATTATTATGCTTACATTTTAATCCATTGATTACATGAAAATTTTTATAGAAGTTCTGCTAGTAAAATTCTACCTTCCCTGATAATAATTATATTTACTTGAAAACTAATCTTCTAATAGTTATAACAAATAGTTTCCCAAAACCATTGTTTTTTTATTTATATGACAGTATAATGCATTACAATTCTTATTACACATATAGAGCACAATTTTTCATATATCTGGTTGTATACACAGTATATTCACACCAATTCGTGTCTTCATATATGTACTTTGGATAATAATGATCATCACATTCCACCCTCATTAATAACCCCATGACCCCTCATTTCCCTCACAGCACAATTCACAATAGCTAACCTGTGGAACCAAACTAGATGCCCTTCAATAGATGAATGGATAAAAAAAATGTGGCATATATACACAATGGACTATTACTCAGCAATAAAAGAGAATAAAATCATGGTATTTGCAGGTAAATGGAAGGAATTAGAAAAGACAGTGCTAAGTGAAGTTTTCCAATCACAAAAAAAAAAAATACCAAATGTTTTCTTTGATATAAGGAGGCTGATTCATAGTGGGATAGAGAGCAGGAGCATGGGAGAAATAGACCATTAAGATTTTTGAAATGGAAGACTTATAAACAGCTAGAAAGCTGTGGACATTTTAAGCATGCCTGTATGATATTTTCAAAAATGACACAAACTTGAGCGTAATAAGATCACATTAAGTTTGGAAATTTTTGAACACCTATTTTCGCAGTGCTAGGGATTGAACTTAGGTTTTCATGCATGCTGGACAAGCACTCTGTCCCTGAGCTACACCCCTCAGCCCTTAAACACCTGTTTTCATAAGCTTATTCTAGTCTTTCTGCAAAGAAGTACACACAGTATTATGAGGGGTCCTATGGGAAAGCGGGGGGAGCATTATTTTTACATGTGCTGTGAAAGTGGAAGAAAGTAAGGGAAACATTCAAGGGCAAAACAAAAACAAACAAATATAAAAAAACAAAAGAAACACCAGCTGAAAGTAACCACAAAAGCCAGAATTACCCTGGGTCAAATTCTAAGTCTTGGACCCACTATGAGACGAGCTGAATCCCAGCCCTCTCAATGAACCAGGACAGATACAGGAAACTAAAGTGTCCCAGGCCAACAGGTTTTCAATAGGCACTAACACAAGCCCTCTCTGTAGGAAGGCATCCTCAATTTAGACTCCCATGTTTCACACAGACAAAATGAGGCAAATGGGAGTTTGCCTATATATTAAATGGTTATGGAAATGAAGTTGAAATCAAAAAAAGTAAGCAAGGACCAAGAGACCAGAGTTGTTTGAGGGAACATCTTAGAACTTGTAGAAATTAAAAATAGAATTAATGGCCTGTGTGGTGACACATGCCTGTAATCCCAGCTGCTTGGGAGGTAGAGGCAGAAGAATTGCGAGTCTGAGACCAGCCTCAGCAAATTAGAAAGATCCTGAGCAACTCAGCAAGACCCTGTCTCAAAATGAAAAACAAAAAAGGCTGTGGATGTGGCTTAGTAGTTAAGCTCTCCAATACAAAAAAAAAAAAAAAACCTGATGAAATTAAAAATTCAATAAGCCCCAGAAAAGCAAAATAAATAAAGGTAAAGGTAAATCAACCAATAAGGAAAGAGAAGAATGGCTTTGGGGGACTGCTGGAGGGATTGGGATTGTTTGGGGATGCTGATAGAACCCATCATACTCTTAATGCCAACACAAAAATAAAAAGAAACATAAAGAGAGCAATAGAGGATACGATGGGCAAAAGAACTATAAAACATACAAAACAATTAACAAAATGGTAATATTAATTCCTTCTCTATCACTAACTACATTAAATGAAAGGATTAAACACCCCAATCAAGACATCAAGTGGTTGAATGGGTTAATAAAATAATATTCTGTCCATACAATAAATGCTGTCCATACTAGATACTCACTTTAGAATTAAGTATACATGCAGGCTCAAAGTCAAAAGATGAGAAAAGATATTCCAGGCAAACAGTAAGCAAACAAAAGCAGGGGTAACCATATTTATATAGGCTTTAAGTCAAAAACTGTCACAAGAGACAAATGTCATCACATAATGAAAGAAGGACCAATTCATGAGGAAGATATATAAAACACACACACACACACACACACACACACACACACACACACACCCCAACATCAGAGGACCAAAATCTATGAAACAAACATTGACAGAACTGAAGTCAGGAATAGATAGCATTTATAATAATAATAGAAAATTTCAAAAACTATATTCAATGGTAGATAGATCATTCATATAAGATCATTATGGAAATAAGAGGACCTGAAGAACATTACAGACCAACTGGACCTAAGTGGCAGAGCACTTACCTCCCACATGTGAGGCACTGGATTCAATCCTCTGCACTATATAAAAATAAACAAGCAAAATAAAGATACTGTGTCCAGTATAACTAAAAAAAGTATTTTAAAAAAGAATACCAAGTATTTTTTCTAACTACAATGGCATAAAACTAGAAATAAATCCCAGAAGGAAAGCTAGAAAATTCACAAATAAACCACACATTCCTAAACAACTAATGATTCAAAGAAGAAATCAAAGGGGAAATTAGAAAATATCCTAAGACAAATGATAATAAAAACACAACATACCAAAATTTTTGAGTTACAGCAAAAGTAGCATGAAGAGGAAAGTTCATAATAACTTCATTAAAAAAACACCTACATTACAAAGAAAAGGCCCAAATAAACAACTTAAACCTCAAGAACTAGTAAAAAGAACAATCTAAATCCAAAGGAAGGAAGGAAATAATAAAGAGGACAGCAAAAAGAAATGAAAAAAAATAGAAAAAAAAGAACAAGAGTTTTTTTTAATTTTAAATGATCAATAAGATTGACAAACCTTAGACTACATCAAGAAAAAAAAAAAGAGGGCTCAAATACACCTAATCAAAAATGAAAGAAGAATTGTTTTATTTATATATATACACACACACACACACATATCTAATAACAGAAATAAAAGGGAAGGTAAGGGATGCTACAATAAATAATTGTATGCCAACAAACTGTATAACACATGAAATTAATCAATTCCTAGAAACATAACCTATTATGATAGTTAATTTAAATAGCTGGTAAAACTCAACTTCTAGGTTTGTCTGTGAGCGTGTTTTGGAAGAGATCAACATTTTAATAAGTAGATATAGCAAAAAATATGCCTCCTCATTAAAAGAATTAGTTGGCACAAACAATAAATCTGAATCTCAGGTACTTCAGATATACCACATCATTTGATCCACTGAGTGACTAAATAGAACAGAAAGATAAAATGAGGAAGAACTCTCTTTTCTTGAGCTGGAACACCCAACTTCAATTGGTCAATGAAGCTCCCAGTTCTTTGGACTTGGACTAGATTATGCTACTGGTTCTCCACCTTATAGAGATGCTCTCCAGCAGGTACTTTTCAGCCTCCATAATAGCATGAACCCATCCCCATAATTAATATCCTCTTATAAATACCTTCCAAATAAACCTCCCAAGACCAAATTGTGCAGAAATAGAATGGCAGTATGTAAAAAAGTGGATGTGTAACGGATGTGATTCTGCAGTCTGTATATGGGTAAAAATGGGAGTTCATAACCCACTTGAATCAAACGTACGAAATATGATATGTCAAGAACTATGCAATGTTTTGAACAACTAACAATAAAATTTTTTTTAAAAAGACCTATAACCAGTAAGGAGACTGAATTAGTAATTAAAAACAATCCAACAAAGAGAAGCCCAAGACCAGATGGCTTCACTCATAAATCCTATCAAACATTTAAAGAAGGATTAACATCAATCTTTTTCAAACTTTTCTAACAAACTCATTTTTAAGCAATACCCTAATACCAAAGCCTTAAAAGGATGTTACAAAAAATAATAATAAATAACTGCAAGCCAACATGCCTAATGAATACAGATGGTAAAGTCCTCTAAACAAACAAATTTAAAAACAGCAAACCAAAATCAATGCCATATTAAAAGAATCATATACCATGACCAATTGGGATTTACGCCTGGAATTCAAGGCTAGTTCATATAAAAATCAGTGTGATACATCACATTAACAGAAAAAAGAATTTTAAATCTATGATCATCTCAATAGATAAAGAAAAAGCATTAGACAAAATCCAGTACCCTTTCATAATAACAACACTCAACGGACACAAATGGAAGGAAATTACATCAAGGCTAGTATCACACTTGGTGGTGGAAAACAAAGCTTTCGTCTAAGAACAAGAATATGAACAAGTAGCAAGAGGACATTTCTTGCCATTTCTATTCAAACATAGTACCAGAAGTCTAAGCCAAAGCAATTAAACAAGACATAAAAGGCATCCAAACTAGAAAATAAGAAGTAAAATTGTCTGTCTGTAGATGATCTCATGGGTAGAAAACCCTAACACACCTGTCAGAAATAAACAAATTCAGGAAAGTTCCAGGATACAAAATCAACATACAAAAAAAAAAAAAAATATTGTGTCTATACACTATCAAGAACATCTGAAAATTACAAAAAAAAACATCAAAAAGAAAAAACTAATTAGAAATATGCTTAACCAAGTAGGTGAAAGACTTATACATTGAAAATACTGCTGAAAGAAATTAAAGACAAACAGAAAACAGCCCATGTTCATGAATTGAAAGAATATTAAAATGTCCATACTATCTAAACCCCTGTCAAAACCCAACAGAATTGTTATTACATTTATTGGTACATTATAATTATATATATAACAGTGGGTTTCATTACACCATATTCATACACACATAATTTGATCAATTCCATTCCTTAGTATCTTCCTTTATCCTCCCCTCCTCCCATCTGCTTCCTCTATTCTACTGATCTCCCTTCCATTATTATTTTAATTAGCACATAAATATACATATAAATATAAAAGCAGGATTCATTGTTGTAGATTCATTTATGAATGTATTTCTCCATGACCTTCCCTCCTCTCTCACTCTCAATCTCTTTCTTCTATTCTATTGGTCTCCCTTTTATTTTGATTAGATCCTCTATTTTATTCCTCTTTCTGCATTTCTATCTCTTCCTCTCTCTTATTCCTCATCCCTCATCCCTCTCCATCTCCCTTTCTTTCACATACGGAAGAAAACTTTCAACCCTTGACTTTCTGAGACCGGCTTATTTCACTTAGCGCATATTCTTCAGTTCCATCCGTTTACCAGCAAATAACATAATTTCACCCTTATTTATGGTTGAGTAAAACTATGTTGTGTATTATACCACATTTTCTTTATCTATTCAATTGTTGACAGATACCTAGGCTAGTTCTGTAATGGCTATTGTGAACTGCACTGCTATAAATATCCAATGGCATTTTTTCTTTTACAGAAATAGAAAAAACAATCCTAGAGTTCATATAGAATTATGAAGAACCCTGAGTAGCCTAAAAATTTTAAAGAAAGAATAAAGCTGAATGCTGCCTAATGCTTCTTGACTTCAAAACAATACAAAGTTACAGTAATCAAAATGATATGGTACTAATAAAGAAGAAACATATGGACCAATGGAACAGAATAGAGCGCCTAGAAATAAACCCATACAAATACAGGTGAATTATCATAATTTGTAACACAAGTCTTCTTCTCAACGTTACTATTGGGAAATGGAATTTATACATACAAAAGTGTGCAACTGGACCCTCATCTTACAACCTATGCAAATATCAACTCAAAATGGATTAAATGTCCTAGAAAAAAACATAAGAGGAACAGCTTCATGACACTGGTCTTGGCAATGATTTCTTAGATATAACATCAAAAGCTCAGGTAAAAAAAAAAAAGTGAAAATAAGCAAGTAGGACTACATCAAACTAAAAAATTCTCTATATAGCAAAGAAAACAATAGCGTATAAAGGCCACCTAAAGAATGGGAGAAAACATCTGCCAGCTACGTAAGTGATAAAAAGATAACATCCAAATTATATAAGGAATGCCTATATTTCAATAGCAAATAAATAGCTTGATTTTAAAATGGGCAAAGGAGCTGAAAACAGTGGCATACATTTGTAATGCCAACTACTCCAGAGGCTGAATCAAGAGGATCATGTGTTCAAGTTCAGCCTGGACAATATAGTGAGACCCCTGTCTCAAAAAGAAAAAAAAAAAAAACATGCAAAATACTTTAATAAACATTTATCCAAAACAACACACAAAATGGCCAACAGTTATATGAAAAGATGATCAAAACCACTAATTATAAAGGAAATGTGAATCAAAACCACCATGAGATATCACTTAACATCTAATTTTAGGATGACTATTATCAAAAACAAAAATAACTGTTATGTGTAACTAATTAAAACAAATTAAAAAAATAAAATAAAATAAGAGTTGGCAAGAATAGAGAGAGACTGGAACACCCTGTACACAGGAAAGTACATGGTACAGCTACTATGGAAAAAAATATTAAAATTGAAACCAACCCAGGTGCCCTTCAACAGATGAATGGGTTAAAAAAAATGTGATACACACATACACACATACACACACACACAATGGAATATTACTCAGCCTTAAAAAAAAGAGTGAAATTAGGGTATTTGCTGGTAGATGGATGGAGCTGGAGAATACCGATCCACTGAGTGACTAAATAGAATAAAAAGATAAAATGAGGAAGAACCCTCTTTTCTATCGGATTGGCTTATTTTATCATGCTAGATGAAATAAGCCAATCCAATAAACCAAATGCTGAATGTTTTTTCTGATATACAGCTGCTAATGCACAATGGGGGTGGGGGAGCTGGAGAAGAATAGAGTTACTTTAGGTAGAGGGGAGTGAAGAAAAGGGAGGGGGGTATGGAGATACGTAGGATAGTAGAATGAATCAGACATTCTATGTACATTTATAACTATACAACCAGTATATGTACATATATAACTATATGACCACTATGATTCTATATCATGTGTAACCAAAGAATGAGAAATTATACTCCATTATATATGATGTATCAAAATGTATTCTACTGTCATGTATAATTAATTAAAACAAATACAAAAACTTTAAAAAATAGAAATAACATATGAACCAGTAGTTCAACTTTGGGGATTAATCTAAAAGAATTGAAATCAGTATCTTAAAGAGATATTTACACTCCCATGTATACTGCGGCATTATTTGCAATGGCCAAGAAGTAGAAACAACCCAAATGTCCATCAACAGACACTTAAACAAAATGTGGCACATAAATATAATGGAATATTATTCAGCAACAAAAAGGAAAGATGTCCTGTCATACATTAAAACATCAATGAACCTTAAGGACATTATGACAAAATGAAATAAGTCAGTCACAGAAGAATAAATACTACATGATTCCAATTATATGAGGTATCTAAGATAGGCAACCTCATCATAGCGCAAAGTAACAATGGAGGTTGCCAGAAGCTGGAAGGAAGGGGAGAGAGAGTTATTGTTCAAGAGGTATAAAGTTTCAGTCACACAACATGAAAATTTTCTAGAGATCTGCTGTACAAACAGGTCTATAGTTAACAATGTAGCACTATACACCTAAAAATCTCATGGGGGCAGATCTCATGGAGTATGTTTTTTTTTTAAGATTTTTTTAAAGATGGACACAATATCTTTATTTATTTTACTTATATATATTTTTATATGGTGCGGAGGATCAAACCTAGTACCTCACAAGTGTGAGGCAATCGCTCTACTGCTGAGCTACAACCCCAGCCCCTGGGGTATGTTTTTTTTCACACACACACACACACACACAAAAAAAAAAAAAATAGATGGATTATAGGAGATTTAAACACAACTGAAAAAAGACTGACCTAAACGCATTACATAGAGTAACCATAGTGCAGATTGTACTGCAAATTATAGTAAAAAGAAATAATGAACAGTAGAAAAACATGACTAAGGGATTAAGACATACAGAGAACAAGAATAAAACATTTTAGCATATCTAATCAGAGTATCAGAAAACACTCCAGAGAACAGAGATAAGACAATACAGAAAGAGATAATGGTTGATACATTTCTAAAACTGATGAAAAATATGAATCCACAGAAGATAAAATTCTAAAGAAATTATATAGTTTGTCATTTAGAGAGACAGTGAACTAGGAAAATAAAAAGCTGTTAAAGCATACAAGGTTAAGGTCTAACATAATCAGAACATCAACAACAGGAAAACAATAGAGACACCAGGAGCAAAGCAATAATCAAAAAGATAATAGCTGGTAACTGTCCTAAAATTATGAAAATGATTAATTCATAGATAGAAAAAGTAATCAAGATAAAAAAAATTCCAAATCTACATGCACTGCAGTGAAACTACTACAAAAAATACTAAAAGAACTTTAAAGAGACAAACACAATCACCTGTTATGTAACAGATGACTTCTGAATAGAAGCAATGGGCTCAGTAGACAATGGAATGCCATCTTCTGAGCAGTAAAAGAAATTACACTATCAACCCAGAGTTATGGACAGAGCCAAGCCACCTTCAAGAATACAGACAAAGGGCTGAGGGGTTGTGGCTCAGTGGTAGCATACTCTTCTGGCATGTATGAGACACTGGGTTCAATCCTCAGCACAACATAAAAATAAATAAAATAAAGATATTATGTCCATCTAAATTTAAAAATACTTAAAAATTCAGACAAAATACATTTTTATCCTTCATCAAAAGAACTTCTAAAGTGAAAATGACCCCCAAAGCAAAGTCTGAGGTGGAAAAAGAAATGATAGTAATGACAATAATTATTTGAAAATTACATAGCTAATTCTACACAACATGGGCTTTAAAAAAAAAAAAAAAAAGACTTAACAGCATATAGGTCAGAGGGAAGTGATAGATATTAAAGATATTTCTTCTTCCAATGCTGTGTCCCATACTCCTGCTTTGAGAAATCCAGTGCAGACTATATGCACACACCAGCACTGAGCTACAACAGACAGCAATGTTGGCTGCCATCTCCTCAGAAGTCTTGTTAAAACCAAGAGCCAAGCCACAAAGGATTTGTAAGTATAGGGAAAAGGGAAAAGTGCAGAGCACTCCAGAGAGAAAAAACACAAAAGGTTCAAGAGTAGACAAGGAAGGAGGCATACCCTGTTCTTCTTTATTATATCATTGCACATGTTTTAAAATCTCTAAGACAAAACAAAACAAATACCTTCTGGAAGCAGCAGCATGAGTAGAGCAACTGTGGAAAGTGTCCAAGATTTAGTATGACCTTGGGCTTTCTGAAGGCTTCATCCTCTTTTGTTGTAATATGTAATGCTACTCTTGCATATATCATTAATGTCACAGGGGAATGCTATCACACTAGGCATTGACAATGTGGAACAGCAATTAAATTGCAATGTGGTAGTGAGACATGGCAAGGATGCACTGGGTACTGAGCAAAGCCAAGGGTGGTCGCAGACATATGCTGTCCTCTTGCCTTTTCACACTATTAGCAATGATTCCCCTAGGACAAATACTGATGGCCACCTTGGTTACATTAAGTACTTGGTAGAGTCATCACTGAGTATTTCAGATTTATCAAAAGATTCATCATCAAGAATTTATTGTTGTAAAGATTTTTAATCTAACCAAGTCAATTTTAAAACATCACAAGAAATAGTCAAATCAATTTTCTTCGTACCAATCAAAATTTCAACACATAAAACTAGACAGGGTATTTTTGACCCATAAAAAATACCATAATCCGTTTTTCCAAACACTAAAAAAACTGTTATTGTTTCAATGAAGAGCACACAGAGAAATAGTCATGAATTATCTGTATATATACCAGAATTATACAAGTATAATCTAACAGAAGGAAAAAAGAAGAAAAACCTTTCAAGCATGCATTCTTTTTTCTGAACTGAAAAAAATCAAACACATTCTGCATAGATTCTATGATCTGCAACATGTCTTTCCTGCTTCACTAGGAAGTGTTTATTGCCTTAAAAGTTAATCATTGGTTATTCTGTTGTATTCAGCCAACTGAGGCCTATTAACAAGGCACACACAAATCCCTCATCTAAGAAAATACTCCTGAAAAAGTACACACTGAATGTTCTCAAAGAAAAGCAATTCTTTCTCACTCTACTATACACAGCCATGATATGTACGAGATCAATGCTACAGCATTCTCCTTTTGAATTTTTAAGTTTACCTAAATATATTGATTAGTGACATCAGGAATGGTAGATATCACATATTACCAAGGACACAAAATCCAAATATGTTATACGTATGCTACACGTATAAAGAAATTTTTACACTAACTGAAAATACTAAGATGGTTTAAATTATCGTAATTTGTTGATTTTAATTTCTTAGGGTAATAAAATGTTTTGGGTTACTATCTTTGGTATTCCAAAAGACATAGAAGCCTTTAGTAGTCATATAAATAGAAAATTTTTCATAAATATTTTTAAATGTCAATTAAAAATGACTATAAACAAATGTACATTTTGATTAGCATTAATATATTAAGATTTTTTAATCTAACAGGCAGATTTACTACTTTATGTCACCATGAGATAATTAAAAATGGATAATACCATTTCTATTAAACAAGAATAGAGACTCCAATGATGATTTAATAGCCAGCAGTGGTAGCCCCTTTGATAAACACTCATAAACCAATTTAGCCCTATTTATACATTGTCTTCTATTGCATATCACTTGAAATCACATTCCTTAAAGGGAGAGGCCTTGCATTAAATACTTCTACACTATCCTTCTAGTTCAAAAACAGAGTTGATTTCATACTTATTGATTAATTAACAGCCACAGTATAACAGATATTTTCCATAGCAATTAGAAGATAATTAGGATGTGGGTAAAGTAAGCTAAATGGACAGATAGTTATGCACGACACAATAAAGAACAAGACCATAACTGTGACTTTGAAATACCGTTTAGAAACAGAGCAAATGAGCTTATGCAGCAAAATCATTTTCAGAAGGTCCTCACAACAAAATTTATCACACTACTATTGCTTAACTCTAAAATCATTTTTGTCTTCCATGTGATGCTGCATTTTGTACTATTCCTTGATGCATATTTCTATAATGCTATCTCATGTCTGTATAAAGTGCCTTATTCATACAAGCATGAGAAGAGCCGTAGTATTCAAAATCCAAAGGAAAATAAAAATGTATTTTTCCACTCCTTGTCGGTTAATACACACAGTACTTTGCTAATAAAAACAAAGGTCATCATCTGATTTACTTTTCATTAACACTCATGAATGACAGCAATTTTTTTAGAAATCCTGTTAGAAAAATCCTGTACCAAGTTGGCTTTAAAATTAACTTTAACAAAATTCATCTTTTTCTCTGATCTTCTTCAGTCTCTCAGTCAAAATCATGCATCAATTATATTTCTTGAAAACCAGTTATGATGCAAATCAAGTGACAAAGTATGATAGTGGCAGCCTTACTGTACCTTTCCCATTTTAAATATATGACACAGGAGGGGACAAAAGCACACTGTGAAACATCTTAGTGGGTCCTCTAACAATGGCCTCTTACTAGAATTTCTTTTCCCTTCATATAATTATATTGTTTTTTGAGCTCATCTACTCTTAAAGATTAAATAATGTTTATATCTTATACCCCCTCCAACACTTCAAAAGTGAGCTTGTACCTCTCCTCTTTCACATCTTTTTTCTCAGAACGCCAAAGCACTTCATTAATTTATTTTACAAAACCCTTGAAGTCATTGGTACATCAGGCACTGGGGGCTGATGAGTCAACCAGACAACCAAAGAGCTCTGGACACCAAACCAAAACTTAGTACACCTCTAGCTTCTGAAAACTAGTTGGAAAATCAGTCAAGGCCCTATTTACAGGTCACGGGATTTTAAAACAAACTAACAAATCATAAACATAAAAATCCTTTCCCACAAAGAAACCTGCACAAACACACATTGTACTTTTCATAAGGTGGAAGTATGACTGGTCTTGTTCTTTTAGTTTGGGAGAGTTTAAACACCGGGGACATCTAAATCTTGATAAAAACTCCTGAGGGCAATTTGATCAGACAGAAAAATCCTTCCTCCAAAGAAATGCACCTTGTGCCACTCCAAGGAGGAGAGATTATTTAAAGTAAAACCTGCCCTGAATCATTACCACTGACTTGGAAGAGAGAATACAAAAGCCAGTTGGCTTCACGGGGCTTTCAAATATTTTGCTCTAACCCCAGGACCACAGAAGCTTTTCGTGAAAATTCTACTCATCTCTACTACAGTATCACAGCAATGGTAAACTCATACACACACACACACACACACACACACACACACACACACACACGTCTCTACTTCCATTCCTGTGCTTCTCCCTTTGGTGTCGGTGACCCAAAATGTGGACACAATGTTACAAAAAGCAAAGTCATGGGGCAATGCGTGCGGGACGGGGGGGGGGGGGGGGGGGATATAGGATTGAAAGATCCAGAAAAGCAAGGGTGTAAAAGGTAGCTGGCTCTTCAGTTATCATAAAGCAAATCTTAATTCGGGTGGGGATACAGAATGCAGAGGCAGAAATAAAGCTGTCTAGGATGCCCACTCTGTCACCGCCTTCCTCCTCTCTGCCCTCCATCACCCCATCATGTTCTGAAGGACCACCTCAGGGCGAGGGGGCGCCGCTCACCGTGCCCCCACCCTCACCCTGGAGGAGAAAGAAGCGAAATGGGGCTGGAATGAATAGGGGCTGGGCAGCGGGTGAGGGTCACGCCAGGCTCCAGGTGGAGACCCTGCGGGTGGCCGGCGCTGGCCTAGGGGGCGGCCCCAGCGAGGCTGAAGGGGGACCGGAGGAGGGTCTGGCCCCCGCCGCTTCTGGGGGAGGCTCCAGTTACTCACATTCTCAGTGTCCCGCTCGTTCACCGTTGGCAATGGCGTCCGGGCCGACATTTTGTGCGGGCGACGAGGCTGGGCCGGGGTCTCTCCGGTCGGGTTGGGGTGCGGGCCCCGGGGGACGAGAGGAAGGGAGTGCAGACGCGAGCACCAGGCCCGGCCGCGGCGAGCGGCTCCCGCAGGCCGCGGGCGGTGCAACAAGCGGCCCCGGCGGGGGCCGGAGGGGAGGGGACGCGGAGGAAGAGGAGGGGGTGCTGCTTCCCGCGGCTGCGCCGCGGGGACACGCGAGCAGAGACGAGGGAGGGCTCCCGGCGAGGGCGGCTGCCTGGCGCGGGCCAGGCAGCGAGACCGGCAGGATGCGGCGGCGGCCGGTGCGCGGCGGGGAAGGGGAGGTGGGGGGGCGAGGCCCCGCTAGGCTATCCGGGCCATGGCTGAAGGTGAACCCGGCGCCGCGAATCACTGCCTGGCTCGTCCCGGAGAGCGCGGCTCGAAAGCGGGAGCCGCGGCCCTAACAGCGCCGCCCGCGCTCCGCGCCCCGCCTCAGGTGTGCGGCTCCGCCCGGCCCAGCCGCATCCACGCGCCCAGGGCCCCGCGGCGGCGGCGCCCCGGCTCTCGACGCCCAGACCCACGGCGCGCGCGTCCCTACTCGGTCAGCGCAGTCACCGCCGCCGCGCCCCAGCCTGGAGGAGCGGCCCGAGCCGGCTGCGCGCGGAGCGGCGGGCGCGGCACGCAGCGCCCAGAGGCACTTGGCGGCCGCCGCCGGGTGGGCGGGCGCCAGCCGAGGGGCCTCTCCATTCATTCCCTCATTAGGGATGCGGAGCCGCCTCCTCCTCCTCCTTCCGCGCTCCCTGGCCCGCTTGCCCCTGTTTATTTTTGTTTCTCGCCCCACCCGCGGAGTTTACGGTGCTCTAAGAGCCTCTGTTGGTTTTTATTTTTATTCGTGTTTAGTTTTTGCTGGTTTGGGGTGACACGGAGTAATATCCCCCCCCCTTTATTTTTTTTGGTCCATTTCATTGGGGAAGGATTGTGTAGGATCCTGCCCTGGATTCCACACCTCCTCTCTCCTATCTCGGGGACTTCTCCCATTCTTAAATCCTCCTCTGCCCGAGTGCTCAGGCTTTCTCAATTCTTGCCCCAGCCAGAACCCTCTTTCAGTTCCCTTTTCCTGGGAGCCGTTGGTTCAGGGTCACCCTCACAGTTGGGACAAAGGGCACAAAAGCCCCCCCACCCCCACCCCATGCACCAGCAGCGTCGGAGTGGTTCCTTTTATACAAGGAACTCGGCCCGGACCGCGCGATCTCCTCGCGAATGGGGCGCGTGGAAGAGGACTCCCTCATTCCTACAGCTCCCCCGGAGTGGGTGAGACCCAAGAGTCACGACATCTACACTGGCTGATCGTCACTTCCTGGGACACAAGGAAGTGTCACTTTGGCGAGCTTATTTATTAGGGAGGATGGAGAGCCATCTCGGATTCTGGCCCTGTCCTACACCTTCCAGGTGGCTTTCTCACCCTTCCACCCTCCTGCCACTCATTACATCGTGCAGACATCAACGTATACAGTACAGTGTCCAATACAGAACAGTGTCCAGAACCTATTGGCCCTTTAATAAGCAACGCTGCTTTTCTCTCTCTTACTAGAGAGCCTATGTTTAGCACACTCAAGCCTCTAGGACAAAAACCTTACCATCTCTCTAACCCTCTTCTTTCCAATATTTCTTTTTCACATCCTTTCACAGATAGGCAGGAAAATAAAAGGAGTAACAGATATGAGAAGATAAATACATTTTTAGAGCTACTTTCATAAGCCTCCAATGGGAATCTTATGTTGGTGGGAAATTCCTCCTCTCTCTCTGGAATTCATCCATTTGAAGAAGGAATTCCTCCACCAGATGGTTTTTATCCTGACTCATTAAAGGTTGTTTCTAAAAAGTTAACACTTGACCCTTAAAACATGGGACCAAAAGACCTAAAAATAGCACTCATCAATCCTCTGAGGGGAAAAAAAATTCTCACCCAGTATATAGTTGTTTCTAGAACACCATCTGTGTATTTATTTCTCTAATATTTTATATTGTAAACATGTCCCAATTTCACAAAGCAAATAAAAATCACAAGACCCCTTTGGTGGTCATCACCACTCCTTAAATAGCATTCAGGCTCTGGAACTGCAAGACTGCAACCTAAATTATGGTGTGTATCTGGAAATACCACGCTTTTATAGTTCTTCTGAATCACCAAAACATACTAAAGTTGCCAGTACATAAGCTTGTACTTTTCTGATCAGCTAGAGTCACTGCTGCCTATAGGGCTGCCCATAAGATATTGAAGATTGCAGCAATTCAAGGGTGGCTTGCATTACAATGGTACTGATGTTGACCCAGAAATAAACATATATCTCTGAAAAGATGCTCAGCCCCATTGGAATATGAATCATTCTTTCAGTGGGTAGCTTGGATCTTGCTCTTCAAAGTGCACTCACATGTTATCCTTTATCTTATCCTTGTGTTGACCCTGACAGGCATATTTATTTCCATTTTTCAAAATTCCACTAAATTGACTTCTTTGAGATCATGGAAGCATCAGGTTAATGAGATACAGAAGAAGATAACTGGAATACGTGGTACAGTTCAATCTTGCACCAGTCACAGGACCCACAGGGTCAACTCTGTACAATATAATGGCTAATTAAAGACAGAGCTCAAAGGAGAGCCCAGGATTTTGGCACAGTAGCTTCCACAAACTTTAAAGTGTACATTAAAAGTCATGGGCAACTCTTTTAGCTGGATTTGTTATACTGTGCTCACATTACTAAACATTACATAATAATAATAAGGAATACCCACTTTTAAGTCAAGTCCTAAAGCAAATTTTATGCCCATTGAACTACCTTCAAAGGGAATCATAATTGGATAACTCAAATCCATAATCATGTCTAACAGAATAGACTAGAAACAACTGTGTACATCAAAAAAAGATATTGAAATAATCCTCCTTAATACCTACAGTCTTAGTACATAATGAAAATGCACTTTGCGTAGGTCTAAAGAAAATTCTGATTTGTGATCTCTTTTCCTTTAAAATGGCATAAGACAGTATTGTGATTTAATCAGAACTTTAACCCTAGTCCTTAATAATGAAAATGCTTACAAGCAAAGTTTTCTTGTATAGCTTCTTATGTCTGTGACTATGGAGAAATAACAAGAGGAATGTTTTAAGGCTTTTGAGTAATTTTCTTTAAGACTATTAACCATATGTAGCAGGTTCAATTTAGATTTCTAACTTACAGTGTTAGGGTATTAAAAGTTTCAGAAGAAAATTGTAGTTCTGAGAAAACAAAACAGAAATAAACATATACAAAATCCTAAAATGTGATGAAAGAACATTGTCTACTATCAGCACTGCGGAGTAGAATGTTTAAGAACTACACTGTCCAATACCATAGATCCTAGAAATTTAAAAAGTAATTTGATTCCACATTTGGAAAATTTTAGATTATGTTTGGAAAAACTAAGTAAATAAATCTACCTTGTCCACTATAAATTTTTGAAATCCAAATACAGATCAAGTATTTCTGTTAAAAATTTATTACCAGAATGAGGTTGTGCTATAAAGTTCATACAAATTCTTAAACATGTGGTTGGCAAAATGAATGTAAGATATCTTGATAAATATTATACTAATTACCTATTAAAATTCTAATATTTTAACACATAGGACTACATAAAATGTTATTAAGTTAATTTCCACTTTTTAATTTTTTCAAGTGCAGGTAATGAAAGATAAACTTACATATGTGGTTCACTTTATATCTGTTGGACAGCACTTCTCTATGAGGTCAAAAGTGAGAATAAACAGAGTTAGTTGCTGAAGAATCAAAGGTCTTGATTAGAAGCTATTAGCTTATTCTATGGTAGAGTGGCGTCTAACAGACATTTTGGGGGTGCTACTCTACCACGTGCCATACTGTGTTATTCAAAGGGAATATTCCCTACCTAATAGTTACTAGTGGTTAGCATTGTAATCTTTTCAGAGCTAAAACATGTTGAAATCATACAAATGATTGTTAACAGATTGTAGTCATTTGTAAACAAAGAATTTATCAAATGTGACAGATTCAACAGTTAATAGTTAAGTTATAAAACTACACCCTTATTCTATCATATGGTTTAAATATGTCTCATGCTTAATAGACTTGGCTGGTCAACAACTCTTTATTGAGGGCACACTTTGTTTCAGGTACTACAGGCTACTTCCAATCTTTGATTTGATCACACTAGAAAACTACAGGATGAACATTTCTATAAGGTAACAAAGAGATATCCCAGCTAAGAGAAACATGGTTAATGGCCATCAGTAAAGAACCATTAAGTCTTTTCATAAATAAACTGGATCCTGATTGTGTTTCCATGGTTTACAAGGTACATTTTTGTTGTGTGTCAATACTCCCTGCTCAAAATGTAGAACCACTGAAATGGACAAAGCCTTAAAAAACTTTAAGGCTGTTGTCTTTTACATTTTGCATATGTATGGGTCATGGAAGGACCTTAAAGTCCTGGTGATTATTTAAATGACACTTGTCTCTACTGCCATCAGTTGAACAGAGACACACCAGCCAAGAATCAGCCCAATGCACTTTCTAGGCTATGCCACTCCACACTCACAAACACAATCTAAGTCTAAGTGATATTTACTCTCCTACCAGCAGATTCAGCAGCACTAGACTGTTTGGAATTCCCCAAGCACACCATACTACTTGCCTCCTCCACCCTTGTGTCATCTGTTCTCTCTTCCTGAAATGTCCTCCCTATTTTTGTTGCCTGATGACCTCAGAGTTTTAAAAAGGATTTAAAAAATCCTTCCTTTGGAAGCCATTCCCAACACCCCTATTTTCTTCACACTACAGAGTTACCACTCCTATTTGCTCTACCTCTGTACCCTGGACTACCTTGTACACTTCTATCGTTGCTCTCTGAGTGGTCCCCTATGCAACTGTGCCTTAAATAAAGAAAGGAAATATGTTTTTTTTCCCCTAGGCCCTAGCTTGGTGCCTAGAAATTCATAGATGCCAGTTTCTTAAGGGGACTTTACTGATTTTCCCTGTGTTGCAGATTCTCTGGAACTTCCATACACTTTTGAATTCCTAAGAAACATCACATAGGAGTTGAAAATACATTATAAGAGAATAACCAAAGTTTACAGCCAAGAGTAGATAAGAGTTCACATTGATATACATATTATCTCCTCAATAAAGTTATTGACTGGGAGGCAAAGTGACTCTGTTCTTTGTCCTATAGCTTAACATAGTGTTGCTAACTTTACTGCTCTGTAATTTTGCTGTGATCATCCTTTTTTTATCCATACATAGGAATTATTGATCACTGATATTTTAATAGAACAGTCTTTTAAAAGAGTACCTGAGGTGTTGGGGATATTGCTCACATGCTTAGCATGCACAAGGCCCTGGGTTGAATCCCCAGCACACACATACACACAAAACAAACAAATGAGAATCTGCATAAACCAAGGTGTACTGACAACAAGTTATTTCGTCAAGAGAAAGTCCTTCACAAGTAGGTTGAAAATGTTAAAATGAAATAACATGACAATCAAGTGTTGCAAGCAATAGAACCACAGACCAACACTGGGTAGCAAGTATCAGGAATTAGGTGACTCTTCCTAAGCAAAAGCCTTTCAACAGACTCAGTATCATCATCACTTGTCAGTGCAACAGTGGGACAAAAAAAAAGGGACAAGATACATGAAAGTGACATTTGGTGGTGAGTTATGCATTGGTCTTTGGCAATGTTGAGAAAATGCAGACAAAAATCAATATTAATAGTATTATCTTCGAATAAAAGGACCATGGTACATATAGATTCATAAATTTATAGGTGTGGATGCACATACATTATTGTAACTTCCAAAATGTAGTTTTGTGATGTCCCATAGAAAGCAAAGCAGTCTTTTGAAAGTCTTGTGGTAGTTCCCCTAAAGTAGGAGTTCAGTTATCTTTCATTTGGCATTTGTGACTACAAAAGGAACAAATGTAATTCAATACCTTTTAAAAAGTCTTGCAATTTTAATATTTGATCTCATGAACAATACACTGAGTGAACTGCTCTCTTACATTCTTACACTTATTTTCTTAGTATAAAACATTAGTTTCATCATTTCCTTCAATACATTTATTCAATCCCTTCACTTATTTTTCTCTGTCAATTGCTACAACACTTAAATTTTGATGGTCTTCTTCCTTTTCTTTTTTACTTTGCTTTTCATTCATTTGTTCATTTAAAAATGAATTCACTTAAAAATTAGCCATTAACAGCCAGTCGTGGTGACACATGCCTATAATCCCAGCGACTGAGGCAGGAGGAGGCAAGTTCAAAGACAGCCTCAGCAATTTAGTGAAGCCCTAAGATACTGAAGGAGACACTGTCTCAAAATAAATAAATAAATAAATAAATAAATAAATAAATAAATAAATAAATACATACATAAAAGGGTTAGGGATGTGGCTCAGTCGTAAAATGCTCCTGCGTCTAATCCCCAGTTACATACATACATACATACATACATACATAAATAAATAAATAAATAAATAAATAAATAAAGTAAAATTAGCCCTACTAATGCCCAGCACTATTCTAATCTTTTCAGAAAGAGCAATAGACAGAAGAAACAAAAATCCCCAGCACATGAAGTTTACATTTGGATAGGCACTTTCAGAGTCTAGACAGTTCAAAAACTGAGGCTTCCATAGTGCAAATAACACTATGTTATGCATTGATCATTTTTCTCTTTTAGCAAATTTACAAGCACTCAGATTAAAATTTTTAAATTAATAATTTGCAGTAACTTGATATTTTCTCCAATCCAAAAGTACCTGTAATTGTTTTCTCTTAATATCTTGGCCCTTGTCCAACAAGCTTTTGTGTAAACAGCTTTAACTGGTTCCACCAGTAGTTTGGGTGCTTTAAAACCATAATAAAGATGCCTTCCTGAGCCGGTGACTTGTATTTGATCCACATTTTGTAATATTACCCCAGCTTTATTATACTGACACCAGCATACTTACAACAGTTCATCATTATGAACCGCTTTATCTTCAATCACTGGGAGTTTTCTTCCTTCTATGTCCATTAACTCCAGATAAACTTAATATTTCAGTAGTTCAGTAAGAATCATAGTAAATAGAAAATTATGTTTATGACCATTTTAGTAGTACTTTTTTTTTATCAGGTAAAGGAATAGTTTCAGAATGTTCTTCCCAGTCCATCCTTTAAAAGTTAAGTCACTTATTTTCACTTTAGTATGAACTATATGTTCTATTCTTCCTTGACAGGTCTTGTGCTATTAACTAACAAGGAGGTGCTATGAGGCCAGTACTGAATCTCCAGGGACTAGCACAGTGCTTAGCATATGCGAGTTACTCAATTCACCGTTAAAAGAAAGAACAGTAGATTTACCCATTTCTCTGAATTTGAACATATGTTTTATATCTTAATTTCTTTCAGATAACCTTCCTATATTGCCACCTAAATGTGTAGAGACTTTAATCTTTCCAAACTGGCTCTCTGGAGTCACCCATTGGGTCCTTGCCATCCATTGCTTTAGGAGATCAATTGCCAAGCCTCCCAGATTAAATTTCCTTCTGTCTGCTAATATATTCCTCTTCTAGTTCTAAAACAAGTGTCTAAATTCCTAAATCTCTGTCTTTTTTTCAATACCTTTATTTTATTTCTTTTTATGTGGTGCTGAGGATTGAACCCAGGACCTCACATGTGCTAGGCCAGAGCTCTACCAATGAGCCACAACCCCAATCCTAAACGTCTCTTTTTGAAAGCATTAAATTAATGAAACATACATCTCGGGAGATTACCATAGCTAGAATTCAGGTTTTCTTACAGGTGAAAAAAATGTATAGCCCTCTTTTTATCTATTCATCTCATGTCAAATTCTTGACACCAGGCTACAATCAACTAGACCACTGAGAACCTACTATGGGTTTCTGTCTATTCTAAGAGGAGCTAGATACAACATACAATACTAACTTGTTGCAATTTTTACATATATATCCTATGACATAGAACAAAAGTTGAGCTGAACCTTTAAAGTGGACATTCTGGGGAAATAAATATTTAAAACAGTGATGGGATATTCTTAAGAATTTCTCTTTTTCAAGCACCTTTTCACCTGTGGCATGTTGTTATGTGTATTCTCAGTATAGAAAATCTTTGGGTTTTGACAGTTTATTTTCAGTGAAGATTCATTCAGAAACAACTTTGATAAATAGTATGGATGATTGAATTAGTCCCACATTTGATCAAACAATGGAAATGTAAGAATGAAAACAATATTGTATTCACTAAACTGGATCATTCTTTAAAGAAGCATCTAAAACAGAGAGAAGACATCTTAATTTCAAGGAAAAATCCCTGAAAACTGACTATCTTAAGATATGTATGCACTGGTTTATAATCACTTCTGCCTGTGGTCATATGGTTCATCAGTTAAGGAATGTTTAGCCTTAAAGGAGTGACATGAGAAATTAAAGAACAAAATACAATGTCAATTGTGATGTGTCCAAAGGGTTCTAGAGGCAAAGGAGGGGGAGGGAAAGATTTTATACAGGAGCTTCACTGTACATCACCATCTTCTTCATTAAGAGCTAATATTTATGTGGGTTTTGTAAAGTCTTCTGTTACATTGTCTACAGTAATCTAGTAAAAATCTTAGTGCATTCCCCCAAGAAGAGATAATGTCTTAACAGGTGAAATGGTTCAACTAGTAGCATACCTTGACTGGAAATTCAAGTCACCCAACTTTGACCCCAGGCCTCTTTTCCCTTCATTTCTGAGTCTCTCACACTTACTCATGGGGATCCATGTAATGATTGCTAACTCCCAAATCCATATCTCTCTCTTCCTTTTTGCTCTGCGAGCCTTGTTAATATAAAAATCATAAAAACAACTGAGAGTTAAGGACATAAAAATATATGAATAACTGTTGTGAACTTATTCTGTTATAAATGTGAAATAAAATCAGGCCTGGCCCTATGAGGCCTGAGCTAAGCCAAACTGAACTATGTAGCTTGCCTGATGTTTTCATATGGATAAAATCAGATTAGAATTAAAACCAAGAGCAAACTAGAATTAGGAAAGCAATAGTGAAAATATGTAACTTACAGCTTGGAAAGTATGTGTTGAAAGGAGGGGGAGGAGGAGAAAGTACCTATATGCAGAAATGGAGAAAAACAGCCTGGTTGATGGCTGGGAGAGAGCTTGTGGCCTAAGGTTATTGCTGAAGGCATTAGATCTTTTCTTTTGTTGGAGGAAGGTCAAACTGCTTAAGCAATGATCATGCTAGAAATGACTCTTAAGTGTATTCAATCAGTGCACATGGAAGAGTGGCAGGCTATCCCGCAGCAAAGGCAGTGAGTCTGAAATCCACCCAGATGTGCTGTGTAGTTCAAACATGTGGTAGTTTGAGAAAATATGTGAGTCAGCACACTGAAAAAAAAAAGTGGGTAGGGTGGACTGAATCTCAGAAGATTTAGGAACCATCCAATTCTCTTCATTGCAATTGGTCAAAAAGAAATAAATTTCTCAAAGAAATGATGATCAGAACTTCCCTGCAGGCAGGGCCAGCTTTATGGGCTGGCACATCTGTGCAGTCACACAGTGCTTAACACTCACAATCCCCAAGCTTGGTTTAATGCTCTATTTTAGCTGTTTCAAAATTCTGTATAATTTTTGAAGAAAATGTCCTTGCCTGGGCCCCCAAATTGAAGTAGCCAGTTCTGCTGGCAGGGTTGTTCTGAGGCTTAAGTGAATTAATACACATAGAATGCATAAAATGTTTCCAGGTACCATAATTAGCTCTCAGCATTGTTAATTATTTTTGTCACTCTATCATTATTATTATTAGTCATGCTCCAGAAACATGGGAAAGTCAGTGATGACCTCAGTCCATGCATGCTTCACTGTCTTCATAACTACCAGCCCAAGGAGCATAAGTAATTAGTAAAAGACAGGTGTGTCCTAAAGGCCAGCATCAATTTTAATGACCATCTTCCTATCTCAGATGAACAAAGGCAGGCTACTTCCATTAAGTCAGCACAACGGCAGTGGCAATAAAAACAACCAGCCATTGGAAAGTAAGACCTCACATACTAAGATTTGTATTAGACTCACAGATGAAAATAGAAAAATCCTACTATTTAACACCTCCTGAGTGCCCTGCAGTTCACATTTATCATCTCATTTAGTCC
The DNA here is from genome assembly GCF_045843805.1 of Urocitellus parryii. Classification (NCBI taxonomy): domain Eukaryota; kingdom Metazoa; phylum Chordata; class Mammalia; order Rodentia; family Sciuridae; genus Urocitellus; species Urocitellus parryii. Next base: position 99,258,582 of record NC_135539.1, read on the forward strand.
CTATGCCAATCCCATCGGAGTTGGCCCAAAGTCACACACACTTAGGGAATGTGCCCAACTCTGTCACAATCAGATGCCACCAAAGGGAATAGTCTCTGCTCTGGAGGAGCTCACAGCTGAGTTAGACCAGACTGCTATAAATCGTGTTTCACAGGATCTCATTCACAGGATCTCTCTCTCTCTCTCTCTCTCTCTCTCTCTCTCTCTCTCTCTCTCTCACACACACACACACACACACACACACACACACACACACCCCACAGCTAAAAGCACCGACAAAGCAAAGTAACAACATAGAAACACAGAATTAATGCATAGATTAAGGCCACAGGGAGACAATGGAGTTAGAGTTACATGGGGTTCATCAGGAAAGACCTTCTGGGGAGCAGAGCTTTAAAATCTGTTTTAAAAGTTTAAAAGGACAAATATAAGTGGAGTGAATCAGGCATTCTCCGAAGAGAATGTAAAGGGGGAAAAACCTGGAGGCAAGAATGAGCATGCTGTTGACGGGACATGACACATAGAACAAAGTTTTAAGCAGTACAGAATTATTTGTGCAAAAGAAAAAAATATATACATATAAATTTAAGGACTCAACATGTGTGTGTTTATGTGAACATTTTCTTTTTCAAATGGAACATTGCTCCTGGCTGTAGAACCATTAGCATCTACTGAGATGACTTAAAAATGAGGCTGGGAACCATCACTTCCCTTTTCACTTCCCCACAATGGAACTTTTCACTCCTCCTTTTCTTTGGGCTTCTCTGAATCTAGTAGCACTTACTCCTCTTGGATCTATCTATAGATGCCAGTTTAAAAAAAAAAAAAAACTTTCTATTTTCTTAACTGTAGAATGCAATCTTTATTTATAGTTGAAATGTATTATTGTGCATTTTCTGACATTCTTTCCCAACAAAAGACCACAACTATTTGTAGTGAAAGAAGGTTTTGCAGTTCAACATGTTGAAACTTGTTTTTGTAAGATACTTTAATACATTGCTAAAGAAATATGTTTGCTTTGCTTTGCTGTCTGTTATTTTTAAAGACCATTTATTTGTGAGACTAAGAACTTTAAATAAGCGAACACAATCCCAGCCCTCATCATCTCCTCTGGGAAGGAGGCGGGGTCTGGATGTTAAACTGTACCAGATGATGGAATGATGGGAACTCTCGGTCTGACTCACGGTTTCCATGTATCTTGGATATTTTCATTTCCTGTGCCTCAGTTTCTTTATGAAAGAATGATTTTTCACTGTAAATTGTTTTGAAAATATGTCAAAGCTCCAGCAAAGTACATAAGCTTAAAAGCACTTGCTTTTTCCTATTTAGGATAAAAATACAAAGTTTAGAGAGCAGGGTGTCTAGCTCAAAAACAAACCAAAAAAAAAAAAAAAGAAAAAGAAAAAGAAAAAAGAAAAGAAAAAGAAAGAAAAAAAAGTAAATCTATAAAACACAAATCACTAGAATAAAGAATCAATCATTCACCTCAGATCTCTTGGATGGTGACAAAAAATGTCACTGAAACATTATGTTGAGTTTATGTGTCCCAGTTCTGAGGAAGTTCATAGCTCTGGTCTTTGACGTTTTTAGGTTTCTGAACATACATATATTACTCCAGAGCACTGATTTTCAAATGGTTCAGAAGGGCTAGATTTTCTCTCCTCAATTTCAAATCTGTCAGAGGCTAATACTTTTGTAAAATACAACAAGAATTACTTCACAGAAAAAAAATTTAATGTAAATATACAAAGTTAAATTTATTATCAGATTCGACAGATGAAAAATTACTCTGTCAAATTCTATACATTTCTAAATACTGCTAATCTGTTAACCTATCACCAAACAGGACTGAAAAATTCAGATTTGGCATGGGTGCGTGAACCAACCATACTTTGAGTAGCACTGCTCTGAAGCACCCTCCCTGAACTCTTTGTCCCTCATTTATTCCAGTGTTGTCCCTCTAAACCTTAACTCTAATCCAATGGCAGGACTCTGTAGTGGAAGATCAGGAGTTTAAAACTGCCTTCTCATTACTGGGCACTTGAAGCATCTTCCCAGCTTTGTTTCTCTATTTCAAGGCCAAAAAATGAATCCGAGCTATTTCTTTATCATTGGGAATAGGCTCAGCCTTCTGATCAAGAAAGCTAATACAGACTGTCCCTCAGTTATGATGGTTAGACCTGAGTTTTCAATTTTATGATGGCAGAAAAGTAATGCGCATTTAGGAGAATCATACTTTAATGGACGCTGTTATAGTTTGGATCTGGAATGTCTGCCAAGGGCCTGTGTATTGAAGGCTTATTTTCCAGATTGTGGTGCTATTGGAGATGTTGGATGCTTTAGGAGGTGGGTTTAGAGGAGGAAGTAGTCACTGGGGGCATGCCTTCAGAGGGAATATCTTGTCCTTGCTCCCTTTACCCCCTAGCTTCCCGGCTGCCATGAGATGAGAAGCCCCTTTTGTCATACACCGTGATTTCTGTCTCACCTGAGGCTCAAAGCAATGCATTCAGGTGACCTTGGACTGAAATTGTGAGCCAAAACAAATAACTTCTTCTCTGAGTTTAATTTTCTTAGGTATTTTGTTACCCTGTCAGAAAGATGACTAACACAAACACGAACATACATTAACCATGAGTACCCACACAACCATTCCTTTTTCAATTTTATTTCAGTATTTGACAAATTGCATGAGATATTTAACACTTTTTATTGTAAAATAAGCCTTGTGTTGATGATTTTACCCGACGGTAAGCTAATGTGAGTCTTCTGAGCATGTTTGAGATAGGTTAGGCTAAGCTAAAATGTTTAATAAGTGTATTAAATGCACTTTTGACCTATGACATCTTCAAGTATGATGGCTTTATTCAGATATGGTCCCATTGCATGTAAGTCAAGATACATCTGTGTGCTCCACTTGTCCCAATAACTCCACAGTCGTAAACATTGGGGGGATTCCTGAGGCCTGCTGCGGCTGTTGCTAAATCAGACTTGAACACATCCAAGTCAAATGCCAGACCCTCCGTGTCCCAATTTCCGGTCCCGAGACCAGGAGACCAAGAGATTTGGGAACTCCATAAGTGCATTTGTCCTCCTTCTCAGCCTTAATTTTCAGTGACCTCTTCCACCTCCATTAATGACATCTGCCTCCTCAAAACTGCTTCTAAGCAGCCATCCTTACTCATCCTTTGGCAAGAATTTTTCTCTAATGAATGCATTCCTGTAATAAAAGATAAATAAAAAACAGAAAATAACCAATAGGTATCTGTCTTCATAACTTTAAAACTAAAAAGAGTCTCCTAAAACTTTGATAAAATCCAGTATTCTCTTCTCTCCCACCTCTTGCCTATGACATGATGATGTAATGAGGTTGCCCTCTCTTGACTTCTGCTTCTACCTAGAACTATCATTAAATTAAGAAGGATTTATCTGGAGTCTAAAAAAGAGGGAGATCCAGAAGCCTTCAGAAATAGAATAAGTAACCAAGTATAGATGTGAATTTTTCTGTAAAATGAGAACTTAGTTTTAGTCAGATTTTCAAAAGACCTCTATTTGGCAAAAAAAAAAAAAAAAAAGTTTGAAACCTCTATTTTAAGCAATCTGAAATGGAAGAGTAGCTCTCTTTCTGTAATCATTTTTGTTTTGGTTTGTTTTGTCTTGGTACCAGGGATTGAACCCAGGAATACTTAACCACTGAGCCACATCCCAGCCCTCTTTATTTTTTATTTTGAGACAGAGTCTAACTTAGTTGCTTAGGGCCTCACTAAGTTGGTGAGGCTAGCTTTGAATTTTCAATCCTCCTGCCTCAGCCTCCCCAATTGCTAGGATTACAGGTGTGTGCCACTGTGCCCAGCTTCTTTCCTTTATTCTTGATCTCAGTTCTCCAGTGTTACCCTCAGAACTTGCTTAATGTTTCCCCTTCATCTAAACACTGTGATTTTCAAATTTCATTTGTGATCCATACCATGAATCATTATAGGCATTCACAAAATGAATAAGAATACAATGAAATATTCCCTAGTGTCTCGGGCATGGTAAAAGTAAGTACTATTTCATAACCCTGTTATCATGTGTATGTATTGGGTCTTGATGTAAAATGAATTTCTTTCCTGGGTTATGGCCAAAATAGGTTGAAAGCTATTGATGTAGAGCTTTAGTTCACAAACTTGAGTGTGTGCAAGGATCATCTGAGCAGTGAATTAAAATGTGGATTCCCACAGAACCTGCCTATTAGAAACCCTGTCAGGAGCTTGTGTACCAGCTTTTCTACTGAATCTGATTCAGGTAGGCTGTGAGCACACTCAGAGAAACACTCATCTGGAAGCTGTGACTGAGTACATCTGGGAGGTGTGCAGATCAGAGCAGAAAGACCAACTCAGTTGTGTTTAGGATCTTGGCAGATGACCCTGTGAGCATGGGTCCTTATCTACAAAATGGTATCGAATGTCCTATCATGTAGAGTAGTTGCAAGCAATATAGGAAATAGCCTGCATGCAGGGTCAGCTACAAAATTTGCAGAACACAGTGCAAAATAAAAATGGGGGGCTCCTTTTAGAGAAATTACTCAAAATTTCAAGATGGCAACAGCAGAACATTAAATCGAGTGCAGAGCCCTTCTGAACCCTGATTTGGCAATTGCACAGGTGCATACCTATACCAGCCCTGGGAATGAAAAACATCTGATTTGGTGCTTAGCAAATATTCACAAAAGTGCAGTTTTATCTAGCTAGATCACATATAAATATAAATATGAGGCAGTCTATGTTAAAGTAGTTTAAACAAAAGCACTCACCTATAAATAGACCAAGGTATTATTAGCAGGATGTGAGCTAACTTCTATGATGCTGATGTAAGCTGACTGAACTTTCTTAATTAGGATCAGAAATGCTGTGTTCTACTGTTTGGTTGCTTGAAAGAAGAACCACAAGTACAAGGACTGAATTATTTCCGGCATGTTCAAGACTCACCACTTCCACCCGCACCCTTCTGCAGGGTCACAGTTGGACAAATGAACACCCCCTTTCAGCAGCAGGGACTGGATTGTATGGCAAAAGCAACCTCCGGGCCCCTCCCCTCCACTAAAGTCTCCCAGGAACTGCTCAGCAGCCTGATGAAAGCCCACTCAATCAGTACAAGTTAAAAAAAGCACTTTCCAGATCTAAGAATAAGTCTCAGAACTTCATGCAAAGTGGAAATCAAGTATTATTAACATCAGTGCAGAGATGAAAAAAAAAAAAGACTTATAGGAAAACTCAATTTCAGTCTCTGGGCAACTTCTCTACAGGCTTCATTTGTTATATGTCCCCAACTCTCCAAAGTATATTTCTACCAAGGCCTTCTGTTGTTGATCTACACTCTCTGAAATTAAACACATTTCTTCTTTAATTACAAGTGAGCTTAAAACCAAACGTTTAAAGATTCCTTGCAATGGCTTTTTTTTTTTTTCTGGGTATTTTGTTTTGTTACAGTGTCCCAGACCAAGACCTTGAAATTTTCTGTATTTTACCCTACGCTCCTATCGCACCTAACATGCACTGTTTTGTATTGTAGTTATTTGTGTGCTGCCCTAATGCTCCTACTGGATTCAAGTGGCCAGAGGCAGGAACTGTGATTCATTCTTTGTGCATGCCTTGTCAGCCACCAAAACTGTCCCATTCTTCATATGTTAGCGATAGAGACTGAAGGAGGCTTGCAGCAGACCTGTAGTAGATTTCACCATCATTTTGAATTTCCACCTCTTCTTGCTTGTGGCTTGCTTGGCTTGCTGAGTACAGCTCCAATCATCTGGAGGTTGCAATGGCAAGTGTCCCCCAACACTTATAACAAACACTATAACAAATATCACAATTTGCAATTCTGTGATGTTTAGAAAATATTTGCCTGAGATAGAGTTTAGGTATAAAGGACTTCTCACTCTACTGGGTAATAAGGTAACACTTAACTGAAAACTACTTAAATTTAAGTACCTTAAATCATTCTTATATGATTTTTTTGATGCTTTAATACCTAGGACTACTTCTCAGGTATATCAATCTATCAACAGGCTTAGGAATATCATATCAATCAAGTTCACATGCTAGGTTAGGTCCTCATACACCATTACAAGGTGTAAATTTTGACTTGACACATCTGACAATTGAGTGGAAGATGCTGTCTCTGAAATTAGAAACAAATCAAAAAGCATTAATGTTGTATAACTGGCTATAAATTTGAGAAATGGTTATATAGTTATCAGATTAATATGTGTATGATTGAATGGAAAGAAGCTTTTGTGGAGTTTGGCCTTGGTTTGAACTTTGAAAGATGAGTAGGGTTTGAATGAATAGAAGGAAGGCAAGAGATGCCATCAAGTAGTAAAAGAGGGAAGGCTAATTTTAGCACATATGAGAGATTAGTAAGGAAATTAGCCTGGCTCTGGGTAGCAGTTTATATTTAGGAATAGAGGTACCCAAGTTGGTATATTTAGGTAAGCCTGGAGCATTAGCCTTAGAATGATGAAAGGACTTTGAATTTAATCTTATAGGCAACAGAAAACAATTACATTCTCTTTTCAAATTAGTGACAGGAAGAGTTTTGGGCATATGAATTTGTTACCGGCACATATGATGATCTGGGAGGATGAGGATGATAGGGTGGCGAGGTGATGGAGGTTCTGCTGTAATTCATATGGGAGATTGTTAGAAGCTGGGCAGATGGAGAGGTGTAAAAGTAGAGGGGAAAGAAGAGCAAGGTATCTGGGAATTCCAGAGAAGACTTAATTGAACACATGTGTGTTCGTTCAATGGGTTTCTGCTAAAAGCCAGAGCTTCTGCAAATGCCCAGGGGGGTACAGTGGTAGACCAGATGACTATGGCCCTTATGTCTTAAATTTGCCTTCTAGTGAAAGGGGGCAGACAGTAAAAGAAGCAGTCAGTACGATGCCAAAGGTATTCTAAAGGAAAAAGTGGGGTATTCTCCAGATACACATACACGAGATCCCTAACCCCAGTGGGACAAAGTACAGGAATGAGGAGTCAGGAAGATACCTAAATAGGATGACATCGGACATAATAAAACAGGATCAAAGAAAAGTGTTCTGCAGTGCAACAGATGGGAAGAAGGATGCCACATACACAATTCACACAGAAAGCAAATGCATCTTAGAAGTGGCTCCCAATCTTCAAATCATTTGTCCTTAACAAGGCAGAGCCTTGGATGTAAGTCTTCCTGGGGTCTTGAAGATAAAGGAAACTAATCAGATTTGTAGTCCTGCTTTCCCCATTGGAAATAGAGTCTTCAAATATAGAAGGAAAGTGACAAAATCTTTGCTCTAAGAAGCTTCTAGTTGAAGGGAGAGCATAAAACAAACACTTGAGGCACAGGAGACAACTATTCATGCCTGTTTTGCATATCTGCCATCATACCTCACTCTCTGCTTAAGTTAATAAAGTTGTGCCTCCATTTACAAAGACCTACTTGCAGCAGCAAAGGTGAACAGGGATACACTCAGCACTCATGAGCTTCATGACAAGAGGCAGGGAAAGCACATGAAACAAGTTTATGAACCACTGGCACTTACTTTGGCCTCCTTCTTTAAGAAAGGCAATACAGGGCTGGGGATGTGGCTCAAGCGGTAGCCCGCTCGCCTGGCATGCGTGTGGCCCGGGTTCGATCCTCAGCACCACATACAAACAAAGATGTTGTGTCCACTGAAAACTAACTAAATAAATAAATAAATATTACAATTCTCTCTCTCTCTCTCTCTCTCTCTCTCTCATAAAAAAAAAGAAAAGAAAAAAGAAAAAGAAAGAAAGGCAATACAGGAAAAGGAGCAGACTTGGGGTATACATACAGTTCAGTTGTCAACATAATGAGTCTGAGATATCTATGAGATAGACGTGCAGATGAAGGTATCCAATTCACAGGTGAATTTGGAGCCCCGGGGAGCAGTCACAACACCCTATATAATAAACACTTCCTTCGAAAAGAAGATATGAAGCAAATATCAGAAAAGGTTAACATCTCTAAATTCTTTCTAACAGAGATATAGGAGACTCAATCCCTTCTACAACAATATTCTTGAGCTAATATTTTCTTTTTGTGCAGAGTAACTTTTTGTTACATAGAATATTCCAAACACAAAGAAATGTTAAAGCAATCATTAAACAAGCACATTTGTCAATCAACAGCAACCCTGAGCCTTTAAATCAATTTACCCAGAAACCGCAAAGGCCAGCAGACAATAAAATCCACTCATCTTCTTCTCTCCGGCCTCTTGCCCCATTCTCTGATCCTCATCCCTCTCCTCTGTCTCCTTCCCATTTTGTTATGCTATTCTATCTTAACTTCCCCTTTCTCTTGACCATGTCTTCCACCATCATATTTCCATCACCTTTAAGATGTTACTCTTCCCTGCCATAAGCTTAAGTTCATCTGTGTCATCCCGGCTTTCCATTAATTCATTCATGGTTCCTGAGAAAAGAATGGTAACTGACCTCCATAAAACTCATGTGCCCAAACACTCCCTCCTTCTTACTCTAGACAGGACCCACCCTCTGAAAATAATTTATAAACTCGGTAGTTCCTTCTTATTTGAGGTTTGGCTTCCCACAATTTCAGTTACCAGTGGCCAACTGTGGCATTATATAAGGATTATATAACCTCACAGTGGGGCTGGGGTGTGTAGCACAGTGGTAAAGCATATGCTCAGCATGCACAAGGACCTGGGTTTGATCCCTGGTACCAAATGAATAAGTAAAGATCATCACAAGAAGGGTGAAGAAGAAATTTTGTGTGAGAGTACATGTTATTACAGTATATTGTTATAACTATTTTATTTTATTATTGGTTATTGTTATTAGCCTCTTACTGTCCTTGATTTATAAACTAAACTTTATCATAGGTGTGTATGCATAGGAATAAAACACAGTCTGTATAAGGATGGTACTATCTATGGTTTCAGGTATCTGCTACGGGTCTTGGTATGGATTCTCCACAGATAAGGGTAGAACACTGAACCAACAATATTCCCAATAGAAAATAGCCCTTTCCAGACCAACCAAGTGCCATTCTGTATCTCTCTTTCTGTGTTTTCTATATTGGGCTTACTCTTCCAATTCTGCTCACCTCCCGTTTTCTTCCTCAGTTTCAAGCCTGCATAGACATCATTCACTGTGGTCATAAACCACTAAACATTATTAACCATGTTGAATCCTTCAACATCAAAAAACCTGTATAAATATTTCAATCCCCATAGCCAGGTACAGGGTGACTTAACAAAATGAATACTGAATTTGGAGCTCTGCATTTAAATCCCTCTACATTTTAAAATATTTTCTGGTTCTCCATCCCAAGTAACCTTAAATATCTGACTCCATCTGGAAATTTCCTCTGGATATTCTTACTTTATTATATCTCTTTTCCCAGTGACCACAGTATTACTATTAAACCAACACAACATAAATTAACGTAATCCTGCCCATATTTGTATTGTGATAGAGTTATTTCAACCAAGACTTTTGCATCTCTTCCAGGTGAACCAAATTGTAGGTTGATTGAAATAAATATGAATACATGCTCAGATTTTTTGTGAGCAGAGAGAAGAAAAGACTGAATGATAAAGGTCAGCTAAAGTGCCCGCATGCTTTTAAGTGAACACTAGGGCATGACCAGACAATTGCTCAGTCCCCACCATCCTATCCATGCAGCTCCTTGCCACCACATAACTAAGAGTGTCAATGGCATATGTATCATGGGGTCCTTCGAAGACCATGAACTGGAACATAGTAAGAGCAGGGTAGTGCCCCTGTACATTTACTTCATAGTTGCCTCAAAGATTTAATGTTCCCAATTTTATAGTACATCTCCCAAAAAGTTCCCATTTCTCGTAGCTAAAACTATCAGACCTTTTTTCCTAATGAAATTTATTTTTATCCTTTCCCTGAAGCTTCATGATGACTTCAGTGAGAGTGAATGTGAATTCCAGTAAAAGCAGAAGACACTGTGGATGTTCCAGCTGCCTGGACCTTATAGGTCCTCAAAGTAGAATGGGGTAAAGGGAAGAATTTATGTAAGCAGGACAGGTAGCCACTGGTAGGTAGATAGATAGACAGACAGACAGATAGGGTATATAGTTTATTGAGTAATTACTTTGTACTGGATTCTGTGTTAATACCACAACAAAGATCATCCCATGAGTTAGATACATTATTACTCTCTATTCTGGGTATGATAAAATTGAGGATTGTAGAGGGTCACTGATTTTCCCAAGGTCAATGCCTAGAAAGTTGTAGTGTCAGGATTTGATGTCAGTCTACATGTAGAGCCCACATTCTTTCTTATCTTCCTCTTCTTCATTTTTATCTTCTTCTTTCTCTTTCTTTCCTTCTTCTCCTTCTACGTATGTGGTACTAGAGATTTAATTGAGGCCTCACACATGCTAGGCAAGCATTCTTTCACAATATACATCTCCAGACATTTTTAAAATTTTTATTTTGAGACAGGATCTCAAGAAGTTGCCCACACTGACCTCCAACTTTTGATCTTCCTGCCTCAGCCTCCTGAGTAGCTGAGATTACAGGCATGTGTCACTACTATTGGCTCAGAGCCCACATTCTTCATTATTATTCATTGTTCTGTTGCATACGAAGAGGAAGTTTAAGTCTATCAACCTTTTTCTGTTTACTAAGCTTATACATGAAATGTTCCCTAAAAGATCAGGTGTTAAAGGTTTGGTCTCCAAATTGATGCTATTGGGAGGTGGAGGAAACTTTAGAAGGTAAAGGCTAGTAGGAGGTCTTAGGTCATTTGGGTCCTTCCCTTGGAGGATATTGTGGGACACTAATCTCTTCTTCCTCTTCCATTGCATCTCAGCAATACAGTGAAGTGTTGCCCATGCACTGCTACCATGATGTGCTGCCTCGCCACAAGTCCAAAAGCAACAGGGCCAACCAACTATGAACTGAAACCTCCAAACCTGTGAGCCAAAATTAGCCCTTTCTCTTTTTAAGTTTATTTATCTCAGGTATTTTATTTCAGTAATGGAAAACTGACTTACACATTGTACTTATACTTTATTGACAGTACAATACTTGAGAATACCTGAAAAGTTTTGGGCACTGAAGAGGATTGTAGATAAATGATATCTCATTTCTCCTCCATCTTTAAGACTAAGTAGTTGGAATTGTACTCAAAGCATTAGCAGAAAGAGCATAGCTAGACTGGTGTCTTCAAAAGATCATTTTAGCCGTATCTCTTCCACTCATCTCTAATACTCATGCAAACATATTCAGCTAATTTCACTTTCTCCAATATCTCTTTTTAAAGATTGCCTTCTCTAGAAGTTCCTTTCTAACCTCTCCCTCCCAACAGACTCTTATGTCCATTTGGTGCATGTCTTTGTCATAGAATTTATTATACTATCCTGTAAACCTTTATTTTCTTGTCAGCGTCTTGGGACTTATGAGGAAGCCATCTTTGTATGATAGCTACTCTCTAGTTCATGGCACTGAAAAGACTTAATATCTGCTAATAATTAATTAATTAATTAATTAATTAACCATGGCAGCAGAGAGCCTTTGTTATGGTTTCAATATGAGGTGTCCCCAAAAACTCATGTGTGAGACAATGCCAAAAAGTTTCGAAGTGAAATAATTGGGTTATGAGAGTTTTAACCTATCAGTACATTAATTCCTGGATCGGGATTAACTGAGTGGAACCAGTAGGCAGACGGGGTGTGGCTGGAGGAAATGAGTCATTGGGGGCACACCTTTGAGGTTTATACTTTGTCCATGGTGAGGAGGGTCTTTCTCCCTGTCCTAAACCACGTGCCTCCACCATACCCTTCCCACAGTGATGTGTTGCCTCACCTAAGGCATAAAGCACTGGAGTTGGCCATCTGTGGACTGAGACTTCTGAAACCATGAGAACCAAATAAACTTCTCTTTCTCGAAAATTGTTCTTGTCAGATCTTTTGGTCACCGTGATGAAAGAGCAGACTAAAACAGTCTCTAAGTCTGAGTGAAGGACCCTCATCCTTATTTCAGGGAACCACTGGCCAACTGTTCACACTTCAAAAGTGTGGGCAGGGAAAGCTAGGCCAAGAGTCCACTGTGATCAGAAAAAAACATAAGTTGCAAACCCTTACAGTTTTTCAGAATAGAGGACCTCAAAGAACTACTGTTCTCACTTGTCACTTCAAATATTAAAAAATGTCACCAGATTCCCAGGAGCTGCTGCTGTTGACAGGCACCATGGTGAGCAGGGCCTTTCTGAGTCTTCTTGCTTGCAGGTGGGGTCCAAGTTCAGAAAGGTTTGAGGAAGGAGCATGGCCTTGCTTTTTACTGTGCTCTGGCATGAAGTTTTCTCGCCATATATATTTTTAGAGAGAGAGAGAGAGATTTTAGTCCAAGGTCACAGGTATAACTTTGCACACCTGGAATCATGTTTTCTGCCCTCCTTGGACAGCTATCTTCCTGATGGCGGATTTAAATTCTGATTCAAAAGGAGTTCAAGCCATACCTCTTCCAAGAAGCCTTCAGTGACCTGCTACCCCAGGCTCATTTAAATGCCCTCCTCCATGTTCTTTTGCCACAGGGTACACGTTTTGTTGTGGCACTTACCACTTAATTGGAAAAGGGCTGGCGAGCTCCTGTTTTCCACCAGACTGGGAGCCACAGATGGTCAGTCCCAAATTTCAGTGTTCAGCACTGTGCTGCACAAACAGACTCTTGCATTGCTTCCCTCCCTGTTTCTTCCTGGCCGTGGAGTGAGGGTGGGGATGTATATCCTTCTCTGTTCTAATGGTCTTTGCTTGGGACGATGCCATGTTTGCATACCCACAGCTCCAGACAGCAGGGAGAACGATTTTAATGTGGCCTTACTGCATTAAGACAAAGACTGACAACGAAAGGTAGCTTAAATAAGTTCCAAGCACTTTTCCAGCTCTAAAAATCTAAACTGTAATTTCATTAGATGCCACCTTCCTTTCTCCCTCCACACAGAGCCCAGCTCCCTGCTCAATAAACACTGAGAAAATGGGGTTGCGGTGAACTGAGCAGCCATCTGATGGCCTTTATAGACACTCCCTGGGACTTCATAACAGTTGGGAGGGCCATAGTACTGCTGATTCAAAGCTGAGTCCAGCTGCTATCCTGGGCTGAAGGATCACAGGGGTAAGATGCTGAAACAACTGTTATAGATTTTCCCGGCAGTGGCTTTCGACAGACTGGAATCGAAATGATGATTGGTGCAGACGTCTCAGAGGTCACCAGTGAATAGGAGAAAGCTCTCTGGCTTTCTATAATAGCATTCTCTCCCTGAACACAGTAATAACCTTGAGGATGGTACCATGAGAAATGAATTCGTGTGGGGAGAAAGTCTAGGAATAAGTCTAAATAGCAGCTGATAATCTTCCAGAAACAAATGCTATAATGAGAGCGAAGGATTTCTCTTTAAAAGATTCTCTGTTACCAATTTAGGGAGCCAAATAACTGCATCCCTGTTTTACCGGGAAGAAAACCTTCCAAATTAACAAATAAACTCACATCGTTAGGGGATATTTTCATAACGAATGTACGTATCTCAGTGGAGGAGAGAGAAGTTAGCCTTTCTTTGCTGGCTGCAAATGACCTTAGAAAATACTGTTAAATAATAAATGTCCATTAACTAGTCTTAAAATAATTGCACTGAAACCAATTTTGTGATCATATAGAACTGCATTTTACATCAAAGTGCTGCAAGATAAAAGTACTGCATATTACAGTTATTAGCCAATAACAGAGGCAGTATTGTAAGAAGGGATTCACTTTCAGGGAAGCCAAAGACCCCAAATGTCCCCCAAATATGGCTTCACCAGCCTGTGGTATCTATCTCCTCTTCCCCCATAAAGGGATGAACTAGGAATCACATCATAGAGGTAAACAAGTTGCTCAAAAAGGCAATGGCGTGACTTGATGGAGAAGGGAAGCTCTTCGTAGACTCCACCACAAATGCAGGTGAGTTCTTCTAATTAGCTTTTTTCTCATCTTAGAAAGTAGAGAAAATGGGCTAGTAATCTTTATTGACCCCTAGAGTGGTCAAGAAAATGGGCTGCAGCAACGCAGAACAACATTTACCACTGGAAGGCTATGAGCATCTTCTCCTTGAACATGACCTACCATGTTATCAGCATCATCATTACCTGAGTTTTTATGTACATATTCAAAGTTCTCTACGGTGACGGTACTTCACATGAAGAACTACACAGAGAAGCTGACCTTTCTCCATTTCCATGCTCCAAGGAGAGAGTGATAATTTTTTTTTCTCAAAATGAAAAATTTACACTACTGTTATTTAGTCACAGAATTCTTATGCATTTTAGAAGAAGAAACAGAAATGAAATCTTTAGGTAGAAACCATAGAAGTTCATAAAGAGTTCAAAGTGAAGAACTTATGGCAGGCATAGGCAGACAAGAATACAACTTTATATGTATCAGTTGCCTTGGTAATAATTCCTCGGTATATAGAGTGTGCCTGCTGCTATATGATGCACTTCCTTAATGGATTAGCATTGGGGCAAACGTTCCCTGTGTGTATCCTGTTGTGCCACATGAAATAAAGTTGCACTATATGCAAAGAACACAAACGTTTTGATATATGCTCCTTGATTTAATGAAAATGGTTTTCTCATTTTGGTCAATAATTCTGAACCCTCAGATGCAATCAGGGAAGGTGGCAAGGGTCGGAGCAAGAAAATCTAACCTGTCAGTAGCTTTTCCTTTTATATTTTCAAACAGCCCCTCCCCCTTCTTATAGGCTTACAGGAAGAACTACAAACATATGGGTTGTGCATTTGTACTCCTTAGTACTTACTGTAGTCTTAAGAAAGGTATTTTTAATGATAACAGTGAAACACCGGTAAACTGATAAATGAACAATTGGTCTAGCATTACTTGTAAAGCAGTGACATGAATGAGTGAGTCTTGGGCCGTGTGTATACTAGGCCTTAGTTGATGAATGAAAAGAATAGAAATACCTCTTCTCCACCTCACCCTCTGTATTATTTAGTTTTCCACTACTAGAGCAAATTCACTGGGATAATCAACTTATACAGAGAAAAGGTTTACTTTGGAACTATCAATTTATGATTGGTTAGCCCTGTTGATTTAGGTTTGTGGTAAGAGTATATATATAGTATATAGAGCAGAACTGCTTATATCAGGAGCCAAGAAGGAAAAAAGAGGAAACAGAAGAAGCTGGGGTCCTTCCATCCCCTTCAAGGGCATGTCCCCAGTGTCAAGCACCTCATCTTAAAGGTTTTACCACCTCCAAATAGCAAAACCCTGGGGACAGATCCTTCAACTCAGGGGCCTTTGGGATATACTTGTCCAGACCACAGCACCCCGCTCAATCTCCTCCACCACCTGCCACCATGTTGGATATAAAAGTAAGGGAAAGGGGGCTGGGATTGTGGCTCAGGGGCAGAGCGCTCAGAGGCAGAGTGTCTATAAAAGCCATCAGATGGCTGCTCCGTTCACGGCAACCCCATTTTCTCCAATGTTTGTGGAGCAGGGAGCTGAGCTCCGTGTGGAGGGAGAAAGGAAGGTGGCATCTAACGCCTAGCCAGTGTGAGGCACTGGGTTCAATTCTTAGCACCACATGTAAATAAATAAAATAAAGGTCCATTAACAACTAAAAATTTTAAAAAATAAATAAATAAAATAAAAGTAAGGGAAAGATCAAACTGTACCTGCCCAGAAGCATTACTCTCCATCATCATCAAAAATCTCTTTGCTGGCATTAGTTGGTTGGAAGTAGCTCAAATGGTTGTAAAACCACTCCGTAGATCAGAACATTCTTTTTATACGGTAGCATAATTTGGGAAGGTTCTGAGGTAACCTGTTCTCATCCTGTGAGCTTCAGCTGATGAAAGGTTTCAATCCATGCAGCAGTGGTTGCTGCCCACAGAGGCCAACTTGGACTTTGGATTTCCAGTCCTTTTCTCACATCTGTTGGTCAAAAGGTTGTTGGGATGATTATTTAACTTAACCAAGGTGAATCTCTAAAGTAGTTTCCCAGGGTTTTTCACTGTGCGGGTTTGATTCAGTGTACTTTGAAAGGCCCCAGGGGGACTATGATATTCATCCCACCTTAGAGACAATGAACTGCCAGGAAGATATCATCTGTCTTCGGTAAGAAGTGACCCAGGACAAAGCCAACCAGAACCGTGAGTGAGTTAGCATTGTCTGGAGCTGATGGGGTGGCTATAGCAGTGGACAGGACAATGACGAGAAGACTATAGTTACTTAACCTCATGTACCTTAGTCTTCACATCCATAAGATGGTCATAGTCTTAGTACCTACCTCATGGAATTGCCATGGGCATTAAATGGATCAATCCATGTGAAGCACATAGGACGGTACTTGAATTATTATTATTTTTTTTACTTTGCCTTACTGTGTATTTTCTAGTCATTAATTGAGATGTAAATTTGAAGATTAAAATTGTCTTTAAAAAGGGGTTGTAATAGCCGCTCTCAAAGCAATATTAAAGCTTGATTTCAAGGATGCTTTCAGCTTTAGAGTCAGTCTTCTTTGTCAAAAATCTTCACCACTTCATCAAAAACTTCAGCAACAGATTTAGGAGCATCTATTTTCTTGACTTTCCCCATTTTCTCATAAAAGTCAATAATTGGCTTTGTCGTTATCACTCCTACCCCTACTTTTCCCACACAAGACATGGTTCAATACAGATCTCATTGTTACTGTCAAACAACAGAACAGAAGATACATCTGCCTTCCCATCCGTGGTCTTGTTCTAACCTTGAAGAATTGTCTTGATTTCTTGGAAATCCATCAATCAAGAACTTATTCTTCTCAGCGTTGGTAGCCATTGCTTACTTCATTTCCCTCTTTAATAAACTGATGGTTAGCACCATCTTTCCATCTTTAATGTACTTTTCAATGAGTTCACCATACTGTGAATCTGGGCTCTTCCTTTCATCATGGAGAAGTTCTCCTGCAGAGAGGTGGGAGTGTAGCCATATTTCTCAGCATGGGGCCTTCTCCTTGCCCACTTGTGAGATGCATCTGGTCCCCAAAATGCAAGGAAAAGGGGGCACAGGAATAAGCACCTTGGGTGGCTCCTTGAATATTCTTGATAAATGTCAACTGCTCTCATCTTTATTTGATTCTAAAGCTGCCTAAGAGAAATTGGAGAATTCAGCAAGACTATTGAATAGGACAAGTCTGAAAGGGCCCGGAGAAAGCACAAAGGAAACTGTTTGAGCTTCCTCTGAAGTCCAGAGAGAAGCAGGACACTCTCCTGTGGTCCGTCTTTAAAGGTTAGTATTTTGTTATTTTACTTTAAAAGAATGAATTTAAGGTAGGATCATTTAATATTTATAACTTAACAATTTATGTCATCCTAAGGAACCACTATTTAGCCAAATGGGGAAAAGGAAAATATCTTACCAGTAATTCGGATTTTTACTAAGAAGCTCTTAGCTTCACAAATATTCTTAATAGAAACTGCAAATATTCTCTAACTTAAAACTCAGGTTAGGGCAGTGCGATGGTAGAACATGGTTTTTCTCCCTGGGGGTTCATGTGTGAGAGCCTAGTCCTCAGTGTGGTGGTGTTAAGGTGGTGGGATTTTAGGATGTTGGGTGAGATGGTTAGGTCTCCGTCCTTGGAAGGGACTAGGGTACTTCTCAGGGCTTCTCAGTTAGTTCCTGAGAGAGTGAGTTATTATAAAACAGTGAGGCTGCTAGGTTTGGAGGTATGGCTCAGTGGCATGTACATTTTGATTCCCCAGCACTGTAATTTTTTTTTTAAAGTAAAGAAACAAAATTAAAACGTAAGGCTGACCCCGGAATCTCTCTGACTTTTCACATCATGCTCTGTGATCTCTCCCTCTCTCACATGCTCCCATCATGATACTATATAGCCAATGGAATACTTAGAATATCCAAGAAGATACTAGAAACTTGATCTTAGACCTCTAAAACTGAAATCTAAATAAACCTCTTTTCTTTATAAAATACCCAATCTTAGGTATTTTGTTATAGCAATGGAAAACAGACTAATACAGGCAGGATATTTGTTATCTATTACTATGTAACAAATAATCACAAACCTAGTAGCTTTAAACAACACATATCTGACATGTTTCTTGGGATTGGTAATACAGCCACCACAGCCTATCCTGGTCCTCTGCTTCAAGATATCTCACATGATTACAATCAAAGTATCTGCTAGAACTGGGATCTTATATAAAGTCTCTAAAGGGGAAGGATGAGCTTCTAAATACATGCAATTGTTGGTAGGCTTCAGCAACTTGTTGATTCTCCCTTGGCCACTATTTTTTTTTTTTTTTGTACCAGGGATTGAACCCAGGGACACTTAACCACTAAGCCACATCCCCAGCCATTTTTAAATTTTTTTTAATTTTAAGACAGGGTGTCTCTAAATTGCTTAGGGTCTCGCTAAGTTGGGGAGCTGGCTTTGAACTTGCAATCTTCCTGCCTCAGGCTCCTGAGCTGAGATTAGAGGCATGTGCAACAGTGTCTGGCCTTGCCATTATTAAAGACAGAAGGGAGAGAGTCAGCTAGGAGGTTAGAAGTAACTCACAATCATCCTCATACTCAAGGGGAAGAGATTATACAAGGGCAGGAATCAGGAGTCATTGAAGTTCATTGGTCTACCACGGGCAGCATTTCCCAAACAGGGTTCCTGGAAACACAACTGAGTCTTAAGACATGAACGGATACTCTAGAAAACTCAGCATTCAACCCAAACCAGTAATGTTTTTTCATCTAAATTTTCTTAGAAAGATAAAAGCAAAATATACTTTTATATAACAACCCCAAATATTATGTGACAATCAGCCAAACTCGAGACTTTCCTTGAAAGATTATTACTTGACATAAGAACGCAAAACATCCACCCTCTACAGTGATGCATAAGCAGCATTGATTTCAGGTTGATCCATGTCATTTATTCAATGACCGCTGCTGTATGTTATGTATCTTGTCTTGCAATTTCAACATAAATTAATATTTAATGTTTCTTTTATATTAAATATTTATTCTATACAAACTCACTCTCCCTAGACCTGACTCAAAGAAGAATGTTTTCGAATTAAAAAAAAAAAAAGTCTTGAGGTTCTCAAAATGTGTCATAAACAAATAAGCAAAACTTGGCCAAATAACCTTCATTAAAATTAAGTTTACAGTTTTGCTGTCTTAAGATACTGAGGAGTTAGCTGTCTGCAATGAAACAATGAATTATGCTGAAATAATCTAAATCCAAACTAACAAAGATTCTGCAAAGCACAAATATTTGGGCTCTTCTGTCCCTCAAACACATCTCTACAACATTGGATTATTTCATATTACTTTGCAATGAAGGGAAAGCAGAATTGACCTCATGCTCTAATTCTCATTTGGCTTTTGACTCATTAATATCATTCCCCAAACTCCCCAAATTAATATCTATGGGAAGGAAAGATAAAAACACTATTTTTGTTGCAAATGTTTTGTCTGATGGACATATTTACATTAACATGTAAAATAAGATTTTATGTTTTCTTTTAAAGTATCACACTTTTATTATTTTCGTTCTAACAACCTTATCACATGGACAATAAATATTAAACCTTAAATACATATGCTTTTCCCTGGCATATATTCTACTGAATATTCTATTCTATAGTTAGTTCTTTGGACCTTTGTGGTGATGGTAGGAGAAAAGGTGAATTGAAGACTGGGAGAAATTACGAGGTCAAAGATCAAAAAGAAAAAAAGAAATTTGGAGGCAGAGGAAGGTCATCAGAGTTTGGGGAGAGAAAAAGGGACTGGAAATGGCATCTGTCAATCATGTAGTTGAGTGTTGAGAAAGATGGGAAAGCTACTTGCTTTTCTCTGTACTTTACAGTATAATGCTCAACTTTGCTACCTCCTCAAGATAATGTCACTTAGTCATCGTTCCCATCCTGTGAGTCTTTCTCCGAAGCCACTTTGTTTCTTTCAGATAGTCTCTGTGTTGAGGTGGGTCTTCCTGTAGGTGCTCAGGAAGTGGCCTGTCTCCACAGCTTCCTTTGTTTGTCCTATGCTAATTCTGACCGTTCTTCTCCCAGTTTCCATAACAGAATATCCACTCCGCAGGCATTAATGTACCAGGAATATTTTACTGAATTTCCTGAGAATTTCTTAACTAACCATTAAAATAATAGTAACACTTGGGTTCATTACAAATTGGGTTTGAAATCCTTTTCCTGAATATTATGCATTTTGGAGACAAGAATAAATAAGGTGATGGTTCATGTCCTGGGGGAACTGTTTCTCTCTGCCCCTTTTCCTCTTTCCCCCTATTGCCTTATTATCAGTATTCATCCAGCTTGGGGGCCCATGTGTCCTATTAGCATTCCAATGTAGTAATCAGGTAACAAGACTTCCTCAGTGAAAATGTGCTGAACATAGGTAGCTTGAATTTGATGGAAGGGAACCTGCTCTTAAATACAGTAGAGCCCCAGGAGATGTTGCCTTCACTTTGTGAATGCCTTCATGACAAAATTCCCTTGGGTCCTGTCTCTCCAAGACTGCCAGCTGCTCCGTCTGAGTGTCTCTGTTTGTCCATCTCCCTTTCCCTCTTTCCCCATTGACCTATCCCTCTAGCCTTCCTGCACTTCCAGATCTGCCTAATTACACACAAGTCCATCACCCCACATGGCTAATCAGAACTATCCCTAGAAATCCATGTAGGACCATGTATAAATTTTTTTTCACTGTCACCATAAGATAAAAATATAATAAAAAATAAAATAGGTCAGATTTTTAATCATTTATGACAGTAATTGTTTTATCTGGCACGAATATAAACCAATCCCTATTACATCTCTGTAACACCTGTCAATGATCTATCAGTACATTCTAAATTCAAAGGAGTTTTGATGTCAAAGTGGCTTGGGAAATTTTGTAGTAAGCTGTATGTAGGGCTGGGCATGGCATCCCTAAATTCTAATTAGACAGGAGGGTCCAGGCAAAACTTGGGTACAGTGGTTAGTTCAGAAGGGTAAGTCATAGTGCATCGGTAGAGGGAGAGGCTAAACGTTTATTTGTTCACTAAGTGTCATGAGCCAGACACTGAGCTGGGTGCTGGAGCTGTTATATTTAAAGCTTTGTCCTGGGGTTTCATAAACTGACTTCCAGACCACTCACATATAATCAAATCAATCCTTTATTGAAGCACACCGGTGGCGGCTGACCAGAACATAAAGCTGTTCCCCTGATCAGCCCCGAACAATTGCAAGGGCACTCCTTATAAGCCTAAAAACCGCAAAAGGGATGTTCAGGGGGTCTAGCCAATTCAAGCAAGCCAGGTTACAGAAGCGGGACAGTGCAGTCAAGCGGAGGGAAGCCTAACCAATCACAGTTAGCCCAGTCACCCCAGTTACAGAAACAGAGCCCCGTTACCCTAGTGACAGAAACAATACCCCATTAGGTAGTTCCGTGTTCTTAAAGGTTACTATAGCAAAAGGAAAAGAACATCTTGCCCCAGTCATGACTCTTCTACTTGGCATGGTTGTTTTACAGGATGAAGTCATAAAACAAAATGGAGTCACATTTGCTCCTACTATCACAGAGCTACAATAGGAAACAAAATAGACATGGCCCCTGCCCTCAAGAAGTCTGTGGTCTCATGGGAGAGACAAGCAATCAAACAATCAACTCGAATATTATCATGTACTTAAGTGGCAGGAGAAGTGCAGAATGGAAGGAGGCAGTATTCCAAAATCCCCTACCCAGTTTGTCTAGGAAAAATAGAGAAGTGTGGGGGAAGGGAAAGAAAGAGTCTTTGAACACAGATCACAGAGAGGAGAGAGGTGAGGAAGTAGAGAATAGGGGCAGCTTGAGGGTGTCAAGAAAGGAGCTCACACAGACATTATTACCCCATATGCATGCATGAATACACTACTGGAGTGACTCTGCCCCATGTACAGCCAGAGGAATCAGAAGATGTACTCCACTGGTGTACAATATGTCAAAATGCATTCTACTGTAAAATAAATTAATTAATTAAAAAAAGAAAGGAGTTCATTTTGACAGGCACATGGGTGTGGGAGTGATAGGGCAGGTAAACTCCCAGAAAAACCTGGATAGGAAAGTTCCATGTTTGCCTCCGACTTCCTCGGGTTTCTAATGTTCGGTAGTGAATCCATTATGCTCATCTGAAACCTAAGCTCAATCTGAGCTGGTGCTTTCACTGCATCCCCTTTTGCCTGAAGGAACCCAGAGTTTCCAAGTCCAAGATATCTCTGCAGCATCTCAAAGACGCCCCTCAGAACCTAACTCCACCTCTCTAAAGCTGGGATGTGCATTTGCACTATCGTTATCTCCATGGCCCTCAGCTGAATTAGAATGCCTATCAGAAAACAAAAAGTTTTAATTGATATAAATAATTTAATCCTACTCTAAGAACTTTCCTGAGAATTTCTTAACCAATCATTAAAATAATAGTAACATTCGGGTTCATTACAAATTGGGTTTGAAATCCTTTTTCTGAATATTATGCATTTTGGAGACAAGAATAAATAAATAATTACGAATAAGATGATTGAATAACTAATAATAGCCACATCCTGGAGCTACATAAATTAAAAAAAATAGATCTTCAGAGTGCCCACAGTCTAGGATATATATATTACATATATACATTATTACAACCCAGACCTGAAGACTTGAGTTTAAAAAATGAATGACTGGATAGAGCTCACCGAGCAGGTGATAGTTCATCCTGCGGAATTGTTTCTCTCTGCCCTTTGCCTCTTTTCCTCTATTGCCTGATTATCAGTATTCATCTAGCTTTGGGGCCCATGTGTCCTATTAGCATTCCAATGTAGTAATCAGGTAAAAAGACTTCCTCAGTGAAAATGTGCTGAACATAGATAGCTCGAATCTGATGGAAGGCAACCTGTTCTTGAATACAGTAGTCTTGTCTTTTTTAGGACCCTCCTCTCCATCTTTCCTTCCCACTCACTTGTTGCTCCAGTTGGCCCAGAGATCTTCTCTAATCAGCAGGCAACTGGATGATAACCTAGATTGTTCCCAGATACCCCAGCACTCCCCACCCCAAATCAGGAATGAAAAATTAGCAGATAGAATACCTAACTAGAAAAGGCCTACAGAAAGACATGGAGACAGAGACCAAGAGAAGCAGAAACTAGCAGACACGGAAATGGAATTCCAAACAAATTCGAGGAGGGGAAAGACACAATTTCAACATAATTTATCATAAACTTATCCACTTTTTAAAAAACTCAGCATCCTAATGGAAAAATGACAATAAACAATTGAGGCTGTGAAGTAGAATCAAGTGATATATATTCCTTCTTCTCATACGCCTCGAGTCAAGAACCAAAGACCCACACTGAGAATAGGGTACCCTCTTAGTATAGAATAGGAAACTTTGGATATTGTAAGTAGACTTAATTATCAGCAGTAGTTATTTTTTCATTCATTTGCTCATTTATACAACAAAAATATATAGAAGCACTACTACATGCCATATAATCTGGATCCAGGATATAAGTAAAACCTTTCTAATAAGGAGATGGTTGGAGAAAAAAAAGAGATGGCTGAGTACAATATAGTGATTAGAGTACAACGTATTAGAGAAAAATGTAAACATCACAAAGGGTAGGGACTACATTTGCTGTTCAGTATTCTATCCCTAACACTCAATGCAACACCTGACATGGTAGATGTTCATTTAAGTACATGCTAAATGATGTGTATATATGTCAAATGCACAGCAGGCTATGATATCATGGAAGCAGAACACAATATCAGACAGGATCTGGGAGAGAAAAATGTCCCGTTGAGTTTGTTGACCATACTTTGAGTGTCCCCATTCTGCCTGATGGCATGATTTTATGAAGCAGTGCTCAGTAGCTCTATTATGTATGGAATCACTGGATGATTTGAAGGATGGAAAAATAAGTTTCAGAAGGTAAAATATTTAGGAATAGAAAGACAAAGAG
Source organism: Urocitellus parryii (assembly GCF_045843805.1). Lineage (NCBI taxonomy): Eukaryota > Metazoa > Chordata > Mammalia > Rodentia > Sciuridae > Urocitellus > Urocitellus parryii. The sequence continues at coordinate 99,282,577 of NC_135539.1, forward strand.
GCCTCCGGGAGAGTGATTGAAAGACGATGAGTAGGGAAGGGAATAAAGAAACTCAACAGAAACAAAAATCAAGTGGCCAAAACCTAAGAGGTCTCAGTGAGATTTAAAGACCAGAGAAGGGATCATGGGTGAGAAGATGGGACAAACAGAGGAGTCCTGATGTCTGAAGGTCAGGATCCTGATGTTTAAGATTTCAGACATGAAGCTGTGCAGGGTCATGTCAATTTCCAGAGGCCATCTGAGAGAGAAGAGCAAAACCATCTGCACTACTTGGGAGGTGGGAGGATCACCTTATCTGGGTAGGACAATGGCAGGAGTAGGACTGGAGGAAGAGCCAGAAGCCAAAGACCTCCATAGGACAGTGACAGGGACATCGGTAAGTGACAATGAGCTTCCAAGGTGAATCTTAGCCAGGATTCTCCCAGAAATCGGAGTCTGAGTCAAGGGCTTACAATTAGTTTCTGGACACGATCCTAGGGAATATGACAGGAGGAAGGAGAAGGGTGAAGGTGGGTTGTGGGGGGCCAGGAAAAGCCAACATAAGAGCATCCTTATGTGAGGAATCATCTTTCTAGGTGAATTGGGCTCTATCCTGTTCGGAAACCTCTGAGAAGCCTTACAGAATGAACCTCAGAATTGATTTGTACTTTATCCTTCCCCCAGAAGTCAGGGGTTGTCTTGTGGGGCTTGAACTCCCTTTCGTTACGGCTGCAGCCGTACTGTTGAACAGAAGGCCGGTTTCTGCTGGTGTCCTACTCTGAAGCCCCAGGTGGAAATCAAATCATAGCAAAGTACAGCGGAGGCAACATACTGTCAGATTCACACCTGCCGGGAGCTGGTTGTCACAGCCGTGGCTGGAATAAGAAGTGGGCAGAGAATGCAAGGTAGGGCATAAGAAGTGTGTGACATGGGCAAAGGAGTCATTGTTATTAAGCAAATAAGAAGTCCCTGGAGGCACTAGTGACCAAAGTTCCAGTTAGAGCTTTAATCTAGGACTCTAAAAGAATGTGGATGAAAAGTCATCTTGCACCTGAGCAAGACTAAATTCCAAAGAAGGGGGCCAGATGGGAAGATCCATGCTCCCCTGGGCATCCAGATGTCTAGCAGGACCAAGCAGGTTTAACCGGATCCAGACACCTAATCAAGCCATGGCTGACCATGAAAGCAAGCTGTGGCCTAATCCCGGTGGTATCACCATATTAAGAGAAACAATGTCTAAGCTCACAGAAGTCTAATTGAGACGATGAAATTTGTGATGTGGATGTGTTTACTGAAGATTTTTTTTTAGGGAGAGACTAGAAGCAGAAAAAGAAGGTAGCATTTAACTGAGCCTTGGAAAAACTCTAACTTACAAAGATATAATTTATCTGATCCACTCAGCAGTTTTATTTAAGAAGGTAAATTAACAAGTTAGCATTCTGATTTAGACAGAACTCTTTTGGGAATTTGTTTAGCCAATGAAGCTCCCCAGAGCCTCAGCAATTGAGCTTGCTAATAAACCAAGTCTGTGGACCTCCAACGAAGAGGATCATGTATTGTTCTGGAACTCAGTGACCACAACAGAGAATTGATGCCAGGAGGTCCTACATTAGAATCCACTTCAACTCTTTCTCTGATATTTTAAAACTTGCGTTCTGACTTTAACATCCTACTTCTGTGACATCACACAGAAATAAAATTATGTCTACGTGGCATTTATTAACCTATTGCCGTATCACAAATTATCCCCAAATTTAAAACAACCTACATTTATTGCTTGGCAGTTTCTGTGGATCAGGAGTTGGGCATGCCTTAGCTTGTTTCTGCACTTCAGGGTCTCTAACAGGCTGCATTCAAGGTGTCAGCAGGGTCATAGTCATCTTAAGGTTTAACAAGGATCTTCTTCCAAATTCACATGCTGGTTGGCAGCATTGAGGTTTTTGTTGACTGTCTGAATGAGGGGCTCTGTTTCCTGAGGCTACTGGCCACAGGCCACCTTCAATTCTATGCCACATGTCACCCTCCAACATGGCAATTTGCATCATCAAAACCTGGAAGGAGAATGTCTAGCTGTAGCAAGAGGAACATTGCAATTTTTGGACCTTTATCACAGAAGTGACATCGTGTAATCTTGCCATATTCCTTTGAATAGAAGAAATTACTGGATGAGCCCATATTCAAGAGAAGGGATTACACAAAGGTGTGCATCCCCAGGAGGCAGAGGTCTTTGGAGAGCATCTTAGGGGCTACCTAGGCTACCATGTGTTATCTTAGACCATCATATATTGTTCTCATGGGGACTGTGGCTCATTGGGGTACAAGCTAAGTTGTTTGAACAAGGAAATCCAAATGTAGTAACTTAAGGAAATAGGTTTAATTCTCTCTCTCAAAAGATAAGTGGCCAGCAAACAGATTGAAGCAAAGAGGTGGCAATGCCTCTCCAGGTACCAGCAAAAACATTCCTTTTATCCTGTTGCTCAGTTCTCTTCCAGGATGTGGAGGACTGTGACACTGTCAGACAGTCCACACAGACCTCAGTGCTGCCAACCACCATACAAACTTGAAAAAAAACCCTTTCCCAGTTGAACATTAAGATGTCTGTGTTCCAGATGATACCAGACCTGTTAGAGACCCTGTTAGAGACCATGAAGCCTATTAGAGACCCTGAAGTGCAGGAATTTGCTGAGCTCTGCCAGGGTCCTGGCCCACAGAAACTGGGATGCAGTAAATGTGAGTAGTTTTAAATTTGGGGGTAATATATTATACAGCAATAGTAGAAGAAATTATATATATTGTCGATGTATACATAAATTATATACACATATATGAATATGCATATACACACATATGTAAAATAGTTCAATTCCCTATGATTAAAAATAGATTACTACTTCATCTTCATTCTTCTAATACCTGGGAATTAAATTTGTTTTGAGGATGTGATGTAACAGGGTGATTACACAGATCACGCCCACTCACATATTATTAGTAGGTACTTGGGCACAGGACCACACAGAGCTACAAGGAGGCTGAAAACTGTAGTCTCTTACTGGTCAGCCATGTGCCTGTCAAAACTCAAGGCGAGTGTGTGATTAAACAAAGATGAGAGAATGGATAATGGGGAACAATAAGCAGACTCCACCATGGTTACCAAGAATGGATGGAGAGTTGAACGTTTCTTATTTTCAGAGCATGCAACAAATGTTTATTTGTCCCAACCCTGACATTGTCTTTAACACTCCGACGGCTACCTGGAAATTACTATATGCTGGCAGACCTGGCAGGCAATCCTAGATGAGCAATTTTCTGCTTGATTAAAATACTAATTCCAGTCTTAATGAGAGTTCAAGTGTAATGTTTTCCCAAATTGGAAAGAAAATTTAAGTCCATTACAGATTACCTTAACATCATGTAGCTGTACTTTGTTATTAAAATCTTAAATGTTAAAACACAAGCTTATAAGATAATTAAATTATTGGATCCTTGCTAAGATGAGAGAACACTTTTTATGCATTTCAGCACTGTAGTCTATCAAGTCAAGAGAGCCCCTATGCATTTATTTAAAGAGATTAATTTATTTTAAAAGGGAAAAAAAGCCCTCTGTATTAGGTTTTGATTGCTATGTTGTCCGTATCAGAGACTCATTTCCAGTCATTGGTGGTAGACTAATCCCATCAACAGAAGGAGACTGGGATGATGCCCAGTGTTTTTGGTATCTTTAACATATGTTTTATCATTCAGTAACACACTTACTTCACAGTCTACAGTTTCTTCTGTTTTAAGTAAGAAAGACTCTAGGCTCTTTTTTTTTAAGGTTTTTACTTAAATTAAAAATCTGTCTAAACTGTATTATTTGTGCCAATTCAGGCTAATTATACAGCTAAGAAATTTCCACTAACTTTATCTATCTTGAAACCTGTCTGCAGAACCACTGGCCAGAATACAACTGATGAACATATGGAACCCACAAGAAAATTAGACTGACCCTTTGAGCTGACATTTCCAAATCCATCAGAACTTTTTTCTTTTAATATTCTAGTACCATAAAGATATAGGGAGGGGGCTGGGGTTGTGGCTCAGCAGTAGAGCACTTGCCTAGCATGCACAAAGTCCTAGGTTCGATCCTCAGCACCACATAAAAAAAAAATTTTAAAAATACAGGTATTGTGTCCAACTACAACTAAAAAATAAATCTTTAAAAAAAAGGTATAGGGAAGATCAATGGAATACAAGAAGGGAATGAAAGGGAATAAGGAAGGAGAAGGAAAAGACAAGTGGAATGAATTTAACAAAATCATATTATATTCACATATAAAGGTACCAAAGTGAATTCCACCTTTATACATATGTAGAAGAAAGGAAGTTTAGTAGAGTGGAGGAGGAAGAATAGGGGAAGGGAGGAGGGGAGGAAAAGTAGAGGGAATAGAGCTTGAAATCGAATTCCTTGCATTTATGATTTTGTCAGAATTAACCCAATTACTATGAATGATTATGATGTACTAATAAAAATATATTTAAAATATTAATCTTAGTCTGATAGCATTTTACAAGAAGTATAAGAAATTCAGATGCATCTCTGTTCTGTCACCTAGTTATCAACAATTTATAACTGCATTTTGGACATTTTCCTTCTTATTTTTTAAAAGCAAAATACAGTTAAAATGATATATCTTCTAGCACAAGGAATTTCAAAATGGATTCCATGCAACTGCTTTGGGAGTTTTGTAATACTCTTAAAATTGTGAGGTTGATCTCTATGTGCACAGACTCTTAAAAGGATCTTTGACATTAAAAAGGTTAAGAACAACTATTCCAGTGAATTAATGACATGATAGTGAATTAAAACCTTAAAAACAATAGAAATAACAATAATCATCCTTATGGGACAATTTTTTATGTACCAGGTATTATGCTAAGTACTTAGTGTAAAATGTATCATTTTGTCCTCACAACAACACTATGAGGTATGAAGCAATATCCCTACTTACTATAAAGAAAGAGGGAGAGTGGCATGTTTTAGGAGTGTCCTACATAAATAAAGAGTTGGACTGTCCAAATGGATAGAAGTAAGACTATATGGCTGAGTTTAAGTCCAGGAAACAGAAGGTCATGTAGAATCATTGTCCATGACTAATAAATGATCTAATCCAAATCTGAAGTCAGTGATATCATGCCAAAGCCATAGCTCCTGATGCCGGTGAGTTCTAGCCTCCCATTGTATGAATAGGCTGAAGAGGAGTTTGTTTTATGTTAATAAGCAAGATCCACTAAGAGGAAAATAGAAAAACAGAAGAAAGGTTTAATGGTTATTTTTCTAAGTTTGGGGTTGGGGTTTGTTGCTTGTTGTTTGTCATTTGCGCATCCATCCAGTCAACCAACCTTCCATCCATCCATCCATCCATCCATCCATCCATCCATCCATCCATTCATATGTATATCCAATATTTACTGAGCACCTACTATGTGCTAATCATGGTGTTAAATACTGGGGATCTCAAGACTAAAAGACATGCCCCTCTTCTCAAGGAGATTTACAAGTTAATGGGGACATAAACTCTCTAACCCACAATGACAGTAGAGTGTGAAAGAACCAAAGTGAATTTGTGGACACACGACAATAAGAGCATAGGAAAAGAAATACTTAAATCTCCCCGGAGGAGTCAGAGATGATTTAAAAGATGAGAAACCCTTAAAATTAAGTTTTAACGAGTAGGTTTAGGAAGATAAGCAGGGGAAAGTACAGAGATGAAAAAAGGGAATGAAGAAAAAGAGAACATACAGCAAGCTCAGGGAATGTCACACGGTTTGACATTATAAAAGTATGAAGAGTGAGTAGGCTACAGAGGTGTGTTGGGGCAAAATGACAAGTCTGCTCAAATGACTATGAAGATGACGATGAAGAGGCTGACATCAGGTGAGCAGCACAGTGATGTGGTTCCATTTCAGTGTTAAAGGTTTGCTCCAGCAGCTCTGGAGAGGAAGGACCGAGGAGATCTCAGACTAGAGGCTGGCATACCCTCTAGGACACAATGCAATAATCCAGGTGACTTTGTCCTGCACTAGGAGAGTGGCAATGGGGAATGGATTCAAGAGATAATTGGGTTGTAAACTCAATAGACTTGATGCTTGATAGGGTCTGGTGGAAGAGGGGGAAGGGAGAGGCCAGGATGACTAGGGTGTGTGACTTGTATAACTAGTAGGTGACGGTGACAGTCACCAGTTGGGAACACAGCAAAAGGAGTGGACTTGGTAAGAAGAGAATCTGCATTCTGTTGTGGACTAGTTGAATGCAAAGTGACTTAAGACACCCCACTGGAGCCATCCAAAGGCCTGAGAACTCAGGCTGCTTGGTTTTATGACAGTAAAAACAGGGAGAAAGGACCTCCCCCCATTCTGTGTCCTCCTTTGCCCCTAAGGCCACTAAGGCAAAGCTGCTTTTGCTCCAAGTTTCAGGATCTTAGAAGAATTAATTCTTTTCACATCTAATTCTTTCTAACCCTCTTTCTTCCACAGTGGTTCAGAACCATTTAGGGGGACCAAGCCAAGTATACCCCAAACCATACTCCCTATTATCCTTATTTCTTTCTCCAATATTCCTGTTGAATCCCTTTCCCCACCTTCATCTAGAATGCTGAAGTCCCTATGCTTATGGACAACAAAATCCAAATAATTGGTTGGAAGAAAATGTCCGCACACCCTATCCCCACTTAGCAATTCCTCACCCTGTTGCATCTCTGTGTGGAATAAAGTCTAGGGTGAGTGGAAATGCTGACAGTGGTTTTTAATGTCTTTTTGTTTACCTTTATGTTTAAAATTTTCTATCTGGGTAATAATCTCCTCTCAGTAGTCCTCAATGACTGTGCCTGAGGTCATCTCTGGGACAATGGACCAGACCTGCCCCTGAATGCCAACCGCTGATCCCGCACACCCACTTTTACACTTCCGCTCAGCCCCTGCTCTGTGATCAACTGGAAATCACATGTCCAGTGAAAGGCAGAACCCATGTGAAAGAGATCTGATTACTGTGAGCGTTAGCCGTATTATAGGGAGTGTGAAAAGAGATGTGCAGCAGGCTGTAATCAGAGAAAAAAAAAAAGAGGCTCTATTCCTCATTGGCTCTGACATCATTGCACATGGAATGGAAACCATGGCAATGAGTTAATAATGTGAAACTGTAGTCGCCTGAATGCTGCAACTAAGACGAGGGTGGAACAATGGAAAGGTAACTGGAAGGGACAGTGCCATTCAGGACAAGGGTAAGACACTGGTTTCTGGTGTGAATAAAGCAGGGTCCCCGGGGAAACAGCAGAGGGTTACAATGGTGCCACCACCCATTGCCTTATTCACCTGGTGCCATCCGGTGATGCCCCAGCCTGAACAGGAACATCACCTAACACCATAGAAACACTGTCCCCTGATTCAGAGCTCACCAAGGAGGGAGTTAAAAATTAACTATTGTTACCCTAGGTACATGTAGGAAGACACAAAGGGTGTGACTCTACTTTGTGTACAACCAGAGAAATGAGAAGTTGTGCTCCATTTGTGTGCTATGAATCGAAATGCATTCTGATGTCATGTATAACTAATTAGAACAAATGAATAAATTAATTAATTAATTAATTTTAAAAAGTTAACCATGGAATTTACACTACCCCTTCACACCCCATCTCCTAGCATCGTCTTCTCAGGCTTCCTTTTCCAGAGGCCTCTATGACCTGCTGGCACTGCACCCCTTATAGTTATTTTTTATTCTTTTGCAGAAAACAGAAGCACTATTTCTTTTTTTTAAATTAATTTTATTTTTTTTAATACCACAATAGCGGAATGTGTTACAATTCTTATTATACATATAGAGCACAGTTTTTCATATCTTTGTATAAAGTATGTTCACATCAATTCACATCTTTATACATGTGCTTGGTTTTTTTTGCATTACAATTCTTTTTTATATATTTATTTTTTAATTATTGGCAGACACAACATCTTTGTTTGTATGTGGTGCTGAGGATCGAACCCGGGCCGCACGCATGCCAGGCGAGCGCACTACCTCTTGAGCCACATCCCCAGCCCCTACAATTCTTATTACACATATATACCACAATTTTTTCATATCTCTGTTTGTATATAAAGTAAATTGACACCCAATTCGTGTCTTCATACATGTACTTTGGATAATGATGTCCATCACATTCCACCATCCTTGCTAATCCCCTGTTCCCTCCCTTTCCCTTCCTCTCCTCTTCCCTATCTAGAATTCATCTATTAGTCCCATGATCCCCCTCCCTACCCCACTATGAGTCAATCTCCTTATATCAGAGAAAGCATTCGACGTTTGTTTTTGCAGAATTGGCTAACTTCACTTAACATTATATTCTCCAATGCCATCCATTTACCTGCAAATGCCATGATCTTATTCTCTTTTATTGCTGAGTAAAATTCCATTGTGTATATATGCCACATTTTTTTTTATCCATTCATCCACTGAAGGGCATCTAGGTTGGCTCCACAGTTTAGTTATTGCAGAAGCACTATTTCTGAACTGTGATTCTTTCTACAGAAAGGCCTACAAGAAAGGTCAAAGCTATTTTTCTGCCCAATGTCCTGGAACTTTGGGGTGCTGTGATAGCCCCAGGAAGCAAGCAGCCCTGTGGTGACTTCTAGAATTTGTCTGGCTTGCCCTCCAGATTCTTTGAGCCTCTTCTGATCAGGAGTTGCTTCCCAAGGTCCACTTTTACTTTAGGTGAGCAATTTATGTACCTGAATTTGGAGACATCTCTACTCCTATGGTGAACTAATTCAGACTTCAGATTTTTATCATCTGAGTCATTCTTGTCCTTTGACCATAGTTAAAATTCAGTAACTACAAGTTCATTTTCAAGTACAAAAAGGTGAGTGAAGGCAACAATGTCCTTTTCCTATTAATCTAGGTCCTGTGGATTCTGCCTCTTGCATGGAGTTGCCATGGATTCTTTAGCCCATCATGGTCTTCCTCATTCCTGAATTCCTATAGTGTCTGTCTTTGAGTACTAAGCACCTCATGTCTACCAATACACCATGTTGTATGTTTCTGAAGTCTAGTGATGGTCTACGTGGGGAAATTGCATCTCCTAAAGGATATTTGTCAATGTCTGGAGACATTTTTTGGTTGTCTCAACTTGGGATGGTGCTACTGGGTATCTAGTAGGTCTAAGAGCTCATGATAGTCCCAGTAATGAAGAATCATCCAACCCAACATGTCAACAGTAGCAAGACTGAGAAACCATGCTCTAGTTAATGGATGCCACCCTTGCATTTTCAGCTATATTAATAATATAACGAAGAAAAATTCAACCAGATCTAAAATGGGAGTAAGTTTTAAGCTTTATCAGTTATCTACACTATACTTAGTGTGAATGCTCTAACAGATTCTTTGTAGGAACAGTTTTAATGGGTGAAAGTAGAATATTCGGGTATGGTTCTGGGACTAGTTATGAGAGTAGGTAGACATAATTCAAAACTGAAACCACAAAGGAAATTTCACCTTCACTGGGTGAGGTGCTATATTTGCTCCTCTAATGCAGTTGGTTAATTTATCAGCATGTACATCAAAATCCCCTGGGGGAGTTCTTTCAAAATAAATATGCTTAGGTATCCTCCCTGAAATACATTTAGAGTTGGGCGTGGGCGTGTGCTCTTAAAGAACTTCTCAGGTGACTATGACGTGCACACCTAGTTTCCATCTAATCTGCCACAGGCAATTATCCAGTATCCCTATCCTGCTACATTTTCCTTCCAAACATGGATTTCCAATTTTTCAAAGGACTAATCATGATTGTCCTAGTGTATGCTCCCTGTGAATTAAGATGGAATGTAGCTTGCTGCTCTGCTTGAATCCCTTGTCTTGAGACATAATAACCTCCGGGGCCAACTCCACTAAATTTCCATTACCAGGCTCTGGAACACAAGCAACATTACCTGAAATACAATTTCTACTCAGAACAGTTTCTCAATCTGGGAGATTAGCACATGTGAGTGGAACAGAAGCTACAAAGAACTCTCAGGAGCCTTTTCCTTACGTAAGGATTGAGAGTTTTAAAACAACTCATTGCCCTTTAAAAATGCATTCTTTTATTTATTTGTTTACTCCTTTCACCAGTCAGGCAACAGCTATATTGGAGACTATCCATAAAATTATGCCATGTGTATATGAGATGGTATTATTTCAAAAATAGCTTCCTTGGAGGGAACTTACAGTCTACTAGGGACACAAAAATGAAACAAAAACTGTGTAAAGATGAAAAAAAAATAAACATAATAAAGAAAAAATACTTTGGAACCTATCCAACAGGTCATTTATCTTCTTTGTGTTTCAATTTTCTTTTCTGATGAGAAAGAGGTTGGATTAAATGGTCTTCAAAACCCCTTCCAGCTTTGAAATACTCTAAATCTGTCATGCTGAAGTGTGTGCCCCGAGTGTCTGTGTTCTCCTTGACAGAGCCTTAGTGCCAAAGGGGATGTTAAACATCCCCATCCAGGAGATGCAGCCAAAGCTCACCTGTATATGTCAACCTCTGTCAGCCCTTTGCAATGGTGCCGTCATGGGTGATCTTCTTCAGATGAAGGCTTTGCCCCTTGTAGTTTGTGAGTCAGTCATGACAGCTGATGGCCGCCTCTGTTACAGTTTGGACTTAATTGGTTCTGCTGCCTTGGACTCATGGGCTATCATCCTAAGTGCATGCATACCTATGTAACTCTGCCCCAGTATTAGCTCAATCTGCACGACTTGGATTGGTTTTTGTTTGGTTTTCTTGCATTTGTTTATTTGACAAATTTTAGATGCATGTTCACATCAGGTATTGTCCTTGTCAACCAGATAAAGACATATGAGCAGGCCTGGCCATACAGAGTCCACAGTCTAGCTTTGCCTGTTTCTAGCCTGTGAGCCCTTCCTCAAATCCATCTTTGTTGGATGAGATTTTGCTGTGCAGGAATAAATGCCCAAAACTAATACCCAGGGTTCTGACTGTCTTATCTGTGAACTGAATCCCTCTGCCGATAGGATACCTGTCCGTATCTCAAGCCACTGCAATCTCCTCTTTTTCCTTTCCTCTCTCCTCCTCTCCTCTCCTTTCTTCTCAATCTTTTCCATGGGCCTCCCCATCTCCATGCAGACAACTGACCTCTTCCCAGTCTAGGTCCTGTCTGGTCTTGGCCTCTTCTACTAACTCATCACCCTGTTCTTGAAATGCCACTTGTGGCCAATTCCTACCAAGTAATGACAGAATGGAAGAATCAAGTCACCCTCCCCCAGTCATTCATAATCAGAAACATTTTTATTCAATGTGTTCTTAAAGCATCATGCTTGAGATGTGTCACAATTAAAAACAGGAGTCCTTAAAACAGATGGCTGTATGGTTAATACAGTCATGGAGCATTAATGGCACTGAAGTGATAGCTAGGACAGTTGCCCACCAAACACAAGCATCTTGAGCCATATTTGCAAAAATTGAGTAATGGAAAGTGTTCCGCCAAGACTCATGTTTGCTCTTTCTCTGTAGACATGCTGCCAGAGCAAGGATGATTGCTGGTGACAGACAAAGCCAACATTCCTTGGGAGCATCACTCCAAAGGTTCTGTTATCCGTCCCTCTACATTCCCCACCCCCATCCCATCACCACCCAGTAGGAGTTTAATGTGCAACACATATGCTCTTCTCTTTGGCTGGGGTTGCAGCTTTGCTGGAACCTGTAAGGCTGCCTTGCAAGCATATGGGCAAATCCTCCCTTTCCAGCCTCCTCTTAACCCAGAATCCCCTACAGCATTGAGAGAGAAGGCAACACAAGCCCACGCAACAGTATGGAGATGTTTATCCAGAGTCAGAGGCTCAGCCTCCACCCTGACCACACTGTCAGCACAAGGTCAGGATTCGTTGTCTTTAAGAGAGAGGACTTTGAAGCTGCTGTTTCCCAACCCAAAGAATTCCAAAGGAGAGCTGCAATGGAAATTGCTGTGACCAACTCAGTGAGCTATAAATAACATTTTAAAGTCATCGAGCATGTCGTCACCTGCTCTCATATCATTTCTTTGGATCCCCACTTTCCCACTCCCTGCCAGAATCTCAAGTCCTGAACTGATAACTGGTGTTTCCTTCCTTACTGTTGAAGTTTGCAGCACAAGATACAAAACCTGATAAACAGTCTCCACCTGATCACTTCCTCCAATCCCCAAATCTGTTCCAGATTCCCAGGCATCCCTAGGCATTCTAGCTGCAGAGGCAGGACAGCAAGCGATGACCCTAGCTAAACTGTTACCACTCTAAGTAGCCTTTAACCAATCATCTCTCTCCCACCTCACTGGCAAAGTGAGGAGAATACTTTACTTGGGTACTACATAGAGCAAGGATTTGAGAAGTACTTGGGGGGGCTGGGGATGTGGCTCAAGCTGTAGCGCGCTCGCCTGGCATGCATGCCGCCCAGGTTCAATCCTCAGCACCACATACAAACAAAGATGTTGTGTCCGCCGAGAACTAAAAAATAAATATTAAAAAATTTAAAAAAAAAAAAAAAAAGAGAGAGAAGTACTTGGAGATCCACAGATGGGCGGGAGCCAACACTTGGACACCAGAGCTTGCCCTGCAGCACCTATTAATCCCCACACCTGCCTTGTGACTTAGATGTCATCTCCAATTTTTAAGTAAGAAAATTATATTTCAAAGAGGCCAAGAATTGGGCCCAGGTCACACAATTGGTAAACCGGACTAAAATTCCACCTCTGAATTTTGTGGCTCCAAAGGCTAATAATTAAAATTGTTATATTTCCCCTAAAATCTGAATATGTACTTTAAATAATTCACTTACTCAATAAAAAATTTTCAAGTACCTACTATGTGCCAGGTATTTATGATACTTCAATAAAACAATTAAAATTTCTGGGCCTCATGGAGATTAAATGCTAGTGATGGGGGGCAGGAGGGCAGAAGGATGATATTTTAGTTTTTATTGCTGTTGAAAACACAAATAGACACCGTAAAAATGCTGCATGAAGAATGCAATATTCTTAAATGAAGCTGAATTTATTATAATGATCAAAGCCAGAAAATTCAACCATTAAGAAATCACATTAGCAAAGAAATGGATTATCATTCCTACAGTGGATGACTGACAATTGCTAAAATTCTGTATCAGCAGTCAAAAGGGGAATGCTGTGTATTCCTGAACACTTATTAAAAGAATTAGATGTCTGTCAGTAGATGACATTTTTTTCCATAACATGCAAAGGTCTGTATTTCCATACCATTGCATAGATATGGAAACCAACTCTCTAGGGAATGAAATGGTCACAATCCCTCCAAGATCATTCTCATAATGTCAAAGTGAAGCCCTGAGTGGAAAATTAAATGATTTACTAGCAGAGATGTGAGAGAAATTTAGAGAACACTACAAGACAAGGTCTTAACTTCCTATGCTTCAAGCAATAGGAATTAGCATAGAAAGCATTTATATGAAGATCTTTTAGAAGTCAGACTTTCCCTCTTAAGCCTATGGCTTGCCCACTAGAAAGGACAGTACTAACAATAGGATTCCTAAAAGATAAGCTACCATATTTCTCTGCTGCTCAGCATAGAAAAGACAAATGACTCAGCACTAGGAATATAAAGTTATGGTTCCATATGTCAGGTGAAGTACTGGCCCCATTACCTGGACCATGTAGCTTTATTTTACAAGAACCCCCAAAGGTGTAGGTGATTTTTTTGATGATTATTTCACTTTGGGTTAATGAGTGTTAAGGATAAGTGGTACTAATAATGGTTTAAATCCTGACTCTGCCACTTATAAACTGTGTCATTTGGGGTAAATTATTTAATTCTGTGTGTCTGAATTTCCCCATTTGTAAAGTGGGAATAAAAATAGTACTTATCTCATGGGATCATCATAAGAGTTCACTGAGTTAATATGTGTGAGAGTCTTGAGTTGACTCACGTCTGGCACCAGAGTAATACTCTATAATGAGTGATATGATTATTTAGAGCTGTGTGTCTACATGAAGAAATGGGATAATGTTCTGACACAGTCCATTTTGCTATAATAGCACTTGAGATTTTTTAAAATGATGGTTAAAGTCACACAGAAATAACTTCCTGCCATAACAAAAAAATTTTTTTTGTCTATCTCAACAACAAAATCTGAAGCAAACCATCACATTGTCCATCAGGTTGATTAAATACTGCATTTACCTCGGCTGCTCTGACTATCCTGTCTCTACCTAAAAGTGGCTGACATCCCACTGCAGAGCAGACCAGAAAGTCATGACACTTCAACAGGAACAAAAGAACTAAGCAGGAAGAAAAACTCTATATGAATACAAAATCAACTGGTTAAAAATTCATTTCTAGGGGCTGGGAATGTGGCTCAAATGGTAGCGCGCTTGCCTAGCATATGTGAGGCACTGGGTTCGATTCTCGGCACCACATAAAAATAAAATAAAGATATTGTGTCCACCTAAAACTAAAAAATAAATATTAAAAAAATTCATTTCTATTAAAATGTGAGGTAACTTTCAGAGATTGAATCAGGGAAGGAGATTACACCAAATAGTAATGATCCAATTGTAATTTTGATGACATCAAATTTCAGTCTAGGAAGAAAACAATGATATAAAATATTTATTTCCTATCTCCAGGGAGATCATCATCTCTGGCAGCCTTCTGCGTGATTTGCCAAAGTGGAGTACAAACCAATGACGAATCCAATGAAACTTTACAGTTGTTACAAATGAGTCAGGTAATAAATCGCCAAGCTGACTGGTTATTTCACATGCACTGGGGCTATAACATGGGGTCCTCGAGGAAAATATGTTGATGTTGTTGAAGGAGTATATATTTCTTTAAATGTCAGAGCCTGGGTTTGAAATAATGACCTTGATGTACACTTGTCACACAAAGGAAAAAAGATTTCTTGAATTCCCTCACCTTGAACTTTATTTCTGGAATGAAACCTTCACATAACTCCCAGAAAGACTGTTTCCAGCTGGAAATTCATGTGGATAGCTAATAAACCAATGTGCTTTCTTATAGCCTTAAAAAATTTAATATGTACTAGGAAGAAGAGTTGGCTACCCCTCTTATTTTAAGTGGAGGGAAACTAAGTTTTTAATCCCTTAGGTCACCAATGAATGAGTCCCTCCAGGAGTCTCTTTTGATAGATAGTATCTTATTGGAAGATTGGTGAAGTGAACTAAATGTCCAGCAATAAAATTGAATAATTAACAAAAGGTCACAGATACACTATTGTAAAAATTTAAACAATTAATCTGTTAATTTCAGCATCAGAATATTTCAGTTCAAAATATTTTGGGATCTATGTTATCCACAAAATATTCTAAATTAACATCTCCAATTTGCTAAGAGTTTTTAAATGTATAGGAAACACCCTAGATTTATTTCAATTGTTCCCCCCCCCTATATATTTGCCCACAACTTGCTTGGATGGTAAAGAAACTTAAAAATCCCTTGGGAGCTTTGTATTAATTTAATAACCAAAGGCATCTCCATATTTTATTAAATATCTGACTGGATACCATTTGGCTATAGCTTTTAATTTACAAGGGGTCTGATTTTAATAATTAAAATTATTACTATACTATTAATAATAATATTACTAGCAGGAAAAGTAGATTTATTTAACCAAATATATTTTTAATGAGTAGAATTTTCACCCTAAAAAATAACTGTACATTGTCCTGAATGGTGTGATCCTATTGTTCAGTGGAGTTCTTCACTGTTACTATAAGAAATACCCAAGATAATCAACTTATAGAGAGAAAAGGTTTGACTCACAGTTTGAAAGTTTCAGTCCACAATCAGTTGGCCTTATTGCTTTTGGGTTTGTGGTGAGAAAGCACATCATGGCAGAATCATATGGTGGAGCAAAACCTATCACCTCATGGCCAGGAAGCAGAAGAGAAAGAAAAGAAGAGACCAAGGGTGCCATAATCCCTTATGAGAGCACACTTCTGACAACCCAATATCTCCTGTTAGGTCCCACTTCTTCAAGACTCAATCATCTCCCAATAGCACCGACCAGGGGACCAAGTCTTTAACACATTGACCTTCGGGAGATGTTCAAGATCTAAACTGTAGCATTCATTATCATCAATGGGTAGAAGTGGGAGGAGAACCAGCTAGAAAAGTAATAGTATAAAAAGAGAGTTTAGAGCCAAAGGATATTAAGAACAGGAATAAAGATGGAAGTCTATTGACAAGATTTGGAGAGTTCCCCATTACAGTGACAGCCCTGCCCCAACTGCTTCAAAGAACTTATGTGGCAGGATATGTGCCAGCACAGGCATGTCTTCCAGACCTGGCTTTTGCTCATCCTGGGGCTGGGATGGCTGGTAAGGCATGGACTGTCACTGAGCAGGTCAAGGATTTGCTTTGACCAAATAACCAGCTAATTTGATAGAAAAATGTCGAAGGGTTACTTGAAATTCATAAATTATTCATTCAAACTGAAGGGAACTCTAGCCTACATAAATGGCTACAAATAGATATTAGGTCTAACAATCAGGATAAAAGAGCTGTAAAATTTATTTGAAAAGTAATAAAGCTTATGCAAGTGTCCTATATTATTACTATGCCATTATTTTCCTGTACCTCCATGATTGGATTCATTTATTGTTAGAATCACATTTCCATTTGGGGCATGAAAGTTGTATTATTCTATTCTAAAAAAAATGTACATTTTCTGTCCCACAGTGATTTTTAAATTATTATTATTTTTTTTTAGCAAGCAGATAAAACCACATTACTTGCTCTTGTTAGCAGTCATGGATTTCTTATGCTTACTTCTTTATCTGCAACCAAACTAATTGGCCTCGAATCCATTCTGACAACATTTTAATTATTTACTAGTTAATAATTCTCAAAAGCAATCTCAACATTAAAATGTCTCTTAAGAGCATGTGCAGAACTCTCCAATCCCATATAATCACTTCATACAATATTCATACCAACCTAAATTTTCTCTGAGATCTTTATAAATGTATATAACATATTTTTGTATTCAGAAAATAACCTTAAAGTTCTATCACTATGTATAACATTCTTTGTGTAATAAATATGTATATTCTCCAAACACCTTTTTTTACTATAATTTTAGTTTATCTGATGTAAATTTTTAAAAATCAACACAGAATGTAATGTTTAAAAAAAAAAAAAACCTAGTCCCTACCATGTATAAAACTATACCAACCTAACACTACTCCCTGAAATAAATGCCAAGTGAATTTAAGAGTTATTCTTAAATGTATGTCAGAAGAAAATATAGTAAAAATGTGTCTCTAAATTTGGAATAAGGAAATAATTTCTAAACAAGGCAAAAAAAAAAAAAACCATAAAGGAAAATATTGGTAGGCTGGACCAATTAAAAATTTTAGTACAGCAAAAAATATCATACATTAAATTGCATGACAGAAAAGAAAACATTGCAACATACTTAAAGGAATAATAATTAATATCTAACATATAATGAATCTTTTCATATTAATAAGAAAATGCCAAATAGCCTATTAAAAAAGGCAGAAGATGGAAAGAAAAATTAATAGAAAGTTATAAATGAATGATAAAATAATATTCAGGTTCACTATTGTCTGAAAAGTGAGTATTAAAATAAGTGTAACATTTTTTGCCTGTTAGAATGTTAACAGTTAAAATATTAATTGTTTGAGTAGGAACTAATGGGTAATGTAAAATACAGAAGGGAGTAAATCTGAAAGTTAATCCCACAAAAATATATATGTGATCTTTGATTCAGTAACTTCCCCATTCTCAAGAAATACTTCTTTATTTCCACAAAAATACAAGAATGTTCATTATTAGCTATATAGGCTAATGGCCAAACTATATATATTACATGCATAACAATGGTAGCCATTGTAAGAGGGAGGTAGTGCTGCTTGTGCTGATGTGCAAAGCTCTGCAAGATTTAATACTAAATGGAAAAGCAAGTTGAGGTATGGACCATATATTATGGCCACATGTATATAAAACAAATAGTGAGGCTGGAGAGTCCAAGATCGAGACGCTAACAAATTCAGTAGCTGCTGAGGACCTTTGACATAGATGTAATCTTCCTGCTGTGTCCTTGCAGAGCAGAAGGGGCAAACAGTGTCCTTCAAGCCTGTTTGATAAAGGTACTAATCCTATTTATGATCTGATCTCCTTCCAAAGGCCCCATCTTGGTCATTAGGTTTCAACACATGAATTTTGGGAAGACACAAACATTCAGACTATGGCAGATATTCACCAAAATGTTAACATTCTCCCCTCTGGTTAAATAAGTCAGAGTGGAAAGAAGGAAGGTATTTACATTTTCTGTCCATGTATTTCTTATAGTTGATATTATTTAAATCATTTATGATAAGAATATATTTAATTATTACTAGTATCACATTTTAAGGCAAAATATGTAAACAAAAAATACAACTGATGGTATGGACCTGCCAATTGGATTGTTGGGCCTCTGGCCCTAGCTCCTTCCCAAAGTAGTTGACAAAAGACAACTGCACAGGGCTGGGGATGTGGCTCAAGCAGTAGTGCGCTCGCCTGGCATGGGCAGGGCGCTGGGTTTAATCCTCAGCACCACATACAAATAAAAGAAAGATGTTGTGTCCACTGAAAACTAAAAAATAAATATTAAAACAATTCTCTCTCTCTCTTAAAAAAAGAACTACATAGGAAATATATATATGTATATACAACATACACACGTATATGTATGTGTATATATCAAGTATGGTGAGGACTGATTACATACCACCACTTTTCGCTCAATCTGGAGATGCTTCCACATTTTAGTGAAATAAATAGTTGAGAACAGGTCCTTCAAATATATATATATATATATATATATATATATATATATATATATATGTGTGTGTGTGTGTGTGTGTGTGTGTGTGTGTGTGTATAATATATACTCTCTCTGTATGTATCTCACATACATATGCCCCAAAACACATGTTTATTTATTCCCCAGGTGTTTGTTGACTATGAACCTAATTATAATGCTGTTGTAAGCATAAAGTGGTGTCACTTTATCATTACCCTAAGTAGGTAAAATATGCATTTTCTTAAATTTTCTGGGACATGATGCTAGCTATTAGGACAGTGATGGTCTGCTGCAGTTTTTGATGATGAATGATTTCAAGGAATTTAAGATAAGCTGTCCCCACCTGCCTCAGTCTCCAACTGCTTAGAGGGAGCTGAAAAAAGCAGGTGTTGGGGTGAGGGAGCGTCGAGGAGCTACCTATACAAATGTGTGTGTAGTATTTTATTTAGAGACAGGGTCTCACTGAGTTGCTTAGTGCCTCACTTTTGCTGAGGCTGGCTTTGAACTCATGATCCTCCTGCCTCAGCTTCCCAAGCTGCTGGGATTACAGGTGTGTGCCACTGCACCTGGCTTACTACCATGCTCAGCTTAATTTGGGAGATTTTAAAAAAAGAGTTCCAGAGACCATGTTAGTAATGGTTGTACAACAATGTGAATGTATTTAATATCACTGAACTATACACTTTAAAACTGGTAAAATAGGGGTTGGTGATATAGTTCAGTGGCAGAATGTTACCTAGACCATGGAAGGCCTTGGGCTCAATCCCTAGCACAAACAAGCAAACAACAAAACAAAATTAAAAATACAACACACATAATGGTACATTGTATGTTATGTGTATTCTACCACAATTTTATAAAAAAAAAATTTCAACAACAACAACAAAAAGAAGAGGATATGAATTTTTACATTTAATTCTCACTGGAGTATCCAAAGACCCTGGGGGCGCCATATTTTTGGGTCGTGGAGGTTGAAGATGATGGTAACCTGACCTTTTGTGTCTCATGATCTATCATTCTTCTCGGTTCCCAGAGAAGGAAGGAACAATGGCAACTTGTGAAATGTGTGAAGAGCAGAAGGATAACAAAGGAAAAGGGGGAAAAAAGCAAAAATCAATACAGAAAAACAAAAAATGATGTTCATTCATCACACAGGATCACCATCTTCCGTATTTTTCCCTGAACAGATAAGTATGTCAAATACCCCTCATTCACAAAAGACAGATGATGATGGCTTGAACCTGTTTGAAAGACCAGTCCCCACTTTGAACTGCAGAGGATGATGACCAAATCCAGTGCAGCTACTCTCTAAAAACTGTTTCCCAGTGTTGGCCTTTGTGGTTTATGTCCAATGGGGCAAGTTTTACAATTAAAGAGACTGATGGGAAGATGGAATACAAATAGCATCTTTTGTGCAAAGGGAGAGGATTCAATTTCTGGGCCTAAATATTAGAAAAAAAAATCACCTGAGTTCCAGTGCTGGGATGCTACGGGAAGATCTGCAGGGAGAGGGTTCAGAACCAAGCCTGGTCCTCTAGTGAGGGCTCTGCTTGCTAAGCAGAGGCCAGTTCATTGAAATGCCACCTTCTCTTACCTGATGATTTACAAGAATCATCCAAATGACACTTCTAGGTCTTCTTTCCCTCTGTTTCTTCCAAAGCAAAACCTGTTCTCCCTAAAGAACATTCTGAACCTACCGACCTTGAATGATTCTAGTTTCCCTGAATGGTTGCTGCTTTCTTTTGGCTGAACCAGGAGAAAGAATGATCATGCAATTTTGCCTTTCTTTGGCATTCCCAGTGTGATAGGCACACTATTCTAGGATATCTTGTGTCTCTACAGCAGAAGAGACTATAACTATTAGTGAAGAGTTTTCAAATACAATAGGTTTTATTAAGACAGATGTCTTGAAAGGCAAGAGGTTTGGATTTTAAGAGGTCAAATTTCCTTTCTTTGGGGTTGCCCAACATGTACCAAGTCCCAGGTTTGATCCCCAGCTCCCCAGCACCACCACCAAAAAGAAAATCCTTTTTTGGATTCTATGTAGGGATAAGAACAAACTAAATTAAAAAGCCAGAAATTCAGGACTGGGTCGAATTGGAAAGACACAATATTTTGAAGATAAGACAGAATTCTGGGTATCCTGTAAAATCAGCTAATAGATTTCACTATAGACCTTAGCCATTGCTTACAGAAAGTTCTAGATAGGAGCAGATGTTTAAGAGCCAAACAAACCAGAATGTTCAAATTAAACTTAAAATAATGTGTAAGTTACTAAGAATGACCAAATGGAGAAAATTGGCAGAATAATGATATAAATCTATAAAACTTTTGTTTTATTCAGTTATTTCTGTCAAGTTTTTAAAAAATATCTTTTCTGTAACATTTTGACTCAGTCTCTGCTTCAAATTCCAGCATCGACTCATGACTTGCTCAAGAATCATCTGGCTATTAGTTCAGTGGCAACATTACTTAATTCTCTTTTTCATAAAAACAAAAGTCATCAGTTGCCTTTTTCAAATCAGAGAGATTCTCTATCATATCTGACTGAGGAATATTACTCTCATAAAAATATTTGCAGACTGTTGTGTGTTGGCACACACCCGTAATCCCATCTACTCGGGAGGCTGAGGTAGGAGGATCATAAGTTTGAGGTCAGCCTGGGCAACTGACTGAGACCCTATCTCAAATAAAGTCTTTAAAAAAGAGGAGCAGCCTGGGGATATAGATCAGTGATATAGTGCTTGCCTAGCATTCATGAGACCCTGTGTTCAATCTCTAGCACCACAAAAAAAAAAAAGGAAGAAAAAAAAATTGTATATTTTTAAGATTTTTGACCTTAGTTCACATCTAAAGTGATTTGACCAATTCATCTTAATTCCTTATATTTGGTTTTATTCTGATTGCTAACTGTATCCATTGTTAATTATTTTTATCAATATTGTCTTAAATATTTTCCATCAGCTTAATGAAAGCAATCAGTCAGACTCAAGTTAAATAGATTCACATCTTTCTTAAGAAGAAGGCCTGCTAGGTCTAGGCACTGTCGCAGAGGTTAAAGGTGCAATTTCTTGTTCTTGCTCCATGCAAATCCACATAGTCACAGCAACAGCACAAGGTAGAGGGTAAGGGGCGTGGTCTGGTTAGAAGAAGAGACCACAGCCATTGCAGGAATCAGAGAAGGCTGAAGACAGAAAGTGATCCTGGAGCTAAGTCTTCTCAAGGATGGAGAGGATTTCAATAAGCAGAGAGAGAGAAGAGAAAGGCATTTTGACTGCAGAAAATCATAAGCAAAAAAAAAAAAAGAAAAAAAGAACAGGCAGAAACCAGGGTGTGTACAGGATCAGCTAATAGCTCAGTCTGACCAGAATACAGAATATTTGTGGGGATTTGAGCAATGTTAGGAAAGGCAGGAAAAACAGGTTGAGGTTGCAGATTACCTGTAAGTGGGGTACTAAATAGACTGAGAACTCTCGGCTGAAGAGATCTCAGGAAGGGAAAACTGACATGAGACAACTCATCAGTTGCTTCATACCATGCTGGATAAGAGAAAGCTGATTGGCCATCTAATCAGAAATCAGCAGCTCCCACCCAAGTAATGAGCAGAGGAGAGATAGCTCTTCATGCTGGTGTGGGGATCTGTTGACCTGAAACACAAGCCTCTGTGGTGGAGAAATAGCACCTGACTACTAATGCCCTCTGGTCATAAAACCAATGTCCCTTGTCCCTTGTTCAAACTCTATGGTTACCAATCCTACCAAGTCACTTTTATAATGATCGTCACCTAGAAAATGACCTAAATTCTATAGCAAGACATATGAGGCCTTATACACAGATCCAAATTCAGCCTGTCCATTTCTACCTCTCTTGAGTTTCTCCCCGTAGTCAACCACTTCGGAGATGAAGCGGGTGGAATCTTACAATTGACCTGGGCTCAGGGTGTTGGAGTGACGTATTTCAACTGAGATGAGGTTGACTTGGGAGCTGTTTTTGTCAGTTTTTTTTTTTTTTTTTTGCCACTGTGACTAAAAGACCCAACCAGCACAATTGTAGAGGAGGAAAAGTTTATTTGTGGGCTCATGGTTTCAAAGGTCTCAGTCCATAGACAGCAGGCTCCATTCCTCGAGGCTCAAGATGAGGCAGGACATAATGGTGAAAGACTGTGGTGGAGGGAGGCAGCTCACATGATGATCAGGAAGCAGATACAAAATATGTATCCCGAAGCCACCCACCATTGCCCACCTCCTCCAGCCACACCCTACACTCCTTCAGTTATCACTCAGTTAATCCCATCAGGGGAATCCGTCACTGATTGGGTTAAGACTCTCATAACCCAATCATTTCTCCTCTGAGCCTTCTTGTGTTGTCTCATATGTGAGATTTGGGGGACACCTCACATCCAAACCATAACAGGAGCTACAGAACAAGGGGCCAAGGGCATGCCAAAGACCATGCCAGAAGTCAAGTCGGAATCAAATCCAACCAACGTGTCCATCCACAGGGCTGCAGAAAGTAAAGCCAAATATGGAAACCAGAGTTACCCAGGCAGACAGGCTTATTTAATATGATGTGTAGAAGGCAGATCCTGGAGAAATTCCAAGGTTCTGGAGCATTGTCCCAGGGACTTCTTTATATGGGTATATCAAAACAGCTCTTTGAGATGTTGTGAGTCTCCACTGAATTAATGTCTGTGACATCATCTGTGGGTGGGAGGGAACTGTTCATGGAAAGTGTTGTCCTTCCTAGAGTTTTTCTTCGCCCATCTCCCTTTCCTTACCATGCACACCTTCTCCCTTCACCTGCTTGTAGAGTTCTTTGTACCTTTCCTAGCCACACTTTAATGGAATGTTCTCCTTGAAGCTCTACCTGACTTTCCCTGGCAGAAAGTGGCTTTTCTCCCCTAAGTTTGCAAAGCACCTCACATATTGTCTGAGAGCCCAAGAGACCATCTTTTCCAAGCTAGAAATTGGTACATATATTTTGACAGGTATGGGGTACAGATATTTAAATGAACTCTCTTTAGGAAGATCAGGTTCGTGAACTTACCACATATAAAGCATTCTATCACAGTATTTAGCATCTTGCATCCCTGAATCAGTTTTACACTTCTGAAATACAGGAACCATTTCTCATCTTTGTAACTATTCCTGCATCAGCAACATGCTCAACAGGTGACAGATTCTTGGCTTTCCAGATGGTAAACATTTGTGGAACAAATTATCCATTAGTTTTAAAAAGAATTATAATTAGATTATTTCATTTCCCAGTTTATATTCAATATTATATCTAATCCACAAAATAACACTTTTAACTAAAAATAATAATTCTCTCAAAATTGGTTTTGTCACGGTGTTTTGAGCAGATTTCTTTTCTTTATTCATCAATAGTTTGATGCTCCTCCAATTATTTTATATATTTTTTTCTAATGGGAATCAAAGTATACAATCACTCCCCTGTATCAACCTCTGCCATTAAAAAAAAAAGTACCAACTTCTGCTAACAAGGCAAGTTACCTTTCAAAAGGCAGAGCTGGGATGGGAGAAGGAACAAAGATGAATTGGCTAAATCACTTTAAAGGTGAACTAAGGTCACAGATCTAGAAACGGGTCTCAGTGTGAGCTGCAAATACAAGAAAAGACAGCAAAAAACAAACAGTAGGGGTTGACAGCAGATGAAGTTGAGAAGAAGCAGGATCCAGTGAAATGAGAGAAGATGGTTGAGGGAGTTGGTTCAGAAATTAATGTCATGGCCCCGACTGTGTGCTGAATGCCCCTCCTTTGAGGTGTTTAATGTGTGGTAAGTGGGAAGGCTGTGGCAACAGAAAGGAGCTCTGCAGGGCTGCACCATCATCCCAGTGCACCTGAAATTATCTTTGGGCTGTTCTTCCCCTTCACAGAATCTACAGGATGCACCAGGCAGTGCATCAATAATTATTGCTTAGCTGTCTGAATCGTTGGTTGGAAGCCAGTGTGGGCTACTTTCCTCCTGATGCTGCTTTTAATGATTTAAGGAACCAAGTCCTAGAATGCCACTATATTACTTAGGAATCAGTTCAGCAGCTAGAACCAAGGACAAAATAATCATTGTTAAAATAAGAAAGGTTTGTATTTCTCTGGAACAATAGGAGTGAACAGCCTGTGATAGATATGGAGGTTTCCTGGAAGTGGGGACCCAGGTTATTTCTACCCATATTGTTCCTCAACACACCACCTTTGTCTCACATTAGTGGCTCTATTTCCCTGCATTGAATTCATATTCTACCTGAAAAAAAAAAAGAAGAAGAACAGGGATGTGTACATTTCTTTCATTTTGAAGACAAAACCTAGAGGTTGTATCTATCCCTTCTGCTGACATTTTACTGGTCAGAATCTAGTCACATGCCTTGCCCACCTTTCAGGGCAGCTGAGAAATGTGTCCCTCTGCAGAATAGCTCACAGAAAATGAGAACAGATGACAGAGGGCCTTGGTCTCTGCCATGAAGTGTTTGGGTTCTCTCCTGGGTCCACGCTGTATCTAGTACAGCTTATGTCTACACAGAGCTAAAATCACTTAAGAGAATGAGGGAAAAGGTCTGGATGCTGTGGACCTCTGGCCTATGTAGGGTTGTCCATTTCCCAAAGCAGACACCATGGTCCAGGGATAAAGGGAGGCTAATAAATTTGGAGAAAGCCTGGGTTATACAAAATAAGAAAGGTTGGGTTTATCCCATAGACTCAGAAGCACAAAAGGTACCACTAAACTTTATAAATTTCCAAGAGGAATCATATGTGACCTTAGAACCATTTTCCCCCCTCTAATGCATATTTTGCTAAAGACCATCTCATGAGAGAGGTGTTCTACAGAGCCTAAGTAGATGGATACCACTCTGAGTGTTTAACCAGAGTCCCCTCCCTATTCCTTCTCCAGGGTCTAAGTTTTATATCTTCATTATAAAATGTTAAGTTTACTGCTCCTTTTAAAAAGTTTATGTCCTTTCATTTTCTGTTTTTTTTTTCCATAAGATTCATATTGACTTAACTAGATCATTTGTATTGCACTACTTGTTTTGAGAGATTTTTCCAGATTTTTATTTTATTTTATTTAAAAATAGGGTCTCCCTTTTTAATATTGTTATTTCATAAATACCATATAGTATAATTTCAAATCTAATGATATTAAGCAGAAAATTTTTGTAATTAGTTCCTTTCTGTTCTATGAATTTTCTGTACAAAACAGAATGAAATAATCTTCTTATCAGATAGCTCCCAATACCAGAGCAGGTTCTGAGAACTCTAGGCAACAATATGATCAAATTGCATATACAGAAGAGTAGAAGTGAGGCTTAGAAAAGAACCTAATTGGCTACAACTTAATTCATCAGCCAGCTTTAACTGATTGGCTGTGGGGTTTCCTGTGACTTACCAAAGCTCAGTTTCTCTGATTAAACTCCATATTTATTGGGTCCATTGGGCCTAGTGCAGGACGCTAGTCCAAATCAATGGCTCCTTATAATTTTATTTGACAGAAACTACTTGGTGGTAGACACAGCAAATAGAGGTAAATGAAGAAAGACCTGGCATGAAATCCAGAGGACCTGACTTAGCAGAAAAGCAAAGAGAATTCTCAGATGTCAGCTGTGAAGGTTATGAGGCTGTAAGGCTGGTCTCTGGAAAAGCTACTGTAGAGGGGGGTAAAATGAGATAAAGATTGGAAAAACTTGAAGATATGATACATTATGAGAATAGAGAACAGAAAATTAGCAACTGCAGAAATAACAGAAAGCTGTCCAAGAAAGACAGAGATCAAATATTAAGCAAACAAAAACATCTTGAGATTGTAAGTAACTGATGCAACATTAAAAAAATAAATAAAAAATATAAAAGACTATCCATTTGACCTTGTAGTTAGGAACATTTTATTTTAATTAGCCCATGGATGTTTCCAGTGGACTCCAAGAAAAGAAAGTAATCCTAGCCCTCAGCACAGCATAAAACAGTAAAAACAATGTAAAGCATAATTGATTTTTAGCTTTTAGGGTCAACTATGCACTCAACAGAGAAGACTTTGTCGCCATAGAAGCAAATATAAATGTCAATTTCAACAACAATGTAAAAGTAAAAAGATTTTTCCAGAATGTGGATGAAGCGAGGAAGAGAGAAAATAACATAGAAAAGATAAAGTATCTTTATTTTATGAAATGGACAATTAGGGGATCCTGTACAAAGTTGACATAACAAGAAATAGAAATTTTAGAATATTAAAGTTTCAAGGTAACTAATGGAACTAAAATAAAATAATAAAATTAGGAGGAAGATGGGAGAAAACAATTTAACATAAGCTAAATATTCAACATTCTTGTGGAGGAGTCAACAGATTTAACATGTAGATAAATTTAAAAAATAAGAGAGCTTGGGTTGTGGCTCACTGGTATAGTGCTCGCCCAGCACATATGATGTGCTGGGTTGGATCCTCAGCACAACATAAAAATGAATGAATAAAATAAAGGTATTGTGTCCACTTACAACTAAAAAAATTATAAAAAATAAAGAAAAAATACAGTCATACATTGCCTAAATGACAGGTATGTTCTGAAAAATGAATCATTAAAGATTTTGTCGTTATTTGAACAGCGTAGTGTGAACCCACATAAACTTAGATGGCAAAGCTTACACACACCTAGGCTATATGGTATTATGTATCATAGCCGATTGCTCCTAGGGCCATGATGGACAAAATTAAGCACAAGAGAAAATGATGCAACAGGAAGTTGTAGTAAATATAAGATGTGAGGCTGCTGCTGGTGTAAGAGGGCATACCATCCTATAGCAAGCTCGTTTTGTAATAAGTAGGAGTATGCTCTAAAATAACAAAAAGTATACTACAGTAAGTACATAAATCAGTAACAGTCATTAGTTATCATTAGCAAGTATTATGTACTCTATATAATTGTGTGAGCAGCACATAGATTTATACCAGCCTCACCACAGATGCGTGACTGATGTGTTGCACTGTGACATGAAGATGGCTGAGAGGTCACTAGGAAGTTTTCAGCTCTGTTATAATCTTATGGACCCTCCATCAAATATGCAGTCCATTGCTGACCAAAATGTTGTCATACAATGGGTGATTATATAAACGCTTTAGATATCTGGATGCACCCAGAGAACTAAAAGTAGAAACAATTAAAAGAGCTTCCTTCTTGGAAGTGGGGTTGTGGCCGGGGAGGGAAGGACTATAGTATTGCCTTACACTAGAAGTGCTTTTCATCATTTTTCACATGTAAAAGAGAGTCCTGGTCCCAAAGTGATGGCTCCTCTGAGAGCCGTGGCCCTTATTTAAGATGCCAATGGCTGTTGATGCTTCACAGGAGTTCCCTGAGACCTTTAGCATTCCAAATTAATTCAGTTGTCAGAAGCAGTCAAGAAAGGCACCCTTTGCAAATGGGTGAGGAATGAAGGGCTCACAGAGAGAAGAGTGTGGCAATCTAAGACAAAACACTGAGCACCCCATCTCTAGGAGCCAATTTTGTTTCCTTCAAACCAATCCATGCCTTGACTCTTCTTTTAATTGAGACTCTAGCTCTTTTCCTCTTAGTTTGGTTGTCTTTAAAATGGTTAATTTCTCAAGCATTTGGCCCTGATCCATTTTTCTGGAACTTGTCCATCCAAATTGCTTGGGTCCATGAACTTGGTCTCCTAGGAATGAACAATCCTACTCAAACCTTCTCATCTTACACCCACGCCTCAGTACATCCATCAGCACCACAGTTTCCTTTCTTCTGCAAAGGATAAAAGGAGATGTTGAACAATGTTTGGGTCCCTTGTTCAGGGTATAGCATGGTCCTCAGGAGCCTCATTCCCCTTCATCTCTCTTGGCAGATGAATCATTTATCTATGAAGTGACCCAATAGCTATTCTAGTGCCTGCCTTCCCCATAGTGCATCTTCCAGATGCTATGCGAATTCTCTTCCTCCTTGCTTGCTTCCTCTTTTATCTTAAAATGTAGCATGAGTCCAGCTTTCACTCTATTTTCCCACAAGCAGGTCTTCTGTCTTAGTAATGATCATTTTCCTGCTTCCCCCTGGGCCTGAACACCCTCCTCTTTCTCCTTCTGGTCATCCCATTGCTGGGCCACTCTTACTGCTGAGTTCTTAAGCATCATCCCCACAAAAAGATGTAAATAGCATTTAGGCAAAGAGAAGAGATGTCAAAAGACAAGGCATGATTAATTGCCAGATGTACTGTGCAGACAATAATTGCCATAGGAGGTCAGAGGAGACTCTCTGAGAGCATGCTAATGAGCCATCTCTTTTTCACACCAGCAACTGTCTCACTTGTCAGTTGTCTCTTTAATCACTGAAGTGGTTCTCAAAGTGTGGTTCCCAGACCAGCAACCTCAGCATCTCCTTGTTAGAATTTGTTAGAAATGCAAATACTTTGGTCCCACCTCAGAACTGCTGAATTTCTGGGCTTAGTAAGGTCCAACAGCCTGTGTTTAAAGAAGGCTTCCAGAAGATTCTAAAAACACTTGTGCTTGAAAACCTTGGCATAAGTTTGTAAACGCCAGCATAAACCCTTTTTTAAAAAAAAAATTGTTTTAGTCATCAATAGATTTTTAAAAATATTTTTATATTTTAGTTGTAGATGGACACAATATCTTTATTTTATTTTTATGTGATACTGAGGATTGAACCCAGGGCCTCACACATGCCAGGCAAGCACTCTACCCCTGAACACAACCCCAGCCCCCAGCATAAACTCTTATTTGCAAATACTGGTTTGAAATAAAAAGAGTCACAATGATTTCTGTGAGCTAAAATAAGCAATGAAGGGGCTGGGGTTCTGGCTCAAGTGGTGGCGCACTCACCTAGCAGGCGGGAGGCACTGGGTTCGATTCTCAGCACCACATAAATGTAAGATAAAGATATTGTGTCCACCTAAAAAAAACTAAAAAAATAAATATTTAAAATAAAATAAAATAAGCAATGAATTATTTAACTTCTCACAGCTTACAGATCTGTATTTTATATCTATCACAAGCTTCTCTTTCCTCTCAAAAGTGACCACTTCCCAAGACCTAAAGATACCCAT
Organism: Urocitellus parryii; assembly: GCF_045843805.1. Classification (NCBI taxonomy): domain Eukaryota; kingdom Metazoa; phylum Chordata; class Mammalia; order Rodentia; family Sciuridae; genus Urocitellus; species Urocitellus parryii. The sequence goes on from NC_135539.1 coordinate 99,312,491, forward strand.
TGCTCTTTCTCTTGCTGCTTTCTACAGGGAATGCCCTTCCCATATCTCTAGTGTTTGAGGACAAAACCTCATGTTGACTCTTTAAAGACAATAAACATTAGAGGTAGACAAAACCCTACTTCCTCTCAGAAGCTTCTCATTGTTTCATTCTTCGTGAAGAATGAGAATAACAGCAATTAGAGACAGCTTGGCCCACACCGAGCACCACCCCAAGGTCTTTACATGGGTGCTCTCGTAATCCTCATAACAACCCTATGAGGTAGGTCCTGGGAACCTTCTTCATTCATAGGAAGAAAGACTTGGAATGGCTTAGTTTTCCCCAAGATCATATTGCTGGAAGGTGGCAGATTGAAGACCAGCTTGATTCCAAAGCTGATGATCTCCACTGCTAAACTGAGAGCTCGTTATCATCCACTTAGTCGTAGGTGGCTTTGGAAGTAACTGTTCACTTCCTCTAATATAGAGTATTGGCCTCTCTTCAAATAACCGCTAGGCAGATCAAGAGCAAATCAGGCATCCCTCTCAAGTTTGGGTTCTTCCCATCCCCTCAGTACCTGTGCTTTCCAGTAAGTGTTTGAGAAATGAACAAATGGAGGAGACAGGACTTGTTTCCCCACCCTTGCCCTCTTCCATGGGATTAGAGAAGTTTCATCAGGGATCATTTGTGCTTCCAGAGGAAAGAGTGGCAAGAATGTGGTAGGGCACTTGGCCTTCTGCAGACATCTCACCCTATTACAGAATGGGGTTCACTAACTCCCCAGGGCTGAATCCTTCACTGTTCTCTGTGTGCTTGCATTATGGGTCCCCAAGGGCAGGACAGAGATGTATTTATTTCTCCTGATCTCATCTCACTCTTGTACCCCAATTTCTTGATCCTCTCATAAGTTCATATTTTTTCTTTACATCCATCCTTCCAGTTAAGCATGTAACTGTGTAGAGAATATGGAAGACAATTTTTGGATGCATACTGGATTCAGTGACTGAGTTAGGGAACTATATTAGACAGGATTCACCAAGAGAAACAACCAACAGGGTGTATATATGCTTGTGTATTGTGTGTGCATGTAGAGAAAGAGAATTATTATAAGAATTGGCTCACATAGTTATTGGGCTGGCAAGTTCAAAATCTGCAGAGTAGGCCTGCAGGTTAGAGACCCAGGAGAGCTCGTATTTTGGTTTCAGTCCAAAGGCAAACTATTTTGAAAGAACTGATGTTACAGATTATGTACAAAGGCAGGCTGCTGGAAAATTCTTTCTTGCTTGGGGGGAAGCTGATCTTTTTGTTCTATTCAGGATTTCAACTTTACTGGATGAAGCCTATTATATTATGGAGGACAATCTACTCTATTCACCAATTTAAACATTAACATCTTCTAGAAAACTCTCACAGAAACACCCAGAATAATGTTTGACTAGGTATCTGGGCACCCCATGCTAAGTTGACAAATAAAAGTAAGTGTCACAGGACTATCCAAGCTGGAACAGAAAAGTCTGGCAAGTAGAATTAATAGCTGTTCTTGTTTAGAAAGGCTGGGCCCATCTTGTTCACTTTTTTTTTTTTCTCATTGCCTAGTAGGGTCCATAGCACATGACAAGTGAGAAATAAATATTGGTTGAATGAATGAAATACGTATTAGTCAAAAATGAAGGAAAGCCTCCTGACGTCTACCAGAGAGACATGTAAGAAATACTTTTAATGTTTCCCCTTTCATGACTCCATGAAAGGAACAGTCTCTGGCCCTGAGATCCAACTTGCATCTCCCTAAGTGCTAGTGAGACCTAAAGAAATGAATGGAGAAATCCAAAGAGATTCGCTGTAGGCTGCACCATGCAAAATTAAGGCAAGAAACTTTTCTACTACCCTTTTATACCTTTGTAACTCATCAAATCAGGTGCCACTATCCAAAGTTGAGTTTTATTCAGTAATTTGGAGAAGATTCTCAAACATATTTTACAATGCACAGTGGTGACCTAATCTGTTAGCTTTAGAGAGATATAGAGAGATTTATCGATTGACTAGTTCCCCTTCCTGAATCCCATCGCCACAGGATATGACAAACAATTAACCTCCCAACCGCAGGAAGCTGATTCATTGCTTAAAGCAGTTAATTTAAAATAATGGTAATAATCACCTGGCCTGAATCTCACCAGCAGAGATTCTGTAAACCTGGAATGAATCTGCATTTTACCTAGCAGGAAAATTTCTCATTTACCAGGAGATGCTCATATTGCTCCTATACAAAGTGAAGGGGATACCCACACACTCATGGCCCTGATTTACACAAAGGAGAACACTCGATAACTTTAAGGGATCAACTTAATTAACAAAGAAAATGTTCCCATATCCTGGGGAATTTGGCATTACTTGGTACTCTCTGTTATACTTTTATTGTTAATGGCCATTGATGATAATATCTTTCATTTGGATAGGCTTCACTGTTCCTGAAGCACCATTGTTTACCCATCACCTTTTCTGATTCTTTAGGCACCCTTCATGAGGCAGGATCTTGGAACTTTGCCTGTTTCTAAGCTCCTATTGGTTTCAGTCATAATGGTCTCATCATTTTCTACTGCTCCTTTAGGCTCTTTGGTGGTTCCTGGTTTGTGTGAGGCATTGAGAGTACCCTGGCCTCACTTCTTCAACTCTCTAAGACACTTGAGTTTCATTACTCCAGGCATCTGGAGCTTTCCCTTAGATCTTCCTCCAGAACTCATCTGTGCCCTTGATTTGAAGGTCATCTTTGTCCTGCCCAGATGGCAGACAGTACTCTCAAAAAAACAAAACAAAACAAAACAAAAACTGAAAAGTCTCTTAACAGGAAATAGCATTTTTTATTAGCAGAGAACACAGCTGTCCCATCTTTTGTTTTCATGTGCCAATTTGCCTGGGAAAGTCCTGCTTTAAGCCTGGTTTCCCAGTATAATTATTAATAGCTCCCCCTTTCACTCTCAGAAGTGTCCTGGATTGGACAATAAATTAGGTGACCATCCTACTCGTTTGACATATCTCCCCAGGAACCCAGCTTATGTGTTTTAGAATAACCGATGGCATTTGATGCTTGTCAACATTGGTTAGGCAGCAGAATTACCCAGGGATCTTGTTAAAAATAGATTTAAACCCCCTTTGACTCCCCCTCTCCCCCCCCAAAAAAAAAACTATAGCAACAGCAGTTTGGGAGTAGAGCTGAAGAATCTGTATTCTGAGAAAGTTCCCAAGTGATTCTCATCATGTTTTTCCAAAGACACAAGTTTGGGGCCTACTCTTCAATGAGCACACAGCTTAATCTCTCTGAATCTGTGTTCATCTGTGGGGGTAGGCAAGCTGCTCTAAAAAGCACCCTGAGAATCTTAGTGGTGTAAAACAGTTGTAGGTTTGCTTCTTATCCATGTCTCAGATAAGTACAGAATGGAAGAGTATTCTGTCTCTGGAGATTCAGGTCCAGACTTGTTCCATGAGGTTTCATTATTCCCTCAGAATTCTCTGCTAGCTCCTCTAAACCAAGATGGAAAATGAAGGGAAAGAATGGTATGGAGGATTTTCCAAAGTTTTATGGGTCAGTCCTGGAATGGCATACATAATATTCAGGCATAGTTCACTGGACAAATATCATTGATATGGCTGACCATGGATAGCCACAAGGAAAGATAGAAAACGTCTTTTAGCTGTGTGCTAGGAGGAAAATGAACGGTTGGATGAAAAAATTATTCAATTCTCCTCATCAATCATTCCTTTTGGTCATCAAAGCTTTGTTTTAACACTTAACCTCAGCAAACGACAGGAGACAACCAAAGCCCCTCAAAGCCCTTGCCTACCCAGTACATGCACCCAGTTTAAGTCTAAGTTCTCCAAGGAATGCAGGTTCTTCTCCATCAAGCCCAGATATGGCCCCTTCTAGTGTTGGAGATCTGTGACTGCTACTCCATGTCACTGCCCCATATATACCCAATATAAAATGAATTAAGGAAGTATCATCAAAAGCTACTTTCATTTAGAAAGGATTAGAAGAGAGACATATAATATAAGCCCATTGCTATGTAGTCGTTAAGAAGGTTACTCCCCTAAAATAAGAGTACTTTTAGACCCTAATTGTGCTCATTGTTCTTCATTGTCTATAGCCACAATTCTGCCCTTTGTGGTGTTTTTGTTTTTGAAGTCAACAATCTCTCTGTCTGAAGGGAGCACTGGGGTACATGTCTTCCTTGGAGGTGGTATAGGAATGAAACAAGTTTGGAAGCCAGTTGCTGTTTTACGTCTTGGAGAATTCAGACTCATGCTTTCTTTGGCAAAACAATTCGTTCACACTTCATAGGTTTCTGGTGTGCCTGCCACCAGTCATTGCCAATAGTCACACCCAGTGCTCTTTCCTAGACATGATCCTCAAACCTGGATTGATTGATTGATTGATTGATGTATTTATTTCCTCTTTACCTCAATGATTTGTATTCTCTCTTTCTCTCTCCCTCTCTCACTCTCCAATCCCATCCTCTCAATAGTGGCTACCTGAAAGTCATCTGAAACATATTGAAAAAAGACTGGTGTTTCAGCCCATTTTGTGTTGCTATAACAAATTCTACAGACTAGGAAACTTATAAAGAAAAGAAATTTATTTCTTACAATTCTGGAAGCTGAGAAGTCCAACATCAAAGGGTTCACAAATGGCAAAGGTCTCTTTGCACTACATCATCCCAGGGCAGAAGGAAAAAGGGCAAGAGAACATGAGAGTGAGAGAGCAAGGGGGGTTAGAACTTACTTTTCTAATAACCCACTCTTAATAATAATGAATCCACTCTCATGATAGCATCATAAATCCATTCATGATGACAGAACCCTCATGACCTAATCACTTCTTATTAGGCCCTTACCCTATTGCATTAGAGATAAGTTCCCCACACATGAATTTTAGGGGACTGGTTCAAGCCATAGCGGGTATACACTTAATCTGACTTTTGTCAAAGAGCTAAGTTACTATTCAGTTGGGGAATGTTACTAGATCTTTGTCACTCAAGACCTGCTTAAAATCTTACTCTTGGGGGCCAAGAAGAAGTTAGTTTTTCCTGCTCTGATGCCCCCAATTCCTGGACTCTTTCTCTAATTTTCTGTGATTGCTTGAAAACTGGCTAGTTCAGCCCTGAGTTTATCTTGTTATTAGTGGTGGTTTGGCCCATATTTGTCAAAGAGAGACAATAATGGCCACTCTCTCACTAATACTGATGTATTCCAACTACTTCCTTTGGAGCTACAGAAGCTTGGCTACAACTGTTCCAGCTCCTTTTGAATCCTCCTTCAGCTCCTCTAGCTAATGAGCCAGGTGAATGATTAACTTGGTAATGAAAGGTTCCAGTTTCTCGTGCAAGTCATGCATTTTCAAAGATGAAGGCTTAAAAGAAGTACAGTACCCATGCGGATTCTACCCTGTCCTTGGGGTCCCAGCTTCTCCTCGTGGGTTCCATGTTGTCTTGGTTCTTCCCCACTTCTTATTCATCTTTTCTTCTTGTGTTAGTTATCTTTTGCTGGGTAACAAAGACCCCCCAATTAACATCCTATGATAATAAAATTTAGTATCTCATATTGTTCTGAGGGTCAACAACTTGAAAGAGACTTGGCCAGCGTGATTTTGGCTCAAGGTATCTCATGAGGGCTCCAGTTGTTGGACAGAATTGCAGACTTACCTCGGCATGGTTTCTCACTGTTGTTGGCCATAGATTTCAGTTCACACAAGGGGCTCCCCAAAGGGTTTCTCTAAGTGGATAGGTGAGAACTACACAGGAATGCAATGCCAAGAGGGCAGGAATCATTGGGACTATCTTACAGGCTAGATGCTACATTTCCCTACTGCTTTCCCTGCTGACTTTGCAACCTAGCAGGAGAAACAAAAAATGCAATCACCATTAATTATTTAACCAGCTCCTATAATTTCATAAGATCAAGTCCCTTAAAAAATTGCTTAATATATATGGCTCCTAGTGGTTCTGTCTCTGATTTAACCCCATCTGATGCAGACACCTACTTACAAGGTTCTTTTAAAAATTAACTGATGATGGACATTCTTATATCTGTAAATAATTACTATGACTAGACTCTAACCAATACCTATAGCCATATCTGTGGGGAAATGCATAGAAGGTTCCAAATTGGGAGGCTAGGAACACACCTTTTCTAAGGGATCTCAATTCCTGAACTGCTTGGCCATGGGATTAGGGGAATTAGGGCCAGATCTTGGCCTGTTGAGTTATGGGACTCCTGGCTTATTCCAACAGAGTCCATAGAAATACTTCCTTTGGCCGAGCTAGTTTCCAGGTACTTGATTTTTTCCCCCTGAATTTCTACCATTTGAAAAATAGGACATGAAAATCCTAGAAACTCAGAACTGGCAGAGACTTGTGAAATCTAGTTCCACATACACTCTGGTTTTGAGGTCCACAAGGTTCAGACAAGTCAAGTAATGGGCCAAATTTGATGTTAATGCTCAAGAGGGAAAACAATATGGAGTTTCCTCAAAAAATTAAAAATAGAACTACCATATGATCCAGCAATCCCATTTCTGGGCACTTATCCAAAGAATTGATTTTTTTTTTTTTCAGTGCTGGGGATTGACATCCAAAGAATAGAAAGCAGTATCTTGAGAAGATATATGTACTACAATGCTCATTGCAGCACATTCAGATAGGCAAAAGATGGAGACAATCAATCTAAATGTTCATCAACAAAAGAAAGAAAAGATTGTTTATATACACAGTGGAGTATTATTCAGCCTTTAAGAAGAAGGAAACACCAGGCATGGTGGCACATGCCTATAATCCCAGTGGCTCAGGAGTCTCAGGCAAGAGAATCACAAATTTGAGGCCAACCTCAGCAACATAGCAACATACTCTGTCTCAAAGTAAAAAATGTGAAGAACTGGGGATGTAAATCAGTAATAGAGCACCCCTGAGTTCAATCTCTACTATTGAGATATAACCCTTTTATATTTTGAGACAGGATCTCACTAATTTGAAATCTGCCTCAAATCACCTAGCTAATGATAAGGCTTGCTTGGTTCAAGCTTGGCTGCTTTCTCCCTTAGAGCCATGCTCTGACCACTGTGCATCACTGCCTGGTCGTGGAATGCCTGAGGTAAGTGTGTGAAACCCCCCATCCCTCAGACCAAGAGGAGAACCTGCCTATTAAAGAATCCCAAATCAACCTGGGCCAGACCTTCCCAGTAACCACACTCCACCAAGTCCTCTCTGCCTCACTTCTTTCCCCGAGAGAATGATGAGAGGCCATGACCCATCATGAACCCACATTAAGTGGCATAAAAATTGTCAGGAAATCCTTTGTCTGACATGAATCCTTCTCACCCTGGTTGAACTCATTTCCTCTTTTGTACTTCGCAATGAAGATGGACAACAACCTGGGCCAGTGTCCTCTGTGTAAGAGGTCCTCATCTTCTTCAGGTCTTTACCAAGCTGGTCTCTCTCCTTCACGCACACAAATATACACAAACACACACACCCCTGCAGTGTCTTTCTAAACTTTTGGTTATTATGATTACTCACTTTCAAACCTGAATACAACTTGGTGTCCTCTAAGTCCTATAGGAAGTTACTATTATTTTATTTTGTGAACTCTCCCACCAAAATCTTTATTTTATTTATTTATTTTTATTTTTTTGGTACCAAGGATGAAACCCAGGGGTGCTTAACCCTTGAGCCACATTTACAACCCTTTTGTATTTTATTATTAGACAGAATCTCACTAAATTACTTAGGGCTAAATTGCTGGGGCTGACCTTGAATTTACAATCCTCCTGCCTCAACCTCCTGAGCTGCTGTGATTACAGACATGTGCCACCACACCTAGGCAAAATCTTCATTTTAGTCTTTGAACCTCGCACTGTTTTCTTCCTTTGAAAGATAGTCTTGGTTAATTTATTAAACTTAGCATTTATGATGCACCTCAGAAACATTTCCTTAACATGAAACTTCATTGAGCATTAATATTAAAAATAAAATAAACCACCAGCATATGATAAAGAAATTAATTTGTTTTCAGAGATCTGCCAGGTGGTCACGGATGTCTGGAAAATCTGAATTGATATTTCTCTTTCCATTTGGGGTCAGTTAAAATCCAGTGACATTTTTGACTTCCTGGTTGACAAGGACATCCCACTGGAAGAGGATCCTCACTCTCTGCAGCAGTGAACTTGTGACCCTAATTGCTATTCTTCCCTACAACATTACTGACTGCTATTGTTTTTCTGGAAATAACCCAGCCCTCCAAAATTCTCATTTTCTTGGTATGGTATGACCTTGGAAAGGATCTGATGAGCTTTAGGTTAATGGGAACCACAGCTAAAAGGAGGTCTTGGTAAGTTTCATATAAGTAAGCTTCCCTATTTCCCTTGAGCTTTGCAGACCAAGACTCATTGTTTTCAATCTGTGAAAAGAATCCTTCCTTTGGTGGTTTTCTCAGCATCAAAACATTCTTCTTTCTTCTCAGTGGATTGATTCCATTAGATTTATGTTTAGGTAAACTTTGGTACAATTTTGAGTCTTCTTTCTTTTTTTTTGCTCACAGGGTCATTATGTAAGACTTTTTAAGGAAGGGGAATGAGATGAATCTTTCAATCGTGATTCCTGGAAAGTAGAAATGTGAGGCAATGGAGAGTAGGCAGGGTTGGTTGCCCTGGAAGGAGACACTGAGTACTGTCAGAAGCAGATTTATTATGAAGCTGATCATGCTTGAGCTTTCAGGGCCGCTCACTCGCATTGGCTGCTTCCACATTTTGCCGAGGGACCCATTTTGTCTTCATCCATCTGTATCATATTTCTTAAAGAAGATCCTTCCTCACACCAATGTTTTAAGTTTTGGCCCTCCCCCAAGTCTAACCACTCTCATGGATTGTGCTGTGCACTAAAAATAAGAAGGAACGCCCCTGGGAGAGGGAGACTTACCTTACATAATCAGAATTGAACTCAGAACATGTGATCAAAGCCCTGAACAAGTAAGGTGGTAGGTAGGGCAGGGGAGCTATCCTAAGAACACACCAGCTTGACATGGGAGGTCAGGCCACATCCCTGGAAGTCATTATGCTCTGTATAGATGACAGCTACAATAGATGATATCCTTAATACAGAGCACTGGATTAAGGCCTTTCAGGCAAGACAGTCTCAAGCTGACCTGAGGCAGAAAAAAAGCAAGAGTAGAAGATCAGGACCTGCAGCAACCAGAAGAGAGCCTTGGATCCAGCCGGGATGGGGGATGTCCTCACACTCATCCTTTTACTCAAAGTCATCATGTTGGGTGTGGTCCCAAAATTCCTACATGATACCAAAGATGGGAGAGGCATGGCAGATGTCCTCTGCCTCCTTAAATTCTATCTAAAAAGCCCCATTCTTCCAAGTCCTGTTGTATTGGACCTCTGAATAAAATTGTCTATGGGGAAAAAAAAGTTGGATTTTTTTTTAAAGTCCCAAAATCAACAATGTCAGAGTACTTCTCTGAGAGTCTTTTAAACACAGAGGCATACTGTAGAGCTTAAGTCTATTGACGTAGATTTCTTTTCATTAAATCTCTTTTTCTAAGGTTACATTAAGAGTCCTTACTATGGAGAAACACTCAAATGTTCTACTGCCACAGTCTGGCTGGGCACAAAATAACCGAGCCACCACAAAAACTTGTAGATTCCAACAGCAACTCTTTATTCCCGAACTCTCACCGGGACTCTACACGCATGTTCTGGGGAAAAAAATCCACACCTCCACCGGGCTCTGCATCCCAAATACTCTCTGAATCCTGAGAGAACGCAACAGGAACTCAAGGAGTGGGCGCCTGAGGCAGCAGGATACTCCCTATTCCCAGCAGGATCCACCCTAAACCCGGATCCGCCCTAATCCCTGAGCAAGGTCACCTTTCATGCAATGTCACTGCAAATGACCTGGGTCCAAGGCAAGCCCATTTCCACAATGGAGAGTCCTCCCTCTAAGCAACATTGAGTAGGCTGACAAGGAAATTGCCATGCGTCATTCCTACTTAGCTATGGCTCTCAGCATTCTACAGACTATATTTCTCCAGCTTTCTGATTTCAGCCAGTGTGAAAATCTACATCAGGTTATGAGGGGACTCTTCAACATCTAAATTATTCATAATTGATAAAAATGTACAGCAATAAGTCAACAAATAAGGTTAAGAGCATCCAAAATCAAGATCGTGTGCACATTTTCTCTCTGTCCGTTCTTCTTTCCTTCTCCCCCAACACCTGCCAAAGAATTTGAGCCACCTATTTTACATCTTCCTTCTTGCCTGTAACCTTCACATATTTGCCAACATTGCCAATTCTACACTACTCACTAGGAGGTTATCGTACTATAATAATATTTCTTTTCAACCCCTGCCAATAAGCTTTTTATTTTCGTCTCTATCAAAGGCATTGAGATTTTTTCCCCCTTTCTGTTTCTAACCATGCTTCATTTTGTTTGCTTTGTAGTCTCTGGAAATAATTCTTGAGAAATAAATAAGCAACAAGAAAACACACGGAAAAATAATGAGGAAAATATGTGAACAAAAAATGAGAATGCATCTTAGAAGTGAAGCCTTGTATTTAAATATAGACTACTGATTAAGGTTTCTTTTCTTTTCTTTTTTTCTTTCTTTCTTTTTTTTTTTCTGGACAGACATTCGCTAGTAACACAGATGTGCCAAAAGACATCTCAAGTAAATATTGACTTCAGTCGACAAAGCCTGACTACTCCAGCTTTTCTGACACTAGTAAGATGCTTGCCTCCCAACGTGTGAATGAAGGTGGAAGGGTACAGAAGCAAGCAGATGTCTCCTTGGGCAGGAGAAAAATCAAACAATGGCTTGCAGAGGGAAGAACTTTCTCTTAATGCAGTGTTTCTCAAACCCAGGAAGGATTTTAGGAATTCAGATTCCTGCCCAGGTTCTGATCCTGAAAGTTTTAGGATCTTAGATTATTAAAGGAATCTTATATTATTAAAGTCCCCAGGTGATTTTGATATACAAACCTGTTTGGGGAATCCCACCTCTAAGTGTGCCTAGTACGATTGTAACTCAGCCCAGCACCTACATCAGCTGGAAGGGCCAAAGACGGAATAAGTCGTGAGAGTGCAGTAACATTATGTTCTATAAAGGAGGTCCTTCAAGGTTAGGGCTGAAGCACATGGCCACTGTGTCCATTTCTTGCATAAATAGTGGAATTTATCCTGCGGGCTGCCAATTTGGCACCTATTTGGAGCATTAAATTCACTTAGCAAGTCAGAATGGAAGGTTTGTTTTTTATTTAAAAAAAACAAAAAACACCATTTTCGTTAGGGTAAATTTCAACTGACGGTGCCCATAGCTCCTTATTGTAAACAGCTGTGATTATTCAAATACTAACAACAGCACATAACTACACCCTGTGTTTTCAACATCAAAGATCAAAGTTTCTTTTAAAATCAGTCAGTCAATCACAGTTTCCAGCTGTGGTCATAATGATACATAAATCCCTGGAGTTAGTTGGACCTGTGTTTAAGAACAGTTTCTCTTACTGATTGTGCCTCTGGACACATTGGTCTCTGTGCTCGTTAGCTTCCAGTATTCTTCTCTTGAAGTAGAGGTAACAGTAGTACCTACCATATAGAGTTACGGTGAATTATAATAGCAAAATACAGGACTCTCTAAGCCTTTGCCTGGCACTTAGCGAACAATCGAAAGTGTCAGCTATTGGAATTATTATTCTTACTTTATTTGACATGCAGCCAATACTCAAAATACATGATCATGATGACTATGGTGGAATCAACTGAGATTATTCTTACAACCCACAACCATCATCACCCCCTCCTCCAAGGATTTAAGGTCCAACAATTTGAGGTGGTGCTGTTCATTTCAGGGTCAGCTTATAGGAGACAGTTTTTGCAAAAACAACTCCGGGCAGAGAGGGAGACATCAGTTCTCCCTCAGCATAATCAAATTAATGGAAGTATTTCACAAGAAAGAGAGTCAAGGTTATGTGGATAGAAGTAACAGTTTCTCCAGCAGTCTAAACAGAGGGCAGTTTGGGAAGAAATTGATCTTCGTGGGGATGTTTGATTTCTAATACATTCAAGGCAACTAGCACAATCTGGAGAGGAAGACCTATAGAGTTTCCACCTCCTCATACAACAGCCAGATCCAATGGGACACACAGATACAGAGATGGCTCTCCACCCTTCTGCCATTAACACTGGGTAATGGAGGTTGTGGAACTGACAAGACTTCAGAGAAGATTTGGAACTGGATAACTTCTCTAGGGACAGTAGATGGGGACACTGGAAATGGGTAAGAGTGAAAGAGCAAAGGCTTTTAAAAGAAAGAAGTGAGGAGAGAGTTTAGGAACAAGAAAAGTATGCAAGATACCACCTTACTGTTGCCTGGGAAGTATCAAGGTAAGACTCTCCTGGTCAACCTGGTCAGTGAGACCTTGATCTTTGTGTGATCCAGAAACACCAAAGAACTAACTTGAGGAAAATATCAATTCTAGCCTGGCTTGGTTTCGCACACCTGTAATCCCAGCAGCTCGGGAGGCTGAGGCAGGAGGATTGTGAGTTCAAAGTCAGCCTCAGCAAAAACAAGGTGCTAAGTAACTCAGTGAGACTCTATCTTTAAATAAAATACAAAATAGGGCTGAGGATGTGGTGCAGTGGCCAAGTGCCCCTGAGTTCAATCCCTGGTTAAAAAAAAAAGATAGAAAATGCCAATTCTTCCATCTTTTTCTTCATTTTATGCAATTCTGGAATGGTTACTGGAAACCATTCATTAAAAATGTCTCATGTCTTGGGCAGAGATTGTGGCTTAGTGGTAGAGCCATATGCATTCCTATCATGTGTGAGGCACTGGGTTGGATTCTCAGCACCACATAGAAATAAGTAAATAAAATAAAGGTCCATCAACAACTAATAAAAATATTTTTTTTTTAAAAATGTCTCCTGTCTTTATTGAGGTTGAATAGGAGGCAACCCGAGAGATAGTACGTGCATTGTTTCTGATCCCTGTTTCATGGGTGCAACCCCCATGTGGACCACAGGACAGCAAGAAGAGACCATTGGTAGCCTCTCATCCCACACTGTCCCACCTCACCTCAAAAGAACTGCCCTGAGACCTGAAAGAGACAGGAAGAGACACATTTGTGGACAAAAAAGGGAGAAGCTCATATCTATCAGGAGTTAATTGGTAGTTGTTTTGATAGATGCTATAGGTCCTAGAGGCCACACAAACTGTGTAACATGCAAAGCCTTTCCAGAATTCAAATAACTAAACCTTTGGACATATTTCCAAGAGCATTTGAAAATTTTCCATTTTTGGAAAACTTGAGAATACAGACCATCACCTTGTACATTTTAGATTTTCATCCTGCCTGACATAAGCAGCTATACCAGTTAACACTCAGATCTTCATATACTAAGCTCTTGATGCTTCTGTATTACCAAGTGGAGGGGGGCAGCCTGGAATCACATAGAAGGGAGATCTCAATGCAATTGGAGCTTAACCCTCCAGTTTTAACACAATTGAATTAAAACATAAAAATTTGTTTATCACACCAATTTTTTTTTTTTTTACTTTTTTTCCCTCTAATCATTATTGGCCACCTTTGTTTACCCAAATACTCCCCAACTCCCTTCAGTGCTGAGCATGGTGCTAGATATTGTGAGATAAGGTAGAGGTGATGTTTCACAGGATGGCTGAGTGTTGGGTTTTTGAACAGGAACATGGGAGTTAGGTCAATAGGTCAACATTTATTTTATCTGGGATTTTTCTGTCCTGGAAGAAAGGTGTGGTTGGACAGGTAGGGAGTTTGTGTCGTGGTTAAATGTAAAATTTGAACTGTGGTATTCAATATAGCTTGAAATACAGGGAACCTATGCAGGTCAGCAAGCGAAGGCAGTCTTAGGCTGAAGATTGAACAGTCTTTTAGCCACCGAGGAAGACTGAAATCAAGTTGCTCCAACCCTACTGCAAGACTCAAGCCAATAGCCCTGAGATTTGCTTCATTAAAACATCTTTTCAAGTGGGACCTGCCCATGACATCCATTCTGACTCCGCAGTATCAGGCTGGTTTCTTCCCCTTGTTATTAGTACCCAGTGATAATGGGGTAATAGCTATTGGCATGCAGGACAAATTTATGAGGACCTGTGGTAGGGTGTATATGTGTGTGTGTGTGTGTGTGTGTGTGTGTGTGTGTGTGTGTGTGTTGGGGGGAGTTGCATGGGTGTGTGTCAGAGACAGAGAAAGAAGCAAGATGGTTGCCAATCTGTAGTTCTTCCCATCATAGGGCCTGAGAAAACCAGCGAATCTATAGGTCCTGCCTTGGACCTCATGGTCTTCAAAAATGTCTCATGCACATTGAGATGTTCAGTCACTTAGCTTGTGAGAAATCAAAATAGAAGACTGGTGAGGGTGGATAATAAGAAAGAAGATTTAAAAGATAAGGCTTAGGCCAAAATATGGACACCCATAATGACAAACCAAGAGAAGGTTTTGGGAAACATTTTTTCTTTTTTCTTTTTCTTTTTTTAAAATAATACATTTTGGAAACCATCTGAATGCTTAGTCTCTTGTAACCAAAGATATGTGTAGCTGGACACTCTTCAACCAAAGATTTTGGTGTCATTTAAACACTGTTCTTATACATTTTTCACAATTTATGCAAAGAATGCATTCCCCAAAGGTTTTATTCAAGTCACATGCAGCAAATCAAATCATATTTAAAATGTACTCAGGAATCTGGCTGTTTAAAGAACCCCTTATTATTTATACATCTATGTATGTGTATGTGTGTGTGTACATATATACATAGTGTGTGGGTATATAGTGAATTTATCTTGGCTGAAAATTAGATGCAGTTATGGTTTAGTAACCCATTACACTTACCATTTACTAAATTTTTAAATTGCTGTCTTTTCCAAAGATTTAATGGCTAAAAACCACTGCCCTGAATATCTGACCAATTTTCAGACAGGAAGACAGCAGTTCATTGTCATCTACTTCATGCCCACAATCATTTATTGTCAATAAGACTTCTGACACATCAAATGTCTGGCGAAAATGTGTATTATTTTTAAGAGTATAAGAGGGAGGAAAGAAAGAACTGCTTGGACTTCCCCCAGACGTCTGTGTGGGATATTGTTTGTCCGTTTTGAAGGACTCTGTGAGTGGGTGAAACAGAAAAGGGAGGGAGAAGCTGTTCAAGGCTGGTGGGAGGAGGAAGAGATTGCTAAATCTAGCTGGGAGAAACTCCACAGATCAAAGAACTGCTTTGCTGAAGCTATGCTCCTAGACCTTTCTGAATTTCTCAGCTAAACCAGACCCAAATGGACCTGTTGCTTTAATTACCCAGCTCATTGCTTCAGTTTCTCATTTTGCTTTGTCAGCAGGAACCTTAAGCACATACACACAAGCACCACCCAAATTTGTGTGCAAGAACCATCCATTTATTTTTCATCTGACACAGGCTGGCTGGGACCTTCTCTTGAATATTTCTCTGGTCATCTTGAACTTGAACTTGAACTAGTCCTTTAACTGCTCCCATCTCAAGGCCCTTTCTCACAAGACTTTCTGTTCTGTAATCATTTGTCCCAGGGCATAGATTAGCACAGTGCCAGGGAGATAAAATTGCTGCCAGAGCAGAGGTGGGACCACAGCACATCCCACCTTCACTGATTCTGCATGTTCACAGTCTCCAGGCTCATCTACATGGTCTCCTTCTGTGTGCATATTTGTTATCCATTGCAGACCACGAACCACTGCAAGGCCATGGGATGTTTAAGCTCATAATAATTGTACGACTAGAGACCCTTGGAACAAATTAATGCCAAATCTGAGGTCACATTCATATATTATGTTTAAATACACACTTAATTCAGTCTAATGACTAAACAATCCAATTGACTATTTAAAATTCTGTCTGTGGGTTTAACTATTTCTGCATGTCACCAACTGACTGTTTAGTGCCATGTTGACACCTCCAATTTTTCCTCAATGGCAGAACTGAGTCCTTCTCAAACTCAACATGTCCTTGGAGAGTTCAGGGAACCCAGAAAAGAACCCTGAGTTTATGGAAAGGGCAATAGGATGTGTGTGGGGGGTGACTTACAAGGATGATCAATTTTTAATTTTTCTCATTTTTTTTGCAATTTTTTTGGGATCATAGAGTCTAGGAATATGAAGAAAACTCCATCTATAAAGCAGGAATGAATATAATCTAAATTTCTCACTAAAGTGATTGTATTATCCCATTCCTTGCCAAATATTCATTCCATCAGTGATTTTCAGTTCAATAGATTCCCGTATGAGATTTCCATACTTCAAGCCACTTCTGCATAAGAACAGGAGCCTGATCTCATAATAATGTTATATGATCTCATATTATTCATAATAACAATGGCTACCTTTACCAAACACTTAACAAGTGCCAGACCTTGTATTATGCCCTTTTGCAAACATTATCTTGTTCAATTAATCTTATGAACAACCCTGATATCTGTATTTTTCATTCCATTTTCCTGATGAGATAACTAAGTATTAGATAGCACACATGACTTGTTTTTGTCTTCCTTGAAGGACTAACCTTCCTAAGCTTCCTCTGTAAGCTGTTAGGGTTTCTAACCCAGCTCTACCTAATCACAGGACCACAGGAATAAGCACATGTTCAAATTAGGCCAATCAGAATCTCTACTGCAAGAACCTGCATTTAGAGTGGAGATGCATCCCAGGACTCAAAAGCAGCAGGAGTGGAGTCGTCTGAACTAAGTACTTGAAAGATAGAAGAGGTTAAATATCATTGCCAAGTTTCCAGAACTGCCCTTGACCCTGTCACATGGCCAGCATTGCAACTCTTCCTTTCATTCTGTGAATGATCCTGTTTCCATCCAACAAATTCCTTTTAGGAGGGTTTATGATGTTAGCCTGAGCTAGCTTCTAATCCTTGCAACCTTCCAACGGCACCTGATGTACTGAAACAGGTTCAGTAATTGCTAGTTGATCTCAGAGCCAGTGAGAGGCAAATTTGTTATTTTTAACTCAAATCTACATGATTGCAAAAGTCCACCATAACCATGAATTATGCTGGCTCATTTACCCTGTTGCATTCACCTCATGACTTTTCTGCCAACGGCTTTGGCCAATGTCTTCCTAGTATAACACATCAACCAATATCAGTGCTAATTTCGTTTTGTTTCTTAATTTCTGCCAAAAAGCACACTAATAGTTCGACTCCTGTAATGTTGGACAAGTTACTGGTCTTGGTGTCTGTCTCTTCATTCATCTGTGACATAAAAGTGGGGAGAAGTCACATGACTACAGACTGCCTTCCAAGGAGGAAGGATGTAGGAAACTGGAGGGAAACTTTCTTTGCTGATTATGGATGACTGATGAGACAGTTGGAGGGGCTTAAAGTCACTGAAACACAGCCACACTGCTCAAACGCCTGAGGGAGGACCATCGGAAGGCTGGGCCTAGAAATGGAAGATAAATGAGCCCAATAGTTTTCAAACTTTTGTTCACTCTATAGTGTCAAAATTTTTGAGCGTGAAACTCCAATAATGTATATCATTTTTATAAATAATAAGCATTTACCACTGAATCTTCTTCATATGCTATAAAATACATCCAAAAGCAAAACAAAAGAATTCCTTAAAAACTATCAATGAAAGTTACACTATTTTGTTTCTACATCTGCACTATTACTTTGTGTACATCCTAGGATATCCACACCCATTTTAGACATCACTGAGTTAAAGGTCAAGAGAAGGTGATCCTTATAATAACATCAGATAAATTTTTTTTTGGACCATGATTTTTGCTGAGGGACTTTTTAAGGTCCACCTTCATCCTTGAGGTTTACATGTAAAAATGTGTTCGTATTAGTAATTTAGAACGTACTGTAAAGCATTAACTAATTTTTATGTATATTCTCCAGTTGGATTCTGACACTTTTAAAGGCAAGAGCTGTGTCATAGTCACTCCTATGTGTTTTCTCCAGCACAGAAAGTGGTAAAAGTCAGTGTCCAATAAACAGCTGTTTAATTCGATAGAACCCTGCTTCCTCCACAACCTTCCTTCCAGGGTTGCCAGCTCAGGTATCCACTTTCCTTCACATTGGTCAGGCCTGGGCCACCACTGGACAGTGTAGTTGAAGCCATTCTGAGCAGTTGCTGCAGGTCCCAAACCCAGCAGTTTTTGCTCTTCACTCAGCCTCTGAGTTAAGCACAAATACATAAATTTGAATATCAAGAAATTAACCTTAGGTCTCAGAAAAGGAAATCTGTTAAATAGCAATGTCACAAAATCTGTTGTGCCTTTAGATACAATCTCTGTTGGAGAAATGGGCAAGGTTTCCGATGTAAACTTTCTGATTTTACTGTGTAATGGAAGAAAAACCAATGTGTTCCTCCAGGTTCTCATTAAGTGATGAGCATGTGGTGGAAGGATCCCACTGTGGAGAATTACATTTCTCCTGTCTGTAGCTCTTTAGTCTTGACTCACTTGTGTTTTGCCATTAAGATCCTGAATTGTGCTCAGGTCAGGAAATAGTGCATATGTTTCTTGGTTTCTCTAATCCCTGGACTATATATTATCAGAGCTTATGGAGGCGGAGGTCGCATCTCACATTTTTGTGACATTATGCAATTCCGTCTTCCTTACAGTCCCACAAGAAGCCTGGGAAAATGTAACAATCTCAACCTTTTCTCCTTCCCTGAGAAGGAAGTGGAATTACATTCCTTTGCCCTGCTGTTTACCCCCACATGAGAAATACTCTCCTACAAGAGAACAATTCAGAGAATTCATAGAATTATCAGGCACTACATTTACATCTTTGGGGAGGGAAAAAAATTAATAGGATTCCCAGAGCCAGAGAGATGTAATCTATAAAACTTCAAGGACGCCCCACACATACATTTTCAAATGATGAAGTTAAGGGATAGAAGACCAAATCTTTGTCCAGGAAGAGAAAGACAAAGTAAATGCAGAGAAATTGAGGAACTAAAAATGTATTTTAATTCCTCACCCTATCTGTGATAGGGACTATTTCTTTTGAGAAGAGATGTTAGGACTGAATCTAGAAGTGTCTTTCTTTGAGGCCAGAGTCCTCAGACAGACAGCACTCTACAATTCATTCAGGTCCCCTCTCCCCTGCACAAATGCTGCCTCAGCTGTTTGTGGCGGGCACTTTCACATGCAAATGTAACGTTGGTCACTCGATGCTAATCTCAGTTGCTATTCTAGTTGCTCCTCTATCCAGGAGAGAATTGGCCAGAACACCAATACTACCCTGCAACTCGCACTGTCACGTCTCCCCTGCCACTGCACAGAAAGAGAGAGAGAGAGAGAGAGAGAGAGAGAGAGAGAGAGAGAGAGAGAGAGAAAGAAAGAAAGAAAGAAAGAAAGAAAGAAAGAAAGAAAGAAAGAAAGAAAGAAAGAAAGAAAGAAAAAGAAGAAAGTCTTGATGCATTTCCCTCTCCAACAGGGCCAATTAGTTATGGACTTTCTTCTGCCTCCATGCTATTCAAATGAAAACCAACCAAATGGAACCCCCAAATCCCCCTCCCTGAAGTTGTCTAAGAAACTCACGATACAGAAACTGAGGGAGTGTCTTTTCTGGGCTGGGTTTTTCTCTCTGAATCTTTGGACAAAAATATTACTTTAGCAGTTGTGTTCCTGGACTTTCTCTCTCTCTCTCTCTCTCTCTCTCTCTCTCTCTCTCTCTCTCTCTCGCATGAAGATATTGTATTTGTCCTCCTGACCCCAGACAGAAGAAAATGCTCGCCCTACTTACATTCTGAAATTCTCTCCTTGAGTTGGGCTTGCTTCTGATCATGGGCAGATTTGCAACATGAGATTGAGTGGTCTTCAGGGCTGTCAGCAAAATAATATCCCTCCTTTGTGAAGGCGTGACAGGCCATACAAAGAGTGCGGCCTATTTTATCTGCTCATGCTGGCTGCCAACTTTTTAAAAAACCATTTAAATATTTTCCCACAGAATATATGCTAATTGAATAAAATGTGCATAACACAGACAAGCCAAATAAAAGAGCAGAGGGGATCTCCCATAATTCCGCTACTTAAAAGAAATCACTATTCATGCTTGATGGGTATATCTTGCTTCTCTTTTTTTCTATACATAAATTTTTTCTTTTACTAAAGAAAAAAATACTGTTTTATTATTTTTTCTTTTACTAAGCAAGACTTCTGTGTATTTCTCACTGCAGATTTTTTTTTCTGAAAATTCATTTATAAAGTGTTATTTTTTTACCTGATAAGTATATCATAATTCACTTAATCAATCATCTATTCTGAGAACATATGAAAAATTTTTTTATTAGAAAAAAATGGGGGGTAAAATCTGTATTTTGAGCACATTTATGACAGTTGACAAGATTGATTACTAGCAGTAGAATTATTATCCAAAGTAAACAAAATTTTAAGTCCTTTGGCTCATCTCCAGTTTCCTTTCCAAAAAGACTACACCAATTTACAAGACCACCATCTATGTTTAGTTATTTTTAATTTCTGGCACTTATCGATAGGTACTCAACATAATATGTTCTATTATTTAGTTTTTATGTATTTACATAGATAATACATTGAGCATTTTCCCTCTTTACCATTATTCTCTTTATTATCTCATTTGTGGAAACTATTTTGTTAATACCTTTATCTAGAGTCCTCAAACTGCTCATGAAGAATTAACTATTGGGAACTGTGTACTTTTCATAAAGTTGTGTCAGAACTCTTTATATATCAGTCTAGAAGGCAATTCTCTATATTTTCCAATTCTTTTTCCTCAGTTTGCTATTTGACTCTCAATGTTTATGCATGGGGCATGTAAAATAAGTTTTCTTTTTTATAGATTTACAAAAACAATTTTTTAAGTACAGAGAAACAATAAGATAATAAGATAAATGAACTATACTCACATAAATGCCACTACCCAGAGATAACAGACATACAGAAATTTTTATCATTAATTCAATTCAAATCATTTCAGTATATATTTTCTTTTTAAATATTTCTTATTATTCTTAGAAATATCTTTCTTACTTTATAATCTCCTGCATTTTTTGGATTCCTTTTTCTATTCACAAATAAGTCTTTCATTCATCTGGAATAGTTTGGATATATACTATGAGTTAAGGGTATAACTTGATAATCTTTTAAAATTCTTTTTTTTTTTTTTCTGCCCAGTATAGTTTTATCAAAAAAACAAGTCTTTCTACGTGAATGTGGAAGGGTGAATAGAAGGAACTGCGAGTAGACCAAATAGTCCTACAAAGCAAGGAACTGTGCCAATCACAATAAAGACTGATCAGCATGAGTGGTCACATCTAATAATCAGGTTGAAGGGGGTCCAACAGCATGTGGTGAAATGCTGGGCAGGATAGACGCCAAGAGGTCAGCTGGCTGTTCACACTCCACTTTTAGCCCTCTGCCATTTCCTCCACCATCACCTTCCACCCCCTGCTGCCACCTCCTGGGAGGTAAAAATACAGACCTACTCATTAAGATCAGATGACACGAAGGCATAATGAAGTAAATATGTCTGCAAAAATGGGAGACCCAGAGACCAGGATTTGATAGACATGGGCCTGGCTAGCTGAGACACCAAGGAAGGTATCAGACGCTCTTGTCTTTGCCATCTCTGGATGATAGAGTAAAAAGCTATGGCTCCATATATGCGGAGAATTGTTAATGGTTTTAATATTATACAGCTCCCCCATTTCTACTACTAATTCTATAGTTTAATGATTTAATTTAGATGATCTTCCCCACCTTCTCTGGCTCTGCCCAAGCCTCCTTTAGAACAACCTGATTTAAGGTTCTGCAGCATCCTTCCACACTAGCCCCAGGCTGTTTGGTTGGAGATGGTGTCCAGTTCCATCTCCCTCAGATGAACATAACTTTCCTTCTCTGTTCTTGGCCTCCCTTCTGGACTTTGGTACTAACACACTACTTACTACCTGCTCTTGACCTGCCACTGGCTAGGCCTCATGCAAAGCATCCTAGACTTTTAGGAGTCAAGACTAGATGCCATGACTCACCTTTCCTCTCAATTTGTCCATTGGTGATGGTGAGATTTTTATATCAGTTAAAATAAAACCTCAAGTTTATTTTCATCTCTGTAGAAATTGACAACCATTTTTAAATGTTTTTTTTTTTTTTTCTTTTGTGATACTGTTCTGGAACCCGGGGCCTTGAGCTTGCTGGGCAAGTGTTCTATCACAGAGTTATACACCCAGCTCTTAAATGCTTAATAAAGAGTTCTCCCCAAATCTTTCAGCTAACTCTTTTCTTTCTGAAAGGAAAGTGACCACAACACTCGGAGCAACCGAAAGATCTTTATTGCAGCAGTGCAACAAAGAGAAAAGAAAGAAAGAGAGAGAGAGAGAGAGAGAGAGAGAGAGAGAGAGAGAGAGAGAGAGGAAGGAAGGAAGCGCAGAGAAAGCAAGAGAGATAGCAAGAGAGAGGGGCCTGGCAGGAGGGAGTTTTTATAGCCCAAATCTAATGGAGCCTCTGGGTCTGCAAGCTGCCTTGTTGGCCCAAGGGGGGTTGAGTGCTCAGCCTTGAGCTGGACTTGACACAAACAGGTCATAAAGGACTAGATAGAGGAGGGTTTGAGTGTGTGGGCTATCTTGCAGCCAACATCTGTTCAGCCTGCCCTGCAGACAACACAGTTCAGCCTGCTCTGCACCCAACACTTTCCTTTTTGGTTTCAAGTGTGTTCATAACTGCTCACTGAAGCACTTTTACAATGGCTGCTTTAAAATCTTTGTCAGATAATTCAATATCTCTGTCATCTCACTGCTGGTATCTATTGATTTTTTTTTTCCTCTCTTTTTTTCAGTTGAGAACTTCTTAGTTCTTGGAGTGATAAGTGATTTTTGATTGAATATTGGACATTTGGAGTATTGTGTTACGAGACTCTGATCTCACTGAAGCCTTCTGTCTGACTGTCTCAGCTGGCCTCTTCTGACCCTGCTCCACCCAGGAAGAAGGGGACACCACCCTGTTACTTCTAGGTGGGGGTAGTAGAAGTCCAGGTTCTCCCTTTGGCTTCCTTTGGCCAAATTGAGGTTGTTCTTAGTTACTGCCTGACAGGGTTAGGAATTTCTGCTCCCCACTAAGCTCCACTGGTACCCACTGACTAAGAGGCACTGTGGCTTCCACTGAGGTGAGGGGAAGTCTTTATCACTGGGCAGTGATAAAAGTCCAGAGTAGGCCTCTTCTGACACCACCCCAGGGGAGAGGGAAGGCAACCTCAGTTCCACCCAGGAAGAAGGAAGTTTCTATTTCCTACTAGATCTTTTCAAACACAATCCCGACAGGGGAGAGAAGTTGGAACACTTAATTACAGCCTGTAGGGGGTGGGAATCTGGGCTCCCTATTTGGCCTTTGCTGGCGTAGGAGGGGCAGGGCCACAGGGTTTTCTGTGATGTTGGCTGAAGTAGAGTATTTCCTGTCTGAACATCTTCTGTCTTGCTCGGCTGCCCTTTCCCTGGCCCTTTGGTCAGGAAGAACAGGCCTTTGTTAGAGGGTTTTTTTGGTTGTTGTTGTTTTCGGTCTGTACCCATTCATGATTCTGGGTTGCCAGCATCTTCAGCCCAGACTTGGGTCTGAGATATTCAAAGCAAAAAGAAAATGCAAAGAATTACCACTGGGTCATTTCTCTGCTTTTGAGCTCCTTAGCCAGTCTGCCCTCTCTATACCATTCAGTTGTATTTGTTTTTTTATACATAAGGAGAGATAAAGCAGATTCATACATATTTTAAACACACTCATGTATATGTACACATATTTATGTATTTATCTAGTTGGTTGAATTTCTACCGTGGGATCACCAAAACTCGTGCTACTTTTATCTAGTTTATTTTGTCTCAATATTTAAGTAAATGTGAGCAGTTTGTACTCGGGAAAAAAATTCTCATCAGAAAGAGTCACAATCAGCTAAAAGTAGATCATCCCTCTTTCAATGTCTAATTAGACTTGTCACTGTCAGACCTTGCTTGGTTACAAATCATCAGTAGTTCTTATAATTATACCTTCATAATGAAAGGCAGGGCTGTTCTCCCTTATGCCAGCATTTCTGAGCAATGTGAAAGCCACGTTGAAGTTCTCAGATAGGATTCATATGAAACATCATGTGTGTGTGTGTGTGTGTGTGTGTGTGTGTACATGCATATATACACATCTGTACATGGATCTCTACTTAACTAATAGAAAATGTTTAAAGTCACAGCAAATTCCTTTGGGGATCATTTTAGAAAGAAGACTAATTTGTGTCTTTATGGAAACAAAATTGAGAAATAAAAGGTAAAACTATCTCCCTCCAAAACATGCTGGATCAACATAAGCCCTGCTTAATAAAGCAGGTTGACTAGTGAAATCAGTTACTCCATCCACAATCAGGGACCGGAGATTTTTCTATTGGAATCACAGCTAAATGTATTTGAATTAAACAGTTGTTGGACTAAACCATCTGAGCTTTTCAGCTTAGTGCCATGTCCTGTCACCCAGGACTGGGCAGGGAGTGCAAGGAGAGCAGTGCCAATAAGCAGTGACACAGCTTCAAAGAAAAAGACATAAGCAAAGAAAAAGTCTCCAAGACTAAACCTGGTGTCCTCAAAACTGACTCGCCAGCCTTCATCATGAGAGTCATCAGCCTCCGAGTTGCAGTGGGAGGATTCCCCACCATCTGTCAGTCACTTGGGAGTCTCTGCTCTGCAAGGGAGGGAGGAAACAGAGAAGTCAACACAAGCCCTTCTCTGATCGTGGCAATGACAGCTTCATCATATTTGTAAAGAGCTTTGAGAGCATTGAGGAAATCAGACTTTCCCCCGTGTGGCAGATGGATCCTGTTTCAGAACTTGACAATTCTAAATCTAACTTCACACAGGACTTGCAGAGCGAATAACATGTGGGAGGCCACATCTAATGTCTCCCTCGATGCAGTCTCTTTAATTCATCCTCACTCACTCAGACACCCACTAGCCCATGCAAGCACACTCTTACATTCACAAAATTAGCTCAGGAAACTCTATCCTCATTCTCCACCCCAACACCACCACCCTGCTTATCCCCCAAATGCTGCTGTTTCTGTCTCGAGGCAGCCAATGTAGCCTGGCCCCATAGACTTAAGGTTTGCCAGGCTGCAGTGTGAGGAGGAAGAGTGCAATGCTAAGAAGTCCTTTGTGGTCCATCCTGTTCTGTGATTCTGTGACCTAATGACCTGAAGGAAAGAGCTAGAGAAAGCTGTCATGTGTGGCCATGCTGCAGGTGACATTCTATTTCTACCAACCTGAATTTTGGTTTTCTTTTCTCACTATCTTTACTTCTTTCTCCCTTTTTCCCCTGAAAAAAAAGGATTTTTCAGAGGAAATCCCTTCTGGTAGACATGCTGGTCAAACTAAGGCTGAAGAAATGGCCCCCGAGATGGCTTCTAAAGGGTGATGCTGATGGCCACTGCCCAGTGAGCTCTTCCTGTGTGCCAGTCCTTGTTCTGTGTGCTTTACACATATTGACTAGGATAAGACTCATCACAACCCCAGGGTCAGTTTCTAAATAACATTCTGCATTGCCAATGTCATGTCTTTTGAAGTTTTTTTTTTTGTATGCCCTGGGTATAAAATGTTCTACTCAAGTGGCACTTTATTTTAAAACTTAAACTTTTAGAACTTACTTTTTAGTAAGTAAGGTGTAGTGTCTTTAAGAGTGCAATCTCTGAAAGCAACATTACCTACCTGGGTATGAATTCTCAGTTCAAACTACTTACACTTCATGACCCGAAGATAAAATAATATTCACCAACATGGTTATTAGGAAATGAGGAAACTTAAGTTCCCACAAGTAGCAGAAAAGTTTAAGTCCTAGCAGAGTCATCCTTGTGTCTCTGTTCTACAAATGGATCGTTGGTGCTAGCCTGGTCTTTGCAGTCATATTTATATCCAGTTGGGATGTCCATACTGAAAATCTATTTTATCTCTGCCTAAAGCCAAAGAGAAATAAAATACAACTAATCTGCTAGAGCATGTTGCTGGTACTTCTGGGTTTGTTTTTTCCCTGGTACTGGAAATTGAACCAACAAGGGCTTTGCACACACAAAGCAAGTGCACTACCACTGAACTATACCCCGAGCCTTGTACTTCTATTTTTATTGACTAGAAAACAGACTCAACCAATATTGACTGGATAAACTGCTGTGTGCTAGGCAACATCCTAGGGATTGAGAATGTACCGATGAATAACACAGAGCCTTTCCTACAAGTGGCTCATGTTCAATTGAAGGAAAAGAGCTAGACACAAAGAAGCTAAATGAAGTGAATGACAATATAACATTTCTGAAGTGTAATTGATTTATTTTTCTAGCATCGTTATTTCTCTCCTTTTATCTTCATTCGAGCAGAGAGGACAATCCATACCCACCACCCCAGGAGAAGACTGTGACAGCCTCACTGTATGAAAATCTAAGCCCTGAATAATGGAGGTCTAACTTAATTTTTTAAAGAATGAGAGGGAGGAGACCTGTACCAAATCACTGACAGTATAATTGGAGACAAGTTCCAGACCCACAGAAGCATTTATTCACTTGAAATTCATTCATTTATTCAACTCATGATTGTTAAGTAACTATCAGGTTCCAGATACAGTTTTAGACATTGGAGATATAACAGTGGACATAGTAAATTTTCTATTCCTCAAGATGCTTATATTTTCATGTACAAGAGACATAAAATAGGCAGCTCAACAAATGTGGGGCATTAGATGGTGATAAGTTCTATAGACAGATGTAAAGCAGGGTAAGTGCATGGTGCAGGAGGTGTTGCTGGAGGTAGAATGGAGAGGAGATTGCTATTTTATATGAAATGATCCAATGACAGCCTCTTTAGGTAAGTGACTGAAAGAGATAAGAGAACCAACATGATTTTCTGGAGAAAGAGCATTTCATGCGGGGAGAATAGCAATTCAAACGCCCTGAGGCAGAGATGTACTTCATATTTCCGTACGTGGATGGAGCAATTGAAGATGAGTTAAGAGATGAGATCATAAATAAATGAAAGCCCACCTTACATAAGGCTTTAGAGACCATTGAAAAGAAGGCTGTTCTTTCCAGTGAGTGAGACAGGAAGTCATTGGAGTGTTTTATGCAGAGAAGTGACATGATTTGACTTTTGTTTTAAAAGGACATTCTTGTTCCTGGGTCAGGAATTGGGAGTAGGTAAAAAGAGAAGCAAGGAGAGGCATTTAAACATTGTTAGTATAATCCCAGGAAGAATAGTGGTTGCTCAGACCAAAGGAGCAGCAGAGGCAGAAATGAGAAGTGATTAGATTCATGTAGAGATCACAAGATCTGCTGATGGGCAAAATGCGGTGAGTCAGAAAGAGAGCTGTCAGTCTGGTCCAGGTCAGCAGCCAGATCTGCAGATTGAACAAGTGGAAGCCAAGACTTTAGGGTAGATGAAACCCTGCCCTCGCCCATCCCAACCCACTCATTACAGTGTGGTGAGAAAACAGATCCAGGGAGAGGAAGGAGCTGCCCCTAGTTACATGGGAAATTAGAGACTGGAATGAGCGTTCCTAAATCTCAGTCCACTGCCCTTTTCTCTTCCCTCTTCAACATCATGGAGTTGATTTCTTTGCTTTGGAGAAGTTGTCCGAGGCTGCTCTCACTGAAGTTCTGGCTGATGAGAAATGGAGAACTGCAAAAGAGATTAAGAATTAGAAAAATAACTAATTTGTGTTTTTAACATGATACTTTCATCTATTTTTTAAGTATATTTTGTCTTAGAATAGTTTTCAATTTATGGAAAAATACAGAGGTCTGTACACCCCATACCTGGTTTCCCCCAGTATTAGCATCTTCCATTAGTATGGTATATTTGTTACAATCAATAAACCATTATTGATATGCTATTAACTAAAGTTTGCATTTCATTAAAGTTTTACTCACTTTTTTACCCCTAATGTCCTTTTCCTATCCCACCTAGGACACCACACAAAACTCAGTCATCATGTCTCTTAGGCTCATCTCAGCTGTGACAGTTTCTCACACTCTTCTTTTTGATGACCTTGATGATTTTGAGGATTATTTTGGGGTATTTGGTCAATGTCCCTTAACTGGAATTGGTCTGATGTTTTTCTCATAATTAGAGGCCTTTTTTAGTAGGAAAAGCACATAAGTGAAGTACATACATCGTATCAGGTGTACACACGAGCAATATAATTTATTACCATTGACGTTAGGCTTGATCACCTGAGGTTGTATTTTTCAAATATCTGCATTGTAAAGTTTCTTTTATTCTGTTTTTCCATACTACATTCTTTGGAAGGAAGTCACTATGAGCATCTCACATTTAAGGAGTATGAGGTTATCTTCTACCTCTTTGAAGATGGAGTGTGTATGTATGTGCATGTGTGCATGTGTGTACATGTATGTGTATTGGGTATGCATATATGTATATATATGCATATGTATATAATTTGGAACTCTATTCATTTATCCCTCAAACTTATTTATTTATTCAGTCACTTAGTTTTATTAATGTGTAGGGAAGGCACCAATAATATCTACTACATTTGACATAGAAAATAAATAACAGGGGTGGGGTTGTAGCCCAGTGGTAGAGTACTTGCTTTGTGAGGCATTGGGTTTGATCCTTAGCACCACATGAAAATTAAGTAATTAAAGTTAAAAAAAAGAAAAAGAAAATAGGTGACTGAATGGTTGGATAAATGAAGGCTTTATTGACAATAGAGATTGTTACAATAAGCATTGTCCATACAAAAACTTGTACAGAAATGTCCAAAGCAGTATTGTCTATAATAGACAAAAAATTTGTAACAACCCAAATGTACATCGGGTGGTGAACAGATAAATTGTGGTATACCTTTTCAATGGGAATAGTATTTGGCCATGGAAATAATGAAGTACTTACACATGCTACAACAACACAGATGAACCTTGAAAGCATGTCCAGAGAAAGAAACCAGTCACAAAAGACCCCAGATATTATGTTTTCATTTTATATGAAATATCCATAAGATAGACAGAAAGTAGATTAGTGCTTATTTAGAGATGGGAAATGGCAGGTTGTTTGAGGTTGGGAACTAGGGGTTATTTCATGATTATGTAGGATTGGGAAATTCAGTATGAAGTTTCCTTATTGTGAGTTAGCATCAGCATATCAGAGAAAACATTTGGCCTCTGGTTTTGGGGGATTGGCTTATTTCACTTAACATGATATTCTCCAGCTCCATGCATTTACCAGCAAATGCCATAATTTCATCTTTTTTAAGGCTGAGTATATTCCACTGTATATATGTACCACATTTTCTTTATCCACTCATCTGTTTAAGGGCACCTAGGTTGGTTCCATAGTTTAGCTATTGTTAGTTGAGTTGCTATAAACATAGATGTGCCTGCATCTCTGTAATATGCTGATGCTAACTCATAATAAGGGTGGGGGAGCTAAGGAAGAATAGAGTTGCTTCAGATTAGGTAGAGAAAGTGAAGGGAGGGGAGAGGGTATGGGGGTAGGAAGGGCAGTAGAATGAATCAGGCATTATTACCTTATGTACATATATGATTGCCCTACTGGTGGGATTCTACATCATGTACAACCAGAAGAATGAGAACTTATACTCCATTTATGTATGACGTATCATGGTGCATTCTGCTGTCATGTATAATTATTGGAAACAAATAAATAAGTAAAAGATTCATTTTTACTGTAGATCTTAGAAAAAGTATGGAGTTTCCTTTTGAAGTGAAGAAAATGTTCTAAAATGGACTGTGGTGATAGTTGAATATATCTGTGAATTTACTAAAAATCATTGGATTGTGCACTTGAAATGAGTGAATTGCACATTATATGAATTATATATCAATAAAGCTATTTTAAAACAGCATGCAAGTTGAGAAATATAATTTGGCCTCTCTTACTCTAACATTAGACCAGTTTGTACTTTACTGTGGATGCCTGGTTTCTTTGATGTGGAAATGAGCAGAAACACAGGGCATTTCAACATGTTGGACAACAATTCAAAACCACTCACATTCAGTTCTAGAAAATATCACAATGGTTCTGAGGATTCTCCTTTCTAATTATGTTTTGCCTAGGTGATGATAAAAAAAATTTTACCTCCCTTGAATTCATAAAAAGAGACTCACAGGGAGAAACAGGCAAGACGTTTTCTAAATGGAAAGTCAACTCAAGATGAAATGTGCTTCAAGTACTCCACGAAGAGGAAGAGCCATGTGTGAATAGTGGATATGACACCAAAAGCTCTGTCCCTGTCTCCATTGCCAATCCAATAATGAGAAATAGGTTTTGAGAAAAATAAAAAGTTTAGTGGTTTGCTAGCAAAGGAGAAACACAGGGCTTATTAAAGGGGAATACAAGGGTCTGGGACCCAAATATTATCAGTAGGTACAGTCAATTAGCGTCCATCGGGTGTCCTTGAGAGAGCTGTTGATCCAGCTCTCAAGTCTGTAGTCTTTTTTATTTTATTTTATTTTTTTATTCTTGTAGGCAGTGAAGGACACCATAGCTTAGGCTTGGACAAGAAAAATGTTAGTCTTGTTTTCCCCCACTAGGGAGGGAGAGGGAGAAGGAGAAAAGTGGGGAGGCAAATGTCAGTCACTTGTGGTTAAACAGCAAGCTCTGTACTCACAGCATAAAGTGAATGCCGTAGTAGGAAGCTGAACATATACAGGCATGCACGTACCCAGCATGCCGGGCAATGTTTATTCCTACAACTCAACTGCCTCTCTCTCCTCCCTCTGTCTTCCTTCATTAGCTTGATTACCACCTCAGTTATGAATGTAAGACCCCACACTGTTCAGCCTAAGGCACAAGGAAATGGGCTATTTCAACATTAAATGGAGCCAGATAGACAGAAGGGGAACTGCAGCTCTAAGCACAGGAACTTGAGCTTTTTTGGCAGATTCTGACCAGCAAATACATAACACTCTTACTGAGCAGAAATTAGCTCGGCATTTGTCTGTGGAATTGGCCCAGGGCAATCATTTATTTCCATGTTCCATCTGCAGCCCTGCCATCCCTTTAAAACTGGGTTGGCACCCCCACCCCCCACCCCCAGAAACACGTTGTCAGGGAAGACTCAAGGAGTTGTCTCCAGTGTTTGTCACGACCTGGCAGCCTGCTCTCCCCTCAAGGTAGGACTTACCTAAAAACAGCACCGAGTGTTCTGCTGGGTGAAGGGAAACTGCTCTGCTGACTGAGTCTAGCAAGTGGGTGGTAGAGGTGTGCCAGAGGAAATGTTCCCTCTCTGATGAAATCATATGCCACAGCCATGGGAAGAGAGAGGAAAAGCTGGCTCCGGTGTCAACAGGAGGGGCTGATTTGTGTTAGGGCCCTTGAGAAAGGGGACAAGGAAATCTTCCAGACCAAACAGGTCATTTTATTATTCTATGAAAAGACCAGCAGCTATTGGAGGCCGATGCTTTGTTCCCTGTTGGACTGTCTATCCTGGGACTGACACCGGGAAGATAGATGGAAGGCTGAGTTGTGAGGAGGAGTTAGGGAAGGAATAGTTCAAGGCCAGTCTCCTCAGGTCCTCTGGACTGCTGTTCCCACTTGCGTCTGCATCCTAGCCAGTGTCTGGAGAATTTGCTTCCCATCTCTCCCAATCCTATCTTTCTAATCTACTCTTCCTAAGGCTTTAGCAACATTCAGACTTTCCAAGTCAGTCCTCATTTCCAATCATCTTTCCTATGAAGACATCAACAACCAAAATTTTTGGATATTCTTTTTATTAACCATACGACTTCTCTTAAACCATTTCTGGAGTCTCTAAATGGATTATGTCTTCATCAGTTTGGACGGCTGTGACAAATTGCCATGGAACCAGTTGATTTAAACAGCCAACATTTATTTCTCAGGGTTCTGGAAGCTGGAAGTTAAGATCAGGGTGCCAGCATAGTAGAGACTTCTCCCTGATTACGTCCTCACATGACCTTTTCATGGTGCCTTCGTGCACAGAGAACGTGATGTCCTGTCTCTTCCTAGTTTTCTGGGGGTACTGATTCTATCATGGAAGCTACATGCTCACAAGTTGCATCTAAGCCTAATTAACCTTCCAAAGGCACAACCTCTAACCATGACATTGGGGATTAAGGCTTCAGCAGATAAATTTGAAATAGGACACACAACATTCAGTCTATAGCAGATCACAAGCCACCCATTGAAATCTCCAAGGTCAGCCAAAATTCATATGTTGAAACTTAATCACCAGCGCAACGTATCAAGAGGTGGGCCCTTCAGGAGGTGATTAAGCAGAGGGCAGAACCTTTGTGAATGAGACCAGTGTGTTTGTTCTCTTCTGCTCTTCGGTCATGTGAGGACTTGGGATTCGTCCCTTTTACCTTTGCCTTCCCCTAGGTGAGAAAGCAGCCACGGCACCTTCTGCCACCTGAGAATTCATCAAATAGGCCCTCACCAAACACCAAAGGCTGGCACCTCAACCTGGGACTCCCCAGCCTCCAGAACTGTCAAGCAAATCTTAATTGTTTACAAATTACCCAGTTCATGGTATTTTGTTATAGTAGCACAATGAAATAAGACAGAAGTTGTACAACCTAATGTACCTCTGCTTGGAGGACTTGGTTCTAGACAGAGTGAGGAGAAGAGTGCATGAATGTGTTTCCTCTCCTAGAAATTCTCCCTTTTTTTTTTTCTTGGTATCATAGCAGTCTATCAGCTTGCTAATCAAAGGCCATTCACATTCTGAATAATTGATGGGAGTTTTAGGGCAGGATAAAGAGAAGCACGAATAATAGCATCAGAGTAGCAGGATTGCTTATATTGGCACGTTCAACAAAAATATAATTTGTCCAAACTCTGAAAGGATTTTCTTCCTGCCATTCATCACACCCCAAGGTACTTGAACAAGACTCCTAGGAAAACTCTCAGGAGAAATTCCTACTTGAACTCATCCCTCTGATTCCCTTCCCACGAACCCAATACTCAACACCAACCACAACATTAAATGGCACTTTCTAGGAGCTTTGCAGATGTTTCTGCTCACTCACCCTAGGAAATCCACTTGCCAGGTAACTGTGGTCTTACCAAAATAAGGTCTTCTTATAGAATTTGCCATTGATAATGAAAACATTAGTCTAACAGACAAAACGAGCAAAAACTCCGCAGGGTTACATCATCCTTAGTTACCTTTTTAAAGAATTTTCTTCAATTTGTTCTAATTAGTTATGCATGAGAGTAGAATGCATTTTGACACACCATACATAAATGGAGAATAACTTCTCTTTCTTCTTGTTGTACGATGATGTAGAGTTGCACAGTTCATGTAATCATATATGCATATTGGGTAATGACCTCCTATTCATTCTACTATTATTCCTATACCCATGTCCCCTCCCCTCCTTTCACTCCTTTCTGTCTGGTACAAAATATCTCTATTCTTCCCCCATCCTTATTGTGAATTAGCACCCATATATCAGAGAGAACATTTGACCTTTGGTTCTTTGGGATTGGCTTATTTCGCTTAGCATAATATTCTCCAGTTCCACCCATTTATTGGCAAATGCCATAATTTCATTCTTCTTTAAGGCTGAATAATATTCCTTTGTGTATAAGTACCACATTTTCTTTATCCATTCATCTGTTGAAGGGCACCTAGGTTGGTTCCATAGTTTAGCTATTGTAAATTGAGCTGCTATAAACATTGATATGGCTGCATCACTGCAATATGCTGATTTTAAGTCCTTTGGGTATAAATCTAGGAGTAGGATGACTGTGTCAAATGGTGGTTCCATTCCAAGTTTTCTGAGGAATCTCCATACTGCTTTCTAGAGTAATTGCACCAATTTGCAGTCCCATCAGCAATGTGTAAGTGTACCTTTCCCTGCACATCCTCATCAATATTTATTGTTGCTTGTATTCTTGATGGTTATCATTCTGACTAGAGTGAGATGGAATCTCAGTGTAATTTAGATTTACATTTCTCTAATTGCTTAAGATGTTGAACATTTTTCCATATATTTGTGTTTCTTCTTCTATGAAGTATCTATTCAGTTCCTTTACCCATTTATTGATCGGATTATTTGGGGTTTTGGTGTTAAGTTTTTTGAGTTCTCTGTTTATCTTGGAGATTAATGTTCTATCTGAGGTATGTGTGGTAAAGATTTTTCCCATTCTTGTAGGCTCTCTTCATGTTATTGATTGTTTCCTTTGCTGTGAAGGAGCTTTTTAGTTTGATTCCATCCCATTAGTTGATTCTTGATTTTCCTTTTGGGTTTTAGGAGTCTTGTTAAGGAAGTCAATTCCTAAGCTGACATGGTGGAAATTTGGGCCTAAATTTTTTTTCTATTGGTGCACTGTCTCTGTTCTAGTGCCTAAGTCTTTGATCCACTTTGAGTTAATTTTTGTTCAGGGTGAGAGATAGGGGGTTAATTTTATTTTGCTACATATGGACTTCTAGTTTTCCAGCACCATTTGTTGAAGAGGCTATCTTTTCTTTTCTCCAATATATGTGTTCGGCACCTTTGTTTAGTATGAGATAATTGTATTTATGTGGATTTGTCTCTGTGTCTTCTATTCTGTACCATTGGTCTATGTATCTGTTTTGGTGCCAATACCATGCCTTTTTTGTTACTATGGCTCTGTAGTATAATTCAACTTTTGGTACTATGATACTTCCTGATTCATTTTTCTTGCTAAAAATTGCTTTGGCTCTTTTGGATCTCTAATTTTTTCCAAATGAATTTCATGATTGCCTTTTCTATTTCTGTGAAGAATGTCATTGGGAATTTAATAGGAATTGCATCAAATCTGTCTGACCTAGCTACTTTTTGGTAATCCACAGGGTTAACACACCACTTCCTTCTTTCCCCTCTTTAGAGAAGTTCTCCAAATTCCCTAGCAGATTTTCAAGTCCTTATCCCTGGCCTCTAATTACATTTCTAGCCATTCTTCCTAATGATAAAGGCTGTCACTAAGCTGGTGGCTCAGCACTTCCTGAGCATGCTCACTTTTTTCTCACTGCCCTGACTTCATGTACCCAGCTTCCTCTTTCCATTACAAATGCCTTTCTCACAAGCTCCATCTGTTGAAATCCTACTGTCCCTTAAAATCCAACTCAAATATCACCTTCATGATGAAGTCTTTCTGAATCTACACCTCTTAACTTTTTCCCCTCTTGTAATGAAACTTTTTCCTCTGTGACCATACCTATATACCTGATCATCAAACTTTTCCTAATAGTTATGACAGTTAGTTATCAGTAAGTCTTTCTCCCATTCAAAACATGCACGTTAAGGGACTTTGTCTGACCATCTTTATAATTACCATGGCGTCTGGAAAATTGCCTTGACTATTTAGCATGTGATAAACTGATAATTTGCAGTACTGGACCTTCAGGTTTCATGAATATTTAATGCAAAAGGACCAAAATATAATTCATACAAAATCACTGCTTGTGTTTCAGACCAACTGAGTCAGGCTTTGAAAAATAGTAGTAAGGCTATATTTTTACATGTTTGTCCTATTGGGGAAAACAGGATTAGAGCATACTTTGGTGGGTGGAGTTGGAAGCTTCTACAAAAAGAGATAAATATACAGGTTGCTTAATAGAGCAATCCTCTGTTAGGGAACAAAGACTCAGAAGTAGTTTTAGTCTGTCTTGAAGGGAAACCCTTTTCCTCTTAGGAGAGAGTAAGGTCAAAGATACAGAGATGCCAATAGCAATTCCAGAGATGGGAGGGTAGCTCCCCTTGGCCACATGGATGTTAGCTGTGTGTGAGGCAGAGAGAAGGACTGAGACAGGACCCCCAGACATCCTGGCCTTGTGCAATTATCCATTATCCCCAAACTTCAATAAATCATCAACATCTATAGCAATCTGCTATGCCCTGTAAACTCTAGGGGAAAGCCAATTTCATCTTTGAGAGGAAGAAAACAGAAGGCAAACAATGCCCTTGCCCCTGCATTCAGAAGAGCTGTCACAATGGTGGTAATATATATTATCATTATAGATTTACATTTTTATAATGTATATAATATATATAATATCTGGAATGTACCCTGAAGACCCATGTGTTAAAAGATTGATGCCGGCTTGGTGCTATGGGGAGGTAGTAGGGATGGTGGGAGGTCTTTGGGTCATTAAGGGAATGTGCCTCCAAGGGGATATTGAGACTCCATCCACTTCTCTTTTTGCTTCCCAGCCATGAGGTGAGTAGTTTTGCTTCACCACATGCTCCTGCCATGATTCATGTCTCATCATAGACCTGAAAACAATGGGACCAACTGATCTTGGACAGAGACCTTCCAAATTTTGAGCCAAAATAAACCTTTTCTCTTTACAAATCAGCTTATCTCAGATATCTGTAACAGTGATGGAAAGAGGACTAACACAGTTGGTAACTCAGCATAGAAGTGATCAACAGGAGGTATGGGAAGCTGAAGGAGCCAGAGTACACACTGATAATCTGGTACTAAAAAGAATGTGATATAAAGTCTTTGCAATTATTCACCTTTTAATTAACAAGTGCCTTGAGCTATTTGCAATATGATTGGTAACTACAATTTATTCAACCTGTTGAAAGTACGCCAGAAGTTAGCACAAGTCACAAAGATACCAATAAACACTACAAAAATGCCCAAGATGGTTTGAGCACTTTTCTTTTTTTTTTTTATTTTTTATTGGTTGTTCAAAACATTACAAAGCTCATGACATATCATCTTCCATACATTTGATTCAATTGGGTTATGAACTCCCATTTTTTACCCCAAATACAAGTTGCAGAATCACATCGGTTACACATCCACATTTTTACATAATACCATATTAATGACTGTTGTATTCTGCTACCTTTCCTATCCCCTACTATCCCCACTCCCTTTCCCTCTCATCTTCCCTCTCTACCCCATCTGCTGTTGTTTAATTCTCTCCTGTGGGAAGCCATTCTCACACGTGATCGGGTGCCTCCCGTTGAGGGTCTGAGGCACTTTGGCATAAGTCGAAGTTTTTCCCGGCCCTCTCCTGATGAGAGAGCCCATCCGTGTGGGGGTGTGCCTGACCACTGACCCCGGGGACCCAATCGCTGACCCTGACCTTGGAGTGCAGCCCCCCCTCAACCTTCATTGGATGGAATTCTCCCCTGAATCTCTGGTTCCCTAATAAAAGGCTACTCCCCGGCGTGCTCGCTCTCTCTCTCCTGCTAGCCCTGAGTAATCCTTGCTGCCCTGCTGGGCGGCTAGAGGAGCGAACCAGAGAGGGGAGCCGTCTCGGACCTAGCAATAGAATTAAGGTAATTGAGTCTTGTGTTTTTATTTCGATCTCGTCTAACTAACTTTATGCCTAGAACCTCATTAATGAAACCACTGCGCAGGCCGCGTGGTAGACTCTCCCTTGTTTTTTCTCCCCTTTCCCCTCACAAACTCTTATATGTAATTTTGTGTAACAATGAGGGTCTCCTTCCATTTCCAGTTTCCCTTCTCTTTCCCTTTCTCTCCCCCCACTCGTCTCTGTTTAATGTTAATCTTTTCCTCATGCTCTTCTTCCCTGTTCTGATCTTAGTTGCTCTCTTTATATCAAAGAAGACATTTGGCATTTGTTTTTTAAGGATTGGCTAGCTTCGCTTAGCATAATCTTGAGCACTTTTCTTTAAGGAATATGTTACTTTTAAAAATGCCTATCAAGAGCCCCACTGAGCCAGCACGGAGCACAGGCAGGCCCAGGTCAGGCCCACCAACACTTGCGGAGTCCACACTAGGTGGGAGCTTCAACTTTGAACACATTGCCCAACATCACTGCAGGCCCCCTGCACTTGACCTGAGACTCCATCCCTGAAGGTAGTCGCCTCCATCTTGGGACACTATCATTGCTATCTTTAGTTCTGGCAACTCCCAGGTTGGAACACCGGCTGGGCAGGAGAGGTATTGGAACCCTGCAGGGACTCTAAAAGCTTAAAGCATAAAAAATAGCAAAACTGAAGATCCTCAGTGCTAGAAGAAAAGACACACAAACAGCATGAAAAAAAAGTGCCCAAACAAAGCAAAATATTACATCATTAGAATCCATGGCTAGCACAACAGAAGAAATGACAGAGAAGGAGTTCAGGATGTACATAATTAAAATTTTTCTGTGAATTAAAGGATGATGTAAGACAACAAATACAGGCAGCAAAAGATCATTTCAATAAAGAGCTACATAAGCAAATATAGGAAGCAAAAGAAGGAGTTGGAGGTTCTGGAAAAAAAAGAACAAACTGAAATTCTTGAAATGAAATAAACAATAAGCCAAATTAAAAGCTCAATAGAAGGCACAATCAACAGATTAGACCAGTTGGAAGACAGGACCTCAGACAATGAAGACAAAATTATATAATCTTGAAAAGAATGTAGATCACACAGTGAAGATGGTGAGAAACTATGAGCAAAACATTCAAGAAATATGGGATACATAAAGAGACCAAATTAAAGAGTTATTGGAATAGAGGAAGGCATAGAGTTCCAAACCAAAGGAATGAGCAACTGTTCAATAAAATAATATCAGAAAAAATTCCAAACATGAAGAATGAATTTGAAAACCAAATACAAGAGGCCTACTGGACACCAAATGTACAAAATCACAACAGATCCACACCAAGGCACATTATAATGAAAATGCCTAACATACAGAATAAGGAGAGAATCTTAAAAGCCATGAGAGAAAGGAATCAGATTACATATAGGGGGAAAACAATTAGGATATTCACAGATTTTTCAACACAGGCTCTGAAAGCTAGAAGACACTGGAACAACATATATCAAGCTCTGAAAGAAAACAGATGTCAACCAAGAACCTTATATCCAGCAAAATTAATCTTTAGATTTGATGATGAAATAAAAACCTTCCATTGATAAACAAAGTTAAAAGAATTTACAGCTAGAAAGCTGTCACTACAGAACATCCTCGGCAAAATATTCCACGAGGAGGAAATGAAAAACAACAATGAAAATCAGCAGAGGAAAGCATTACACTAAAGGAAAAAACAATCAAAGGAGAAACCAAGTCAGTTTAATACCAAAAATAAACAAGAATGGTTGGAAATATAAATCATGTCTCAATAATAATCCTGAATGTTAATGGCCTAAACTCACCAGTCAAAAGACACAAACTGGCAGACTGGATTTAATAAAAAGATCTAACAATATGCTGCCTCCAAGAGACTCATATCATAGGGAAAGACATCCACAAACTGAAGGTGCAAGGTTGGAAAAAACATATTATTCACATGGACTGCTGAAACAAGCAGAGATTTCCATCCTCATATCAATAAAGCAGACTTCAAGTCAAAGTTAATCAAAAGGGATAAAGAAGGACATTTCACATTGCTCAAGGGAACAATACATCAATAAGATATAATAATTACAATAAATATTTATGCCCCAAACAATAGAGCATCCACGTTCATCAAACAAACTCTTGTCAAATTTCAGAGTCAAATAGACCACAACACAGTAATTTTGGGTGAGTTTAACACATCTCTTTTACCACTAGATAGATCTTACAAACAAAAGCTGAACAAAAAAACTATAGAATTCAATAAAACAATCATTAACTTAGACTTAATTGACATATGTAGAATATTTCATCCATCAATGAGTGAATGCACTTTCTTCTCAGAAGCACATGGATCCTTCTCTAAAATAGACCATATGCTATGACACAAAGCAACTCTTAGCAAATACAAAAAAGTAGAGATACTACCCTGCATTCTATCAGGTCATGATGGAATGAAATTAGAAATCAGTGATAAAATAAAAAATAAAAGCTACTCCAACAGCTGGAGACTAAATAACATGCTACTGAATAAACAATGAGTGGTAAAAGACATCAAGGAGGAGATTAAAAGATTCTTACAGGTGAATGAGAACACAGATACAACATATCAAAATCTCTGGGACACCATGAAGGCAGTACTAAGAGGAAAGTTCACTGCAGTTTATTCCTTAAAAGAAGAAAAAGTCAACAAATAAATGACCTAACATTACATCTCAGAAGATCAGGAGAGACAAAAGATCAGGAGAGGGAAAACTCAAATTATTAACAGACACTACAGAAATACAGAAGATAATTAAAAAATTATTTGAAAATTTGTACCAATAAAATAGAAAATACCAAAGGCATTGACAAATCTAGAGTCACAAGATTTGCCCAAACTGAACCAGGATGATATACATGATTTAAACAGAACAATTTAAAGCAATAAAATAGAAGATGCCATTAGAAGCCTACCAACCAAGAAAAGTTCAGGACTGGATGGATACATAGCTGAGTTCTACAAGACCTTTAAAGAAGAACTAATACCAATACTCTTCAATTTATTTCATGATATAGAAAAAGAGGGAA
Organism: Urocitellus parryii; assembly: GCF_045843805.1. Lineage (NCBI taxonomy): Eukaryota > Metazoa > Chordata > Mammalia > Rodentia > Sciuridae > Urocitellus > Urocitellus parryii. Next base: position 99,352,882 of record NC_135539.1, read on the forward strand.
CACTTCCAAACTCATTCTTTGAGGCCAATATCACCCTGATTCCAAAACCAGACAAAGACACATCAAAGAAAGAAAACTTCAGACCAATATCTCTAATGAACATAGATGCAAAAATTCTCAATAAAATTCTGTCAAATCGAATACAAAAATATATCAAAAGATTGTGCACCATGATCAAGTGGGGCTCATCCCAGGGATGCAAGGTTGGTTCAACATACGGAAATCAATAAATGTAATTCATCACATCAATAGACTTAAAGATAAAAATCCTATGATCATCTCAATAGATGCATAAAAAGCGTTTGACAAAATACAGCACCCCTTTATGTTCAAAACACTAGGAAAAATGGGGAAAACAGGTACTTATCTCGATGTTTTAAAAGCTGTCTATGCTAAGTCCCAGTGAACATCATTCGAAATGGAGAAAAATTGAAAGCCAAAACAAAACAACAACAAAAAAAACCACACAAATAACCCAATCAATAAATGGGCTAAGTAACTGAACAGACACTTCTCAGAAAAACATATACAATTGATCAACAAATACATGAAAAAATGATCAACATCTCTAGCAATTAGAGAAATGCAAATCAAAACTATTCTAAGATTTTATCTCACTCCCAGTCAGAATGGCCGCTATTAAGAGTACAAACAACAATAAGTGTTGGTGAGGATGTGGGGAAAAGGGCACACTCTTACATTGCTGGTAGGACTGCAAATTGGTGCAACCAGTCTGGAAAGCAGTATGGAGATCCCTCGGAAAACTGGGAATGGAACCACCATTTAACCCAGCTATCCCACTCCTGGGTTTATACCCAAAGGATTTAAAAACAGCATACTACAGGGACACAGCCACATCAATGTTTATAGCAGCACAGTTTACAATAGCTAAATTGTGGCTCCAACCTTCAGTAGATGAATGGATAAAGAAAATGTAGTATATATACACAATGGAATATTACTCAGCATTAAAAGAGAATAAAATCATGTCATTTGCAGGTAAATGGATGGAGTTGGAGAATATAATGCTAAGTGAAGTAAGCCAATCCCCAAAAAACAAATACCCAATGTCTTCTCTGATATAAGGATGGGGATTCATTTGGGGATGGGGGGAGCATGGGAGGAATAGACAAACTTTATTTTATTTATTTTTTTTTATTTTTTTTTTATTTTATTTTTTTTTATTGGTCGTTCATAACACTATATGGTTCTTAATACATCATATTACACGGTTTGATTCAAGTGGATTATGAACTCCCGCTTTTACCCCATATACAGATTGCTGTATCACACCAGTTTCCCTTCCATTAACTGACATATTGCCTTTCTAGTGTCTGATGTATTCTGCTGTCTGTCCTATTCTCTACTGTCCCCCCTCCCCTCCCCTCCCCTCCCCTCCCCTCCCCTTTTCTCTCTCTACCCCTTCTACTGTACATCCTTTCTTCCATTTGTATTATCTTGTCTTACCCCTCCTTTCCTCTTATATGACATTTTGTATAACCCTGAGGATCGCCTTCCATTTCCATGCAATTTCCCTTCTCACTCCCTTTCCCTCCCACCTCTTATCCCTGTTTAATGTAAATCTTCTTCTCAAGCTCTTCGTCCCTACCCTGTCCTTGTTTACTCCCCTTATATCAAAGGAGTCATTTGGTATTTGTTTTTTAAAGATTGACTAGCTTCACTTAGCATAATCTGCTCTAATGCCATCCATTTCCCTCCAAACTCTATGATTTTGTCATTTTTTAATGCAGAATAATACTCCATAGTATATAAATGCCACATTTTTTTTATCCATTCATCTATTGAAGGGCATCTAGGCTGGTTCCACAGTCTTGCTATCGTGAATTGAGCTGCTATGAACATCGATGTAGCAGTGTCCCTGTAGCATGCTCTTGTTAGGGCTTTAGGGAATAGACCGAGAAGGGGAATAGCTGGGTCGAATGGCGGTTCCATTCCCAGCTTTCCGAGAAATCTCCATACTGCTTTCCAAATTGGCTGCACCAATTTGCAGTCCCACCAGCAATGAACAAGAGTGCCCTTTTCCCCGCATCCTCTCCAGCACTTACTGTTGTTTGACTTCCTAATGGCTGCCAGACTCTGAAAGCTAGAAGATCCTGGAATAACATATTTCAAACACTGAAAGACAATGGGCTCCAACCAAGAATCGTGTATCCGGCGAAATTAAGCTTCAGGTTAGAAGATGAAATTAAAACCTTCCACGATAAACAAAAGTTAAAAGAATTCGCAGCTAGAAAACCATCTCTTCAAAAAATCCTTGGCAAAACATTACAGGAAGAGGAAATGGAAAATAACATTGATAACCAACAATGGGAGGTAGGACAGTAAAGGGGGGAAAGTAGTCAAAGAGGATAACAAATCAGGTTTAGTAACATCAATAAACAAATATGGATAGAAGAACAAACCACATCTCAATAATAACCCTAAATGTTAATGGCTTAAACTCACCAATTAAGAGACACAGGCTAGTAGAATGGATCACAAAACAAGACCCAACAATATGCTGTCTACAGGAGACGCATTTGATAGGAAAAGATATACATAGACTGAAGGTGAAAGGTTGGGAAAAAGCATATCACTCATATGGACCGCGGAAACAAGCAGGTGTGTCCATACTCATATCTAATAAAATAGATTTCAAGCCAAAGACAATCAAAAGGGATAAAGAAGGACACTTCATACTGCTCAAGGGAACCATACACCAACAAGACATAACAATCATAAATATATATGCCCCAAATAATGGTGCAGCTGTGTTCATCAAGCAAACTCTTCTCAAGTTCAAGAGTCTAATAGACCACCATACAATAATCATGGGAGACTTCAACACACCTCTCTCACCACTGGACAGATCTTCCAAACAAAAGTTAAATAAGGAAACTATAGAACTCAATAACACAATTAACAACCTAGACTTAATTGACATATATAGACTATACCACCCAACTTCAAGTAGCTACACTTTTTTCTCAGCAGCACATGGAACCTTCTCAAAAATAGACCATATACTATGTCACAGGGCAACTCTTAGACAATACAAAGGGGTAGAGATAATACCATGCATCTTATCTGATCATAATGGAATGAAACTGAAAATCAATGATAAAAGAAGAAAGGAAAAATCAAGCATCACCTGGAGAATGAACAACAGGTTGCTGAGTGATCAATGGGTTTTAGAAGACATCAAGGAGGAAATTAAAAAATTCCTAGAGTTAAATGAAAACACAGACACAACATATCGGAATCTATGGGACACATTGAAAGCAGTTCTAAGAGGAAAATTCATTGCTTGGAGTTCATTCCTCAAAAAAAGAAAAAACCAACAAATAAATGATCTCATACTTCATCTCAAAATCCTAGAAAAAGAAGAGCAAAACAACAGCAAAAGAAGTAGAAGGCAAGAAATAATTAAAATCAGAGCTGAAATTAATGAAATTGAAACAAAAGAAACTATTGAAAAAATTGACAAAACTAAAAGCTGGTTCTTTGAAAAAATAAATAAAATTGACAGACCCTTAGCCATACTAACGAAGAGAAGAAGAGAGAGAACCCAAATTACTAGCATACGGGATGAAAAAGGCAATATCACAACAGACACTTCAGAAATACAGAAGATAATCAGAAATTACTTTGAATCCTTATACTCCAATAAAATAGAAGATAGTGAAGGCATAGATAAATTCCTTGAGTCTTATGATCTGCCCAGATTGAGCCAGGAGGATATAGACAACCTAAACAGACCAATAACAATAGAGGAAATAGAAGAAACCATCAAAAGACTACCAACTAAGAAAAGCCCAGGACCGGATGGGTATACAGCAGAGTTTTACAAAACCTTTAAAGAGGAACTAACACCAATACTTTTCAAGCTATTTCAGGAAATAGAAAAAGAGGGAGAACTTCCAAATTCATTCTACGAGGCCAACATCACCCTGATTCCGAAACCAGACAAAGATACTTCAAAGAAAGAAAACTACTGACCAATATCTCTAATGAACCTTGATGCAAAAATCCTCAATAAAATTCTGGCGAATCGGATTCAAATACATATCAAAAAAATTATACACCATGATCAAGTAGGATTCATCCCTGGTATGCAAGGTTGGTTCAATATACGGAAATCAATAAATGTTATCCACCACATCAATAGACTTAAAATTAAGAACCATATGATCATCTCGATAGATGCAGAAAAAGCATTCGACAAAGTACAGCATCCCTTTATGTTCAAAACTCTGGAAAAATTAGGGATAACTGGATCATACCTCAACATTGTAAAAGCAATCTATGATAAGCCACAGGCCAGCATCATTCTGAATGGAGAAAAATTGAAGGCATTCCCTCTAAGATCTGGTACAAGACAGGGATGCCCTCTCTCACCACTTCTGTTCAACATAGTCCTCGAGACACTGGCCAGAGCAATTAGGCAGACGAAAGAAATTAAAGGCATAAAAATAGGAAAAGAAGAACTTAAATTATCACTATTTGCAGATGATATGATCCTATACCTAGCAGACCCAAAAGGGTCTACAAAGAAGCTATTAGAGCTAATAAATGAATTCAGCAAAGTGGCAGGATATAAGATCAACACGCATAAATCAAAGGCATTCCTGTATATCAGCGACAAATCCTCTGAAACGGAAATGAGGACAACTACTCCATTCACAATATCCCCCCAAAAAATAAAATACTTGGGAATCAGCCTAACAAAAGAGGTGAAAGATTTATACAATGAAAATTACAGAACCCTAAAGAAAGACATAGAAGAAGACCTTAGAAGATGGAAAAATATACCCTGCTCATGGATAGGCAGAACCAACATCATCAAAATGGCGATATTACCAAAAGTCCTATATAAGTTCAATGCAATGCCAATCAAAATCCCAACAGCATATCTTGTAGAAATCGATAAAAGAATCAGGAAATTCATATGGAATAATAAAAGACCCAGAATAGCAAAAACAATACTAAGCAGGAAGTGTGAATCAGGCGGTATAGCGATACCAGACTTCAAACTATACTACAGAGCAATAGTAACTAAAACAGCATGGTACTGGTACCAAAACAGGCGGGTGGACCAATGGTACAGAATAGAGGACACAGTAACCAATCCACAAAACTACAACTATCTTATTTTTGATAAAGGGGCTAAAAGCATGCAATGGAGGAAGGATAGCATCTTCAACAAATGGTGCTGGGAAAACTGGAAATCCATTTGCACCAAAATGAATCTGAATCCCTATCTCTCGCCATGCACAAAAGTTAACTCAAAATGGATCAAGGAGCTTGATATTAAACCAGAGACATGGCATCTGATAGAAGAAAAAGTTGGTTATGATCTGCACGCTGTGGGATCGGGCTCCAAATTCCTCAATAGGACACCCATAGCGCTAGAGTTAACAAACAGAATCAACAAATGGGACTTACTCAAACTAAAAAGTTTTTTCTCAGCAAAAGAAACAATAAGAGAGATAAACAGGGAGCCTACATCCTGGGAACAAATCTTTACTCCACACACTTCAGATAGAGCCCTAATAACCAGAATATACAAAGAACTCAAAAAATTAGACAATAAGATAACAAATAACCCAATCAATAAATGGGCCAAGGACCTGAACAGACACTTCTCAGAGGAGGACATACAATCAATCAACAAGTACATGAAAAAATGCTCACCATCACTAGCAGTCAGAGAAATGCAAATCAAAACTACCCTAAGATACCATAGACAAACTTTAGATAGGGCAAAGGGGAAGGAGGGGAAAGGGGAGTATGGGGATAGGAAAGATGGTGAAATGAGAGGAACATCATTACCCTAAGTACATGTATGAAAACACAAATGGTATGACTCTACTTTATGGTCAACCAGAGACGTGAAAAACTGTGCTCTATTTGTGTAATGTAAATTGAATTGCATTCTGTTGTCATATATAACTAATTAGAATAAATAAAATAAAAATAAATATGAAAGATGTGTTGGCAAGGATGTGGAGAAAATAAAATTCTGGTCTATTATTTCCTGGGAATGTAAATCAGCATAGTTATTTAAAAAAAATAACATGAATGTTCATTTAAAAAAAAAAGCATTACCAGCAATCCACTAAAATTTAGAAATCCTACTTCTAGATGATTTTATATATTCAAAAGAAAGTGAAATTAGTATCTTGAGAGATCAGAACTTTCATATTCTCTGCAGAGCTATTCATAATAGTTAATGGAAATAAACAAGAAGCTCATTGAAGAATTAATGGATAAAAATCTAGTATTCACACACAATGCAATACTATTCAGTCTTAAGAAAGAAATTCTGTCATCTGCCAAAACACAGATGAATATAGAGGATATTACATTAGATGAAATAATCCAGGCATAGAAAGACACACTACAGGGCTGGGATTGTGGCTCAGCAGCAGAGCGCTTGCCTAGCACGGGTGGGACCCAGGTTCGATTCTCAGTACCACATAAAAAAAAAAGGCATTATGTTGTGTGCATCTACAAAAAAGATTCATATTTTAAAAAAAAGAAAGGCACACTACATGATCCCTTACATGTAGAATTTAAAAAAAAAATCATAGTAGTAGACAGTAGAATGGTGGTTGCCAGAAACTAAGGGGCAGGAGATAGTGCAGGGAGAAAGGAGAGATGATAGTCAAAAAATAAGAATTTTAATTGAGGAAGAACAACTTCTGGTTTCCTATTAGCACAGCAAAGTAACTATAGTTAATAATAATGTATATTTTAAAAATTTGCTTAAAGAATGGATTTTTAATGTTCTCTTCATGAATAAATAAGTACACAGGCAATGTCTATGTTAATTAGCCTAATTTGATATTTGATCATTTTACAAGGTATACATAAGTAAAAATATTCACATTGTACCCCATAAATATATGTAATTATTATTTCAATAAAAAGTAAATTTTAAATGGTAAAAGAATATTGTGGTAATACGCCATTAAGAATTTCCAATGCTATTATCTCAAATAATTAAATTTACTATATGAAACTCAATTTCAATAGAAATTGACTTAATTCTTTGCACATTTTTGAGATGTTTTAAAAAATATATTAATTAAGTCATATTTCTATAGTTAAACTGGCCACCAAAGCTAATACATTTTTGTATACAATAGAATGAATACATTTAAAACATTTTTAAAATAAACTTTGAAAAAATGCGTATCAAATTAGATTTAAGATAAATGCTTATAGGGTATATATAAAAGAATAAATCACATTAATTTCTGATATTTACATGTCCAAAGATGGATTTTTTGGGAAGTAAAGTCCAGACTGTTTCACAGATTAGGCACTATTAGATTTCTCTTATCCTTGGACCATTTCTGAAAGTATCTACAATATTTGACAACATTGAGTAAGAATTTACTGAGTACCTACTATGAACTCTGGTCACATGTTGTGAGACGACTTAGATTATTAAAATACTGTCCCTATTTCAAGGATCTCATAGTTCAGTAGAGAAGACAGATCCTTAAAAGATGACTAAAAAAAATTTCATTCTTTACAGATTTCAACTGTACTGGTTGAAATCTGTAAAGAATTATACAGGAGTGTCAAAAGGAGGCTTATTTATTGAATATCACTTTGTGATAATAATTCTAAAAAATTTCTTAGTTACATATATTTCAAACTGATTTTCTTGTTAAGTTGTACAAATCAATTTTTTAACTGTTTGCAATTATTTTGTTATCATACCAACCAGTCATTCACTGGGTTTTTGTGGCTAGAGTTTTCTTATAATTAATTATAGTTCCAAGTGCCAAACAGAGGTACCGAGAGACTTGGGCACTTTCACAACACTGGAGTGAGAACTTTGGTAAATCATCCTTTAAAAAGCACTAATGAAGCTGGCAAAATTATTGAAAGCAACCATTTCAAAACTCTGAAAATAGTAAGAAAGCATGTGATAAATTGGAAAGTATTCATTCAAGAAAAACTAACAAATCTCAGTAAGAACAGTGGACTCTATGACAGTTTAATTTGGAGTTGCTCCCATCCCTTCCATATAAGTCCTTGGTAAAATAGTCACGAAGACCAGAAGCCTCACTATCAAGGATGGGCCTGATTTGATCTCAAGCTTCCCAGAAAATTCCCATAACCAAAGCATTTTTAAACCAATAGTAATAAGTGGCAAACAACTGGGAGAGCCAACAGTTTATCTGTCCAAGGCTGCAGAGCTTGTAGGAGCAACCAAAAGATCAGAAAAAATTTTAAGAGAGATATCTGGAAAATAAGACAGCCAAAGTAGTTTTAAAAATCTCAAATATATTCCTTGGGATCTGGATGAATATGCATGTGTACAGGATTGCATTCACACCCAGGAAAAACCAGAGGGTCTCAGAATTTCTGGCTGACCATAAGGCTCTGTGCAAACAGAAAGTGAACATTAAGGAAGGAAGAATTATAAACTGTCTGAACTTTAAATGTGTACACCAGCCCATGCAGAGACCTCTTAGCAAGAGTGGGAGCCTTGTTAGTTCAAGGTGTTTAAGGTAAATTTCTGAACAATCACTGGATTACCCTTCAGCTATGCTGACCCAGGGACAACCACTGTCGGAAACCTGGCTTAAAAATAAAAACAGTAGTTAAAAAAATTAAAAAACTGGAGTAAAGACTTCATTGGCCACACATTGAACAGACTCAGCTTAGGCAAGTCACCAAACAAGCAAAGCAACAAAAATGACTAATCTTTGAGAGGATCAGAATCCAGAGTTGTTGCAATATATTATCTAAAACATTCCATTGTTGTTTTTTAATTACCAGAAATGCAAAGAAACAGTAAAACGTGTTTATACAGAGAGAAAAAAGGCAATAGAAACTGTCCCTCAGAGAACCCAGATGTAGAACTTCATAGAAAAAGATTTCAAATCACTGTTATAAATATGGTCAAAGAACTAAAAGAAATCATGTTTAAATAATTATTGAAAGTGCAATAGCAATGCCTCACTTATACAGATAATAATAAGGACAGAAATTATAAAATTTTTTAAAAAGACAAATAAAAATTTTGGAGTTAAAAAGTACAATAACTGAAATGAAAACTTCACTAATGGAGCTCAAAAGCAGATTTGAACTCGCCAAAAAGAATAAATGAACTTGGAGACAAAGAGATCCAAACTGAAGAACAGAAAGAAAAAAGAATGGAGAAAAATACAGAGTCTTAGAGATCTGTGAGATACCATTAATCAAATCAATATTCAAATGATGAGGATATCAGAAGGATAACTGAAAAGTTCCAAATTTGATTTTTAAAATAGAAAATCCATTAATCTTAATATATTCAAAAGTCTGAACAAATATTAAGTAGAATAAACTCAAATATGGTCAAATATGGTCAAATTTCAAAAGACAAAGGAAAAATTTTGAAAACAGCAGGAGGAAAATGCCTCATCACATACAAGGAAACCTAAATAAGATTAACAGCTGACTTCTCAACAGAAATAGTGAAGAGCTGAGAACAGTGAGATGACATATTCAAAGTGCCAAAAGAAAAAGAGCTATCAATCAAGAATTTTATATTCAGCTGAACCATATTTCAAAAGTGAAGGCAAAATAAAGACATTTCCCAGAAAAGTAAAACAGGAAACTCATTGACAGCAGATCTGCCTTACAAGAAATACAAAAATCTAAAAAGAAATGGTACCAGATGGTAATTTAAATCTACATGAAGAAATTAAGCACATCAGGAGAAGTGCCTTTGTAGAAAGATATAAAGGTGGTATGAATGTAATTTTTACTATTTTTTAAAACTGTTTTAGAAGATGACTGTATTGAATAATAAATATAAAACTGTAAAAGATGATCTCAGACTTCTCCTTCCCAATCTCCAGAGAGAATCATGGTTCCATTGTAGACCTGGGATATCCTTCTTGCTGGGGTTGTGAACCATGCAGTCCAGGCCACTGAGAGGCAAGTAAATAGAGAAAACAGCAGGGATCAGAGAGCCTTTTCTCTAGGATCAGAGCTTACCTACACTGTATTCTACCTTTATTGTCCTCTCTAGTCCCACGGGAGACATGACTGCTTCATTTGACTCAGCACACTTCTTCAGTTGGCACAATATAATTCTTTGAATCTATCCCGTCATACCCCAATTTTCAGCTAGACTCCTAATCTCAATCATTTTTGGTAAATGTGGCTACTTTGCTGACTTATATTGGTTAGATAGAGATTATTTTAATTCCCTGAGGAACCAAAGATTGGAGAGGAAAAAGCTAAGATTCCCATATGATCTCTAGGAAAACTCATCTTATTCCTCTCTAAATCTAGCATATTATGTTTACATCAATACTATTTGAAAAGAATGAATAATAATCTAAAGAGGTCATGATGGTCTATAGTTCAGGTCTTCCCAAAGAAATAAGCCATACTTTTCAGTGATTTGGTAAACTTTGAGAAGCAGTAGTAAACAGTAGTCTAAAACCATCTTCCTGCCAATTATGCTTTCCTCTGCATCATTTGTTATCTTGCTCAACTTTCTCCTGTCAGTCATCTGTGTCATCTTGTCTTGTGGAGATGTCAGGAAAGAATAAACAAACCAAGAAAGTTGGGAAGCTGACAAAATTAGAGGAAGAAAATTCTGGAGACTGATAGTTTTTTTTTTTTTTTTCCTGTTTGAGAATCTGCAGTTTTTCATTCTCTGCTCTTTCTCTGTATCAGCAGGACCTGTGACCTCTTGAAGAATCCTAACCTCCAGCTTGAGGAAAACTATTTTAGGCCTTTGCCTTCTAGAAATGGGACTCAATTAACAACAGGAAGAAGATAGATCCTCTGGGACAAATATCAAAAAAGAAAATAATACCTCCAAAGCTGAGATAAAAATTGACCATTCGATTTGGATGTTGATGTTAAATAATCATTGGTGATGAAACTGCAATTCCTTTTAAGTGTATGCTGAAGATTAACTTCTCTTACCTTATGCTTTTCGTTACCCTTTTCATCTCAGAGGTGGCAGACTGGAGGTGTTACTCTGGTTGTCAAGGAAACTGTTCATCAGAATCTAGTGCTGAAGATCAGGGTAACAGGGTGGAAATGGATGAGCAGTGGTGGCTGCAAGCTCTGGTTACAATCCAGAGGGCAACTAGGAAAGGATAACCCCTCAAACTCTCACTGATCCTTATCACATAAAGGTCCCCTTTGCCACTGGCTAAGAGAATTAACTAATAAAAATAGCTCTGAAGAGGGAGTGGGGAGGCTCAGAGGTCTGACTGAGAGGAAATGGTTCTAACTTCCTTTGGGGTGCAAACTTCTTAGCAATTATACTGATGAAGCAATATTTTCAAGAACACACTAGACTTGTTCAGATGCCCTCTGAAATGTGAGACATACATATGCAAGATATGTCAAGGACAGGGCTGTGCTCTGTGCTCAGCACCATCTGGAGACATTAGCATGAGTGAATCCACTTGTCTTTTTTGTCCTTTTGTGAATTCATTTTCCAAATTTATGTATCCTGTTTTGGGCTATTTGTGAACAACAAATCTGACTTTGGAAGAAATCTAAGACCATAAAAAATGGTAGTTCCTTTCCCACTCCTATCCTATAGAGAAAAAACTGAAATTATATCTAATGATAGAGACATTCTCTGCACAATTAGCCTGATCACCATAAAAATCAAGAAAATTGTTGGGTTTATTCTTAACCTATAAAGTCTTTATAAAACTCTTAACTGGTGTATGAAAGTGTGTATGTGTGTGCCCCAAATGACACCCTTGAGTCCTTTCTGTTGCATGTAATAATCAATTGGTACATCCCTGTTTGGTGAGTACAAGATTAGGTTCCCCCAAGTAAATACTTCTGCACAAGGTGAAACAAATGCTTCACTCAGAGAAAAAAAATTCCTCTATAATAAATGGAAACACTGAATTTGTGGTACTAGTGGATTTGACTTTGAATTGACTGACTACAAAAAGAGCTTGAAGATACTTTCTAAGCTTAGAAATGAACTGGTTCACAGAACACAAGACCATCTATCATAGATGGGCATATACTTGGAATCAACAAACTTAGATGCAAATCTCTGAAATTTCTTTTGTAGGATTGTGGTTTTCAAAGAGTTGCTTAATCTCTCTGAACATCAGTTTTCTGATTTATAAAATGGAGATAATAATAATAACACCTAATCCATGGAGATGTAATAGCAACCGAAAGAAATGACATTTGTAAAATGCCTATAGTACACTAGTTGTTACTAGTGGGTGAGAACTTTTTCTGCACATCAATTTCCAGTTTTGATCCTTAGTTCTTCCCAATGTCGACAGCTTGAAATTAGCCATGGTAAGAATATTTACACCATAGAAATTGGCAGCAATCCAAATCAGGGCTTGGTTTTTCATTTCCTTGAAGCTGTTTATTAGCACAACACTGTGTCCATCTCACAGTAAGTGCTCATTAGTTGGTACTTACATGTTGTATTTGATGATGGTCCACTGCATTTTTTTTTATGTGTGTGTGTGGTGCTGGTGGTTGAACCCAGGGCCTTGTACATGCAAGGCAATCATTCTACCAACTGAGCTATATCCCCAGTTCTGGCCTATTACATTTCTAAAACACCCAAATCTCTGAGTAGTTCATTTACAGTGGATCAAAGAGAGAAAAACAACTTTAGCAGATTCCACTAGTTTTCCCTGATAGGGTGACTGGAATTGCAGAATGGTAATTTCACCACTATTTCCAATGATAGAGAAGACAGAAAGAAGGGGTGAGGTTTAGTCAGCACAGGCCTTTTAAAAGGAAACAACTCAGGTACAAACCTTGCTTTCTCATGAATGGGTGGCTTGGAAAGATTAGTAAAGATCAACCTGGCAGAAATTTTCTACCTGTCACTGAAGAGAATGGAGTTTCAATTTCCACTTTAAGGTAATGTTAAACATAACTGTTTCCTTAGTAGATTGAGGGTTGAACTGCATCTTCTGCTTACACAGAAGATGATGAGATTTCCTAGAACAGCAAATCTCAGGAAATAGATCTCACCCTAGAGTATGGATCCATATGACCTTCTACAAGAAAAGCTGGCCAGTATTTCTGAGTTCACAATGATACCACATCTGTTTTCATACATGTCTCACCCAGCTCATTTCCTGTGCGCTATCTGATAAGAGTGAGGAAAAACTCTTTGCAAACCAACTTTCTTTATCTCTCTTCTCCCTTCTTCCCTCTCCTACTTTTTTCTCTTTGTTTCTTCCTTTTATTTTAGTCTCTCTCCAGACCCAGCAAAGAACTGTTTAGTGGAGAGGAGACATTCCTACCTCAACTAATTTGGCAGTAGAACAGCCTAGAAAACAGGGAGAGCCAAATTACAGAGACCCAGGGTAGCAAGAAGGTCAGCACCACTTAAAAGGAGGTATCTGGGTAGATGAGATGCCAGTGCCAAGATGACCAGCAGCAAGTAGCAAGATCCAGTCACAGGAACTAGAGAAAACTAGAAGATCCCAATTCCTAGAAGTAATGTGTCATGGAGAGTGGTAGTCAGGGAAGGATCCTGTCTTGAAGGCACAAGATTACAAGAAATCAGGGAAATAGACAGATGAAAGGCTAGAGTGAAGGAAAGAAATCCAATGATTATAAAAGCAGCATGAGTCATGAGATGGGCATGAGTCAAAATCAGAGAGGGATTAACAAGGAGACTGACTTAGTGCAGATCGTCAGGTCCAAGAGTCTTAGGACTGAAAAAGACCAGAGCAGGCTGGGAACACAGTTCAGTTGGTAGAGTGCTTGCCTCACATGCACAAGGCCCTGGACTCAATCCCCAGCAACACACACACACACATACAACAGAGCTAAATCTATATAGAAATTTGCTTTGGTAGCACCATCTACTCTAAAAAGAGTGTAGTGATCCAGAGCTAGGAAACCAGCTAAGGTAATACAAGATTTAGCAGTGTACACACCCAGAGACCAGCAATCAAGGCTGGTTTCTCTTCCACTAAAACAATCCAGGCTTATCAAACTTCAAAGACTAACTTGACTCTAAACATACTTGATATGTGTCGGTAGTAGCCACTCTGTTTTTGGTAATAGTGTCGTTCTAAGGAAATGAATCCCTAGAATTTTTTCTTCTTGAGCTAACAAATATGGCACATTTACTGAGGACCTAAATATTTGCTATATTTGTTATACAAGTGGCAAATAACTAAATCTCACCAGGAACCTGGGATTCCTAAGAATTTCTAGGTGGTTATACTGGTTTTGTAAAACATAAATTCGTCTGCAAGATGCAACTTACCCATAAGCAGAGTAAACGGTAGCCTGGGTGTAGTGAAATCCTTCCCCCATCAGCCACATTTAAAGGCTTCAAAATCTTTGCAGTGTGTTACTGAATCACAACTATTATTTATTGAATACTTATTATATGCCAGGAAAGAAAAAAAGCTTTGGGAATAAAAAGACAGATGAACATTGTAATTGAGAAATCCAAGGGTAAATAATAGAATAAGATTAAATATTGAGCAAGTGGTCATTTATGAAGCAAAGAAGAGAGAGGAGTGAGCACTGAATATCTGAATTGCAGATCACCAGAAAGGGAGGGAGGGTCAGAACAATTGTGTTGATTGGGATGGGGGCAAGTGTGAAACTTTGCTCATTCATGTATTTATTAATCAAATACTTATAAACTGCTAATTATATTCAGTCTAAGTTTGAGGTACAATGATGAAAAAGTAATCCCTGACTCAAGAGAAGACAGACTATTAATAAGCCATGTGATAATATATGAAAAATAGAGAAGTACACTTACAGAACACAGAATGAGAAGGATTCTTGCCTTTAAAAATTAAATCTCTGGGCCAGGGTTGTGGCTCAGTAGTAGAGTGCTTGCCTAGCATTCATGAGGCACTGGGTTCAATCCCTGGCACCACAGAAAAATAAAAACAAATAAAATAGGGGCTGGGATTGTGGCTCAGCGGTAGAGCACTCACCTAGCACAGGTGGGGCCCGGGTTTGATCCTCAGTACCACATAAAAAATAAAGGTATTGCGTTGTGTCCATTGACACCTAAAAAATAAATGTTAAAAAATAATAATAAAATAAAGATATTGTGTCCATCTACAACTTTAAAAAAATTATAAATCAATAAATAAATCTCACTAATTTATCTCCAGGTCCTAGATCAGTGTCTGGCACCTACACCAGGAGTCAAAAAAATACCTTTTGAATGAATATATATATATATATATATATATATATATATATATATATAGCACGCCTAATCTAAATGGGGAGATTGGCACTAAGTATCTGGGAAATCTTATGCAGAAGGCAGCATTTAAGAGGATCTGAAAGAGGGATAGGACATGGGCAAAGTCAAGAAATAGCTCTTCTGAATAGAAGGTTGAGAGAAAGCTTTATGGGTTCCAGAAACTCCTGAGATAAAGGGCAAGAGCAGGAGGGGGATGCCACCTTCAAGAGTTTGTCCTTTTTCCCTAAGTACAATGAGAAACCACTGAAGGATTTTAATGAGGAAATACCTACAATCTATTTGGGGGTTTAGAGGGGTTATTCTTGCTGCAACACATTTATTAGAGTATAAATTGAAAGGACACGAGCCTAGAATCAGAAAGGCCAGCTGGGAAGCTCTGATCGCTATCCAAGAGAACGATTCCAGCAGTCTGGGTTAGAGTTTTGTCTTTAAAAATATAAAAAGGTGGATGTACTTGGTAAATATTTAAGAAATGGCTAGCCCTACCCAAAAAAAAAAAATTTAAATCACATTTTAGATTCAATCCGTGGAAATATAAACAATCACAATTACTTAATTATTTTATGACAGTTGACTTGTATGTCAGTTTGTAGGGTGTTTTGGATGGGATTAACATTTAAATAAGCAAACTCTGGACAAAATAAAATTGGCCTCCATGGTGTTGGTGAGCCTCGTCCAATCTGCTGAAGGGCTGATGAGAACAAAATGACTGGCCTCCTTGAGTAAGAGGGAATCTTCTAGAAGATTGCCTTTGGACTTCATTGGCATCATTGGGTCTCCTGGGTTTCCAAACTGCCAGTCCACACTACAGATTTGAACTTGCCAAAGTCCTTATATTCTCCCCCACAACTTCTCTGTTTTTTTTTCTCTCTCTCTCCATTCACACCCCCCACTACCACCACAAGAACACAATAGAAAATACAGCAGATTTATGAGATATTTAATCTCATTGAAATCCACTCTGGCAACACATGACCTTAACACACTCCAACTAACCAAGGTTCAGACAGTGGATCTACTCAGCCAGCCAAATGTGAATAAAAAATTTGCATCAAACTCTAAAACAAACCCAAGACTGATGATGCTGAATACAGCTCTGCTTCACGAGCCTAATAAATTTTTGAGAAGTTAGCATACAATCATAAGGGCTAAATGAAAATTTGCAGATAGTATGGTCCAATCCCATTATTTTGTAGCTGTGAAATTTGCCTGAGTTTTCTTCAGCACTCCTGAGCCTAGCCCAACATTAAACATTCAGGAGGAAGATTTGGGAGGCAGCTGCTCAAGAGCTTGACATGAGTGTTAGAGTACAGCTCTACTCAGACAAATGTGTGGAAATCGGGGCCCCCAGAGAGCATGCATGTGAGGTGTGTTGTCCATGGCTGATTAAGTAAATTGGTTCAACACAATATCAGTGATACCAATGTCATGGCTTTAAGTCTCATGAGCTAATTAACATCAGTTGTACAGTATTTTTTTTTTTGTCATGGGTGGCATTACTAGTCCTATTTATTTTCCATCAAAAATAGGTGCTAAGGGTGACAACAGGCATGAGAATGTGACCAATTCAGTACCAGTTCATGCCACTGCTCAAAAAAATTACTACAGTGAAAATCTGTTGAATATTATTTGTTCAACAGTCCATCTAATGGAAACAGCTTTCCTCATGGAAACACTCTCTCTATTGCATGAAGTTCCAGTGGGGCCACCCACTGAGTCCTCTTGACCTGCTTGTGTTTGCAGGGGTAGAAACACCTACCCTTGACCCAGCAGATCCTCTTTCCTGAGGACTTGAGTCCTGACTAGAGACGTAAGGATGTGAATGCTGCAGGTTTGTCATCCGGTGGTTTTGTCCCACAGTTCCTGTCACCACAGACAGGAATAGGTTCCTATACTGAGATTCCAGTAACTGACTTCTTTCCAGTTCTCCCTGAGGTTAGATTGCTAAACTCTCTTCTCCTTTTTTTTTTTCAATAAATATCTGGTTTTCGCTTTTGATGGGCTTTTGTTGCTTTCAGCCAAAAATCCTAATTGATAAAATAACTCCACATTCCAACTTTTCAGTGGTTTGGCTAAGACATCTTTTATTTACATAGAAGGCAAAATTTCCACATACAAACCATTATTTAATAATTCAATAAAACAAGCAACTGCCATAGTTTAATGTAATTTTAAATGTGTTGGGTTTTTATTGCAAAAAATTGATATGCCAAGCAGAATATACATGTCTCTGTGAATCCATATCTCATAGAAATCCATATCCCATATCCCATATCCCTGTCTTATATAATTCAATATATATTTATCCAGAACTTTCTCAAAGTGGGATTATACTATAAGCTGTTGTGAAATTGTTTACTTTTAACAATTTAACAATATCTTTCCATGTAAATGTCTATAGTTTTACTTTATTTTAAAAAACAGCTGCATACTAATTTGTTTTATAGACTTCTTTATATTTAACAACCTTCCTATAAGATAGGCATTTAGATGCTTCTAATTCTTCACTAACATAAGCAATACTGTAGTTTTAAGGCATGCCTATTGACTAGAATTGCTTTGGAACTTCATGAGGAAGAAGATGAAATGGAAAATTTTTTTCAGGAATGTTCCCCTGTGATATGGGATCAAGGAAGAGATTACATGGTCCAGAACACCAGGTGGGTGCCTGGATATTAAGAGATTGCCTGCAAAGACTTTTTCATAAGTCTATATAAAGGTCGCTGGACCTCCCTTCTCTATTTTACAGAGATTTGTGTAGGATTAGGAACTGCTATCCAGGGAAGCTGCACACACACACACACACACACACACACACACACACACACACAAAATGGATTACTATTTCAAGTCATTTCCTGGATATAGGAAGATAGTAACATGAAGGAGATTCCTTCCTATTTTCTAAGCCCTTGCTTTTCCAACACATCCCAAGTAAAGGTGAATTGTTAACTAACACGAAAGGGAGCTTCCCATGGGGCCACTCCAAAACTCAGTCCATGGGTGATTATTGAGAAAACTTGAACCCTAGAAGGGAAAGAAAGTCTAGGAAAAAATCACCTGCATGGTCAGGTGGTTAGCATCCTCACCTGTAAGTATATGTCAATAGAAGGTTAACACAGCTGTACTTCTGACTTCCAGGAGTGCCAGAAAAGGAGGTCACTGAGCACACAGTGGCAGCCCAGAGATGGAGCCAACATACACATACCTGTGGCCAGAACCACAGATGTCTCAGCAGCTATGAGGTCATAGGTACTCTGAGAACAGTGACCTCATTTTTGTTGTTTCTCAAAACCCAGAGATGAATTACTGTTAAGTGATTGTTAAAATTGAATGCAAGTAGCAAGAGTGCCACCACCTTGATCATTATCAGCTACACGCCCAACAGCATGTTCTGTAGATTCAAGGATTAAACAAAGTTGGTGAGAAACTGGTAACTTGGCCAGACAGAAGGCTTGGCTTAAATTGATTTGCTCAAGCCAGAGACAAGGCCTAGGAGAGCACCGGGATTTGTCATTAGTCCACACCTGAAATATTCCACTCTTCTTAGCGATTCACTACCAAAATGAGCTCTGCCCAAGAACTGAAAGAGAGCAAATGGGAAGGAGTAAGACAGTTGATCTTATCACAAACAGATGCACTGAGACATCATTGAGTATCAGGCTGCTCAAAAGTATTGAAGATGAAATTAACTGTCCTCTCGGAAATCTTTGCTCATTTTCAAACTAAGGGAAAAAAGAGAGATAACAGACCTGCTTCCTAAAATCCCCCTCAGAAATGTCTTCATCCTCTTATTGTATGTTCATGAAGAGCTAACAAATGACCTTAGTTGAGAACCACTAATGGACAGGAAGAGACAGTTTTAGAAATCCTAAGTTGTAGAATTTCATGTTCAGATGGCTGTCTTCAATACTTTCAGCAAGCTTTCTCTGCAGTTCTTTGGTTCACATGAATGGGTCAGGGAATGGACACATGACAAACATTTTGTTACAAGCCCTTTGGAAAGCCACAGCCTTTCCAAAAAGCACTGTGTATGATTGATCCTTGAACTTTTGACTTAACAGAAGCCTTGTATCTGAGGATATCAGAGCATCTTAATAACAGTGATGCTTGGTGTAACACAGAAGAGAGAGAGTTCAAAGCTTTCCACAGATACTCATTAATTCTCCCTATATTCTGCAATCCTCCTTGTCAAATCCCCAAGTCTAGAGATTCCAGCCTGCCTTCTGACCACAGGTCCTATCTGCTAGCCTCTAAAAAACATGGTCAATGCCCCTGGACACCTGGGTAACAGATTCATGGTCACTGAGTTTCTGGGCAAACAAGACGTTCCGCGGCCAAGGGGACTTCTGCATCTAGTTTAACCACAATCACAGTGATTGTATAAGACACTTCTGGTGATTCTGGAACCTCTATCCTTGTTCTTTCAGAAGCAGGATGCACCAAAAGGCCTCTGTCAATTGGTTACTCAAATACCCAGGGCCACCTATACCCAGAAGGGAAAGTGAAAGAAGAATAAATAGATCCTGCCCTAGGGTCAGGACTTATGTTCCCACTTTCTTGGACCACTGCCTCCGACCTCTTTACCTGTGGAATCCTGAACCTTTGGGCCACTGGGAACTTGGAGACGTAGCTCAGCCCTCTAAGCCTTGCCCTGTTCCTTGGATTCACAACATTCTACCTGCCCCATCTGTCTTTCCATTTTTATTCTAGTGGTGTGTTACCAGCATACCTTGTCTGTCACCCCAGATCCTTACCTGCCTGACTTCTGCCTTGGTTAAATTCACCTCTGTCCCTAGATGGTTCCCTGTCTGTGTGTTAACCACAGCCATGCAATCTGGAGAGTAGAGGGGGATGGAATGACAGGTGTGTGCTAGCCAACCTTAAGGAACATTCCTTGCTCTCCAAGAGTCAGGGTGACCCAAATAGGACCCATCACAATGAACTGGAATAGGCCAGAATGCTACAGTTGTAGATCTAGTCTGGTTCCTAGTCTGGGTTTCTCTCTAATCCCTGTAGCAGAGAACTTTTTTTTTTTAATTTTCTTGTAGTCATAGATGGACAGCAGGCCTTTATTTTATTTGTTTATTTTTACATGGTGCTAAGGATCAAACGGAGTGCCTCACACATGCTAAGCAAGTGCTCTGCCACTGAGCTACAGCCTCAGCCCCAGCAAAGGACTTTGTATTTCCAACTAGCTCAGGCTTGTCTTCATCTCTGGAGCCTATTCTGCCTAGGTAGAAGGGATTTAAACTTTCTCAGCCCAATCAAGAGTCAAATCAGAACCAATCTCATTCATTCCCCCCATTCCTCCAGCCTGGACACCTAAAAATTTGCCTTGTTTCTAAGGACCAGCACCCACTCTGGGCACTGTTTCAGATGCCTGGGATCCTAGCTACTTTTTATCTCAGCCCATGCCATGTCAGTCTGGGTAAGCCCTGATACTCCTCTCTCAGGATCCAGTTTGACTAGGATTTTGACTAATTTGCATCCCCCCGCATCTTGACCCTTTTAGAATTAGAGACAAGATGGATAATCTGATGGGGGTTCTATGGGGGTGCGAGGGAAGTGGTATTCTGAACCCTGAAGTAGCATGTACTCCCAGGCCTGCAGGCCTGCTAGTCTCTTTCACAACTGCTGACTCACGTCTTCCAGCCTCATCCTGGGAATATGATCCCTTTCATATGCACTCCATGAGTGCACTCCATGTGACCCCTTGATTCGAAGTGCCAAGGCCTCTGAAAACAACCTCAGGAAAGAGGGAGCCAGCCAGCCTCGGAGAATGTATTTCATAGCACTTGCCACTGGCTCAGTCTAAACTGACTCCATGTGGAAGATTTGGCTCCTGTGCTCCAGAGAAAGCGCCTTGAGTCTTACTCCCATTTGATGTACAGACTCCAGAGGCCCCTTGGCCTGGTCCTAACATGTGGTTTGTATTACTCGCATACTGCACAGACTTGTCTGAAGGAATTACTTTGTTTGAGGGTGGCTTCAATGAGGAGGGAGGAGTCAAGAGAAGAATTACTATTTGGACTCAACCATGACCAACTGACTGCTGACGTGGCAGAAAACCCCTTGGGACCTGGTCACCTTAAGAGTTCATGAACCAAGGTAGGGAATGCTGGGAATAGTCTGGCGTGAAGAGCAGAAGTCAGATTCTCAGCAACAAGGGAAGTAAAATAGCATGACCAGAAGTCCCAGAGGGGATCATGCTTAATAGAAGGTGAAAGTTTCCAGGATAATTTAAATATAATACTAATAATGTAATCCCAAACAATTCCAATGATGACTTAAGTGGGGTTGGGACAAGTAACTTATGTTTGCTTTTTTAAAGTTGATTTCTTTTTTAAAAGTTGAATTCTTAATATAATACTGGGCATCCTACTAAAATTATTTACAAACACTTCTGCATTCCTCAAGACAACTATGTATATATATATTAGGAACTTTTATGCCCATGAGAAAAACCAGAGTTCACAAGGTTAGCTAAATGGTCAAGTTCATACAATTGGTAACTTGCCCAAATCTAGATTTGAACTTGGAAAGTCTGACTCCAGAGTCTATGCTCTTAATCTATACCAACATGAAGAAAAAGCACAGAACTGAAAGGAAAATATTAGGATGTCTGTATCCATATTAAGCTAGAAGTTATAAAAATACAAAATTTGTAACAATTTATATATAAAGCAGTACTAATAAGGTTAGAATAAATTTGCCTCCAAAGGCTCACTCTTTGGGGACAAATGAAACATCCCAGAATAGCAAATAGATTTCAACTTGCCTGACAATTCTAGTTGACCACCTGGAGTAGATTAAATATGTTTCAGAGAGTGTCTGGGCTGAGTTGGAGAGGATGAGATTGATTATCAATGTCTGCTGTGTGTAGGAGTGTGAAGGGGTAGCACATGTCCTATATATTTGCCCTTCATGACAGAAGCTTACCAACAGCAGAAAGGAAGGGGGGGGGCAGAGAGAGAGAGAGAGAGGGACTCCTTTAAGGAGACAGGCAAAGGTTGAGATAGGTATGTGGCCAACATCAGGGGGATCTAACGATGATAAAAGGTGTCAGCCCAGGAGATATATAGCATCAGGGAAAGAGGCACACCAGCAAAGGTTTCATCTTGCTTGTCCACAGCCCGAGTTACCTAAGGATAACCCGTAAAGGCAAAATTCCTCTTATAGAACAAGATGTTTAAAAGAAATCAGTGACTTTGTGTCTTGGTATGCAGTCTCAAAGGAGAAGGCCACGGCCAAAGGCCTGTGTCTGAGGACAAGTTGGAGTGAGCTGTTACCAGAGGTGGGGAATGTGCTCTGCAGAGTCATGGATCTTGGGTCTGAAGCTGCCTCTCCACGGAGGGTCTAAATTGTTCTAGAACACAGAGAGGGGCTGAGGCAGCAACCGGCCCTGGTTGTTTGTAAAGATTTAGAAAGGACAAGGTTAGAAAGCAATGTGTCCTTATGCCTGTCCTGAGAACAGAGAATGAGGGGAGAACTGTCTTGGCAATCAAGGTATAAGGCCTGGAGGGTTTTAGCTGACCCCTGAATTAAAAGGAAGCAACAGCCCAGGAGGCCTCTGCAGAAGCTAATGCAATCTGCACCAGCCTCCTTGGTCAGAAGTGTGGCCTCCCGATCAAGAAGAAATAGTTGAGAAACTGTAGTACATATGCACAATGGAATATTACTCAGCATTAAAAGAGAATAAAATTATACCATTTTCAGGTAAGTGGATGGAGTTGGAGAATATCATGCTAAGCAAAATAAGCCAATCTCAAAAAGCCAGGGCCAAATGTTTTCTTTGATAAGTGGATGCTAATCCATATGGGGAGATATGGGATGAGTGGATGAACTTTGGATGGGGCAAAGGGGAGGGGGGAGGGAGCAAAGGGGTAGGAAAGACAGTGGAATGAGATGGACATCATTACCCTAGCTACATGTATGATTGCACAAATGGTGTGACTCTACTTCATGTACAACCAGAGAAGTGAAAAATTCGGCTCCATTTGTGTACAATGAATTGAAGAGCTTTCTATTGTCATGTATAACTGATTAGAACTAATAAATAAAGAAATTATATATGTGTGTGTATAAATATATATGAGAGCCTTATAGTCTGGTAAAAATAAAATCATGCCATTGAAAATTAAAAAACAAAAAAAGAAACTGTTGGTCTCTTGCACTCATTAACTCTGGAGAATCGTATCCAGTTTTGACCACTCCATATTCAGGAAGCTAGAGACAAACCACAGAGGATGGTGAAAAGTTAGATAACGGTTCGTTCAGGGACTGAAGCTGGGCTTTCATTTGGATTTCTGGTCAAGAGAGGACCTTTGAAAAACATGTTACCTTCTTCTAGCCAAAGAACTGGCCTTTGCAGGAAGAATTTATTTGTAGTAACTCTTGAGGAAGAACTAGAAACAATGAGTGACAGTTATAGGGATACTAACTTTTATGTAATAAGTGAAGACATTTCTAACAAATAAGCACCTCTCCCACTAGCTTACCCTACCTGGATGTTAATAGATGCTCCAAAGGGTACATTTAGGAATCTCTGGGTCAGACAGTTTTCTTCATGGCTGGACTCTTAAAATCCCTTAATGTGTTAAGATGTTTTAATTTTCCAAAGAACGTTTCTCAAACTTAATTGACCACATAATCAAACTCTATTTTATTTACTAATTAAGTTTTCATGACTCATCTGCTAATGTCTCTTCAAGTAAGTATTCTGTAAAACCCGTTGGTGAATGCTGGACTAAAATCATCCAGCAAGGAGATGGTTGTTTGGTGAAGAAAATGAGAAATATGTTCAAATTTGAGCACATGATGTTCTTCAAACGTGTCCAAATTTGAGATGATGTTCCTACCTGAAAAAGGAGTCATAGAGGAAATTGCTTCCTGGGGAATCTGCATTAAATAACTGGAATATATGGTTCTATGATTCCATTGACTACTTTTTCTTTTTTCCTGCAATCTTGGGGATGGAACCCAGGACTCACACATGCTAGGCAAGCACTGTACCACTGTGCTACACCACCAGCTCTTTAAAAAATTTTATTATGTTGCCTAGGCTGGCCTCGAACTTACAATCCTTGCACTTCAGCCTCCTGAGTAGCTGGGATTACAGGTATGAGCCACCACACCCAGATCCATTGCCTATTTTAATGTCATTTATCCCACAAACAAACATTTCCAAAGCAGATGGAATTAATTACAACCTGAACTGATCTCTAAAACAATACATAACTTACCATGAAAAACTAGTTGACTAGTAATACCTTTTGGCATTATATAGGTCTAGCAAGAGAGTGTTTATGGTAAATGTAGGTTTATAGTACTTTATGGGGCTGATCCTGTCCTGACGAAATGCCTCACCAAACTTGTAGAACTTTCCAGAAGTTGTCTACTGTCACTTAAAGTTGATTTCTGAGCATGTTTTCTGCTCCTAGTTCTTCAAACATTGCAGAGTTGTTTCTGCCTAAGCTATAAGCATGACTTCCTTAAAAACCCACTCCACTTCTCCAACTTTCATACTGTCAGTTATGGACAGAAAGTTGGTGAACCCCGAATTACTATTCTGAAATCTTGTCTTCAGTGTGATGATATTTGGAGGTAGGTCCTTTGGGAAGTGATTAGGGTATGAGAATGAAGCCCTTATCAATGGGATTAGTGCTCTTACAAGAGATCAGCTAGTTCTCTCTCCACTGTGTGAAGACAGAAGAAGTCAGTACTCTGTAACCTGGAAGAGCACCCTCTCCAGAATCCAACCATCCTGATCTTGGACATCCTATGCCTCCAGAACTGTGATAAAGAAACATTTGTTGTTTAAGCCACCTAATCTTTGGTAATTAGTTATAGCAGCCTGAACAAAAGCACCATCTTACATTCTTTCAGAAAGAAGTGGTGGGGCATACATTTTAAACGAATAAGCTTAAAAGCTCTTGTCTATTACAAGCATAATATACAGTGGGATAGCTAGAAAAAAAAAAAACTGGACCCACAGTAAAAATCTGATTCCCCTGGGAAAGAGACTCTACCCTTTTTCTTTTAAGCAAAGGATACAGGTCAGGTTCTGGTTAAGTGAAGGCCAAAGAAAGAGTATTTTTCTTTGAAACTTAGTTAAACTTAAATTAAGACATCCATCCTGACTGGAGATAAAATCTCAGTGTAGTTTTAATCTACATTTCTCTATTGCTAGAGATGTTGAACATTTTTTTTTCACATATTTGTTGACCGATTGTATTTCTTCTTTTGAAAGTGTCTATTCGGTCCCTTTGCCCATTTGTCAGTTGGGTTGTTTGTGATTTTGGGTGTTAAGCTTTTTGGGTTTTTAGATATCCTGGACATTAATGCCCTATCTGAAATACAGATGGCAAAGATTTTCTCCCATTCTGTAGGCTCTCTCTTCATGTTCTTGACTGTTTCTTTACTGTGAAGAAGATTTTTAGTTAGATATCATCCCATTCAGTGACTTTTTATTTTACTTCTTGTGCTTTAGGAATCTTGTTGAGGAATTTGGTTCCTAAACCCATATGTTGGAGTTTTGGGCTTAACTTTTCTTCTTGTATGTGCAGGGTTTCTGGTAAATACCTAGGTCTCTGAATCACTTTGAGTTGAGTTTTGGGCAGGGTGAGAGGGGTTAAATTTCATTTTACTATACATGGATTTCCTGTTCTCTGAGCACCATTGTTGGAGAGGCTATCTTTTCTCCTATGTATGTTTTTGGTTTCTTTCTCTAGTATGAGGTATCTGTATTCATGTGGGTTTGTCTCTGTGTCTTCTATTCTGTTCCATTTTTCTTGTTGCCTGTTTCGGTGCCAATACCATGCTGTTTTTGTCACTATAGCTCTGTAATTTAAGGTCTGGAATTGTGATGCCTCCTGCTTTGCTTTTCTTGCTAAGGACTGTTTTGGCTATTCTGAGCTCCTATTTGTCCAAATGAATTTCACAACTGCTTTTTCTATTTCTATGAAGAACATCATTGGAATTTTGATGGAAACTGTATTGAATATGTATGGTGCTTTTGGTAGGATGGCCTTTTTGAGAGTATTAATTCTGCATACCCAAAAACATGGGAGGTCTTTCCATCTTCTAAGATCATCTTAAGTTTCTTTCTTTATAGTGTTCTGTAGATTTCATTGTAGTGGTCCAACAGTAAGATTGATTCTCAAGTATTTTATTTTATTTTCTTAGGCTATTGTGAATAGGATGGTTTTCCTAATTTCTTGTTAAGCTGATTTGTCATTGGAGTATAGGAATGCAATTGATTTCTGGGTGTTAATTTTGTATACTGCTACTTTGCTGAATTCATTTATGTTGGTGAGGATATGCGGGGAAAGGTACACTCCGACATTGCTAGTGGGAATGAAATTGGTGCAACCACTCTGGGAAGCAGTATGGAGATTCCTGAGAAAACTAGGAATGGAACCACAGTCTGACCCAGATATCCCACTCCTTATATCCAAAGGACTTAAAATCAACATACTGCAGTGACACAACCATATCAATGTTTATAGCCACTCAATTCAAAATAGCCAAGCTATGGAGCCAACCTAGTTGCCCTTCAACAGATTAATGGATAAAGAAAATGTGATATATATACACAATGAAGTATTACTTAGCCACTAAGAAGGATGACTTTTTGACATTTGCCAGTAAATGGATGGATCTAGAGACTATCATGCTAAGTGAAACAAGCCAATCCCCAAAAGCCAAATGTCAAATATTTTCTCTGATATGTGGATGTTAACCCACAATAAGGGGGTAAGGGGAAGAATAGAAATTCAGTAAGTTAGATAAAGGGGAATGAAGGGAAAGGAGTGGGGATAGAAAATGGAATGACAGTGGAATGAATCCGATATAGTTTTTCTATGTACATATATGAATACACCACAGTGAATTCTACCATTGTGTACATCCACAAGAATGGGGTCCAAATTAGAGTAAGATATTTCATGCTTGTGTAATTATATCAAAATGGATTCTACTGTTATGTATAACTAAAAAGAACCAATTTTTTTTAAAAAGTCCAATACCAAAAAAAAAAAAGTCCAGTACCTGAGTAAAATAGCAATATCATTTTTGCACTCTAGGGACTTCCATAAACCTGGGCAGCTGTAGCATTGAACTCAAGTTTCAGCCTCTAGGGAGTTAGTCAGCAGACTGGCCCAGCTAGGGGGACTCCTGCTGTCGTCCCCCCCCCCCCCCCCTGCTGAAACCTGTGCTTCTCCTTGTATACCACACCTAGATTCAGCTGCTCTGGAAAAAAAGACAAAGGTGCTGTGAAATCCCGGACATCCTTCTCACTGCCATGCATGCCAGTTGCAGAGGAAAGGAAAAAGAATAATTCCTTACCTTAGGCCCAGGTCCCCTGTGATCTGGCCTCCACCAGCCCTGTAACCTCAACTCCCACTCGTCTCCCATCACTCACTGTCCTCCCACCAGCCCTGCCTTCCTGCAGTCTTTAAACCCCTCCAGCCAGTTCCTGCCTCCCAGTCTTTGCACTGTCATTCCCTCCTCCCAGGATTCCCAGCCCCTACCCTACCCTTTGCTTGCTTCACTCTCACTTCCATTAAGTCTCTGCTTAAATGTTACCTCCTCAAAGAATTCCTCCCTGATTACCCAAAGAGCCACTAATCCCTCACTCACTATCCCCTTAGTCCGCTTTATGTTTCAAAAGCATTTTTCACTGACAGACACCCATTTATTGCCTTGTTTATTTCATGCAGGTCTAAAGCCTGTGCCTGCCATGGGGGTGGGATACCTGGAAAATGGTCTCTGAGAAACTGGACTTAAATTCACCCTGGGTTGCAGCAAGCTTACTGAAAGATGGCTAAGGTGGTCCCCATCAACAATTCCTGGTAGACAGACAGGCATCTTGGCACATCTGGGAGGGTTTTCCCAGAGGATATAATATCCTCATGGGAGTGGCAAAAGGGCCACCGGCTGGCTCCTTCTAGTCTTTCATATGAAGGTCATCTGCTGCTGGGGTACCCCCAGGGCCAGAAGCCCAAGAAAACTCTTGCTCTGACATGTTTCAGTTCTGTAGAGCTGTCCATAGGGGATTGGTTGCACTTTTTACATGAAGGAGAGAACCCAGACTCTGCCTGGGGCTTTTGATACCTTTCCATCAATTGGCACGACTGAACAGAATGGAAACTTCTGTCTTGTTCAGTATTGTATTCTTAGTGCATAAACAGTGTCTGAGCTACAGTATGCACTCAATAAATATATTTTCATGACTAAATAAAAGAGCAGTGGGAGGTCCTCCAAGAATGAGGGGAGAGAAAATGGTAAGTTAAATAGGGAGGGGCTGGGGGAACAGAAGCATTTTTCAGAGGGAACAACTCCAGAAGTTTCCCTGATCCAGTGACAAAATAGCTTGTGGCTGATCATCAGTATCTTTCCTCTACCTGGTGCAATCTTTGGGCCTCGGCTGGGATTCTATGTGATAACAATCTCCTCCAAAATGTATGATATTATGAGACTTAGCCCTTGTTGCTGAGGATAATTGTAAACCTCTTCTCCCGGGCTGTCCCCAAACTCCCTCAGATCCTGACCCCCCAGAACTGGCTGTCAGCGTATGACCTTGAATTTGTGCTGCCTCCAAACTCTGACTTCTACCCTCCACTGTGGTTCACACCTGTTTCCTGGTCTAGCTCTGCTCCTGGGCTTATTTCCAGCTACTCTTCTGTGTGCTTCCTCCGTCTCTACGAATGGGACCTGGAAATGTGCCTCCATGGAGTATCGATACTGTCTGAGCAAACAAGTAGACGGAACATCAAAGGGTCCAGTGCCCATTCATCCTGAACATGCTTTTTGGAAAACAAGAAGGGACTGCCATGGAAGCAGGCTGATCGTGGAGAAATCATCAGGTTAAAAATGAATATTTCAGAAACAAATATAGAGGTAAGAAGTTGAACTCCAAAAGCTGTTAAGTTACAACCCTTCAATCGATATAGGAAACAGGAAAGACTTCTATTTTCTACACGTTAGCTTGTTTTTTCAAAGACCCCATTTAAAACCACACTCCATTAAGGAGGGTTTGTGTAGGTGGATTACTCTGGGGGAGGGAGGAGGGGGACTGCATTTGACTAGTCTTCAAGGAAGGATAATAACATTACATAAAGGAAAGATAAAGACCTGACTTACAGAGGTCAGCAGAAAGGGAGTTTTCTAAACCCAGGAGGATTTTTAAGTAGAGATCGAAGAAGAGTTGTAAAACAACCCAGGGAAAACAATTGTGCTTCCCAAGCCTTCTAAATGCCCTTGCACCTGGGAGTCCCAAAGTTCTTGGGAGCATCCCATGTATGTCTGTCCTATTCAGGGTATGAGTCTGTTCCTGTCCTTGCTGAGTGTATCAGAGACAGAAAGAGCAAGGCAGAGGTGTCCTTCAGGCCCTCAGTCAGCCCATAGCAAATATACATCAATGTTTGGAAAGAAAAAAAAATCCAACTTCCACTGAATTGAGTCCCCAGGAAAATCTGCCTGCATTAACCAGCTGGGTGCTGGAGAGATTTGCATCATTTCATAAAAATGATTTCACCAACAGATGTTTGATCTCCACTGAAAGGATTACCGAGCAAATAGGAGATTTGCCTCTAACAGCAGCTTAGTGACTCATCGCTGATGTCAGGCAGTGTGCTCACTGAAAACATTTGGGAAAATGTAGTTGGAGGGGGGCCAGCTGTGAACTCCATTAAGGTGGCATCTCCATGGGAAGACAGCACACTGGAATCTATGTGACTGGAATTTTAATACATCGAGATTTTCTACAAGGATTGTAGCTTGTCAAGAGTTGTTAGCTGCAAATCAGGACACTGATTGCAGAGTTGAAAATAGTTTTTCTGTGTAAAAAATAAAGATGGCTTAATACCCAGTGACATAAAGTTAAAAAAAATTAATAAGTTAAACTATCAAGGTTGTAAGGGACCTCAGAAGTGATTTAGTTTAACAAAGTAAGAGATCAGCTTCTATAGCTCACAAAGAAACTGAATTTGAGTTAGAGAGTTTAAAGTGCCATTACCAATTATCTGTTTAAACACTGGTTAAGAAAAAAAAAAGACCTAGTGAACACATTCCAAACTCTCAACAAGATCTAAGTGTGTTTATATACAAGTGTCCACACATATATATCCACCTCTTATACATATATAGACATACTTAGATTCTTCTGACGCTTTGTCCACAGTGACCTTGATATTCATTAGAATTATCTGGAGGAGCTTTCATAACTCCTGACACTTAATCCACACTCCAGACCAATTAATTTAAAAAGCTCTTGGGGTGAGACCCAGGTATCAGCACTTTTTAAAACTCCCCAGATGAATGCGATGTGCAGTTGAGGGTAAGAACTGCTGTTTCAGAAAGAGGAAAGAGACAGAGATACTGAGAAACAGACAGTGGAGGGAGCATTCATTCTCTTATTCAATCATATATATATATGGATATATATATATATATATATATATATATATATATATATTCCACTCTCTAGGACCCTTCACCCTGAGATATATATATATATATATATATATATATATATATATATATATATTATTTTATTTATTTATATATGTTTATTTATGACCTTCATATATATATAAATAAATGTATATAAATAAATAAATAAAATATATATACATATATACATATATCAGGGTGAAGGGTCCTAGAGAGTGGAAAAACAAGACTCAGAATAAGGTATATGCATGACTCAGCAAGTTGTCCTCTAGATCCTCACCACCAACAATGAACTGTTTCGTACCCACATGTTCCTTCCCATTTCACTCACTGGTGAGATTTATTTAGGGTGACAATTTTTAAAAATTATTTGACATATGTATATAATATATATTAGATTTCTCTGTCTATAAAGTGGGTAAATATAGGAGGGAACCCTAGTATAAGTGAAGAATCAAAGAAGAAAGCATTACGGTAAGATAGGTAAAAAAAAAAATTAATGGAAGTGGCAGGGTATAGTACAGAGATGGTCAGAAGTTGAGACTCCAGAGGGATGAAGATGAAGGACTGACAGGACCCAGAGATGCATTGGAGCTAGGAGAGTGGTAGAATAGAGATTATCTCTTAGGTCCTGGCTTTAATCCAAGGGAATGGTGGTGCCATTCAAAGAGATAAGAAAATGTAGAAGACCAATGAAATCAGAGTGGACCTGAGTCACGGACCCATTAAGTATTAGATCATACAAGACAGGTTGTAAAATCTTGTCAACTTCTAGATATGCTGCAGTTGTTAAAATTCCATTATATAATAATAAAGAGTTCTTGGATCCTTCCTTGACATGTAGCAAGTGCTCATAAATATTAGTAACACTACTACTTTTCTTCCTGCTACTCAGTATGCAGTATAGTTATCAACAGCATATGCTTCCAAATTATTCACAGGAAGCTTTTAATGGAAGTGACCCTCAGAATTGATAGAGGAAATAGTCAAATATAAATCCCAAGTCAGGAGGTGATAAGGACAAAAGGAAAGAGCATGAAATCTAGTATTACTTTTTTTCTGAAGAATCATGTGAAGAGCTTTAAACAAACTAAGTGCTATATAAAGTAGGACTGTATTAATCACCAGAAATATATGCCTTTAAAGACACGTTTCATGATGACTAATGAAAAAATATTTGTCTGGCCTCACATCCCCAACACTGACCTCTAAGAATTACTAACTGAGAAGCACTTGAGCCTGGGGATTTGCCAAGCAGCAGGATAACTGTGCCACAACATAGTTAAGACCTAATGGCTACAAAACAGAGATTGCTGAAACCTTCCTAAACAGAGAAACCCAGAGTGTCAATAATGATCCCACAGTGAATGAGGGTATTGAGGTGTGGCTTTGTTTCTCTTGAGCTTTAATAAAAACACTACCTTCAATTTCTGTGACCCTGAAAGGATGAGCACTGAGATTGAATTTAACTTCTCCATTCATCCTCTTGACCAATGCGATACCAGAAGGGGCAGAAAAGGCTTACCCAAACCATTATTCACATGCTCTCTGCTCTCACCTCCGTCCACCATCTAGGAGAAGAATCAAGCCAACCATTTAAGTGCTTAAGAATCTATAGGCTACTGTGTATTGGAGGATAAGGATCTCAGGCTCACAGGGTTCAGAGGGCTGAGGGATGATTTTCGTAAATAAAGCTGCAAGGTAATTTTCCCTCCCAGGGATGATGACTTTGACTTTGTTTATCCTGATGGACCAACCAAAATGGTACCAAAGAAACTCTTATGAAGCCAGGCATGATGGGACATGCCTATAATCTCAGAAGCTCGAGATGCTGAGGAAGGAGGATCACAAGTTCAAAGCCAGCCTCAGCAAAAGCAAGGTGCTAGATAACTCAGCAAGACCCTGTCTCTAAATAAAATACAAAAAATAGGGCTGGGGATGTGACTCAGTGGTCGAGGGCCCCTGAGGTCAATCCCTGGTACCCCCCCCCACACACACACACACAAAGGAAACTTATCAAGCCCACAAAGTAACATGGCTCCCACCTCTTTACCATCAAAGTAGACACCACAATATCTATGTCTATGGCATATGTAGATGCTGATGAAATTTTGTTGAAGCAAAAGTAAAAAGAGAAGCTAAGGTACTAACACACCTTTCATACTTATGGGGGACCTAATGCAATTTGGGCATTGTGTCACTGTGGTAGGTTGTGGAGCTTTCCTAGAGGGAATAAGGGTGGTCCCTGCACTGAAGGAATTCATGCATACAGCCAACCAAAGGGATAAAGAGCCCAGTATAGGGGGTGACATGATGGGATCCTCACAAGGCTGCCACAGGGCTCTAGGCTCCTTATGCATGTGATTGAACCAACCACAGAGAATGGCCTTTCTTCCATCAAATTGTGCTGAGTACTTACTGTGTGCCAGGAACTGCCCAGAACCTGGGGATTTGCGGGGGTTCCAAAGAGACAATCCCAGGGCTTCATGGAGCAGGGATCTAGTAGCTAGGTTATCTTGGGCATATTTTATAATCTCTTCAAGCCTCTGTTTGATTATCTGTCAAACAGAAATGATAATAGTACCCAACTCTCATTCCATTATGGGAAATAAATGAGAAAACACGAGTGCTCATTACCATTCTTGACACATAGTATGTGTTCAAATGCTATTTATAATTGTGGGTGTGCATATGTGTATACATGTGTATGATAAAAAGTAAGATTTTCCTTTTGTTCAGGTATTAGCAAGTTTACCTACAAAAAAAAAAAAAAAAAAAAAAAAACATCAGGGTGAAGGGTTCTAGAGAGTGAGAGAACAAGACTCAGGACAAGGTGTGTGTATGACTCAGCAATCCCCTAGATCTCACCACCACTATCAATTCACTCTTCTGGACCAACATATCCCTTTCCATTTCACTCACTGGTGAGATTTCTTTAGGGTGACAATTTTTTAAAAAATATTTTTTAGTTGTCAATGGACCTTTATTTTATTCATTTACATGTAGTGCTGAGAATAGAACCCAGTGCCTGGCACGTGCTAGGCAGGTTCTCTACCATTGAGCTATCACCCCAGCCCCTAGGGTGACAATTTTTTAAAATTATTTTTAGTCAGAACCAAGAAAATCTCAGAGTCCAATCTTATTATCTCTTTAAAATAAGAGTTTGTTTATCCCCAGAAGGACAGAGGGGGTTTTTCCACATGGGTCAGGAATTATAAAAAATACTACACATATAACAAACATGTAAATTCTATTCATTTTTGCTCCTGACATTTTTAAGTCCCTATCTCTCACAGGTAAGGTAACTGGTCTTTTAGAGAGAGAAATCAGGATGCAGCTATATCATACCAAAAAATTATAATAATAATACAATTTGGAATACATTATTTTACATACGTTTTTACTTAATTAATATAAAATATGAAATTGGCACTTATGTAACATTACATATTATTTATGTTGTTATATTGTTTTCTGATACATAAAATGCTATTTTTAAAATAAAACAATTATACGACTAGTTAAGTAAGAATTAGTAGGGCTAATTAAGCAAAAAGCAAAAAAGATTTTCTTAGTGTTTCTTGAGATACAACAATATTTTAACTCTTCATTGTATACTTAAATTTTATTGTGTATTTTTAAGCTCCACAACTTACCACAGTGACACAATGCCCAAATTGCATTAGGTTCCCCATAAGTATGAAAGGAGTGTTAGTACCTTAGCTTCTCTTTTTACTTTTGCTTCAACAAAATTTCGTCAACACCTATAACTATAAGTCTTTTAAAAAAGAAAACTACAATAGCAGTTAACTGATATTATGAATATTTATTAAAAAATAGCAATGAAATATTCCTTTCTGAACCATGATAGAGCAGAATATTTTACACTGTCTTCAGCCTTCACTCTTCTTCTCCTCCTCCTCCTCCTCCTTCTTCTTTTTTTATGTAGTGATAACCACAGAAATTCACTTTGAGCTTCAGCTCTGCTCTTAACCGGGCCCACATTGAACTGATTATCCATAGTCCAATGTGTTAACACCAAGTTTCATATCTTCACAACAAATGCACTTGAACTCAGAATCCTTAGAATTTTACTTAATAGCAAGCACAAGGTTTTAGACTTGTAGGAATTCAATTCCAGCTCTCCAAAAAACTTGTCCACCCACTGTGTATTTACAGGTTGAATTTGGTAGACCAGCTGTTTGTCAATCAGGTCCTTTGAATCTATAAATCACTACATAGGTTAGCATGTCCAAAGTGGTCATCATTTTTTAACGTTTTGTGGCATGCTAGACGTCACCATGAGGTAAACATGTCCTTCTCAAATGGTTTTAAGAAACAAAGGTAATTTGAACTTGTAAAACAGAAGTTGGATTCCAGATAAGTTATATTTTTAGTCAAAACATTGAGAACTTTCTATTTAACTTAGCTGCCCTTTACTGAAGACCTTTCTTCCAACTTTTAGTTCTGAAACAGCCTTATTTCCCCCCAAACAAGTCCCCCCCCCTTTTTTTTTTCAGTTGTGTAAACTTTCAGCACAATCACTCAGGTACGGTCAGTTCACCCTTTTCTAGTTTCCTCTGGTCTCTTCTAGGAGCATTACATTGTTTTGGAGAAACAACATGTAAATTTCTGTTTTACTATAATTCTTTTCTCCATTCTCATCTGCAGTGCTTTTCCAAATCAAAGGACATGCTTCTTACACTGTGAAAGTGTGTGTTTATAGGCCAACATATTAACATCTTGTTCAATGGTCAGCATCAGCGATAGCTGTCTTGTAGGCATGTCTAGAGCTGTCTCTTTCCATTTCTATAAATTAAAAAAGGCATGAAATAATTCGTGCATTTTGAGGAAACTAAAAATTCACCAAGTTTCATTATGAAAGCCTCAAGAGCACAAATAAACAGATCCTACCCCTTCATCGAAGTGTTAATGCCAAGTGGTCAGGACATTGAGCATGTGAGGCCTATTCATTTTGTTTGGCAAAAAGTTTATGGACAAAATGGAATTTGCCAAAATTTACATTTTTACAGTCTCCTCACACTCAAGAGAAGTATGCCAAGTCTAGTTCACATTTAAATATCAACAAATTTATATTTTGTATGTTTTGCAAAATGAATGTTTTAGGGAATGAGATCTTGATAAAAGGATGCATTTGAACTCTCTCATGAGCACATGCTCTTTTTCTTTCTCTCCTCCCACTTGCACATGCTCTTTTGCCCTTCCATCTTCCATCATGGGATGAGCAGCAAGAAGGCCCTTGCCAGATAAGAGCCCCTCAATGTCCAGAACTTAAGAAATGAATCTCTGTTCTTTATGAATTACCAAATCTCAGATATTCTATTACAAATTCTACAAAACACATTAAGACACATAATCACAAACTGACAATGTTAAAATTTTAACTACCTCTTAATACAAAGCATAGTGTTAAAAATTTAACTGGCACTTGATACAAAGCAAAGGCAAAGTCAAAGATGAGCTGATGCTCATGATTACAATGCACTGAAATTGCACACTTAAAGCTACATTACTCAGTGATGCAACAATGGATGATCCATTACAGTGAACTGTAAATCATGGTTGCCAACGCCAGGGGAAAAACAGTGACAGTGACTGAAGAAAGCAGGCCATCTATACTTTCCCATTGACATTGACATTGTCAGTGTTGTTTTCATC
Organism: Urocitellus parryii; assembly: GCF_045843805.1. Lineage (NCBI taxonomy): Eukaryota > Metazoa > Chordata > Mammalia > Rodentia > Sciuridae > Urocitellus > Urocitellus parryii. Next base: position 99,389,252 of record NC_135539.1, read on the forward strand.
TTCAATTTCTTGAGCCACTATATGAGTTTTTTTTAATTTATTTTTATTAGTCCTAATCAGTTACACATGACAGCAGAAAGCTTTTTTGATTCATTGTACACAAATGGAGCACAACTTTTCATTTCTCTGGTTGTACATGATGTAGAGTTGCACCACATGTGCAATCATACATGTACCTAGGGTAATGATGTTTGTCTCACTACATGAACTTTGTTCTTTTTCCTCAAACCTTCCACATCTATCACTGAACACTGACAATAAACTTTTCATATCCCCAAGAGCAGTTTTCCAGCAAGAAAAACTTGCAACACTAAAACTAGGACAATCCCAGGCAAAGAGCAGTTGGTTACCTTATACAGTATTAGTCCTGCCAGCAATGCCTGGACATGCTTCTGCCTAGAGAGGTTTGATGGTGTCACCAGAACATATTACCAACCACTGAATGGTGGATTCTCTCTTGTCTTCAGTCCCCTAGTGATAAGGCCCCTTTTCTCTTGCAAGGTTTTTAGTAATTCTTTTCACCACTCCAGTTCTGAGAAAGCATGCATCCCCCAGAACACAGAACAGGCCTGACTTAGCTACAACATTGTGCAACCTGTCTCTTTAACTGCAATGCTAGGTAGTATAATTAGAGGGAAAAGAAAGCCCCCAATAAAAATAATCCTTAAAGATTTAGTGTTCAAACACCATCTTGAGAAATATTCAGTAAAATATTTCTGTAATTAATAACTTGGTTCTAATTGAACATGCCATATGATACCCAAGAATTTTTAAAACTATGTCCCTTCTCACATATTTTTAAGTAGGCATATAACAATTATATAGACCAGACTTTCTGGAATATTGTAAACAATTACTTTGAGAAACCTATCACATTATCTAACGAGTATAGTATCATAATCATTTGATACCTACCATCATTCCCTTTTAAAATATAAGAAAGTTTTTTTTTTTAATACTTAGAAATTTGACATCTTTCTCTATATATTTTAACTCATATTTCTATTCTCCCCCCTGAAAAAAGAGGATCTTAATATATTTTATGGTTAAAAGTCTTTTATGGTTAAAAGTCTTGTATTCCTCCATTATACCTGCAACAATATATATAATTATATTAAATATACATTAACATGTAAATATATTAATTGAAATTTATCTGCATTATTTATATTATAGATGAACATAGGTACTTATTTATAAATTTAATAATATTTACATATTATGTGTTAATATTAAACTTATAATTTAATATATGTATGTTAATATATAAATATTATAAATTTATATATTGATTCAAATTTTTAAAATTTTAAATTTCTCTTATTTCCTATGACTTTAAATATTAAACTCTGAAAAATAACTCTTAGATTGCATTGTGTTAAGCACAATGAAATAAGTATTTATACAAATATTAATTATATAACACATAAAATTACATTGTGAATACATCTCCTAATAATATGAATCACAATCAGATTTTTATGTATATAGATTTGACTACTAGAATACAACTTTATTTTTGTTAATGAATTAATTTAAAATTTTTATAAGATGAAGTAAGCATCAATTGTAACTGAAGTGATATTTCATAATATTATTTTATAATATAGGTTTTAACTACCAATTCTGGAAAAAAAAACACATAAAAGTTTCATCTGTGTGTTTTTGCTAATGTATCTTGAAAAGGCTTCCTGTTACATTTAAATAAATTAATGTTACCTTATATTGCAGTTCAGAGATGACTTTCTAGCTATGAAGGAGTAAGCAATTCTCAAATAGCTGAGAAGAAAGTTCACATTTAAATGTCTTAAGAAATCTATTTTTATCATTCCTTATTTCTTATTGATGGTCTCTGCTTTACTTTTACAAGAGTCTCTAATGAGCGATAGCTAGGGAGTAAAAGAGGCAAGGTTATTAAGCAAAACTGTCACTCCTCCCACCACCCCACTCTCCCACATATCTGAATCAGAACTTCTAACTCAAGGAACATCATTCTCTGCACCTTTAAGAGAAATAAGAGAAAAACCAAAAAGACAGGAAACCTAGGCTCTTGGTGCCTACTTACCTACCAGGGGAAGTCCTCCTCCTGCCAGGAGCTTGGACATTTTTACATCTTGGGTCCATGTGTCCACGGTAAGATTTGACATGTGTGAGAGACATGAAGAGCTATTGTGAACCTAGGTCTATTCTCTAGGAAAGAATATCTTAATGAGGAGGGTTGAAGATCTAGAAATTGATTTACTTAAAACTACACATTTTATACCTTTAAAATTTTCTTGTTTTTGTTTTTTGCATACCCCAGGGGGACATGCATTCCAGTTTGAAGACAACTGAAGAATATGGTTTTGCAGTAAGTGATAAGTCAATCTGCATGCCATTATTATTAGAAGTACAACTTTAGGCAAACTATTTCATCTTAAGTCTCAGTTTTGTGGTAAAATGGAGATAATGAGATATGTATCATAAATAATAGCAACAATTAAATAAGATAACATACAGTTGCTCCTCAACTTTAATGGGGCTATATCCCCCAAACTCTATCATTAGTCAAAAATATCATAAGTCAAAAATGTCCTAAGTATACTTGACCTACTGAATAAAGAATCTCAGTCTCGCCTACCTTAAATGTGCTCAGAACACATAAATTAGGCTGCAGTTAGGCAAAATCATCTAATTCAAAGCCTGCTTTATAACAAAGTGTTGAATATCTCATGCATGAACACAGATGGGTGTTTTTAGATATTATGGAATGTGAAAATGCAAAACACAATATCCAAAAAATGCTGGCAACACCACACACTGTAGAGTATTGGCGGTTTCCCCTGATGACTGGGAGCTGTGGCTCACTCTGCTGTCCAGCATCACAAGAGAGGATTATAGGGTATATTGCTATCCCAGGAAAAGATCAAAATTCAAAATTTGGAGCACAGTTTCTATTGAATTCATTATCACTTCTGCACCATGGTAAAGTAAAAGTATCGTAAGTTGAACCACTGTAAGTTGGGAACCACCTGTCTGTGAAGCAACTAATACATTACCTGGCTAATACAATGGTAGACCCAAATAAAGTTGTCAAAATATATTATAATTATTTTGACTTTGGTGCAGAAGTTTCTATCGTTCCTCTGCAGGAAGCATAGGATTAGAACAATAAAATTTGCACCAAAAGAGGATCCAGACCAACACCGAATCTATTTGCTTAAGGTCATAAAGACTTAAGCTTTCACTAATTTATGGTGGAGAGGTATTAGTGACTGAGTAAGAATCTGATACCAAAAGATTTGGTATGATTGTCATTGCAGAGAATAGTTTAGTCATTCTCAATAATTCTGCTGAAGTTTTTGTAAAGTCTGTTGTTTAAAACCCCTTTCGGATTCTACTTCATTATTCTAATCAAGATTCTAATGTTTGTGGGTTATGCAATAGGTAAGTAGAACCCTTTGTAAAATTCTTTCCTTAATGAGATACAGACTAGAGGCCATTTTTTTTTAACTGTAGATAAGTGTCACTATAGAAAATTAACCCAAGAGCATGGAGGCAGATAGACCAGAGCCTAGGTCTAAAGACCGTTTGCCAGCTAAAATGCTTGAGTAATTCAGCTTCTTCCCTAATTTGTAAAATGGGGTGAATAATGAGACTAACTTGTCAGAGTTAGTAAGGAAGCCATGCATTCAACAAAATAACCGATACCTGATATCAACAGATAATATTAATATTATTAAAAAAGATACAACAAAAATCATGCCAAATAATCATTTAAGGCAGAATGTTAAATACCACAAAAAAAGCTATCAAGGGACTATGATGGTTCAAAGAAGAGAGAACACCTTTTAGTTCTGGAGATGGGTGGTGGAGAAGGCTGCCTGAAAGAAATGGCATATGAGATTGCCCTCAAAGACCTGGTTAAATTTTGAAAAGCAGAGACAGGAAAAGGGCCATGTATAGTAAAGATGGTAGAATGCAAAAAGATAGAGATGGGAGTTTATGGGGATAGATTCAAGGAATGAATAACATGTAGAGGTAGATGATAGTGATATAATAATATTGCCTTGTCTTCTTACATTCCCACCTCACACCTCAGGAGGTAAAATTGGGGAAGAAGTTTGAAGCCAGAGCATGAGAACTTGAATGCTAGCCTTAGGAGTTGAAGATGGGAGAGCTTGAGTCAGAACTGATCCTGAGAAATCAGCTAGGTGCAGGTCTTGACCATAATACAGAAGTAGAAGAAAGAACTGGTTTTCAGTTCCTTCCTTACCACTCAGGGCATCTGGGTTGGATCATGTAAAGATATATTTGGAGAATGTTCTAAGGCTGACATTTCCAAACCATCTTTTGGGTTCACTGAAAACTCTTAAAGTTAACACATACACATACCACAAAATAGTCCACCGTGATCGTATGCATTTGGGAAATATGCATACAATGTTCCTTTTTGCAAATTACAATGTGCATTAATATGCTAAAATTCCTGAGAAGTCCCAAAGCAAATGAACCCTTTTAGTTAATTAAATCCAGCATTTCTTATATTATTTTCAGCACAGCATACTGTCTTCACAGCAGTGTTATTAACAGTTTTTAGAACAGGGTTCCAAAGAACCTAGTTTGGGAAATGTGTCTTACATAAGACCCGGAAAGGCATCTGAATTATATTTTGGTTAGGGATTTGGAGAAGAGCAGGCAAGGGGGTGGGAATGCACAGAGTTACAGGGAGAATAGCTCGTGCTATATAAAACCAAGCCGGCTGACCCCAAAATCCTGTAGATAAGTGTCACTATAGAAAATGAATGAACAGATGAAAGAATTTGATCATCCTGAAATTTGGCACAAGTGACTAACACGTTTTTCTTTAAACTCAAATCCTTTTAAGTTTTAACTCTTCAAACCCTTGTTTTCTAGCTCTTTAGGAGCCCCAACCGTGGACTGCCTTCTGCATGTTTTGAAAAATGGTTCTGCAGCCTGCCCAATATTGAATTAAGAGTACACTCCAGGGTCTCTGCAGCCAGATGTCTACTTAATAGAGTTGCTCCTGGCAACTTTGACTTCTCCCCAACAACAGAGACCTTTTCAGTTCATATGAGAGTGACAAAAATTTCTTCCTACTGAAAATCCAGGAGCCCTACACTAAGTTTTCTCAACTATCAGGACAATGTTTTCTTCTCTTCTTGATTGGCAGAGAATCAAAAATTGACAAATGATTAGAACATTAGGTTGTCTCTTTTCAGTAACACATAACTAGAAACAGACTTTCTTTTCAAATAGTATTAGAAAATAATAACTTCTCTAAATGGCCATTGATAATTTTTCAGTAATAAAAATCCAAAAGTTGAATCGCTGCATATAAACAGAGACCATAAGCTTTTTGTCAATGGAATAGGGCCCCTGATATAAAAAGAATATGAACTAAAAATAAGAACATCTGCAGAACCTAATCCTGAATGAGAAAATTTATCAGAACAAAGATAACTCCACTAGACACACTTAGAAAAGTATTTCAATAATTCCTACTGTGGAGGGATTTGAGTTTATAAAGTCTAGAATTAAATAATCCCTTTAAGTAAGTATATTGATACATATATTTATAGCAAGCAGAGTTTTACTGACAAATCACAGACAAGATTTTGGTACCCAGAAGGTACAGACCAGTTAAGCAGCATGTCTTGCAACAGGCCAACTTAGCCAGACTTACTCTTGTCTGAGAGGTCACAGTAAACTTACCATATTGGTGGTGTGGTTTATTTTTTACCACATATCTATGGCTATGTTAGCTTTAGAAGCTGCAAAACTGGGTATTAACTGAAATGCTTTCGAGGTAGCTTTAGAAGTTTGCCTCTCCTATGCATTAATGCTCTGACCCCAACACCCTAAAATATTACTGTATTTTTTTATATTATATGGTCGTGCATATTATATCACCAATCTGGTTTGACTCTGAAAACTGACACTGCTATGTGATGGCCATTCTCCCCCTGAAAAGTGGGACTATTGATGCATAATAGTAACTTCTCCCACTCACCCCTCAGAACCAATGGCAATCTTAGTAAAATCTCAGTAGCAGCCAGAAAGATGAGTTTATAGACATGAACTGCTAGGAGGTTGTACAAGTAGGTACTGTAGTGCCACTGTTTTAGTCAGCTTTTTCCACTGCTGTGACCAACACACCTGACAAGAACAATTTTAGAGGAGGAAAAGTTTACTTGGTGCTCACAGTTTCAGAGATCTCCATCCATAGATGACAAACTCCATTGCTCTGGGCCTGAGGTGAGGAAGAACCTCATGGTGAAAAGGCCCGGCAGAGGAGAGTAGCTCAGGGAATCACACCAGGAAGCAGAGAAAGCCAGCTCTCTTCACTGTGACAAAATATAAACCCCAACGGCATGCCCCCAATGACCAATGACCCCCATCCTCCAGCCACACCCTTCCTGTCTCAGTTACTGCCCAGTTAATCCCTGTCAGTGAATTAATGCGCTGGTTATGTTAAGGATATCCCTAATCATTTCACCTCTAAAGTTTCCTGCATTGTCTTGCACTTGAGCTTTTGGAGAACACCTCACATTCTAAATCATAACAACCACCAACCACTACTCCAGGGTTGACCTTGAATTTGTGCTGTCAATAATGTGGTACCAATTTTATCTTAGAGAAGAAAACTCAAATAGGAGGATTGCCCAGAAACACATGACGACTCAGGGGCGCTGGTAGCTAGAAGAAATCTTTCCCTTCCCTCACTCTCCACTCTCCCAACTCACTGTGCTCTTATCACAGCCAGACTCTCTCACAGGATATTTTCTTTCCAGATCATTTACTTTGCTTGGAAAAATGCAGGGGAAACACACTCACCACAATTGAAATAGCATTTGTGAGGAGTGAATGTCACACCCACTGTCACTGGCTTCTACTTGTTGTGGACAGAAAAGAAAACAAACAACAACAATAACAAAAACCTAATACCCAGTCACACGCACTCTGAATGTCCTGTGCTGAGGGGAAAGATAGTCCAGGAAAGATACAATCATGGTGCCTTGATTTCTCTTTCTTTCTGGTTCCTATAGCAAAAATGAGAATGCTATCCAGTTGCATTGCATTGTATCTTTCATGTAGATGAGGAGGGGGAAGGGAGGAGGAGGAGGGGAAGGAGGAGGGGAGGAGGAGAGGGAGGAGAGAGGAAGAAGAACATCATGGTGAAAAGGAGGAGGGGGAGGAGGGGGGAGGAGGGAGAGAGTAGGAGAGGGGGAGGAGGGGAGGGGGAGGAGGGGAGGGGGAGGGGGAGGAGGGAAGGGGGAAGGGGAGGGGGAGGAGGGGGAGGAGGGGGACAAGGAGGAGAGGAGGGGAGGGGGAGGGGGAGGGGAGGAGGGGGAGGAGGGGGAGAGGAAGAAGAACATCCTGGTGAAAAGGAAGAGGAGGGGGAAGGAGGGGGAGGAGGGAGAGAGGAGGGGAGGGGGAGGAGAGGGAGGAGGGAGGGGGAGGAGGGGGAGGAAAGGGAGGAGGAGAAGGAGGGGGAGGAAAGGGAGGAGGAGAAGGAGGGGGAGGAGGGGGAGAAAGGGGAGGAGGAGAAGGATGGATAGCATGCCTTTATTTTATTTGTTTATTTTTATGAAACAAACAAAAAAATCTTCCCTCTTCTAAGTTGTTTTTCTCAGGTATTTGGTGCTGAGGATCGAACCCAGTGCCTCACATGTGCAAGACAAGTGCTCTGCCACTGAGCTACAGTCCCAGCCCAGGAGGAGAAATTTTTTATTGTAAGACTTTTCTCCTACTTTAGGAGAATTTGATAAGCCCTTATGAGAGTTTGCTTGACTTTTCTTCACACCCACTTCTGTTGAGGGTTGCTATTTGGAAAGATACTATTACTTATGGGACTGAGCATGTCCCTGAGTTGTAATGAGTCAACAAAAAATGGAACAGGAACCACAGATGTAGACAGGCTTCACTCAACCTCAAGTCAGCTGAAATTTGTGCCAGAGGAAAAAGCTAAAAAGCTCTGCTGGGAAGGCTGTGGCTAAGTAAAAAGTCGGAATACTGTCCAAGGTCAAAGTTCATCTTTACACATAATGGTTTGCTGTAAAAATTAGACCTTAATAACTCATGTGTTGAGGCTTGCTCCTCAATGCAGTAATGTTCAGAGGTGGGATTATGGAGGAATGATGGGATCATGAGGGCTCTGATTCTATCAATAGATTAATAATTTTTTGGCATTATTGGGAGGAGGTGGAAACTATAGGACATGGAGCCTAACTGAAGGAAATAGATTGCTGGGAGTGTGCTCTGATAGGGTATGTCTTGTTCCCGGGCCCTTCCTCCCTCTCTCTGCTTAGAGGCATCCATGAGGTGAGCAGCTTCTCCCCTGCCTTGTTCTTCCACCATGATGTGTGGCCTTGCCTCAGGTCCAGGGTGATGGAGCCAGCTGACCATGGACTAAAGCCTCTGAAACTCTGAACCAAAAATAACAATAATAATAACCTTTCCTCTTCTAAGTTGTTTTTCTCAGATATTTGGTCCCAGCCATGAAAAGCTGACTAACACAAGGAGAAAAGTAAAAAATAAGAGAATTGCCCAGAGACACAGGACAATTTAGGAGCATAGGTGGCAAGAAGAAAGCTCTCCCTTTTCCTCACCTTCCTCTCTCCCAGTCCACAGTGTGCTGTTGTCACCACTAGCCTCTCTCACACGGTATTTTCTTTCCAGGTCATTTACTTTGCTCAGAGAATGCATGGAAGATACACCCACACATCATGTTGGATAAGCATCCGTCGCCATGCAGAGGAAGAGCTGGAGAAGTGCAGAGCGATGAACCGGTAGTAAAGTCAGCAACACCAGGAGTGGTTGGGCTCCCCTCATGGACTGAGCTCAGAACAGTCAGAGTCAGGAAAGAGAAGGGAGACACAATGGTTTGGGCTCTGGGCTAGCATGCAGGGGAGCAGAGCAGAGTCAGGGAGCAGAGGCCCAGAAAAAGGAGTGTCAGATGGGTGAGAGTGCCTGGACGAGGCCATGTGCTTCTCTGACAATTTGCTATCTGGAACAATTTCATGCTTTGGAGGCAGCTCTGCTAACAGATGTTCCCTGATTACCCATAGGCCTCAGGTGCCCCTGCTCAGCATCCTGCAGGTGATTATTTTATCTAAGAAAAGGAGGGCGTGTTTTTTTCTATGGTTTGTTTTTGGTCCTCTCTATGAAATCATTGCAAAATGTGTGTTATTAAGGGCCAATTTTTATAGCAAAATATTTAACTTTTCCCTATGTTGGTTTTAATCCCATGTTTAGAAAATTCTGGCTTGTTGACATAGAGATTGTGTTCATGTTTCCAACTCCTATGAATTCAAAGGCAAACAAAAAAGAAAAGATAAAAGAAAAGTCTAAACCACCCATTTTCTTCCTGCCCCCACAACCATGTAAGCCAGACCAACACCTTACCAGCTCTTTAGCTTTGCACAGATGCAAATGAAAGCAAGTACCTCTGGACAAATGAGACAGCTGTTGCAATTGATGAATGGCCAGAGTTGAATTTTGTGATATGTCTAAGGAGTGGCAGAATTCAGGAAGGAATGTTTTGGCTCATGTTTTGCAAGACTACCGCTGCAATTACAACTGCAGAGCTGTGCTATGTGTCTTAATTCCGATTTATATGCACCCTACCAGGAGCATTTAAGAGAAAAGGGTTTCTGACCCAAAGCCTCTAGGTGTCTTATCAGCCCACCCTGGATTTGAACCATTGCTTCAGGGCTCCATTATTTCTTTAAACATATTTTATAGGATGAACTAAATCTAGATCTTCTAAGTCTATATCAAAGCAGGAAGTATTTTTCTTTCAAATCATCAAATTGGTCAAAACTTTGGTCAAAGAAGGCAGAAAAAAATGTGATATTAAATCATGTGGTAGAAGGTGTTCGGATAAGATTGCTACTATATATTTCAGCTTTTGCCTCAGACTGTAGCAATAAACAGTGTTAGTGCTCTTAATTATAGCATTTATAAATTAGTGAATTTTTACAAGCATGAAGAAACTGGCCCTCTCTCTTCCTTTATGAACAAAATGTTTCTTTATCAAATTACCAAGCTATCACTTAAGTTCAGTGTTACTTGTAATTAATTCATTATGAACTAACTTAGAAAGTAAGACAATCTTCTTACTATACAAATAAATTATTATTAAAATAAAATGGATTCTCAGCATCTTTATGGTCTTGTTCTGAGCAACCATATTTCACATTTTATGTAGTTATTTTTTCCAATAAACATTAAAATAAACTGAAGACTATTACAAAACTAAATAAAATACAATGGAGTATGTACATGTATTATAACCTGCCATTCATAAACCTAGGTGTTCTGATTAGTTTTAAATCACTCTTCCAGTTACCACAAATGCCATTTGTATTATACTAGGATTATCAATTTCCAAATAATTTGAATAAAATGAAGTTATATAAAATGTGCTGAATGAATATAATTTGGCTTTTTTTGATTATGTAGAATGTACTTCAAATTTGTCATTATAAACATTCATTCAACTGGGGCTGGGGTTGTGGCTTAGCTGTAGAGTGTTTGCCTTGCACATGTGAGGCACTGGGTTCAATCCTCAGCACCACATAAAAATAAATCAAATAAAGATATTGTGTCCATCTACAACTAAAAATATTAAACAACAACAAAAAATTCATTTAACTGGTATTTGGTTGATGTGCCAATAGGAAGGTATTCTTGATTTAAATTTTTTATAATACTACAAATGAAGAACAAAGGTTAAAATCTAGAAATGGAACATATCAACTTGGTTTATAATGACACCTAAGTGATAGGCTCAATACTCCCCTCCACCAGGATACACAATAAATAAAGACAAAAATATCACATCATCACCTAAGACTAAATTTCACAATCAAGCTATTGCAGGAATCTTGAAAGTAGCTTAATTAATGATAAAGCTGATGATATGCAATTTATTAATGTAATCAATGGCCCATGTTTGTTTTGCTGTTGAAAATATAGCTACCTGTCAATCTGAAAGAAATGCTTTCTGATTTTCTATCTATCTATCTGCTATCTTCAACTTGAAATAGTAAATTCTGGACCAATGAGGAAATTAGGCAGTAAAATCCAGAGGAAAAAAGATGGAGTGTTGGGACATGGTCAATAAAGACAGTCATGTGGCAGATCATTAGCATAGCAGCTGTCTGGATATGGTCCACACAGTAGCTACGTAATGCTCTTTAGACCCACAGTCAAAATTTATTAGAATCTCTAAAATTTTTATATTGTAATCTCCTAAGATCAGGGATTATGTTTCTTATTCACTGTTGTATCCCCAGGATCTAGTAGAGCATCTGAATGCACAGCACATGCTCAAAAAATAGTTGAATGAGTTAGGCTTGGTGGCGCATGCCTATAATCCCAACAGCTTTGGAGACTGAGGTGGGAGGTTGGCAAGTTCAAAGCCAGCTCAACAATTTAGCAAGGCTCTAAGCAACTTAGTGAGACCCTGCCTCAAAACGAAAAGATAAAACAAGGGCTGGGAATGTGGCTCATTGGTTAAGTGAATCTGAGTTCAATTCCTAGTACCCCCCCCAAAAAAAAAAAAAAACAAAAAACAATTGAATGAATGAGTGGGAATAAATCCACTTATATTCAACAGTAAGGTTCTGATACCTTTTGGAAGTTGTTTGACCTAAAATATTTTCTAGTAATTAGAATAGTCTTTGACATACAGATCCTGATCCTACTTCAGACAAATTCCTTCCATTATAACTATACAACTGCATATATATATATATATATATATAACAGGTGGTACAAGCACTAATTATACATACACACTAATCATTATAAACTTTTCTCTACTTGTCTACATACTTTTAATGACCCCTATCCTATGCTATCTTATCTGGCTGGGGTGTTTGAATCTGATCGAAATACAGTAAATACAAAAGAATATTGCAACCTGATTCTTCGATGCCTATCTCTTCTTTTCAGGGATATTCTTATTTAAAATAAACTGAAACCTCTTTGGCTCCTTCCCACCTCTCTCCATCTGCTACTCAAATTTAAAAGTAGAAATTCAGGGGTCTAAGAGCTACCATATCAAAAATTGTGCCACTCATCCACGAGAGCCCCAACAGGGGAATTTTCAGTTAATGTAAAAAAAAACTCTGCAATGAAAAAGATGTAAATGAACCTCTACCATAACAAGGCTGGATCTATTGTTTCATAAGAAGTGGGGTCAAAACCACATTTAAAAAGGTCAATGAAAAAGGAAAATTATTTCTCTCCCTGGTGGGGAATGATTGTTCTTGGATAATTTAAGAAACATTAGCATGATTATTGTGGATCGCTCACCCAGTGCCTCCCTCATTCCAAACCCCATTCACAGTAGATGAGATGAAGGCTGAGTTCAGCAACCCCTCTCTTTAGAGAGAATGGAGGCCCACAGGGAAGGTTCAGCTGGCATCCGACGGGAGCCTGAGGTGACTACATGTATAAAACACAAGAAGGAATGGTCCTAGACTGTTTTAATCTGTGGGGAGGCATAGTGTGTCCACAGGGAGAACAGAATGCTTCCATGGGAGGCACATGTGAAAGACTGGGGACATGGGTTTAGGGAGTGACAAACCACTCAGTGAGCCTAGCACTTCTCCCAGCTCACCTTGCCTCTTCCATCCATGTATACTATACGGGAGCAAGTTAGCTAAATGAAATCCTTCTGATCCTGCACTCTATAATGCTTTGGGACACTGGATTCCACCCTTCATTCACATTTCAGAGTGTGAGGTTGTTGGGACAAGATGAGTAAGGCAACATTCAGGGCCTCTACTCAGTCACCTTTGGAAGACAGCATGCTTCTTCCTTTCAGTTTACCAGGGCTTAGCATCTCTTAAATAGGAAGCCAGTTGTTAACTTTGACAAAATACCTAGAAAAAACAACTTGAAAGAAAGGTTTATTTTGGCTCACGGTTTCAGAGGCTTCAGTCCATGATTGGCCAGTTCCATTGCTTTGGCCCTGAGTTGAGACAGAACATATGGCAGGAAGATGTGGCAGGGGAAAGCCACATACCCTGAAGGATCCACTTCTTTAAACTAGGTCACACCTCCTACAGTTTCCACCACCTCCCAATAATCCATTCAATTCTGAAACCATCAACAGATTAATCCATTGATGAAATTATAGCCCTCATGATCCAATTATTTCCCAAGAATCCACCTTTTTTTTTTCTTTCCTTTTTTGGGAACCAGGGATTGAACCCAGGGGCACTTAACCATGAAGCCAAATCCCCAACCCTTTTTTGTATTTTTTTTTTTTTAATTTAGAGACAAGGTCTCACTGAGATGCTAAGGGGCCTCAATAAGTTGTTGAGGCTGGCTTTGAACTTGCAATCCTCCTGCCTCAGCCTCCCAAGCCACTGGGATTATAGTCATGCACCACCATGCCCTGCTCCAAGAGCCCCCACTTTGAACATCGCTGCATTGGAGACCAAGCCTTCAACATACAAGTCTGTGAACAATATTTTATATCCAAACTATAAGAAGCAGCCACAGATTCTTTTAACTTCTCACATCAAAATGTAGAGTGTATTTCCTACTCCTTAAATTGGATTGGCCTGGTCAAGTACTGAAACCAATAGAGTGTGGCTAAAATATATTATGCAAATTTAAGCATAGGCCTCACAGCTTTTCCTCTTCTACCCCTAGAACGTGATGCCTTGTGAACAAGCTGAAGGTAGCCTCCTAAAAGTTAAAAAACCACTGGATAGAGAAGCCCCAGGCATGAGTGAGCCAGTTCATTGGACCTCTCCCTGAGTTATCTCCAACATGGTGGCTTCCAGGTAGCCAGACTTCCTACAGGTTGACTCAGGAATCCCAAGGTGTGTGTCCTAAAAAGAGATCTTAGTGGACACTGTATTGCTTTTTCTAGCCTAACCCCAGAAGTCACACAGCACCACTTTTACTGCATTATACTCATTAAAAGTGGATGATTAAGGGCAATCCATATTCACAGGAAAGGGAATCAAGTTGTCAAGAATTTGCAGACTAGTTTTAAAACTACCACATGGGTCATCTTCCTTCTGGGTGGTCTGAACTAACTCATGGAAATAGAGCAAAATGCTGGAGGGGCCCAGCTGTTTTGTGTCAGCCCAGCATTTGATAAGACTTATGAATGACAGCCTTCAGATGCCAGTACTTAGGCTTTGAGCCACTCCAGGTTGATTCGAGGTAGAGCTGTTCCTGCCAAGTTCTGCCCAAATTGCATATTTGTAAGCAGAATAAAGTTATTTTAACCACTAAGCACTTTGGGCAATTTTTTAGATTAACAGTAGATAACAGATACATGATTGCACTTTCTCAGGCTGGACTCTCACACTTGGTGAGCTCTGTTTAAAGGTAAGCTTAACCCTTAGCAGCCTGGGTCAGTATGAAAAAAGAAACTGAAGACAAGCAACCAGAATTAAGAGAGATGAGGACTAGAGTCCAACACAGAGTGCTTAGAGATTAGGGGAACTCAAGTAAAGAGGAGAGGGTACGGAATGAGCCAGCAAGTGTTCAGGGTCAGCAGTACACATTTTCAGGCAGGCAAGCAGAAACCACCCAGTAGTTGGGGGAGACTTCATCAGGGCTGGGGGTACAGGGAAACAATTCTCCATCCCAGAAGACAAACTTTCCTTTCTCTCTATGGGACCCAGATAAAGCGACAAAAGTAATGCACATGAAACCTTTAGAAGGTTGAGTAAGTGCTCACTTGGACCATACATTCAAAGCCAGAAAGTTTCAGCGTGTCCCACATTAAAATTACCATCATAAGGCTGGGGTTGTGGCTCAGTGGTAGAGCACTTGCCCAGCATGTGCGGGACACTGGGTTCGATTCTCAGCAACACATATAAACAAATAAATAAGTGAAGGTCCATCAATAACTAATGAAAATAGTTTTAAAAAAATACCATCATACAAAACTATTCACACACCAAGAGATACGAAAAATTGTGCTCAATATGTGTGACATGAATTGTAATGCATTCTGCTGTCATATATAACAAATTCGAATAAATAAAACAATAATAATAATTTTAAAAAACTGTTCACATCAATTCACCTATTACTAGCTGACTAGGCAAAAACTGAATTGGAGATAAGTCACAGATGCATTCTAGCATTAGAAAATGACACTCCAAATTTCCTAGATATGAATGAAAAAGATTTGTGAGAATAAATCACCAATCTTTAGAAAGAGAAAGGTTTAAACTCTGTGGGAGTTTAAATGTGACAATGAAATTTCTCAGGCAGCCCCAAATTATCATCTTTCCTCTCAGCAGTGGTTTTGGAAATCCTTTGTATATTCTCTACTCTTCATGAACTATTCATTCAATCATCAGCACCACATTTTTAAATAGGTTAAACTGAACTTCTAACCATGAGAGAAACTGGTATTCTGATCAACAGGGATAGAAAGTAATAATAGAATTGAAGCCATAGAGGCTGAACATTTATTAAGGGTTGAAGGTTGATTTATCATGCGTTTGGAACTATCTGAAATAGTCTCATATTCTCCCTGTGGGAGGTTACCATAGATTTCTACCCATTTGCCAACATGAACATGGAGAAAGAGAACAATGTTAGAGCCTGTGTTCAAAATAACTATCTGTTGCTATTGGTAACTAACACTCAGAGTGAACTGCACTGTAGGAATCTACCCCCCATTTTGATTTTCAGATGGCTGAAACTTTTAAAAAAGGGACTTAGTTTATTTTGGGTTTTTATGGCTCAAGTATTTCTCAGAAGGTCAGTAGGCCTTGGGAAGGCTTCTATCCTATATTTAGATTACTAAAGCTATGTTTAAAACCAAAATGTTTGGGACTTAGCCAAACTAAACTTTAAAAAAAAAAATGAATTGGAAGTTAAGTAAGATATCATCTGTTGACCAGCTACTTGCTGGTCCCCATTTAGGACCGTAGCACAGATCTTGTCACTTCATGGCAGCTAATAGTGCTCATTGGCCTTTTCAGTGTCCTCTTAGAATTTGTTTGGATTTTTCTTTTAATCCTCACTTGTATTCACTCTTTGAACTTGATGAAGGAATTTGACAAATCAGTGTCTACACTGGGATTTTTGCAGTTGCAAGTAACAGAGCATTCAACCCAAACTGGTATAAACCAAAAAAGGAATATATTGGTTCATGTAATTGGAAAGTTCAGAAGTTCAAGAACATCATGGTTCAGGGGCTTGAATGATATCTCCAAGATCCATTTTTTTCTCTCTGTTTTATTACTCAGTTTCTTTTACATTGATTTCAATCTCTTACAGGCTCTCTCTTTCCCTATAGCCCCCAAATGGCTCCTACCTACTCTGGGAACAAATTCTTTCTAGGTTCAAACTGATAGAAAAGAGTGAATATTTTTGACTCAGAACTCTTAAGAAAAGTCCAGAAATTCACATTGATTAGACCATTCCAGATCTCAATCCCCCCCTCTTGTGCCAAGAAAATATGCTGTGACAATTGGGTTGGGCCTCAATCCAGTTTCTATTTCCAGAGCTGGAGTCCCATCTAGACCGTCTGGAATGAAATGGAGAATAGACAGATCTTAAAAGGGAAGTAGGGGCTATTGACAGAGGCAGAAGGATTGGATGCTGGGGAGGCAAACAATAAATGCCTGGTCCATCCAGCTTTGACCATTAGCTCTTCCTACGCTCAGGCTGTACTCAATACTCCGGCTATATTGAACTCTCATTCCCCTAACTTCCTTTTCTCTTTTCTTCTTTGTGTCATCATATGCTAAGATATGTGTAGTGAAGTCTCCATCAACTGACCATTGTGAAAACGTGTAAGTGATCATACTCTAAGATCATAGAGTAAGACATACATAATTGAGGTCATTGGATTCCATTCAATGGAATCCAACATCAAAGCCTCCTAACAACACCAGAGACCTATAGAAATGAGCATTATTGCTTCCAGAATGTATGAATCAAGTCAACTAAAAAACACCTAAAATTTTGAAATCTGTCCTGATGCAGAAAGAACTTACACTAGTGATGGGGACCAGAATATGCCACCTCAAAATAGACCCCTTTGGCATAAAGATTATTCTAAATTGCAGGCAACTGAAGAACAGCACACACAGGAAAAGCTCTGAAAATAGAGTATAGGTTTCCCTTTTAAAAAGGCAACTTACTTTTATAAAGGCAATTTCCATTTGTAAAGGTCTCCCTCTGTCTCTCTCAAGAAAAAGGAGGATGAGTATACAACTCTTACCTATGGAAAAGGCAACAACTTAAATCTGCATAATATATCTCTTTTTTAAAATAGTTTTTTAGTTATACATGGACACAACATCTTTATTTTATCTATTTATTTTTATGTGGTGCTGAGGATGAAAACCAGTGCCTCACACAGCCACAACCCCAGCCCTGCATAATATCTTAATCTAAAGTCTTTGTTTACCATACATTTTTTTTTGGTTGCTTTGCCATAATTTACTTTCCCCATCAAGCCTAGAACCCCTTTTCATTTGTCTAGCCTGAGGTGGTGGTATATAAACCCCAATTCTGGCTGTCTCCCTGAGACATATTTTTCTTTGTGAACAGTGAAGCATACAGTAATTAAAACTGTTTTCCTCATATTATTCTGTCTCTTATTAGTTTTATTCACAGGCCCTAGCCAATGGACATAAGAGGGTAGAGAGACAAGGTTTTTCTCCCTTTGATAGAATATCTGTAGCTAACCTATAGTGCTACAAGCTGCTTAACATGATGGCCAAACAAATTTAGGAGTGCTTCAATCTCATTTTAAGAATATGTAGGTACTTATCCGCCAAGCTATTAATCCCTTTGAATCTTTTCCTTTTCAATCAAGAAAAAAGAAGGCCAACATCAAGCATATGAAAGGCCATGAGTTAAGTAGATAAGTTATAGAAATAGATTTATTTTGCAATTTAAAAATTTTTAAGTATATGGTAGAACTGAAAGAAAAAGTTCAAACAGAGCATGTTCCGTTCAACATGCTTTTATCAACAGTCACTAAGCTCCAGAGCTGGGTAAATAACATTGAATTGACCCAAGTAAAACCCCTGCCCTTGAGGTGCAAATAGTCCAGCAAGAAACAGACACATTAACACAGGCACTAACAAATATCCCCAATGGCGCCAGTAACACTGATTGAGTGCCACTTTCCCCTTCCCACTTCTCTTCAAACATTCCCACCTGGAAAATAGAAAAGTAGGCAGGGTTCTGCAACATTCTAGTCCCTGCTTGCATCTTCCAGCTGGTGACTTTTCCCCTGTGTTTTCTTTCCCATTAATTCCTACTGCATCAAGACCATCATGGCACTTTTCTGCTGCTTTTCCTATTGTTGTGAAAGGCCTGTGAACTGGAGGGAGGCTCACTGAATAATTTAAAGGCAGCTTCTCACTTTCAGAAGCAATGCTCTAGTTACCTAAGATAGCATCAGGCCACCCAGCTTTGCATCTGTGCTGGAGGCAGGCATGTACTGATAGCAGCTTGAGCTAAAATAGCCAGTGACTCAGCAATGGAGATGACTACCCAAAGACTCTCATGCATGGTGGTGGGCTTTGCTCAAGTTGAGGGGTGGTGCTGTATATGAAGAGGAGCTAGTTGGGTTTGTTGATCAGCACCAGGATCACATGCAAAAGATACCACTAACCTGTACTATGACAACACATGCATGTTTGGTTACATTTTTAAAAAGTCAAGAATGGAAGATTTTTCTACTTCCTCTCAGGCATCTCACTTAGCATCCTCTCCCCCACCCCCGGGGGGGATTTAGAGAAACACAAATTATGAATACATTTGAGTCCTAAATATAAACAGAAGTGAGATTCCTTCCATAAGGAAAATAAAATGCAGGACTATCTAGAACTCCCCAGCAAGCTTTGTTCATTCAAATTCCCACAAAAATATGTTTTGTTGTTTTTAAACATTCCTTAGATAATGAACTCGCAAGGTGTGACTGTTGAAATGTGCTGATTAAATTAGAGCTAAATTCTCAAATAGAAGGGAAGGCTGGAGGAAGAATGGAAACAGATCCAAGAACCAGGGTCCTAATTATATCTGCTCTGTGAAAGTTGCTTTTATTAACTTAATTTAGCTCTCGGATTAATTTAGGTAAGCCCCTCCTGGCTCATTCCTATTTGAGCGGGGAACCCAGCATGAGCCTAAGCTGACTCTCTCCAGGACTCAGGCACGCCAAGGCATGTTGCAAGGACTCCTGGGTAGGTGGGGGATCCATCAGGAATTTACTTATGTGAGGGTCAGAGGAACAACCTGGGAAAGAATTCCTCCTCTGGAAAGAAACCTCTTTGGCAAATAAATTTATATAAGGATAGTGGTCTTGAGTAGAAGGGGTTCAAGGGCAAGAAGGGTGAGTAGGGGGCCTCTTCGAGGTTGAGGGAGCCTCAAACTCTTGCTTTTGAAACTCCTGAAATCTTACAGTAAGAAATATCAAAACTGGGTTGTAAAAACAGGTGTGTCTTACAAATTTACATTTAACATGTTGACATATTTGGATTTTCACACCAAAATAAAAACACAATGCAAACTATTGGTTTATTCACAAGATTTTTAAGGACTTATAAGTATCACTAATTTGTAATTCAATACAGGTGATATGATCCAGTATAGGATCCCAAGAAAAAGACTATATGTTGAATGCTGTCTTCTTTCCATTCCCATGGCATCTCTCTGAGATGGTATAAATGACCTCATTTGGAGTCATCCCCATCACTGATTGGTGTCTGTCCCTCAGAGTGTCATCCTGCGGCATCCTCGATAACCCAGCCTGAATCTTTGGCCTAGGAGGCTGCAGGAAAAGAATAAGTGGAAACCACAAGAGCTCTTTATTCATAAGCTCTGAGCGTGCAGACCTTCTGGTGCCAACAACGTCTTCACAAATGTTGGGACAGAGTCGGCTCAGACATTATCACCTTGACCAGGTGTCAGTAGCCTTGGCATGGGTGTCACAGGGATATATCACAATAGTAAAAGTGCCTTTGACTGACACTAGCAGTGGCTGCACTTATCAGGCATCCTAACAACAGAGCTGTCACTTTCCTTGTCAGTTAAAAAGAAGATCACCAATGAGAACCACGGTGACAGGAAAATTGTAGCAGCCATGGGATAACCAGGAAGCTCTTGTTCCATCAGTTAAACTTTCCCTGCCCTCTCCTTGGGGGCTCTGCTGGCCTCAGAGAATACACATTCTGTTTCACCATGGCTGATTTTGTAGAGGCAGACTACACAGGAGTCACGGCTTATGATTAGGTGGGTAAGTCTATTTAACTCTCCAACTTAGTATTGAGGGGCACACTTGCACATTGGGGTTGTAGTTCAGTGGCAGAGCACTTGCCTAGTACTTGTGAAGCACTGAAGTTTACTCCTCAGCACCACATAAAAATAGGGCTGGGGTTGTGGCTCAGAGGTAGAATGCTTGCCTAGCATGCATGAGGCACTGGATTGAATCCTCAGCACCACAGAAAAATAAAATAGTGTGTCTACCTATAACTAAAAAAATGAATTTTAAAAAAAATAAAGATATTGTGTCCATCTACAACCAAAAATATTTTTTAAAAAAGAGTAAATGCATACCGTTAATAAAAGAAGAAACATACTCGACCATAGGTGTAAGGCTCATTGTCAATATGAGTTTTGTCAGGTATTTTTTAAATGTTTCAACTTTGCATATTTTGTTCTATTTCTAAGTTAGTTCCAAACTCAGGAAAGAGGAGCACTACTTATAGTGTGCTAAACATTCACAGGAATCTTCGTCATCCATCACTATCACCCAGAGCCTGGCAGTATATTATTTGGCCCTAGAAGAGACCTAAAAATATATTTAAGGCAATGAATGAATGAGAAAATATGCAGCACTCACTCCACAACAATATCAGAAATACTGGTAGGAATTTGAGGGATGTGTGAAAGAAGAAGGCATATCCAGAGAAAAATGATTTGATGATTGTTACAGTGACTCCATTTTTATCCAAAGACTAATAATACCCTAGAAACAGATTATTCATTTATCAAATCATACGTTCAAAAAAACCTCTTCTGGCATTTAACATGCAACAGGTGTACAGAAAGAGAATCACTATATGTAAGCAGTTCACACTCTAGTTGGGTAGGCAGACTCTGTGTGAGTAACTGAAATTCCATATGACATGATTTACTAACAATGTTAACTAGTTACTAAAGTGGCATAGCGGAGGTGAAAATTAATTCTGCCTGTCAAGAGAGTTGGAAAAGTTTCAGAAAGTTGAAGGCCAAAAAAAATACC
Organism: Urocitellus parryii; assembly: GCF_045843805.1. NCBI lineage: Eukaryota > Metazoa > Chordata > Mammalia > Rodentia > Sciuridae > Urocitellus > Urocitellus parryii. The sequence continues at coordinate 99,410,517 of NC_135539.1, forward strand.
AGCTAAAGTCTTTTGTTTACAATACAGAGAAGAAATGCTCAAGACATTGAACAAACCACCAGGTGCCTGGCAGTTCTTCTTGAAGCCAGCAAGTCAATTAGAATCCAGGTCAAATGAACTAGTAATTAATTCATTCCAACAAGGGTTAGTTGAGAGTCTACTACATGCAAAGAACTTCCCAAGGTGTATGATTGGTGTATTGTAGGAAAAGGATCAAGACACTTGCAGCTAGATGTGAAAGGGGAATTTGGAGCCTTCTTGGATGTTGTCTCAGGACTTGGTTCTCACTTCCAGGCTCTGGCTTGGAAGATGTTTTCTTCCTACAGGGAATCCTGCAGAGAAGGGAAAAATAAGGATTTTGAGTGTTGACCCAAACTGGAACATCTGATCCTGGACATTTTAATGAAGAAGATCAAATCCAGAAAAATGTCATATTGAACTTTTGAGCAGTCATCTGGTATAGACAGTAGAACATGAAATTAACTTTGGAAAAGGATTCATTTTTTTCTGGAGATCACAATTGTCATGGAAATGACATCCCAAATCACAAGATACACACTGACAGAGATGTTTATACCACCTACCCCTTTTCTGATTATAGTTAATAAGATAAAGGGTAGCTAAGATGAGCCAATCTTTTTCCAGGACTAGAAATGGCACTGTGACATTTGCAAATTGCCCATGGCTACCTGAATCTAGGTACTATGAACTTAAACACTGTGTAACCACTTTTCCACCTTGTTCATGGACAAGTAGAAGCCAATTGTGGAGAGAGGCAGTTTATGCACAGTGAGAAAGCATGAATGAGCCCAGCTCCTAATGGCCCAAGTCCCTATGAAACAACTTTACCTCCAAAACCTGGGATCCTATTGCCCTCTAATAAGTCTTCTGCACACCCACTTTTTGCTCAAATTAGTTTAATGGAATCTGATTTGTCATCAAAAAATCCTTATACTTTTTAAAATTGACTAGAAACAGGAACAGTGGCACACACCAGTAAACCCAGTGACTTGGGAAGCTAATGTAGTAGGATCCTAAGTTTGAGGCCAACCTCAAAAACTTAGCAAGGCCCTAAGCAATTAGCGAGACTCCCATCTCCAAAGAAATAAATAAAGGCTAGGATGTAGCTCAATGGTAAAGTGACTCTGGGTTCAATCCCCAGTACCAAAAAAAAAAAAAAAAAAAAAAGAGAGCAGAGGCATCTTCTGGGTTCTATGGTTTGTAATTTTCCAGCTTTAAAAGGTTCAATTTGTTTGCATGGCTAAGAAAATCTATTTCATTGTGGGGAGATTTGCTAAAATATAAGCTCAGACCCATAATCCTACAAATTATTGCCTGTTCTGAGAAATACAGTTCCTCAAGGAGATTGGTTGTTGCAACTCCAAGATGGCAGCAGGGGCATGCATGGGCATTCCTTCAACCAAAAGAGAATAGCAAAAGTAAACAGGTCTGAGTTTAGCAACCTTTAGACTGGACTAATTGTGCCTCTAATGTAGTGTTATATGAACTCAGTTGGTAAAAAAAAAAAAAAAAAAAAAAAAAAACACCAAAACCCTGATATCTTATTGTTATATTCTAGAGGGACTATCTTGTGAATATAGAGGGCATCTTTTATGAGTTGTAGGCTGCATTTATACCTAAAGGGGATGAAACTTCCACAATCTTTCATATTGGGATGAGTATATCAAGATCAGAAATATAAGATTCAGAAGCAGGGAACATTTTACCATTTGAGAGATTTGCAGATAATGTGGCCTGGGCCTCAGCATAAGGTCGACACACTGAGATCTTTCTCCCATGAAGAATACTGACTTTCACTTCTGTGAAGCAGGTCAGAAATTAATCAGGCTTCAACTAATGGACTCTGAGAACAGAGTACTAGCTACTAGAGTCATAGCTAATGTCAGTTTTACATTTGTCTACATGGTCATTTCCTTCTATGATATTAAAACCTTCAGTAAAGTTTAATTATAGTGTGGTCTGAGCTTAGCTGCAGTAAGAGAAGTATATGTGTGGAGTGGTAAAAGGAGCACAGACTTTCCTTGTCTTGGGACAGGCTTTGTGACAGTGTTACTAGGTTCTTAGGTCAGAAGGGACCCTGGCTTAGGGGGGTCCTAACAAATCATGTCTGTGTCACTTGCTCCAGAAATCAGATAAAGCAATGGAGAGGGCAAGATAGAAATTTATTCAATATACAAGGAGGATCAAATTTTCAGTCCTGTCTTCGGGGGACTGACACAAGCTCAGTGGGGCCAGAAGTGTGCATAGTCAAGCAGGCTTGGTCAAATTGTGATCTGGTTGATCTTTATCTCAGGATCAGCCAACTTGTCCACAGTGATAAGAAAGTTGCTTTGCCTGAGGGGGTGGTTTTAGCTCATCACATTGATCAGACCTGCTGCTCCCAGACTGCAAGAGAGAATGACTCAGAAAAAGGACTGGTCAGAAAAATGAGACACCTTAGTTCCTTCAGGTTTAGGACAATAACTGGAGACTTTTAGGCACCACTTGGTGGTCTGGAACAGGACATTATAAAATCTGGCAGTTAACAATCTGTTGATCCTGTTGCTCCTGCAAATCTTGAAAATAACTTGGTTACTCTTATCTTGGTGCCTTAAGCTTTGAAGAGGGAGGATTATCAGCTCTACCCAAAGCTTAAGGTAGCAAAAGAGACAGATGTAAAATGAAGGCAGAGATGCCAAGCTTTTATCCTGCTATTGGACATCTGCAGGACCAAGTGAAGAGTTAGTGCTTTCAACATAAAGAGCTTCTAAATACTTGTTACAATAGCAGCATCAATTAAAGGGAGGTGGAATGTTTTTGAATTGCAGAAAGTGGTCAGAAGGAAAGTGAATGGTGGCTCATGGTAGAGTGCAGTCCTCCAACCTAGAATCAGGCTAACCAGAGGCACAGGTGTGGCATGACTGACCTGGGAACTGGCATGTGGCACTCTTCCCCCACCCACCTCTTCCAAATATGCTAGTGTGAAAGTCACTAGATGCTCAACTCAAGGGCTTTTATCTCCCAGACCCCTTGTAAAGGCTAAAGGAACACACTGAAAGAGATGCAGGCCTGGACTCTAAAATCTCCAAAGCATCCGCTGCCTGAGCCCTCTTTGCTCAATTTAGATGATCTACAAAGGATTCCAAGAGGGCCATAGAAAACACCAAACCTGAAATATGGAGGGAGCCTCAATCCCTTACTTAGAGGAGAACTGCCAGATCTGTTTTAAGGCATGATGGAAGCAAGTAATAAACAATCCAAGCTTACAGAAGAGGTGACAATAGAAGGATAAACAAGGACCTAAAAAATGGCTGTTTTCCTATTGTAGAAATTAGTGATGAGGCAGAGCTACCGGGAGACATTTAATAAAAGATTCTCATAGTACCATTCTCTCCCTTGGCAGAATTGTCAAGAGTTGAGTACTTGTTTTACAAATAGTGAAGTCATTGAGATCCTACCCATGCATTTTCATTTATAATCTCTATTTCTTCATTGCCATAGTTTTGTCTTTTGCTCTCCTGAGTCCATCAGAAAATAAAATAAATTAAAGGGATAGTATACTAAGTCAGTTTTTACCAACCAAGTCCTTGCCAACACAATGCCAAGTCCATAAGTAGGTGCAAATCCAAATATGACTAAGATTTAAAAAGCATTGGCCTTGATATTCCTGGAAGATGAACTTTTCATCTAGAGTGGTTGAATTCTGTTCCTCTTAATCCCCTTTGCTCATATCCTTGGGACCTGGAAAAAGCACCATATCAAAGGTTTGTGATTGCAAATTTTTCATGGATTGCCAAATCAAACTGGATAGGAGGAGAAATGTGGACAGGTGAAGCGAGCCTGTGGCTTTTTTTTTTTTTTAAGTTCAAAAGTAACTTATGATACACATTACAACACAGATGAAACTTGGAAGCATTATGCTAAATGAAAAAAGCTGCATGTTGTATAATTCTATTTATATGAAATATCCAGGATAGGCAAATGCAAATCCCTAGAGACTAAAAGCAGATTAATGGTTGCCAGGGACTGGAGGGAGAGGGAGAAGGGGGAGTGACTGTTCTCACTGGGTACAGGGTTTCCTTTGGGGATGATGAAACTGTTCTGGAACTAGATGGTGCTGATGGTTGCACAACATTGTGCACATACTAAAAGCCAGGGGATCGTACACTTTGAGATTATAACTTTTACATTGTGAACTCTACCTCAACTAAAAAAAAAAAATCAAGATTTTTAAAAGTAATTTAGTATTATTTTTTGCCTTCCTTGCCCCACACAGTCCTGCTGTTCTCCTGAAGCTATAGTATTAATAAAGGTGGCATTGACAACACTAGAAATTAAATGCTACTCCCTGCAACCTAACTGGCAAAACCCCAAAACTCAACTTTAGAGCAATCGACTGCCAAATCAATAGAAAATCTGAAAGGGGAAATTGTGCTCTTTAGCTAAGTCTCAGGGGAGACTGGTTTCGACTCAGAGCAGACCTGGAATTATAAGTTCCTGGATGAGAGATTAGTAAACAAAAAATAAAAAAATAAAAATTGGGGTCTTTCTACTTTCTTCCTCACATGCATGCTGACTTCATTAATAAGTCTAAGCATTTAAAAAATCTTCATAGCTCCTAGAACTGGGTATTGTGGCAAACCAGATTAGACAGTGAAGAAGAAAATTGATCAGAAGATAGAAAAGGGGATGGAGTTGGGTTGTTATTGTCATGCTGACCTTGAAGAGTCATATCAAAAATGCTGTGCCAAGCAGGGGGCTAGACAGACAGGAGGGTTGAAGAAAACAGACTGAAAAATCCTTGTGCTACTCTGCCACTTAGGAGATTGAGGCAGGAGAATCATAAGTTCAAGTCCAGTCTGGGCAACTTAGCAAGACACTGTCTGAAAATGAAAAATCCAAAGGGCTAGGAGTGTAGTTCAGTGGTAGAATGCCTGGGTTCAATCTCCAGTAACACACACACACACACACACACACACACACACACACACCACAAATTTACTTTAAATTCTTACCTTCCTTCCATTCCTTAGCCATGCTTTCTCCTGTAGGAGATAATTTAACACCTCTATCTGGGCTGAGAAATAAAAGGTGTACATTCTTTGAATGTAAGATATCAGATGTTGGCAAAGCCACCATGTCCCGCACAAAAGAGAGCAAACATTTTTTGATGCTTTGGGGCTATAGAGCCTATATCCTAACCTTGCTTTGGAAAAAAAAAAATCAAACCAGGTGATTCCCAGTCTGAAAGGCAGAGGTGTGCTAGAGAGTCTCAGTCCACAAGGACCAATTGTTAAATTTTCATGAATTTATAAGCCTCTTCTTAAACAAAAACATTACTTTAGAAATTATATTACAAATATTACTAGAGCTGAAAGAGCTCTTTGTAATGGTCATGATTTATATAGGTGATAAATAGTAAATAAATGGTAGGGGCTGGGGTTATGGCTCAGTGGTAGGGCGCTCGCCTCGCATGTGCAAGGCCCTGGGTTCGATCCTCAGCACTACATATAAATAAATAAATAAATAAATAAAGTATTGTGCCCAACTACAACTACAATATATATAATTTAAAAAAAAATAGTAAATAAATGGTAGATTACATAATAGATGTTATGACAATAAATTTATTGGAAAAAGATGTAAAGAATTTGTATGCAAACTCCATTTGTCATACCATGGTTGAACCACAACTATAGGTTGGCTATGGATATATGAACTCAGCAAAAATCAATGGAAATATCTTACAAGTCAATTGACAAAATGAAATTTACAATAAAGTGTTATGTGGTTTTTTTTTTTTTTGGTAGATGGACACACTACCTTTGTTTTATTTATTTATTTTTATATGGTGCTGGAGATCAAACCCAGTGCCTCACGCGTGCTAGGCAAGTGCTCTACCACTGAGCCACAACCCAGCCCTATGTTTTTATTATTAGTAAATTGTATTCCACATGCTTTTTACATATAAAGTCCACAATAAACTCATAAACGTATTTAGTTTTCCCAGAGAGCCACATCAGCACACCGTTGCCTGATGTTTGTAACCCTAGGATACCTGAATTGAGTTGCTTGTTCATCTTCTCACCTGTGGAAGGAAGGAAGGAAGGAAGGAAGGAAGGAAGGAAGGAAGGAAGGAAGGAAGGGAGGGAGGGAGAGAGCAGGGAGGGCTAGGTCTTTCTAGACAATCCTATTCCTTGTCTTTCAAATCTAAAGTAGTAAAGAAGATAATAATGAAAGATACAGGGTTCATTCTGTAGTTAACCTCCCACCCAGTATAATTTTAGTCCAAAGCTGGCCAGTCAAGAAATATTTACCCCTTTGGCCTGCCCAAACCTGTTTCTTGAAATTCACAGAATGTGACTGTCCTTCCTTTGGGTAAGCCTGATTTCCCATAGCTTTCTCTTGCTTCCAGTAGCACTTATTTGCACCTTAGTCCACAGACTGTGTATAAATAACTAGATGCAACCTTGAAAAGCACTCAAATCCCCAGGAAAAGGAGATAAATAAAAGTTCTGATGTGGGAAGGGAGCTGAAGAAAATATCCAAACATCATCCATTCGTTAGCAGGATAGGCCATAAAATGGGGAAGACTCTCAGCCAGGCTAGGATGTAGGTACTGAGGGGACCATTGAGGAGCATAATGCTTTGAAAATGAGAAATGAGCCAGGAGGCGACGTCACCTAGTGCAGTCCTGGTGTGGACACTAGCATTAAGCTTGCATATTAAACTTCCTGTGAAAAACTTCGGATGAGAGTGAATCCAAATATAAAAGATGTACTCTGGGTCCAAGATGATGTGTCAATGTGTTCAATGATTGTAACAAATGTACTTCACTCCATGGGGTAGATCAGTATTGAGAAAAGCTGTGTCTATGTGGGAGACCCAGGGTATGTGAAAATTTTCTGTATCTTCTGCTTAATTTTTCTGTGAACATAAAAATTCTCTGAAAAATAAAGCCAACTTTATTTTTGGCTAATAAAGGATTAGGATTCTAATCTTCATCTAGTTTCGGGTCTGCAGATCCACCCAGGGGCCCTCTTTCCCTGTCCCTCACCATTTCACCTTCCAGTGCTCTTCCCAAGATAATAACAATTACAAGCCTTGGGAAAATATAATTACTATATATATATATATATATATATATATATATATATATATATATTTTTTTTTTTTAACAAATGCAGGCTGATGCACCCCAGGATGGGGGACTCATAAGAGAAAGCTGCACCCATCCTTTGTCCCTGATATCAACTGACAGAAGTAATAAATATCTTTATCTTTCAGGGCTATCTTCGCCTTTGCCCCTTGGATCAAATATTGTGGCTTCCCTTTTTTCCAAACCTCAATATCTTTTCAGAAATATACTTAAGCATGTCTACTGTGATCACTCTGCTTTTCAAAAATATATATTTCTGAACCTTTTCCAAGGTTTCTTTGACCTTACTTCGTATTGCTCCTCCTCTTTTCCAAATGTATACTTGAACTGCTCTTCAATACTATCTTCAACCTTTGAAGTTTGTTTATTTGTGATATAAGGGACTCCCTTCCTGGCATGTTCCTGGAAAAGCCAGATGGTCAGGAGAATATTCATTTGTATTTATGTGTAAAACAGACCCTAAACCCTAGGTGAGGGTGTCCTGTCTGGTCTTTACTCCTGCTATCTCCCTATGCATGTCTGAATTGTAATAAATGACAAAAGTCATAGTTTTTTAAAGGAGGGATTAGGAATTACTTGCCAACTACACATAGGGCAGAGTTAGCTCTTAATAGCGAGTGTAAATGACAAGATCAGCAATGCCAGGTCAATATCAGTCCAGGGAGGGGACCTACATGTTTCCTGTGCCAGACTTCACCCCATCCTCTCTGCCACAATGTCATCTAATGAGGCTTAACTGATTAATTCAGCTCCAACATCCCTATGAAATCTTAGATGGAGGGACTCTTAAAATTGAGCAACAAATATACCACTTTTGGTAACTTTTGAAATAAATATTATGTTTTTAGAGACCTAGTCTTTCAATAAAAGTTATAGGTGAATGATTATAGAGTATTTGAAAATGATACATATTTTCATAGATATGAAAACATATAAAGGATATATAATCTCTAGATTATGATTTCCAATCTATTTTAATATACCTTTGTCAATTTCATTGAGATGTTTGCAGAATTGAAAACTTGGGACTTAGTTGGTTAAATCTGTGTATTTGAGCCTACAGCATTGAAAGAAAGGTCAGAGACAGCTCCCCAGCCACAGAAATCACCCTTTACCACTGCCTCAGGTAGAAGTTGCCAGATTTGAGTCTACCTAACCCCAAAATACAACCATGAAGTCTAGGAAAATTGTATTTTCTGATGTGTGTATTTTTTTTTTTCTGTTTGAAAGCTCTTATGAAGACAAATTAAATCTCACTTCCACATTTGGTGAAATTCTTCCTGGAAAGAACCTCAGTGCACCATGTCAGAACTGTTCTGGGAATCCAGAATGCATGACCACTACACAATTTCTTCTCTCCCACAATCCATGGGTCCATAGGAGCTGACACCCACAGACACTTTCACTCCACGGTCAGACTGCAGAGAGCTTTTTATTGCTTGCCTCTCAGACCACTTCTTTTCCAAGATGCCACCTTTGAGAAGTAACAGTATGCCATGTTTCATTCTGAATGGGCTCTTACTCTTGAATGCCCTCAGCTGTAAGACAGGTCCCAGGATCTGCCTTCCCAGGCATTAGCTCTAGAGCAGATGCTTTCTGCGTGTTTTGCTAACGTTGTAAAAGAAGCAATCTAATGTGGACAGAGCTCTTAGAAACAGAGTAAAGTTTTCAACATATATTGAAGCTGCCTATATTTTAGTAGGATAGCAAGGGAGATAGTGATTGTGTGAAACTTTTCTTATGGTTATTGGTGGCTCTTGTCTTGTTTGCACATGGGCAGGTGGTTAAAGGAAAATGCATGGCAATTGCCTCTGAGAGCTTTCAGCAAATATTGTTCCTAACTTGCCTAACAGAGGAATTGCATGAATCCAACCAATGTTTCCTCCGCTGACTGGTTCTCTGAAAAAAGGCAAGGAAAGAAGAGACTAGGGGAGGAATGATGTGCTCTGTGGGACAAGACTGGGTACTGGATGTGTTGAAGCCATTTCTCAGCCCAAGCTCCTCTTTACTTAGCCTGTAGGAAATGCTGATTTAGCATCTGTCGTCAGCATTCACAGGTGTCACAAAAACGGAAGGAACATAGGCCTGTCGTAGATTCACCTTCAGTAGGAGCCTTAGAAAGGCTGTGATGAACAGCAGTGGCTTCAGGACTAGGGGGAGAACCCAATAGCAGAAACTAAACCAAGGGAGAGGAAATACAGGCACTAGAGGCAACTTAATGGTTCCATTAGCGCCTGAGGTTTATTATGTTCCCTGAATCCTTCCCTCTCTACTAAGGCCTCCAAGACTGCTACCTAAGAAAAATAAAATAAAAAGTAGCAGCTGCCAGTTTACCTCTGTGGTTTTTATGTCTGCTCACTTAGAAAGGGCTACACTCCCTTTAGGCTATAATCAGCCCTGCTCACCCAGAGGCCACTCCAGGCCACCACTCTTCACTCCTGCTGGGGCACCTCCAGCTGGAAAAACTTACTGCTAAAGAAGGGCAAGAAGGAATATCTGCCCATTCCCCGGAGAGCGCGGACTTCCAAAGCTTCTTTCTTTGACCTTTGTTTTCCTAAACAAAACTCAGGACATGTGTTCTGAAAGAGGATTTTTGTGCTGCTCCCAGAGGGGTGAGTCAGTTGGCAGGGGTCAGGGATCATGGTTTAGAAATACCAGTGTTAGAATTTCTGGGACATTTTGAGATCATGCATAGGAGAATAACAAGAAAGAACAGCAGTTTGGAAATCAATAGATGTGATTAATAATTACATCTCCATTACCTACAAACTTGTCTTAGACAAGTATTTTTTATGAGACTCCATTGTCTCTCTTGTAAAAGGGAATAATGTTAATAATATCTATTTTACAGGGCTGTCCTCAATATTAAAAAAAAAAAGTGTATGTGTGTAAAGGAAAAGGAAAAAAAAGCAATGCTATTAAACTACCACAATAGCTTTCTGAAGCCACAGGAGGGTCTTTTCGTTCTTCTGAGCTTCTTTGGTGGTTTTGTTCAGCTTTGCTGAGTAAAGAAATAAAAATTTGAATTTTCTGGAGATAATCTAGCATGGAGATCCTGAGATATGGAATGGAGATGGAGAAAAAAAAATAGAGGATTCAATGAGATAAGTTAGGATGGAGGAAAATTTCTAAGCTCGGGCTATATAGACCCAGGTTCAAATCATGCATCTTTCACTTACTAAATGTGAAGCTCTGGGAAAATTGTTCAGCTTCATTAGCTCATTAGCTTCAGTTGCTTCATGTGGAAAATTGGGATATCACTTCCCTCTCCGAGTTGCAAGGATTAAGTGAGATACTTATTATGAAATGTTAGTACAGTATACTGCTGCTATCATTGTGAATATGATGAATACCACAGGGAAGTATGGTCTGACCTTCAGCAAAAAGAACAACTTAGCAAAGGCATCTTCCCTGCCTGTTCAAATAAGAATGGCCATGTCCTTCATATATGAATACATGACCAGTGTAACTCCACAATATGTACCACCACAAGAATAGGAAGTTATACTTCATGTATGTATAATATATCAAATACATTCTACAGTTGTGTGTAACTAAAAAGAACAAATGCAATTTTTTTAAAAAAAGAATGGGCACATATTTGTCCAAATGTCTCCAGAGTCTAGTGTCAGATCAAATACAGTTTGAGAGCCCAAGGAACACTGGGTTCCAGTGGGAATTATCATAGCCTAAATCCACTTTTGAATCTTTGTTCTTCTCCTTCCCATTCTCCCCTTAATATTTTCCTCATGCAGAAAAGGAGCCTTTGCTTTCTGTGGTTGAGATGACATATGTGAAAAACCTACACTTATACAAATAAAATGATGAATGTAAAATAGTTTTATAGACAAACTCAGGCAGGCTATGCAAAAGTAAGGCATCGGAATTATTATCAGTGAAGGAAAAGATTTAAGAAATACAAACCTGGATATTCCTTTTTTAATGTCAAGTCCAGTTTTTGTTTTTTCAGAAGCATGAACTAGTGACAAAATTTGTTTAAAATCCTCTCTGGAGCTCTACCTAGTTTCTCCAGTCTAACTGAATGAGCACCATTTTTGCCTGTACTTAGTTACATGGATCCTTTCAGGTAGAGTTGACCTGCCTGGAGTGCCTTGGATGGGGGCTGTGCCTCCTCCTGCACCCCTAGCCTAGGTGCCTCCATCCCACTGTCTGTGAATACCTGCTGGCACTGCACTAAGTACCTGCAGGCGAGGCACTGGGTGTGAGAGTGAAGAAGACAAACAGGTCTCTGCTAAAAAGATGCTTGCTATGGAAAACATCAGACAAACAAAAACATACACAAATATTCATTTATTGCTTTCCTAGTGACTAAGTCTGAGAGCACACAGGCAAGACCTTCTCTGAAGAAATGTTAAATTATGCTGCAACAAGAGATTAGAGAGTACAGAAGAGGGGGAAAGAGAGAGAGCAGTCCTTCCAGAAAAAAAGAACAGCATGTGCAAAGGCTCAGAAGCAGAAAGGAATCTAGTGATATAAGATGTGAAAGAAGGTCAACACACATGGAGTAAGCAGATAGGTAGAATAGGAATAAATCTTCCAGGTTGTTTACCATTGGGGAATGGTGGAGATAAACCCTATGATTCACAATTAGTGGAATAACCATTCATAAAGGATAAGGGAGAAGGGTAGCAAAAAGGTAAATTTAGAACATGTGTTTGTTATTAAGTATCGGACAATTTATGAAACCAATTAGAACACAGGACCATGGGGCCCAAGGTCAAGGACTGATTGACTGAGCTGGCTAGACTTATTTTATTTCATGGCCAGCTTGCATACGGTTGGGCAAGAGAAAGGCTATTTGAAACTGTGGATGGTTTTGTGCAAATCTATTCCCACCAACAGAAACAGACTTTAAAATTAGAGTAAATCTTATGGATGATGTGAATGATCATCATGCATAGAGAAGAGAGCATTACAATTTAGGTACCAACTAACTGTGTTGCCATGAGTACTCTGAGGATCATAGCCACAGAACACAGTGCTACTTCTCAGGCAACACCTTTGCTTCACAGGAGTTCCCACAAGGTGACTCACTTGAGTGAACACGTCTCTCTCTCAAGACCTGCTGATTTTGTCCTGACTTCTTGGAGGTAGGAGAACATAAAAGTGTTCGGAGCTGGCCACAGGCAGCCAATCAGCCTACTTCTAATCCTAGCACCAAAAGTCAATCCATGGATAGTCCTGCTTGGCTGTCCTAGGGGCTGTGATCCTTCCCCTGAGATGGTACTTTCTGACCCAGTGCCACATAGATTTCCACAGTTCCTCCAGAGGGACAGTGCCACAAATGGAAGTCATCTCATTGGTAGTGGTACTGGGGATTGAACCCAGGGCCTTGTGCATGTGAGGCAAGTACTCTACCAACTGAGCTATATCCCCAGCCTGGAAGTCATCTTATTGCAGCAAGGAGAACCAGGAGAAATCATTTCCATCCTTCTTTAGGCTTGCCAGGGAAATATCTATTCTTTGCAGATGACTGCTAAGAAACACCAGGGACCCTCCAACTCTCCCTTCCAATCTTCCTTGTCCTCTTTCTTCTCCTTCTTCACCACTCTATCCTCTTTTCTGTCTTCCTTCTCCTTTTCCGTCTCCTCTCTCTTTTCCTCCTGTTTCTCCTTTTCCTTCTTCTCCTCTACTTTCCTTTTAACGCTTCTCTATTTGTACTAATTTCTCTATAATGACTATTTCACATTTGAACAAAAAGGAAAGGGAAAAAGTGAAGGAAAGAAGAAATGGAAGCTCAATTCCCAAGTCATCCAAGAAAGGGTAACTGTGGTATGACAAGGACCTTGGGTTCTACCTAGAGTCCTTCACTAATGATCTCTGTAACACTCTGTTCCAGATGAGATGGAAGAATTTAGATGATTTCTAATTTTCTAGATCTAAACTAAAAGAACATGTAAGTTTATTTCTTAAGACAAAGGAATCCTGTAGGGACAATAAGTATTCTTCAGTAACTTCATTATCAGCCAATAAAGCACGGAAACCAGCCTTGAGCAAAGCCATTGGATCATCCAGTGACCTATCATCTGAAGTGTCACTTTGCCATGTTAAAAGAATTGAGCTCTTAGACTTCATTGTAGTCCACCATAGGGGCAGTGAACACCCACACATGGTAAACCATTACAGGACTGCTGAACGGGAAGGATTTCCTATATCACTCATTTGCTTCCAGTTTGGTTAGAGTCTTAAATTCCTTTTCGTTCATCCTTGGCTTTAGGAATAAGTAAGATTATGGCATTAGTAAACAGTTCCTCTTGAATGGGACCATTATTAAGTAACTCTGGCTCTGTTTCTGAAAAAGTCATTCATGCCATCTCCAGAAAGAAATCTTTTACTCCTTTCCATATCTAGGGAAACTCTGATGAGTGGATGCCACCAATCCACAGCTCCATCAAGCTAGAGGATAGCTCCATGTTCTGAGAGACAGAAAAAATTTTTTTCTATACGTCAAGAAAATGTCTTTTTGTATATTATTTCTATGCCCGAAAGAGCCAGACCCTGGAAGCCTGCTGGTAGAACCAAAACTGGAATTTACCTTGTTGAATCTGATTTCCATGGCAGTTTTATCATGTGAGTACAGCAATGAGGTTCATTGCCCGCTTTCCTTTCTGTAGATCATAGTTGCATCCCATCATCACCACCACCACTATCTGTATATCCACAATGCTTATTAGGATTTGCTTTAACCAAAGAACAGTGATTTATGGATGGCACCAGAGGGCTTGAACCCTGACTCACAAAAATCAATCCAGAAAACTGACAATTTGCAAATCAAGTGACAAAGTTATTTAAATATTTGGAATTCATTGTTGAATGACATCATGTGATCTTTATGATATTGGTATTCCTATGTTATAGGTCAGGAACCTGAAACTCTGTATGTGTTAGGTATCCCTTATCTGAAATGCTTGGGACCAGAAGTATTTCAGATTTTTTTTCAGGTTATGCATATACATAATAAGACCCAAGTTTAAACACAAAATACACAAAATTAATTTGTTTCAAATACCTTAAATATACACTGAAACTAATTTTATAGTATTTTAAAATTTTTTCATTCGTTTTAATTAGTTATATATGACAGTAGAATGCACTTTGGTACATTGTATATAATGGAGTATAAGTTCTCATTCTGGTTGTACATGATGTTGAATCACACTGGTCATACAGTTATATATGCACATAGGGTAATAATGTCTGATTCATTCTACCATCCTTTCTACTCCAATACCCTCTCCCTTCCTTTCACTCCCCTCTGCCTAATTTTATAGGATATTTTTTAACTTTTTTTTTTTTAGTTACACATGACAGTACAATGATCTTGACAATTCATACATTTGATCAAATGGGGTATAATTTCTCATTTTTCAGATTGTACAGGTTGCAGAATCACATTGGTCATACAGTTACCTATATACATACAGTAATAATAATGTCTTATAGGATATTTTTAATGTGCCTGTGTTTTGACTGGGACCCATCACATGAGAACAGATGTGAAATTTTCCACTCTGGCATTACCTTGGCACTTTGATTTTTGGATCAAGTTAACTTATATCAAGTTTACTTGACTGTACCTATAACAGTTAACCTATATCAAGTTTACTTGACTGTACCTATAACAGTTGACCTAAAACAACTAGGAATAATAGATTAAATAAAGATGAAGATGCAAACAGAAGGCTATCGTGAATATTGTGGAGAACCAGTAGATTTCACAATTCCCTGAAATCCTAAAACTTCATTGTCTAACACAGTTACTGCTAACCACATGGAGCTGTTTAAGTTTTAGCTAGTTAAATTTAAATAAAAGTTCAAATTCAGTTCTTCAGTCACAATTATCACATTTCAAATGTTCAACGGCCACACATAAGTAATGGCCACCATATTGTTCGGCACAGATTTAGACAGCATTTCCATCATCACAGAAAATTCTAATGAACAGCACTGCTCTAGATTATCCTCATGAAGGATAGGGTCTATTCTTAGAAGACAATAATTTTTCAAATGCTATTATCTGAGCTTTACTTAAATTCCTAGAGAGCAGAAAGAAAGTCCTTACTCCAATTAAAAGCACAAGATGCAGCAGACGGCCCTTTTTTCCCTGTCTTTCGAGAACATACTTACATGTCCAGAAGGCAGAGCTGCCTCCTGGCCAAATGGTAGAGTTCCTTGTGATCGCATAGGCACACAGTTTTTCTCTGAGCTCTATCTTAAACTCCATGTGACTTTATGGATAAGTGAACTCAGGGTGTTCCCTGGGGAGGCCCCATAAAATCTTGTTCACCTCAAAATCCTTCCCTCATGCAGCTAGCCAGAGGCAGGTAAAATCCTAAATTTTAGATTTGAGTCAGAGTGGAAAGGGGGAAGAAAATGCAAAATAGAAAATCCCACTTATGCCTCAAGTCTAAGCCAGAGTTTCAACTCTTCCCACCACATCTGCATGGAGAGTTAGTTATTGGTATTGGCTTGTCCCTTAATAAAATTGCAATGCAATTAGTATTTGATACTCTATGTGTGCCACTCCTTAGGGAAACTGAAGGTTAACAGGCAGATCAGCCAAAACATTAACTATTGTCATCAAAACCCCATCTGTTATTGTTTTAATGTGTCCCCTACAAAATTCAGTTGGTATAATGATATTACGAGGTGGAAACTTTAAGAAGTTATTAGTCCATGAGGTCTGCTCCTCTCAGGAATGATACTGAGGCCCTTAGAAGCTTCAGTCAACATTTGTCTGATTTGCCCTTCCACCTTCTGCCATGTGTGGGCAGCATGTTAATACCCTCCAGAAGATGCAGCAGGTGCCCCTTTTGAAGAAGAAAGCAGCCCTCACTGGACAACTGAACATGATATTTTGGACATCCTAGCCTCCTGAATTGTGAGAAAAAATTTTTTAAATTAGTCTCAGGG
Source organism: Urocitellus parryii (assembly GCF_045843805.1). Taxonomy (NCBI): domain Eukaryota; kingdom Metazoa; phylum Chordata; class Mammalia; order Rodentia; family Sciuridae; genus Urocitellus; species Urocitellus parryii. Next base: position 99,426,610 of record NC_135539.1, read on the forward strand.
ACTTTCTTATAGCAGCACAAATGCTAAGACATCATCTCCTAATCACTAACACTTAATCCATTTTCTTTCTTTAGAACACAGGATCATGTTTCTGAAAGTCTGTTTATTTAACTTCATAATAGTATTCTCTCTGAGTTTTATTTCTACCTCTTTGAATATGTGTATGTGTGTAAGCCTTATATTTATTCTTCTTTATCAACCCCTTAAGTGTTAATATTCCACAAGACTCCATATTCAACTCCTTCCCCATTTTGAACTCTCCTTGGATAATAGCACCATGATTTTCTATACTTTCCATATATTAATTGTGACCTATTTACATCTCATACGACCACATACAGATGCTAAATTACCTACTAGTTATCATTGCTCAGATGTCCCACAGGAAATCCAAAATTATTTTGTCATAAACAGAACTCATAATTTTCTTTTCCCATTGATACATTTTTTTTCTCCAATTTCAACCAGAGATAGTCATTGCCAGTTCCACTCATTGGGATTGGTCAATTTTAACCATGATCATGTTTCTGTTATCTAGGCTTCCTCCAACAGCCTGAGCCACAGAACTCCATGAAAACAAGTAACAAAGCATCAAAGTTTTTTCAAAGATACAATTCAGTGTTGGCGAGAATACAACGTGAGAGATGCTATCACATATTCTTATGAAGGAAATGTGAATTTGTACATTGTTAGCAAGCAACCTGACAATATGAATTGTGGTAATTAATTTTGGTAGTCGACTTAATTAAATTGAAGAATGCCTAGAAAATTGGTAAAACACACATTTGGGTATGTGTATAAGGGCATTCCCCCCAGATGATTGGTGTGTGGGTCAGGGAACTGAGTGGGAAAGACCTACCCCAATTTGGGCAATACCATTCAATTGGTTGGGGGTTGAGATGCAACAAAAAAGTGAAAGAAGGGGAAAGCTTACTCTCTTTCTCACTGAAACCTTTTTTCTGTTATCACCTGTGGACATCAGACTCCATGTTCTTTTAGCCTTTGAACTTCAATGGTTCTCCGATGGGTTTTTGAGGCCTCCAATCTGTGGACAGAAGCTATATCATTGGCCTCTCTCATTTTGACCTTCCAGGCTCTTAGATAGAGCAGCTACTGATTTCCCTGGCTCTCCAGCCTGCAGAGAACCATCATGGGAGTATTCGGCCTCTGATGGAATAAGCCAGTCTAATAATCCCTCTCTTATAATTATATAATTTCTAATACACATATTGACTAATCCACACATTGTTACCATTACCAGAACACTCCTTTAGATCATTGCTGGGCCCTGTGTAATTAATGTAGTGAGACAGAACTCTGTCTGGCACAGAGAATCCTTGTAGACTATCCTGCCTTCATGATGCCAAGGGTCACTCCTACTAGCACCACAGGAGTGAATAATGTGATGTCCTAAATGACCAGTTTATCAGATTAAGTTTTCACTAATATTTAATCATATTAAACCATCTTCAAAATACGTAATCCAAAATACTTGTTGGGATCATGTGTCTTCTATTATTATAATAACTCTCAACTCATTATATCAGAATATCAGAAATGATGATAGAAGTTAGTCTGCAAACATAGATGGTCCTTTCTGATTTCCTAGGGTTTATGCTCAGGAGTTTCATTACCATAATTTCTTCTTCTCAAATAGAATGCTAGAAATAAGGCCCCACAACCAGGACTTGAAGGACTCCTTAGATTCAAGGTACTCTGATATCTCAGTTGCCACAGTTTATATAGATCCTAACTAGTAAATATGGAGACAGCAAAGAATTTTAGTTCTATTGAACCACACCCCAGGCACAGAAGGACTACAAAATTTACAAATGAAATGTAAGGCAAAATGTCACCAAGCACCATCAGAAGTGCACTCTCAAATAGTAGATAGCTCTCTACTGAGGAAAAATCAAACCACAATGACTGCGAACCAGTTAGTGATTGAATTGGAGACAAAATGTGGTTCTTTATTTAGTCCATAGGGCTAGGTGCCCTAAGTGAATGTACTTCAGTTCTGCTTAGGAATCTCTATTTTATGTCTTCTCAACATGTAATATGAGTCTCCAAAAATGGATTCTAAATTCCTCCTGAATAAATTTATCCTAAGTCAGTAAGCGGAGACATGAGTAAAGATTTGTAGCCTAGGATGTTCAATTCAATATCATGTATCAAAAATTTTAAACAATCAAAGTATCTAGTCATAGGTGATAACACATCAATTATAATACTATGAATATTATACTGGCATGAAAATGTATTTTAAAACAATTTTAATGTCATGAAACAGTGTTTATAATAGTTAATGAAAGCTAGGATATAACTATATACAAATTTCATTCAAATAAATGTCTAAATATACATACACTTGTGCTTTGAAAAACAAGAGTCAAAGAAAAATGGTGGGGTTAGAGGAAATTTTCCTACCATGTATACTTATTATCTTTAGAATAGGAAAAAAACAATAGAAGAGCCATAAGGATGGTGTTGGTTTATTAATCAGTACCTGGTGACACACAGCTTCTGTTTACATATTTTCTTTCTCTAATTAGATTTCAGTATCCTTGAGAGCAAAGAACCTATGCGCTATGCCCTTTGTTTGTCCACTATAGAACTAGGATTTTTTTTTTTTCACATGGAGGCAGGCAGCCAGTAAATCTAAAAAGAAGCAGGTAGTTGAGTATCCCTTATCTGAAATGTATGGGCCTAGAAGTATTTCAGATTTTAGACTTTTTCAGATTTTAGAATATGTATTTATACATAATGAGATCTTTTGGTGATAGAATTCGAGAAAACTTGATTTTTTTTTGTTGTTTTACACATGCCTTCTACACATAGTCTAAAGGTAATGTTATACAATATTTTAAATAATTTTGTTCATGAAACAAAATTTCATACTGTGGAATTTTTCCACACATGATATCATGTCAGTGCTTCAAAGTTTCAGATTTTGGAGCATTTCAGATTTTGAATTTTTGGATTAGATATGCTCAATCTTTAATACCATTAATTTAGTGATCACTTCTATATAGACCCCAAGGTCAATCTGTCATCAAAAGGATTGCTGGCTCAGTGGATGATATTCTATAGCAATGAAGATGCCAAAATTCCAAAGTGTCTAGGAATAGGGGAAAAAAAGAGAAAAAGGGTCAAATAGATCAAACACATCCAAACCCAACTTCATCATTCAGTGGCTGAGTAACTTTGATCATGTGACTGTCTTCTGTGAGTTCCAGTTTGAGCATCAATAATAATACGACTCCTCATGATTATTATGAAAATTAAAGAAGGTACAGTGCCTGGCAAATTGTTGCTATTTTCCTTTCCCTCTTTTGAGGGATGGCTCATTTTACTAAGAAAAGGACATTGTGAATAATTAAAATCGTCATCAGTTCCCAAAGTTCATTAAATATCTTCTTTTGAAGAACTCAAAGGATTTTAAATTAAATTTTAAATGGTATCTGTGTGGACAGAATCTAGCTACATCTGGAAAACTGAAGGTTGAATCTTTGTTCTTGCTGCCAGCAATTAGATTTTTTTCCCTGCATTTCCCTGAAAACTTCTGCTGTTTTATCAAATCTGTTTGGAAGGGACAACTGACTCCCCAGGGCCTGGGGTTAAACATTAGATGTGAAAGTCACACAGAGACCTAGAGAGATGAGTAATATGTCTCAGCTCATTTATTTTCAAAAAGCTTTTTGGGAGCAGGAGAAAAGGAGAATGGGAGGAACTTCTAAAGAGTGATTAGTTTTATGAGGCAAAAGGATATCATTTTCACAATTCAATTATGGAAAGCAAGATTACCTTGAATAAAATACTTATCTTAGAACTAGAGCTAGAATTGGAATAGCTGCTATTTCTTTTTTTTTTTTTTTCTTCTGCTTTATAGTACAGGGACATTACGATGACTGTAATGGGGTTGACATAGTTCGTAATAGGGTTGATATACTTTGGAACATTCCAGATAGGGAATGTTCCCCAAAGGCCCATGTGTTAACTAGGCCTAGTTCTGACTTGGTGCTGTTGGAGGTGGTGGAACCTTTTAGAGGTGGGGCCTAGTGGAATGTCTTCAGGCATTGGGAGCATGCCCTGGAAGGGGATTGTGGAGCCTTGGTCTCTTCCTCCTTCTCTCTTTCACTTTCTTGCCATGAGGAGAATGTTTTTTTCTCTACCACAGATCCCTGCCATAATATGCCATCAAAACTGTGAGCCAAAATAAACCTTTCTCCTTTGTTCTATGACAAATTGGTTAAGAAGTGATTCTCAAAATTTTTTTTCTTGGTCTGGGGTTGTACCTCAGTGGTAGAATACTTGCCTTGCACAGGTGAGGCACTGGGTTTGATCCTCAGCACCATGTAAAAATAAATCAATTAAATGAAGGTATTGTGTCCATCTACGACTATATATATATATATATATATATATATATATATATATATATATATATAATTTTTCCTTGGTTATCTACTATGTACTTTTCCATGTTATCACAACAATACTATATTATTTCATTTTGATCTTGAAAATTTGGGTCTTTACACTGTTGTGTTGAACATGGGGGAGCAAGTTCCCCTTGTGGATCTTTAAGGATTACTCTGACACAGCTATGGAAATTACAGTCAGAGTAGCATATGAAATTAAAATCATATACCCTACAGAGGGAGATGTGCCACATCACCCTGGGGGCCACATAGGAAGAGGGCCAAGGGAGTGGGCTTGACCTGACCAGGTAAGAAGCTGAAAGAGAGGATCCATGGGCAAGCATCTTTATTGGACATCAGGGTGGAGTATATAAGCAAAAGGTGTGAGAGGATTTCATCAGTGTTTTTGATTGTCCCTAGGTCACAGTCAGGAGAGGGCAAGAAGGGGGACTTGTAGCAGGGAACAGCCTCATCTCATTGGTGCACCTGGTGTCCCGGGCAGGGTGCACACAGCCTGTGAGAATGTCAGAGCGTGATTAAAATTGACATTTAACAAATGTCTGATATACCCTACTCTGAAGAGAAGATAGAAGGCAGTGGCAATAGTTAGCTTAGGCTATTTGTACATTAAGCAAAACAGTTATTTCAGCAGAGAATTAAAACAGTAAAAAAGATTTGGTGTGTTTAATTCAATGTTATTTAATTCCATTTGGGTACAGTTCTATCTAAAATTACCTCATTCCCTATCACACCTTGAGAAACACTGTTATCATGTCATCTGTGTTCCAGAATCCTTGATTCATATGATAACCAGATTCTTAGTGTGTGGTTTTTGTTCTGATCATCTCAAGACAGCTTCCCTGTATCTTCCAGATACCACATCCTCATACCAGCCAGGAGGAAGGGGTAAGGACAATAATGTGAATGTCAGCCACTCTTTTGTTATTTTTTTCCTTTGGAGAACAATAGTTTATCTAGCATTACCACCTAATAGAAAGAAGCCCACATCCTCTTCACCAGAATTGTGTTACTTGCTCATTCCTAACTGTAAAGGGAAATGTGAAATTATCCTCACTTGATATTTTTCCAAGTGTATCAGATACTCTATTAACCCATTTTCTCCCCTGGAGACATCCCTAATATGCTCTTGTCACCCTGATCCAAACTGAACTGGATATGCTCTAGGCTTGACACTCAGCCAAAAATCCAGGATACTTTCATTTTCTTCCTCATGTTGGTGTTAGGTTCTCTGTTTATTGGATGATTAGTTCTTGGTTTACTCCTTTGTCGGGTAATGCACATCCTTCAATGGGTTTTGGAAAGGCAAAGTAAATTTGGGGGACCATACTGAGGCTGAAAATCTCTTTTATGTAGTGTCATATTCTAAAGATAACTTGACTGAATAAAATAATAGATTGTCAATCATTTTTCTTTGGCTTTTGAAGACATTTCTTTCCATCAATTTGGTTGAGAAGTCTGATGCCATTCGTATTCCAGAATTTGTATATATTCTCCTTTTCTCACTAAGAACTTTATGTTCTATCACTGGTATTCTAAAAAGTTGGCTTTTTATTTATCAGACACTTGTGGTTCTTTTTAATCTGGAGATGTTTGTCCTTCAAGAAGAAGAGCTCATTATTTCTTTGAACATTCCTTCCCTTCCTTTCCTCTGTAATGACTATTAATTTATATTAAACCTCTTCAATTACTCCTTTTATTTTCTTGGTTTGGGTTTTTCTCATTAATCACTCTTACATTTTAAAAATTCTACTTACTTATAATTAGTGTTTCCTATTATTTTATTTTTAACTTATCTGTATCTATTTATATATCTCTTATAAACAAATACGGTCAATAATTTTTCATTTTATACATTTTATTTTTTAGTTCTAGATTTCCACTTGGTTCTTTTGAATAGTTTTCATTTGTCAGTTTCCCATCTGATTGTCCATTTTGCACATTTTCCTTTACATCTATTTATATTTTTATAATATATTTATAACAGATGTTTTACAGTTTTCTAATTATGAAAATTGTCATATATGGTTTTGCTTTTATTGAATGGTCTTTCTTTCAATTAGGGTCCATGTTTTCTTGTGTCTTCCTCTATGGGTAATTTCTTTTATTGTTATATGTACATTGTAGATAATACAATGAAATTTACTGTCTTTTGAGAGTGCTAAGTTTTGTTCTAGCACATAGTGAACTGGTGGTGCAGTTTCCTCCTTCTCAGTACCTTGTTTCACAAATCTCAGCTGTCACATCATCCCTAAAATTCAAACATCTGACTTCATCACTTTCTGGTTCCATTTTCCTATGCCATTTTGGAAATGGCTCCCAAGCAGAAAGCCAGGAGGAAAGTGGATGCTTCTTTGTGTGGTTCCCTTTTTTCAGAACCTGAGGCCTGTAGTATTTGATGTTTAATACCTGAAAAGTTTACTGATGTATTTTGTCCAGTTTTATAATTATGTGAACCTATGCCAGCTCCTTTATTATAGCTGGAACTGAAAGTCTGATTTGACTGAGTTTTGTACTTTTGAGTTTGTATTTTCAGTGTGTATGTAACATAATTTAATTCAACACTTGAGGGGGGCAGTTTTTGTAGTGTTGATTCTCCCTTAGCATTTAGTGATGGGAAATTTCTAACAGTTAAACGCTAGTAAGGTTGAGTTCACATTATAAAGTGAAGCATGGGTCAAAAAAGTGTTTTGTCTCTATATTAATACAGGATGGGTGTGCATTCCCTCCTTGAATAGCTGCCCAGACTTTAAACATGAACTCCACGGGAAAAAAAAATGGTTCTCAGTTTAGAATTGGAGAGAAAATTATGCCAGAATAGATACACATCCTGGTGAGTATTTTCTTTATATGTACATATGTGTGTGTGTGTGTGTGTGTGTGTTTGTGTATGTGTGTGTATACACACACACACACATATGTATATATTGTAATTGGACACAATGCCTTTATTTATTTATTTTTACATGGTGCTAAGCAGCAAACTCAGTGCTTCACACATGTTAGACAAGCACTCTACCACTCTACAACCCCAGGCCCCTAATGAGTATTTTCTATTGTAATTCCAACGCTTAGCTAAGTGAAACAATTTGTCAGGCCTAGAAATCCTCAATAGATAATGAAAAGCAATGTTGGAGAGAAAAGGCAATTTATTCAAAATCTACTATGTGCCGTGGGTAGAAACAGCAGCTGGCCACCTTTTTATAAGTTGCAGAGCCCTGTGAGTCTGTCCTCAGATCTGGAAGGTTATCAATATACTCCTCACATTCCTACAGATTCAGGATTTCCTTGATAGTCTCTCAGCATAGGAAATCTGGGATAAAACTAACTCATGTTCAGTTCCAGCTGCCTCCTGCAAGTTGTATAACCTTCTCAGCCTCATTTTCTCACCTGTAATGTAACAGAGAGCACCACTTTTATCAAGCATCTGCTCAGGCTCTGACAAGCCTTTGTTACTGACAACCAGTCAGTTTCCAGAGGCAGTGGCTGAACCAGTGAGGGAGTCCGCTAGACACTTTCCTCTCAGAAGTGGAAGACTAGAGCTGATCTCCTGCACGTATACCTGTTACCTGGCTTGACTGGAATGTGTAGTAAATCACTGTGTCCTATGTGAGCATTGACCCTGGACAGCTTCACCTACCAGACCATTTTATTCCTTTGCTGTGTCTCATTATCTGATCTAGATTAGGCCCTCTCCCTCTCTAGTGGGTCCCCTAAGAACCTGAGCTTTCCCTAATAGAGCATGTATCCCAAGTGAAATCACTTGCTTAATATCTGTTTCCTCTGCTAGAGTATTATTAACTCTATAAGGGTGGGATAATATCAGAGATCTCAAGGATCTAACCTTGAAACATAGTAGATGTTCAATAATCCACTATTGTTTGCCATAGTGGTGATGGGCACAGACATATAAATTTGGAATATATCGGGTATTTGAGGACATGCATGGAGAAAGTGGGAAAACTGGTTAAGATGGGGGTCCAGCATACAGGTGTTTTTATAATGCTTATCTTTACATTATAGGCCCCACACATAGAGGAAGTCAAATGACAGAGGTGAGACTGACAGGTTGAGTTGAATACCCAGGTCTGCCTGTGAAATGCCTCATGCTAGCTACCTTTGCTGAATAGGACACAGAACAGAAAAGTCAGAGTCACAGAACATCTGCTCATGCGTGGTTGGTAGAAAAAAAGATGAAAACTGAGAGTGTTTGATTGCTGGCCATTGTCCAGTTTGGCCAGGACCCCAGATAAGTTATTTTACATGCTTAGTACTTTTCTTTCCTCTGGCAAAAATCAAGAGGCAATAGCATGTTTATGGTGATGACAGCTGTCCTTTTTTAATACTGAAAGGTAAAAGTATATTTTTCTTCAAGTGTGAGAAATAAACACATGAATAAACTTCTTAGTTCTAAAGAAGACATTCTCGACATAGATGAGAGGATTGAGGTGGGGAGGAAGCATGACATTAGGTTTGAAAGTTTATCATAGTGGCTTAGAAAATTTAAGACAGAGACAGGTTATTTTTGTATTTAGGTAACATTTGGGGACATGAGTGTGTTCGCATGCACACACATGTGTGCACATGTATCTTAAAAGATAAAAGTGTATGATATATAAGTGTGTGTGTGTGTGTGTGTGTGTGTGTGCACTAAAGAAGACTAAACGAATATGGGAAAATGTTACTAATTGGTGAGCCTGGGTATATATACATACTTTGAATATTCTTATAAGTTTTTGATATATTTGAAATTTTGCAACTAAAAACATTATCAGGATCAGTAAAGGCAAAGTTTGCTTTTTAAAATATTGTATTTAGTCCACATCAAGGGGGCTTGCAGAAGCTTTATTTACTGATCTCCACTAGATTACGTAAGAATTCTTGGTGGCAGAATCTACCTCACCCTCTCCCCAGCCACCCCTCCACATCTGGCTAGTTCCTGCTGATACATCAGGGCTAGTCTACTGCTCTAAAGGTAGTGTGACATTGGAGCCACTTACCAAAGCTGGTTCTGAAGCATCATTCTCCTGGAAGTCTTTGCATGCATTGAAGTTTTAGATACATCTTCCTGAGAGACAGAAGTTTGGACCAGACAAAGTCCCCCAAGGTCCTTTTGATTATAAATTAGTCTGAGTGCAGAGGAGTAAGGGTGTAGAGTGTCTGGGGCAAGTAGTACAATTCTCTTTCTTCTCCCTGGTGATTTGACTACTCAGATTTTTGGAGCTGGCACATCGCTTTTGTTTTGCCCTATTTTCTTTTCTGTCTGCCAGGCAAAGTTGCTAGAGCCAGCATTCCCGGAAGCTCCCTGCTCCAGATGATGTCAGATCTCATGTGACCCAACCACCACATGTTTGGAAACATTACATCATTCCAGGATGTGATTTCCTTCTAAAGCAGAGCTTGCTGCTACTGTGCTGCTCTGGGAGCTGCTGCTCTGAGCAGCAGGCAGAACTTCAGTAGGAGACAGAGTTGTACAGGTGAGCAGCGATGGCCAGGTAGATGATACCGACCAAATGCCAATGACTTCTGGAACAGGCCCCATACCACTTAAATGCTTCTAAAACATCCCACAAGTGAAGATCAGGAATGAAAGGAAGGTGGCTTTTTGTGCCCCTGGCAAGATGTGTTTTGTGTGTGGTTCATATTTTGTTAAGTTAGATATTTTGGAGTGGATTGTGCCCATGGATTGGCTGAAGGAAACTGAGTTCGGAACTCAAGTATATATAGAAATGGGGCAAGAAGCATTTAGAAAGGCATTAAAAGAAAACACAATACACTGTAAAGACATTTTTGTAAATTTTTTTAAGTTGTTGATGGACACAATACTTTTGTTTTATTTATTTATTTTTATGTGGTGCTGAGAATCAAGCCCAGTGCCTCACATGTGCTAGGAAAGCACTCTACCACTGAGCTACAGCCCCAGTCCCTGTAAAGACATTTATAATCCACAATCTTTTCAAATAATTATAGAAGCAAAGTTTTAGGATTGGAGGAAGCAGATGAACAGCCGATACCCATCAGTAAAAACAATTATAACAATGACAATAATAATTATCTATTGAGCTCTAACCATATGCCAGACACTGTGCAAAGCAAACCTGCTAACAGAATGACCAAGTAGGTAGGGTTTACCTTGCCAGAGAATAGTTTTAAATTTGTGTCTAAGGGAATCCCATCAGGAGACCATTGTCCTCTTCTGAGTAACACTGAGCTCAACTACACTACCCAGTCCAGAGTAATTCAAGTGCATGTGCATTTCAATCGCTGGGGCCTGAGACAAGGTCTGGCCCAGAAAGGATGGCTTAAGACAATAAGCCTTTGGTGTCTTACACAGCCGCATGTGGTGCTCATCTTGCATAGTGCTTCATCGCACAACTTCCCTAATATTCCCTTCCCTTCCCCAACCACCTCCATGTGTACTCTAACTCAGTCTTTTAAAACTAGATCAGAAGTCCAGGAAGTATTTGCTTCCCTTTTTATTCTGCTGCCTGCTGCCTAGGCCTGGTTTCCTAGCAACCTGGCTCTTCACAGTCCGGGAGGTGGATGTGTCACAGCAAGCCTGGGCGGGAGAGGTGAGAACCTGAGGAAAGCTCTTTCCTCCTAAGCCCTGAAATACAGACTTTCTCCTTTGCAGCAATTAATATTACAGAAGAAATTTACTTTTCCTGGCATATGTAAGATTCAACCCTAAGGGGAGCAAATAATTTGTCAAGAAGGGCAGGGCTGCACTTTCGTGCCAGGAGCAGGGATTTCTATTTGAGGGATACTTAATGATACCACACATGACTTTCCCTAAAGACTAATGAAAAAAACAGTGAGATTAAACATGATTTCTCTTTGGTACAAGAACAGTTAGACCAAGGTACCATTCCTAAAGGATGCATTTGAGTTATTCTTTGAAAATAATAAAACAGGCAGAACATATCTTAGGATTATATTAAGTATCATTATATTTTTGTAACCTGATAAACCCAGAGAAGGTAAATGACTTAACTGGGGGTTTCCTAATAAGAGGAAGATAGAGGTGGGACTAAAACACTTTCCCAGGCCTCAATCTGATGCTACTTCTGTTACCCTCTGCTGCCTTTTCCAGAGTTAATGCAGATGTAGCACACTGGTTCCCATAATTGAGGGGACTGGGTTGCAGAACACCTGGATGTTTGTGGGAGTGTAGGTATAAGGCTTGTGTTAGAGAGTGAAACTGTGTCACGTGGCCACACTACTAACATATTATTCCTGGTTGAGCTGACCAGCATAGACAACAGTGAAGACACACGGAAAGTGAATCACTTCTCATTCATGAGTTTGGTATTGAAAGATTCTCTTGTCTCAACGCTTAATTAGGATCAGAGGAAAGGAGACAAAACCCTAAACCCATAGTGACTGTAGACAGTATATTAACTTAAAAAGTATTTCTGGGTAATTTGTAGACCTACAAAACACTTCATTGTAGGTGATAAAAATAGAAATCAGACTCTCTTTTAAGGAAAATAGAATTGATCAACATTTGTAGTAAGGCATAATAACTTATGGTAACTCAAATGAACATGAGAGGAGCTTTAGGTGCCAGGGCAGAAGGATTAGAAATGAGACTCCATCCTCTGTCCAGGTCTCTGCTTAGCAAGTCTTATCTGCCTCTATAGCAGGTCTTCTCTATGTGGTTAGAAAGATGGCCATTATCCTTTAACTTTATATCCTTGTGGCACCACGACTCCCAACACAAAACAGTTGTTTCTCTAGCTTCAAACTCAAAAAATACCACAGAAGGACTTGGAAAGGTCCAGGTGGAATTCATTCCCTCCCCTGAACCATCACTCTTGGAGGAGGGGAAGGAGTGGGGAGCTATGACTAGCAAGCCCTGTCACTGGCCAGCTCTGTGAATGGCAGAGGGAGAGGGAAGGTAGTTACTGGAATAATGAGTGATGGGAATCTTGCTTGACTAATAAAAAGATAATAGCTATCACTATCTACTGTATCCCACAAGTGCTGGGATACAGTACAACCCCTATTATCTCATGCTTCCCCTCCCTCCAGCCCACATGCTTACATATGGACCATTAATAAATAAACCTACATGATAACGTTGGCAGTCCGGGGGAATTCTTGGCGGGTTAATCAGCCTTGTCAAAATTGATCCTTATCAATTGCCCTACAAGAATCCTCCAAAGCCTGGAGGGCGGGAGGCAGTGTGCTATAGTGACAGGAAAGCAAGGGGTCTGGATTCTAGCCCTGGCTGTGTCCAACTCTGTGAACTTAGGCGAGTCCCTTCATCTCTCTGTTTGTTTTTCAGATGGGAAAAGTTGGCCCAGGAGGTCACCAAGATCCATCTACCACTAATATTCTACAATTGCAATCTGGGTGCAACAGAGCATGTCATTGCACCCTCTAGTGGCTCATTTAAAGTAGGAAAAGAGCTCAGAATATCTCAGTTCTTAATTGAAGAGAACAACTTTTTTTCCCTACAGAGCCTAATGGGAACATTCCTACAGAACAAGGTTAAAAAGTATAGTTCTGAAGGCAGAAATACACTACTGCTTTGTCAATCAAAGTCCTGGAAAAGTGACAAAAAATAAAAAATAAAAACTGCTCTGCATAGAAATGTAGCCATTCTGGCATCTGTTCACCAAAACACCAGGTGTCTAACCAGTAGGTGGCAGAAACACATAGGAACAAAAACCAGTTTGTGTGTGGGGAAAAAAAAAAAAAAAACTACAATAGTTTTGAAAAGTTGTAATTAATTGTGTAGACAATAGAGGACCAAAGGGAGAAAGATAAGACTCATAAATATTTTGGGGATCAAAATCCATTTATTCCAGAAATGTTTACTGAGCATCTAATGTGTCCCAGGTTCTTATTGTGAATTATAATACCAAAGATGAGAGAATTCACTGTTCTAACCCTCCTGAAACCTATGTTCTAATACAGGACACAAATATTATGTAAATACAAGCATAGTAAGTGCATTAAAATGGAAACTTACGGTGCTCCCTGAACTCATAAGAGGGGGCCCAGACCTTGACTTCTATATCAGAGAAGATATTCCTGAGGAAGTGATCTATAAGCTGAGTTTTGTGAATCTAAGAGGAAATAGGTCAATTGTGAGAAATAATTTTAAATTTTAAAAATATTTAAACTGTTACCATATTGTAAGCTCTGGGGATGCACAGATGAATAAAATACAATATTCTTGCCCTTACAAACAATTATCTATGGATGACAGAGGAGAGGTTTTGGATCCAATCACATAGCTGTATTCCCAGAAGACTGTGATTGCAAATCAAGGATGGTTATCTTGTTAGTAGAAAAGGTTTTAAAAGGCAAATAGAGGATAAAAAAGGCAAAGATTGCTTAATAATCCATATTTTAGGGACTTAACCCTTTTTAGACATGCACTTTGATGGTATGCATTCCTGCCAATGGAGTGAGGCAGCCTGCGGCCTGCTCATCAAGTTCTACGTCCCCAGTGTGGCATACACTATATTTGATAGATGACAAATAAATGAGCGATGTTTTCTCCTTTTGACTCTTCAGCCTAATCCACTGATGTTATTCATAATGTGAAATGTCTGTGGTTATGAAGACAAGGTGCAGGAGGCGCAGGTGTCAGTCCAGTGCCTACCACAGAGTGGGTATCTAATAAGTGTTTAGAGATGATTGGCAGCATGGATAAATGAATGAAGGAACAAATAGTTCAGACTGGTGCTGTGTTCAACAACTAGGTGATAGAAGGTTCTTGTGTCAAATAAGCCCCAAATGAGATCCTGACAGTATTTTAAGTTCAAAAGAGATCTTTAATTGGAAACACAATCTCCTCCATTCTTTTTGTTGACCTTTCCAATCCTTGGCACCCTGGCCTGAAACCTTCCTGTCATTAATCAGTAACTGAGACCTTTAGATCAATGTGCTCTTACATTACTCTAAAGATAACTGCAGTTCAGCGATAATTGCCCAGAGGACCACTTAGTGAGGTGCTAAGATAGACTAGGTATTAAAATCACTCCTTCCTTCATACTTAGACTTTCTTTTATAGAGTCAGCACATCTATCATTGACTCAGAAGGAGAATATGTTGAATATTATATCATTTTTAAACACAAAAGAGGTCTCATCACTTAAAGGAAGCCCGGTGATGACTGTCTTTTCAAAATGACTGTTTTCTAACTGTTTCTCTGTGTGTGGAATTTTATGTCAACAATGGAGTTGAACTTTAAGCTGAAATGTGTGGTGGAAAACAAAGTTATGTTTCTAAAAAATTTTAAGAAATCATCACCCTATATACATAAGAATTCTTTGTTGTAAACAATCAAACTCAATTCCATCTTACTTAAGGAGAATGGGAATTCATTAAAATGTCAGGGACATCAGAATCACAAGTGAGGCTGAAGAATGAGACAAGGACAATGAATCAAAAATGAACCTCAAATCACACCACAGAATTGTCCCCTGCAGACTCCACCCCTTATACTGCATTTGTACTACTGATACTATGCACCGACTAGGGCTAACTTCAGCTGCAAGCAACAGAGATCCCAAATTATAGAACCTTAGAATTGATGTGTACTTTTCTTTCTCATATTCAAGTCTGGAACCCAAGGGCTGTTAGAGCTGTTCTTTGGAGTCCCAGGCATGCAGATGCAGGACCCTTCTATGTTGTTGCTCCCACACACAGGGTCTCTGTTACTATGGTTATCTTGTGGTTCATGATAGCTGCTCGAGCTTCAACCATCCTGATCCCCATTTCAACACACAGAAAAGAAGAAGGGATGAAGCCTTGCTGTCCTTTAAGAAAGGATCCCAGGATGGGGGTTAGGCAACACTTCTGCTAAATAATATAGGCTTTATTCTGAGTGGCATGTGCCCAGATAAAAATAACAGGTTTTGTTAGTATGAAAGAAGGTAAACATAGACAGCCAGAAGGCTCTAGCACACATAGCAGGCCCTGGACTCAAGACATCATTGTTCCTGCTCTCTCTGCCAGCCCTCAGGAACACAGGCTTTCTACATCCATTGCCACTGCAAGGAACTCTGGAACAGATGCAGGTGACTGACATAGACAGTCATGTGCCACACCTCAGTGAGAGGTTAGGAAAATGGGCATCTAGGCAGGGAACAGACTCCACAGTCCACAATATTTAGAAGATGTGTAAATGTTCAAACAGGGAGAGGTTGGAAGTGCTGACTGGCCTAAAAGAATGATCCATTCCTCTTTATTTTTACCACCTATCTGATTTGAATTCTAGATAGAGCTTAAATAATTTATGATCTTAGACAACACTGGTTTTGCTCTTTCATGTCCATGGTTCCCATTGTAAAGCTACATAAATGTATTACTACTTTTGGCAACGATTTCTAGATATGACACCAAAAGTGTAGGCAACAAGAGGACCACATTAAATTAAAACTTTTGTGCATCAAAGAACACAATTAACACAATAAAAAGACAACCTACCTAAATAATGGGAGAAAATAAGATAGTCATGGTGGCACATGCCTGTAATACCAGCTGCTCATGTGTCTGAGGCAGGAAGATGGCAAATTTTGAGATCAGTCTGGGCAAATTTAAGGTAATTTTGTCTCAAAATAAAAAATTTAAAAGGCTGGGGATGTATCTCAGTGATAGAGGGGGTTCAATTTCCAGTACTGCAATAAAAAAGAATGGAAGAAAATATGTACAAATCATATATCTGATAGCAGTTATCCAAAATATGTAAAAAATTCCTATGACCCAACAACAAAAACCAATGACCCAATTAATAAACAGCACATGCCACCCACAATAAAGACTGTATTAACCAATCTTCCTTGGTTTATCTAGGTCTGGCCAATGAGATGTAAGTGAAAGTGTTACATAATGATATCCTGGGATTCTTCCTTAAAAGGACATCCTTAAGATATACAAATAGGCAAAAAACACACAAAAAGACGTTCAACATCACTAAGCATTAAGAGTTTGCAGCCATGATACTCATTATGAAGGCTACTATTAAAAAAAAAGAAGACAACACGTGTTGGTGAGGATATGAAAATTTGGAAATAGAATTAAATTAAAAATAGAATTATTGTATGGTCCAGCAACTCTGCTTTTGGGTTATATACCAAAAGAATTGAACATCAGATCTCAAAGAGATATTTATGCAATAATATTGGTAACAGCATAATTCACAATACCCAAAAATTGGAAGCAACACAAGCATCCATAGACAAAAACAGATAAAATGTGATATAAACGTGAAATAGGATATTATTCAATCTTAAAAAGAAAAAAAGTTCTGAGACATGATATGACATGTATGAATCTTGAGGACATTATATAGTGAAATAAGCCAATCAGAAAAAGGTGAATGCTGTATGATGTTATTTATATGAGGTGCCCAGATTAGTCAAAATCATATAGACATAAAGTAAGATGGTATTTTGAAGGACTCTGAGAAGAGAGAAATGGTGCAGCTGCTGTGGAAAACAGTTTTAGTTTTTTGAGATGAAAAGAGCTCTGGAAAATGGTTGTACAATAATATGACATAACTGAACTCTAGATGGAATATTTTATGTTATGTGTATTTTACAACTTAAAAAATAATATTACTATTTTCCTGGTGTAGACAATGGTGGCCAAGATTCCCAACTCCATTAATATATATCTTGCCCAGGATGCAAGACCACTTAGTAAATAGAGGCAAATAATAAAAACCACAGTACACAACTCAAATCATGGAAGCACTTTCTTTGGAATGAGAAAAGGGAGGGGTCGTTTCTTTCCTTTAATTTAATAGAATTTATATTTTATTGATATAATAAATAATATATTCAAGTTAATTAATAATTGCAGTTTTAATATTCCAGGAAAGGTTTAGTGCAGCATTTCTCTTGTACTAAATAAAAAAGTTCTGGGATTAAAATATAAGCAAGTAAATAGGCCAGACCCACGATTCTCAGAAACATTCAATTGCAGAAAATAAAAACAAGTGCAAGTCACTAGTCCCATTAATACCTGGAAGTTCACAGCTGTAACTATAATTTGCATCATGTTTTGCAGTCTACAGAGAGCTGTCACCAGCTGTACTTTATTTCATTAAACTTTATAATAACACTGTGAGAGAATTAAAAAATAAATATTCCTATTTAAAGGTGAAAACTAAGGATAACAGAGGATAAATTATATATCCAGGGTTAGGATATATAACCCTGGATTATATTTATATATATAAGAGGAGGGTAAAGATCTAAATCAGAAGGAAAAAATACATTTCCTTCAATTGCATCATAATGCACTAACAGCAAGCTGGTAAATACCCAAAGCAAGCTAGGATGCTAAGTCTTTAAATTCATGTGTAGTTTAATTTGTTTTTAGGATTTTGTGTTTTATTCTTTCATATTTTCTTCTCGATGGGGAAAACATATCTCAAAGCTTTGTTTTAAGTGAAGTTTAAGAATCTTAAAAAAGAAAGAATGTGAGGGAGTTCTGATTTGCTGTAAGAACTAAAAACATCTGAGTCTTCCAGCTCTAAGCACCTATAAATGCAGAACAAAATATAACAAATATTCTTTCAAACCATAGTGAAGGGCACCAAACCAAAGAAAATCCCAGGTGCCAGAAACAAAAAGGAAGACTGAAAAACATAGAAGTGCCCTTGTGAGTTGACACAGAGACAGTGCTGGAGCAACAGGCAGCATTAGCCTTGGAAATCCAGGGAGCTCTAATGTCCATTTAGGAAATAATGATCATTCTTAAGATGGAACTGAAAACCTCCTTTATAAAACCAGGATCATAAAAGGGCTGCCTCTTTGTGAAAGGGTGGTTTAGAAAATAACTAACTTTCCAGCAGAAGGAGAGTTTGAGTAGACCTAGCTCTGTGTGGGAAAAATCCTCCCTGAATATTTAACACCCACGGGTAAAGGAAAATGAATACCCTTTCAGAAAAAGAGATCAGTATGCCAAACTTCTTATATGCCTATGACATCAGGCCAGAGCAAACCAAACCTGCTCTCCAGGACCATGCCCTCAACGCAGGTTGCACAGGTTTCCCAATCACAGTTAGTTTTGGTAAATATGAGATACTAGTTCAAAAATTACAAAATACATGAAGAAAAAAAAATCCATTCTGGGGCTGGGGATATAGCTCAGGTGGTAGAGTGCTTCCCTCGCATGCACAAGTCCCTGGGTTCAATCCTTAGCAACACACACACACACACACACACACACACACACACACAAAATCCACTCTGAATAAGAATCAGAACCTGACCCCAGAGAATATTTGATATTAGAATAATCTAATGGAAACCACGAAATAAGTATGCATAAATTTACTGAACATAAAATAAGAAACTAAAATATAATAAAATTATATTGTTAAAATTAAAACCAGTAAGAGTTTGTAAAGAATCAGAATTAAAAATTAAAACACAGTCATTGAAATTTTAAATTACAGTAAGTAGGTTAAATAGTAAGTTATAAAAAGGTAAAGAGAAATTTGTAAACAGAAAGATAAATCTTCAAAAACTGCCCAAGACACAGCTCAAAGGAGAGATAAAGAGATAGAAAAGGAGAATGGAAAATGAAAAACCCAACATATATCAAATAGATATTCTAAAAGAAGATAGAGGTGACTTGAAAAAGCAATTAAGAATTGGTAATGAGGAATTTTTTTGTTCATTTTCATTATACAGAACAGTGGGTTTCATTGTGGCATATTCATACATGCATACAACATACTTGCATCATATTGACTCCCCCTACTATCCTCTTTTTTCCTCCCTTCACCCTTCCTCTAACAGCTTCCTTCCTATCTACTTTCCCTAGACTCCGCATGAGGGAAAAAGATGTGATACTTTTCTTTCAGAGTCTGGCATATTTCACCTAACATTATAATCTCCAGTTCCAACAATTTTTCTGCAAAATATATGATTATGTTCTGAATAATATTCCATTGTATATATATGTCACATTTTCTTTATTCATTCATACACTGATGGGCACTGAGACTGATTCCATAACTTGGCCATTGGCAATCACACTGTGATAAACATAGATATACTGTTGTCTCTATAGTATGCTGACTTTAATTCTTTGGGTATATACCAAAGAGTGGTAAGGCTGGATAATGTAGTAGTTCTATTAGTTTTTCAAGGAACCTTCATACTACTTTCCATTGGGACTGTACCACTTTACTCTCCTACAACAGAGTTACAAGGGCTCCTTATCTCCTACATCCTTGGCATCATTTATTGTTTCTTGTGTTCTTGATGATTGTCATTCTGATTGGGATGAGGTAGAATCTCAATGGGATTCTGATTTGCATTTCCCTGATGGCTAAAGACATTGACTATTTTTTTTTTCAAATAATTATTGGCCCTTTGTATTTCTTCTTTTGAGAGGTATCTGTTCAGTTCATTTTCCCATTTACTGATTAGTTTTTAGTTGGTTTGTGTGTGGTGTGTATGCATCTCTGTGTTAAGTTTTTATGAGTTATTTATGTATTCTGGATATTAATCTTCTGCCAGAAGAGTAGCTGGCAAAGATTTTCTCCCATCCCATAGGGTGTCTCTTCACTCTATTGGTTTCCTTTGCTGTGTAGAAGCTTTTCAGTTTGATACTGCACGATTTGTCAATTCTCGCTGTGTTTCCTGAGTTATTGAAGTCCTATTCAGGAAATCATTGCCTGTGCCTATGTCTTGAAGTTTTACCCTATTTTTTCTTCTAGCATTTCCAGTTTAAGGTCTTATATTTAAACCTTTGATCCATTTTGAGTTCATTTTTGAACAGGGCGAGAGGGATCTAACTTCAATCTTCTATGTATTGATATCTCGTTTTCTCTGCACCATCTATTAAAGGTGCTATCTTTCCTCCAGTGTGTGTTTTTGGAACCTTTGTCAAAAATCAGAAGGCTGTGGCTTTGTGGATTTGCCTCTGTGTCCTCTATTCTATTCCATTAGTTACATATGTGTTTTTATGCCAGTACCATGCTATTCTTGTTACTATCGCTCTATAATGTATTTTGAAATCAGGTATTATGATACCTCTAGCATTGCTTTTGGCTCAGCATTGTTTTTGACTATTTAGGATCTTTTTTTAGGGTCTATTTTGATTATCTATGAATTTTTAGGATTTTTCCCTACTTTTGTGAAGAATGTCATTAGTATTTTGATCAGGAATACATTGAATCTGTAGATTGCTTTTGGTAATTTGGTCATTTTAACAATATTAATTCTGCCTATCCAAGAATACAGGAAATCATTCCATCTTCTAGTATCTTCAGTTTCTTTTTTCACTGTTTTGTAATTTTCATTGTAGAGGTCTTTCACCTCCTTGGCTGGGTTTATTCTTAGGTATTTTTAAGCTATCGTGAACAGAATTGTTCTCTTGATTTCTTTGTGAGTTCACTATCAGTGTACAATAAAAGCAATTTTTGTATGTTGATTTTCTAAGACCAATGAAAGGACATGAATTCCCAATTTCAGGAAGCCTACTAAATCTTCAACAATATAATATAAATAAATCCACACATAGAAACATCCCCCCAAAGTATTTCCACAGCCATCAAAAACTGAAAGGCAATCAAAAAAGCAACCACAGAGAAAAGATGAAAATAACTTAAAAGAAAAATGTGAAAAATTTGAAAGAAAAATTTCTAACAGACTACCCAACACAAAACATAAGAGGCAGAAAACAATGTAATGCTTTTTTTTAAAAATTATTTATTTATTTATTTGTTCTAATTTGTTATACATGACAGCAGAATGCATTTTAGTTCATAGTACACAAATGGAGCACAATTTTTCATTTTTCTGGTTGTACACAAAGTGAAGTCACACCATTCGTGTCTTCATACATGTACTTAGGGTAATGATGTCCATCTCATCCCACCACCTTTCCTACCCTCATGCTTCCTTCCTTCCTCTCCTTCCCGTTTGCCCTATCTAAAATTTCCCCATTCCTCCTATTCTCCCCACCCCTACCCCCACTATGGATCAGCATCCACTTATCAGAGAAATAATTTGGCTTTTGTTTTTTGGGATTGGCTTACTTCACTTTGCATGATATTCTCCAACTCCATCCAAATACCTGCAAATACCATGATTGTATTCTATTTTAATACTGAGTAATATTCCATTGTGTATATATACCACAGTTTCTTTATCCATTCATCTATTGAAGTACATCTAAGTTGGTTCCACAATTTAGCTATTGTGAATTGTGCTGTTATAAATATTGATGTGGCTGTGTCACTGTTTTTAAGTCCTTTGGGTATAAACTGAGGAGTGCAATAACTGGGCCAAATGGTGGTTCCATTCCAAGTTTTCTAAGGAATCTCCAAACTGCTTTCCAGATTGGTTGTACCAATTTGCAACCCATCAGCAATGTAAGAGTGTGCCTTTTCCCCCACATCCTCACTAACACTTATTGTTTCGTATATTCTTAATAACTGCCATTCTGACTGGAGTGAGATGAAATCTTAGAGTAGTTTTGATTTGCATTTCTCTAATTGCTAGAGATGTTGAGCATTTTTTCATGTATTTGTTGATCAATTATATGTCTTCTTCTGAGAAGTGTCTGTTCAGTTCCTTAGCCCATTTATTGATTGGGTTATTTGGGTTTTTTTGGTGTTAAGTTTTTTGAGTTCTTTATATATCCTGGAGGTTAGTGCTCTATTTGATGTGCATGTGGTAAAAATTTGCTCCTATTCTGTAGACTCTGTCTTCACCTCACTGATCGTTTCTTTTGCTCAGAAGAAGCTTTTCAGTTTGAAACCATCCCTTTTTTTAAAAAAAAAATTTAGTTGTAGATGGACACAATATCTTTATTTTTATTTATTTATTTTTATGTGGTGCTGAGAATCGAACTCAGGGCCTCATGCATGCAAGGCAAGCGCTCTACCACTGAGCTACATCCCCAGCCCCCTTTATTAATTCTTGATTTTTTTCCGAGAGAGAGAGAGAGAGAGAGAGAGAGAGAGAGAGAGAGAGAGAGAGAATTTTTTAATATTTTATTTATTTACTTATTTATTTTTTGGTGGACACAACATCTTTGTATGTGGTTTTTTTTTTTTTAAAGAGAGAGAGAGAGAGAGAGAGAGAGAGAGAGAGAGTTTTTAATATTTATTTTTTGGTTTTTGGCAAACACAACATCTTTGTTTGTATGTGGTGCTGAGGATCGAACCCGGGCCGCACGCATGCCAGGCGAGCGCACTACCGCTTGAGCCACATCCCCAGCCCTAATTCTTGATTTTATCTCTTGCTCTATAAGAGTCTTATTAAGGAAGCTGGGGCCTAATCCAACATGATGAAGATTTGGACCTACTTTTTCTTCTATTAAACACAGGTTCTCTTGTCTAATTCCTAGGTCCTTGATTCACTTTGAGTTGAGTTTTATGCATGGTCAGAGATAGGGGCTTAATTTCATTTTGCTGCATATGGATTCCCAGTTTTCCCAGCACCATTTGTTGAAGAGGCTATCTTTTCTCCAATGTATGTTTTTGGCACCTTTGTCTAGTATGAGATAAATGTATTTATGTGGGTTTATCTCTGTGTTCTCTATTCTGTACCACTGATCTACAAGTCTATTTTGGTGCCAATATCATGCTGGTTTTGTTACTATTGCTCTATAGTATAGTTTAAGGTCTGGTGCTACCTGCTTTGGCTATTCTGTGTCTCTTATTTTTCCAAATGAATTTCACGATTGCTTTTTCTATTTCTATGAGGAATGTCATTGGGATTTTGATTGGAATTGCATTAAATCTGTACAGTGCTTTTGGTAGTATGGTTATTTTGACAATATTAATTCTGCCTATCCAAGAACAAGGGACATCTTTCCATCTTCTAAGGCCTTCTTTAAATTCTTTCTTTAGCATTCTATAGTTGTCATTGTAAAGATCTTTCACCTCTTACATTAAGTTAATTCCCAAGTATTGTATTTTTTTAAGCTATTGTAAATGCGTTAGTTTTTCTCGTTTCTCTCTGAGAGCTTTTGTCACTGATGTACAGAAATTCCTCTGATTTATGGGTGTTGATTTTATATCCTGCTACTTTGTTGAATTCATTTATTAGTTCTAGAAGTTTTCTGGTGAATTTTTTTTTGGATTCTCTAGGTATAGAATCATGTCATAGGCAAATAGCAATAGTTTGAGTTCTTCTTTTCCTATCCATATCCCTTTAATTTCTTTTGTCTAATTGCTTTGGCTAGAGTTTGAAGAACTATGTTAAATGTAAGTGGTGAAAGAGGGAATCCCTGTCTTGTTTCAGTTTTTAGAGGGAATGTTTTCATCTTTTTTCTCAACTTAGAATGATGTTGGCCTTGGGCTTAGCAAAAATAGCTTTTATAATATTGAGTTATGTTCCTATTATTCCTACTTTTTCTAGTGTTTTGAACATGAAAGGGTACTATGTTTTGTCAAATGATTTTTCTGCATCTATTGAGATAATCATATAATTCTTAAAGTCTATTGATATGAATGAATTACATTTATTGATTTCCATATGTTGAACCAAACTTGCATCCCTTGCAATCAACCCCACATGATTGTGGTGCACTATCTTTTTAATACGTTTTTGTATTCAATTTGCCAGAATTTTATTGAGAGGTTTTGCATCTATATTCATTAGATATATTGGTCTGAAGTTTTCTTTCTTTGATATTTCTTTGTCTGGTTTTGAAATCGGGGTGATATTGGCCTTATAAAATGAGTTTGGAAGTGTTCCCTCTTTCTCTATTTCATGGAATAATGTGAGAAAAATTGGTATTAGTTCTTCTCTGAAGGTCTGTAGAACTCAGCTGTGTGTCCAACTAGTCCTGGGCTTTTTAGTTGGTAGGCTTCTGATGGCATCTTTTATTTCATTGCTTGAAATTGATATGTTTAACTTTTGTACATTTGGTGTATACATTAAGTTGTGTAGATCATATTGATTCAGTTTGGGCAAAATAATATGACTCTAGAAATTTGTCAATGACTTTTATATTTTCTATTTTATTGGAGTACAAATTTTCAAAATAATTTCTAATTATCTTCTGTATTTATGTAGTGTCCATCATGGTATTTCCTTTTTCATCATGGATTTTCATAATTTGAGTTTTCTTTCTCCTTCTCTTCATTAGCCTGATTAAGGGTTTATCAACTTTATTTATTTTTTCAAAGAACCAACTTTTTGTTATGTCAAAATTTTCTAATTTATTCTTTTGTTTCAATTTCATTAATTTCAGCTCTGATTTTAATTATTTCCTTCTTCTACTACTTTTGGTATTGATTTTTTCTTCTTTTCATAGGGCTTTGAGATGTAATGTTAGGTCATTTGTTTGTTGACTTTTTCTTCTTTTAAGGAATGAATTCCATGCAATGAAGTTTCCTCTTGTATCATTATTCTCATTTACCTCTAAGAATTTTTTAATTTCCCCTTTGATGTCTTCTGCAATCATTCAATAGCATATTATTTAGTCTCTAGGTGTTGGAGTAGCATCTATTTTTACTTTATCATTATCTATTATGATTTGATAGAATGCAGGGTAGTATCTCTATTTTTTTGTATTTGCTAAGAGTTGCTTTGTGGCATAGTATATGGTCTATTTTAGAGAAGGATCCATGTGCTGATGAGAAGAAACTGTATTCACTTGTTGAGGGATGAAATATTCTATATATATCTGGTAAGTCTAAGTTATTGATTGTATTATTGAGTTCTATAGTGTTTTTGTTTAGCTTTTGTTTGGAAGATCTATCCTGTGGTGAAAGAGGTATGTTAAAGTCACTCAGTATTATTATGTTGTGGTCTATTTGACTCTTGAAATTGAGAAGAGTTTGTTTTATGAACATAGATGCTTTATTCATTGGGGCATATATATTTATAATTATTATATCTTGTTGATGGATGGTTCCCTTAAACAGTATGAAATATCTTTCTTTATCCCTTTTGATTAACTTTGACTTGAAGTCTATTTTATTTGATATGAGGCTGGAACCCCCTGCTTGCTTACACAGTCCATATGAGTGGTATGTTTTTGCCAACATTTCACCTTTAGTCTGTGGATGTCTTTTCTAACGAGATGAGTCTCTTGAAGGCAGCATATTGTTGGGTCTTTTTTTTTTTTAAATCCAATCTGCCAGTCTATGTCTTTTGATTGATGAGTTTAGGCCATTAACATTTAGGATTATTATTGAGACATGATTTATATTTCCAGTCATTTTTGTTTATTTTTAGTTCTGAACTTGACTTGGTTTCTCCTTTGATTGTTTTTTCCTTTAGTGTAATACCTTCTTTTGTTGATTCCCACTGTTGTTTTTAATTTCCTCTTCATGGAATATTTTGCCAAGGATATTCTGAAGTGCAGGCTTTCTAGTTGTAAATTCTTTTAACTTTTGTTTATCATGGAAGATTTTTATTTCATCATCAAATCTGAGGCTTAATTTTGCTGAATATAAGATTCTTGGTTGGCATCCATTTTCTTTCAGAGCTTGATATATATTATTCCAGGCTCTATTAGTTTGAGTGTCTGGGTTGAAAAATCTGCAGAGATCCTAAATGGTTTCCCCTATATATAATCTGATTTCTTTATCTTGTGGCTTTTAAAATTCTCTCCTTACTCTGTATGCTAGTCATTTTCATTATAATGTGTCTTGGTGTGGATCTGCTGTGAGTGATTTTGTACATTAGGTGTCCTGTAAGCCTCTTTTATTTGATTTTCCAATTCATTCTTGATGTCTGGAAAATTTTCTGTTATTATTTCATTGAATAGATTGTTCATTCCTTTGGTTTGAAACTCTATGTCTTCCTCTATCCCAATAATTCTTAAATTTGGTCTTTTCATGTTATCCCATAATTCTTGAATATTCTGCTTATGGTTTCTTACCATCTTCACTGTGTGGTCAACTTTATTTTCAAAATTATATATTTTTTCTTAATTGTCTGAGGTTCTGTTCTATCTTCCAAGTGATCTAGTCTGTTGGTGATGCTTTCTATTGAGTTTTTAATTTGGTTTATTGTTTCCTTCATTTCAAGGAGTTCTGTTTTATTGTTGTTGTTGTTATTGTTTTTTCAGAATCTCTCTTTATTGAAGTAATCTTTTGCTTCCTGTATTTGATCACATAGCTCTTTATTGAAGTGATCTTTTATTTCCTTTCTTATGTCATCCTTGAGTTTGCAGAACATTTTAATTATGTACATCCTGAACTCCTTCTCTGAAATTTCTTCTACTGTGCTGGCCATGGGTTCTAATAATGTAGTATCTTGGTTTGTTTGGAGCACTTTCTTTCCTTGTTTTTTCATGTTGCTTGTGTCTTCCCTTCTACACTACAGATCTGAGGTGTTATAGTTTTTACATTATAGGTTTGTAGTGTACATGTAGGGTTTCAATACCTCTCCTTTAAGAGGGAGATCAATATTAACAGATCCCAATTCAAACAATATATAGCCTTAAACCAAATAGCTCCTATTAAGACATTTACATTTTGTGACAATATACAGAATGGTGAGTTCACTTATTAGCTACAATGTAAACAGTAGGTTTGCAAAAGGGGCTACAGTTTCTGATGGTGGACAAACAGAGAACCATAGGTGGGTGCAGGATGCTATGTTAAGGAGGTAGGAGGTGAGGATATAGATTTATTAGGTCTTAGGAGGTGTGAAAGAGGAATAAAAAGAAGTTGACTAGTAGAGGAGAAAAGAGAGAAAATGATTTTGGGGAGACATGTGGGAAAACAATAGAGAGAGTACAAAAGACAAAAATCAAAAATATAAAAATAGGAGATAAAAGAATATACAACACAATTGTAATATACTATTCAGACATCCAAGTCTTCAGTAGCCTTTTCCATGAAAAGTACTTGGTTTTGCCAATGTTGTAGATATGAGGGCAGGAAGGGAGAGAGAGAGAAAAAAAAGAAAAAAAGAAAAAATATCTCAAAGGAAAAGTAAAATATTATTTCTCTTGGAATTTAGTTAATCTTTCCTGCTTCCCCTCTCATCCCATAGGTGGGGTTGTTTGCTGGTATCTCCACCCTCCGGATGGTGAAGGTTATTAGGGTGGGAGGGTTGATTTTGGAGAGAGAACTCCTGGAGGTGGGGTATAGCACTTGCTGCTCCCCACTGTGAGGCTCTCCTTTGGGGCTTGTTGGTGTGATGTGGGTGCCTGGTCTTATCTCCTTATATCACCTATAGACTTCACAATTCCTGGTCTCTACTTTATCCTCTAAACTGTATCTCATTCACACCCTCTCTTTCTACTTACCAATCAGAAATCTTTCTCTCTGGAGTTCTTATGGGCTGGGCTCTGTGGCTTGTGCACCTGTCTTGGAGAGCTGTTTTTTATCAGGCAGATCAGGATCAGGCTTTGCAAGCTACAGACCATCTAAGTAGCTGCAAGCACTGTGCTGGGTTAGTGGCTGCAGGGGAGAGGGGGAAGTTGGAGGACTATAGTCCCTTGATATTGCTTCTAGGCCCCAGCTGGTGTCCTAAGCTGGGAGTTGCCCCAACTAAAGATGGAGATAGTGGTAGCAAGGATAATCCAAGTTGGTGACAAATGTGTCTCAAGATAGAGACCGCTCCTTTCAGAGATGGGGTGTTGGGTTGGGCAGGGTTACGGTGTTGGGCGGCATGTTCGGTGAGATGCAGCTTTGTGGCATGCAGTGTTGTGGCTGGTGGCTGTCTCCAGGCCCTGTCTAGTGTCCCTAGGTACAAGCGACTATAGCAGTGGTTTCAGTGTCCCAAGATAGAGGCGTCCAGGGGAACCCCAAGTTAGTAGATGGGGGTCTACACAAGAGTGGCAGCTGGAGGTCCTGTGTGGGCACTGGCTGATGCTGGGGGTCCTGCTTGGCTAGGCAGCCAGGGGTTCTGTGTGGACACAGCAGCAGGAATCCTCCTTCGTGGGAACAGCTGTCAGGGGTCCTCTAATAACTCACAGAAAAACAGTAATCCCACTACTTGAATCTCAGGTCACAGAGAGACAAGGAATGCAGGCTCCTTCTAGCCCACCATCTTGGATCCCACTTTTTAAGTAATAAGGTAAAATAACTCTCAATCTAAAAGACTAAAATAACTCTAAACAAACTTAAGAAGAGAATGAAATTAAGATAATGCCAGTGAAACACAGGAAGAATTACTAGTCACATATCCATGATGAAAAATACTATCTAGGGATATACTTTAGGAAAGTAGAAAATTAAACTCTGGGAAGAAGAGAGAGTCACATAACAATGGTTTTAGTTTTTTAGTTTCTATGTGTCTTATGTTTGAAATGTTACATAATTTTAAAAATTTTAATAGAAAATCAGATCCAAATCTACAAAAATTACAAATCTTTCTCCCTGTCATAAATTCATATTTTGCATAAGTCCATAAGTCCCATATTTTGCTTCTTACAGTTTACTACAACTTATATTAGAATCATGATGCTTTTTCTATTAGTATCTACATATTTTTGTGATTTTAAGGATAGTAAAATAATTCAGTAGGATGTAATATAGAATAATAATTTTCTGAAAAATAAATAGCTTTTATACAAACATGAACATTTTATTTACAGAACACACCCCTGTAGGCAATGCATTTGTTCCAAAGATGTTGCTATTACTTAATGTGCTATTAGCTATTCTTTTAAAATATCCTCCATGAAATTAACCAACTAGAGAAAAATCTTCTTTGGGTCTGCTACCTTTAAAAAAAATTTCTACTTTTCTCTCCTTTGTACCATTTCAATTTGCACCATCTATATCTCTTTGCTTTCTCACTTGAGACAGCTAACCAATGATTCTGAGGCTGTGGTCCTAAATAAATGTTGCTCCCATACCAATTCATTATAGTTCAATGCAGTAAACATATACCAAACTCTTACCATGTTTTAGGCATTGAACATGAAGATGGTTATACAAGACAGTCTCTACTTTCAAGAACTCATTATCAGTAGAAGCAAACACATAAATAGCTAACATAATGCAGTCAATATTATAATGGAACTATGCACAAAATTAAGGTTAGGCAATGAGTCTTTTTCCCCAACTTCTCTCTCCTTCAGTTCCAGGAATTAAACCCATGGGGCACTCTTCCAGTTAGCTACAGCCTAGCACATTTTACTTTTTATTTTGAGACAGGATTTTGCTAAGTTACTCAGACTAACCTGGAACTTGTGAGCTTCTGCCTGAGCCCACTGAGATACTGGGATTGCAGGCATGAGTCACTGCACCTGGCACAATTCATTCTGTTCAGGGAATGGGTGGTGAGGAAGGGCTTGATTTGATTCTAAATGAGCAGTGGGAATTCAGCAGGCTGACAGGAGGGTGGGGGTGTGAATTCTTGATGGAGGTTAACAACATGGACAAAGAGCAATTGATAGTACACATGACAGAGAAGACTCCAGTGGTCTAGAACACTGAACACATTTCCTAGGCAGTGAGAAGCAGGTAAAGAGAAGGGAGGATGGGAGAGTCCTGTAAGTGAAAACTTAGTTTGGAAACCCTTTACACCATGATAAAGGGTTGGGAACTAATATTTATTTATCCTTATTGCGGGTCAGGCTAAGTGCTTTTCATATATTTCTTAATTTAAGGACTTTAAACTTCACACAAGAGTACCAGAGGGCATTCAGAAGCAAGGCTGTCACAGAAGAGTGACACTTAGATGAGGACAGAAGAATAACATGAGTTGTCACCACTGGTTGGAGGTGTTATTGGCATCTACAGTATATAAGATTATAGGACAACCCCAGCAACAAAGAATTATCAGACCCAAAATGTAAAAAGTACCATGCTGAGAAGCATTTTCTGAAATTATATTCTGCTGTTCACATAAATGATAGTGATTTTTAAATGTGCTCATTAAATGTGAGCATCTCTATAATATCACTAGTATGCAGTAATGGACCAAAGGCATGGTTTTGCAGTTAACAAGGCTAATAAATTCTTTATCCTGCACAATAAAGACAAATTTTTAAAATGTACTGCCAGATGGAATAATAAAATTAAAACTTGGGTTTAAAAAGTCCATTTGAAGACAATTTCAGGAACATGTCCACAACATAAACAGAGACTATAAATTCAATGACATACCAGTGATTCTCTTAATAACTGTCTGAATTCATCTTGACAATCTATTTCAAGGAAGAAAAGCCCTAATCAGTACAATGAAATCAGATTTAGGGTGTGATAGACATATATCTTTGCCTTTGAATGTCTTGCACTATTAACAAGTTCATTTATTAAATTTCTCAAAGTGCTCTTTTCCATATTTATTAGTGACTTTTGTTAAACACTGTATCTATAGTTCCATGGTCAATAATACTAAATACTTTAAATTGAAATATATAAAACATTCAAAGAATTTCACTAAGATATTAACATGCATTAACCAGGACTCCATTTAGCACTGAAATATTTATTAATACATTAATGAATTATTAATTCCCTTATTTTATTCATTGCTTAACATCTCAGCACTTTTGAGATTTCTTTGAAAAAAAAATCTCAAAATAGATTTTGCTGGTTTATAGAGCTCAATGTCAAACCTTACAATAAATACTGTTACTATTCTCCAAAGGTTAAGTTTATCTTAGAGAATAAGATTTATCTAGAATGGCTGTATTCTACCAAGCCTGCATCTAATATAATGTCATGTACACAGACAGTATATAATTAGTGTGCACAGATAAGATGGTTATGGGGAGAGTGGGAAAAAGGGACAAAACAGACAAAGAACAATAGAATGCTAATGGATGGCAAAAGAGTAATACTATATGGTTAAATTAATTCATAAGATGTGAGAGAAGATTACATAACTTTTTAAAAATAAAATATTGGTAGTTCATTGTCATACATAAAATCCATATTAATTTTGTATCATCATTAATAACAGTAATTTTAAACATAATCAATTATTATACATACCATTTAATCATTCATTTTTCTAAATGAAGGGCTGGCAAATCATCTCCTTATCTCAAATATTAAGGGACATCTGGTGTGTGAGACATCTAGAATTGCATGGAGCATAAAGTAACTTTTTTTAAAATTCCTGGTTTTACTCCTTCTCTATATAAATCATCACTCATTAAATATTTGATGGTAACAGGAAACTGAAGCTACATTTTAAAAATTATTGGCCCAGTGGAGATTACTGGACAATCTAAAAGTCATAGTTTTGATTTTTCAAATTCTACAATAACAAATGATACTTTATGTTCTAATTCTTATCTTTTCAAACACAAAGTTTATTCAGGATAAAGGTTTTGCCCATGCATATTATTGTTCAATCGTTTGAATCTTTGTAGATATTGACTAACATCTTGAACCACCATAAATTATCTGTTGGCCATTTGTGTTCTGAACTTAATGAATTGATTGCTTCTATAATCCCTGATCATAGGTCTTTTTAAGTGTCACAATTAAATTTTTCATTTCAGTAGCATTCTGGCAAATGTTTAACAACTGGTTTTGGAAGTAAAAAGAACAAATTCTAGTTTGCAGTTTTTGCTGATTTCTGTGATATAAATATTCTTATTGTAGCAGATTTCAAGATATCAAGGTGAAAGTAACTGGCTAACAAATTTCCAGAAAACTTAACAGTCAGCTCTGACTCCAACACACTATTGCCAATAAATGTTAACTAGTTATGAGGAAAATGTTTTATCTCATGATTCTACCTTACTACATCTTTTTTCTACAAATTGACTTGGAAAGGAGGATAAAAACTGACAAAATTATAAGGCAGACATATAAGATGGCTAGCCTATTTAAAGGGTGGATGTGCCAGTGGGATAATAAAACTGGTCACAGACCATCCGGGAAAGCTGAAGGATACACCGCCACTCTCCTTCAGAGTGCGACATCAAAACAGGTCGGTGTCATTCAGCTCACCCCCCAGACAGCGGGAATTCGCATAAAATCTCTCCTAGGCTTGCCGGGAGAGGGAGTATCAAGCTGAGCCTCCATACAGGCTAGGGGGAAACCAGAGACACCTGACCTCCAACCCCTCCTCCCAGTAGCAGCCAAAAGGAAACCTGGCTAGCCAGCGCTGGGGGAGGGGCAAGCAGAAAAAATCAAAGTGATAGAGTGCCAGGGATCCCAGCAGCCTGCAGCAGGGCCCGGAGAGCCAGGCCAACTGATTCCCGTGGCCTGCCCTGCGGCTACAGAAGGCGTGGCGCCTCAGTGAAGCCATTAATTGGCAAGCAGGGAGGTTAGGGAAGGCCATTAGGTGGAATCCCACCAGCCAAGCCCACACGGACCCTTGGGCCGAGCACGGGTTCTCAGAAGGGGAAGGAAGCGGTACAGTCCCATCCCCCACAGCGGACACTCCGCCGAGCCAGTCAGCGGCCACCATCCGGGAAAGCTGAAGGATACACCGCCACTCTCCTTCAGAGTGCGACATCAAAACAGGTCGGTGTCATTCAGCTCACCCCCCAGACAGCGGGAATTCGCATAAAATCTCTCCTAGGCTTGCCGGGAGAGGGAGTATCAAGCTGAGCCTCCATACAGGCTAGGGGGAAACCAGAGACACCTGACCTCCAACCCCTCCTCCCAGTAGCAGCCAAAAGGAAACCTGGCTAGCCAGCGCTGGGGGAGGGGCAAGCAGAAAAAATCAAAGTGATAGAGTGCCAGGGATCCCAGCAGCCTGCAGCAGGGCCCGGAGAGCCAGGCCAACTGATTCGCGTGGACTGCCCTGCGGCTACAGAAGGCGTGGCGCCTCAGTGAAGCCATTAATTGGCAAGCAGGGAGGTTAGGGAAGGCCATTAGGTGGAATCCCACCAGCCAAGCCCACACGGACCCTTGGGCCGAGCACGGGTTCTCAGAAGGGGAAGGAAGCGGTACAGTCCCATCCCCCACAGCGGACACTCCGCCGAGCCAGTCAGCGGCCACCATCCGGGAAAGCTGAAGGATACACCGCCACTCTCCTTCAGAGTGCGACATCAAAACAGGTCGGTGTCATTCAGCTCACCCCCCAGACAGCGGGAATTCGCATAAAATCTCTCCTAGGCTTGCCGGGAGAGGGAGTATCAAGCTGAGCCTCCATACAGGCTAGGGGGAAACCAGAGACACCTGACCTCCAACCCCTCCTCCCAGTAGCAGCCAAAAGGAAACCTGGCTAGCCAGCGCTGGGGGAGGGGCAAGCAGAAAAAATCAAAGTGATAGAGTGCCAGGGATCCCAGCAGCCTGCAACAGGGCCCGGAGAGCCAGGCCAACTGATTCGCGTGGCCTGCGCTGCGGCTACAGAAGGCGTGGCGCCTCAGTGAAGCCATTAATTGGCAAGCAGGGAGGTTAGGGAAGGCCATTAGGTGGAATCCCACCAGCCAAGCCCACACGGACCCTTGGGCCGAGCTCGGGTTCTCAGAAGGGGAAGAAAGCGGTACAGTCCCATCCCCCACAGCGGACACTCCACCGAGGCAGTCAGCGGCCACCATCCGGGAAAGCTGAAGGATACACCGCCACTCTCCTTCAGAGTGCAACATCAAAACAGCGGACACTCCATCCAGGCAGTCAGTGGCCACCATCCGGGAAAGCTGAAGAATACACCACCACTCTCCAACAGCTTGTAACATCAAAACAGCCAGCAGCAGGACCCCGGAGATCCAGGCCAACTGATTCGCGCGGCCTGCCCCGCAGCTACAGAAGGCGTGGCGCCTCAGAGAAGCCATTAATTAGCAAGCAGGGAGGTTAGGGACTGCCATTAGGTGGAATCCCGCCAGCCAAGCCCACCGCCCACGCCCGGAAGAGGCCCAGCGATCTGCCAGCATTGTAGTCACGACACCCCAATTGGAATAGGGACAGAGCAGAGCCGCCTTCCACTCCCGGAACAGGCCCAGAGAGCCGCCAGCGTGATAGACACGTCACCCCAATTGGAGTAGGGGCACAGCCGCCGCCCGCACCTGCAAGGGAGACTTTTCAAGTATACAAGAGCAACATAAAAAAATAGGGGGTAAATTTCAAAACACAACAGTTGCACCAAGCAGAAAGAAACGCGGGCAGTATGAAAAGACAAGGAAAGAAAGGACCACAAGCAATGCAGGTCAACTCAACTTTAGAAGAGGTAATAGCTGCAACAGATGGAATATCAGATAAAGAGTTCAGGATATATATGCTTCAGATGATCTGGAGTCTCAAGGAAGACATGAGACAGCAAAATCAGACAATGAAAGATCACATTGACAAACAAATCCAGGAAGTCAAAGATCAATTTCACAGGGAGATAGAGGTAATAAAAAACAAACAAATTGAAATTCTAGAAATGCAGGAAACAATAAACCAACTTAAAAACTCAATTGAGAATACTACCAGCAGAGTAGATCACTTAGAAGAGAGAACATCAGACAATGAAGACAAAGTATTTCAACTGGAAAAGAACATAGACAGCTCAGCAAGTCTGCTAAGAAACCATGAGCAGAACATCCAAGAATTATGGGACAATATCAAAAGACCAAATTTAAGAGTCATTGGGATACAGGAAGGCACAGAGCTCCATTCCAAAGGAATAAACAGTCTATTCAGTGAAATAATACGAGAAAACTTCCCAGAATTGAAGACTGAGACAGAATCCCAAATCCTAGAAGCCTACAGGACGCCGAATGTGCAAAATCATAAGAGATCCACACCTAGACACATTATAATGAAGATGTCCAACATACAGAATAAGGAGAGAATTTTAAAAGCTGCAAGAGAAAGAAAGCAGATTACATTTAGGGGTAAACCAATCAGGATAACAGCTGATCTCTCAACACAGACTCTGAAAGCTAGAAGATCCTGGAATAACATATTTCAAACACTGAAAGACAATGGGCTCCAACCAAGAATCGTGTATCCGGCGAAATTAAGCTTCAGGTTAGAAGATGAAATTAAAACCTTCCACAATAAACAAAAGTTAAAAGAATTCGCAGCTAGAAAACCATCTCTTCAAAAAATCCTTGCCAAAACATTACAGGAAGAGGAAATGGAAAACAACATTGAAAACCAACAATGGGAGGTAGGACAGTAAAGGGGGGAAAGTAGTCATAGAGGATAACAAATCAGGTTTAGTAACATCAATAAACAAATATGGATAGAAGAACAAACCATATCTCAATAATAACCCTAAATGTTAATGGCTTAAACTCACCAATTAAGAGACACAGGCTAGTAGAATGGATCAAAAAACAAGACCCAACAATATGCTGTCTACAGGAGACGCATTTGATAGGAAAAGATATACATAGACTGAAGGTGAAAGGTTGGGAAAAATCATATCACTCATATGGTCGGCGGAAACAAGCAGGAGTGTCCATACTCATATCTAATAAAATAGATTTCAAGCCAAAGCTAATCAAAAGGGATATAGAAGGACACTTCATACTGCTCAAGGGAACCATACACCAACAAGACATAACAATCATAAATATATATGCCCCAAACAATGGTGCAGCTGTATTCATCAAGCAAACTCTTCTCAAGTTCAAGAGTCTAATAGACCAACATACAATAATCATGGGAGACTTCAACACACCTCTCTCACCACTGGACAGATCTTCCAAACAAAAGTTAAATAAGGAAACTATAGAACTCAATAACACAATTAACAACCTAGACTTAATTGACATATATAGACTATACCACCCAACATTAAGTAGCTACACTTTTTTCTCAGCAGCACATGGAACCTTCTCAAAAATAGACCATATACTATGTCACAGGGCAACTCTTAGACAATACAAAGGGGTAGAGATAATACCATGCATCTTATCTGATCATAATGGAATGAAACTGAAAATCAATGATAAAAGAAGAAAGGAAAAAGCAAGCATCACCTGGAGAATGAACAATAGGTTGCTGAGTGATCAATGGGTTTTAGAAGACATCAAGGAGGAAATTAAAAAATTCCTAGAGTTAAATGAAAACACAGACACAACATATCGGAATCTATGGGACACATTGAAAGCAGTTCTAAGAGGAAAATTCATTGCTTGGAGTTCATTCCTCAAAAAAAGAAAAAACCAACAAATAAATGATCTCATACTTCATCTCAAAATCCTAGAAAAAGAAGAGCAAAACAACAGCAAAAGAAGTAGAAGGCAAGAAATAATTAAAATCAGAGCTGAAATTAATGAAATTGAAACAAAAGAAACAATTGAAAAAATTGACAAAACTAAAAGCTGGTTCTTTGAAAAAATAAATAAAATTGACAGACCCTTAGCCATGCTAACGAAGAGAAGAAGAGAGAGAACCCAAATTACTAGCATACGGGATGAAAAAGGCAATATCACAACAGACACTTCAAAAATACAGAAGATAATCAGAAATTACTTTGAATCCTTATACTCCAATAAAATAGAAGATAGTGAAGGCATAGATAAATTCCTTGAGTCCTATGATCTGCCCAGATTGAGCCAGGAGGATATAGACAACCTAAACAGACCAATAACAATAGAGGAAATAGAAGAAACCATCAAAAGAATACCAACTAAGAAAAGCCCAGGACCGGATGGGTATACAGCAGAGTTTTACAAAACCTTTAAAGAGGAACTAACACCAATACTTTTCAAGCTATTTCAGGAAATAGAAAAAGAGGGAGAACTTCCAAATTCATTCTACGAGGCCAACATCACCCTGATTCCGAAACCAGACAAAGACACATCAAAGAAGGAAAACTACAGACCAATATCTCTAATGAACCTTGACGCAAAAATCCTCAATAAAATTCTGGCGAATCGGATTCAAATACATATCAAAAAAATTATACATCATGATCAAGTAGGATTCATCCCTGGGATGCAAGGCTGGTTTAATATACGGAAATCAATAAATGTTATTCACCACATCAATAGACTTAAAAATAAGAACCATATGATCATCTCAATAGATGCAGAAAAAGCATTCGACAAAGTACAGCATCCCTTTATGTTCAAAACGCTAGAAAAATTAGGGATAACAGGATCATACCTCAACATTGTAAAAGCAATCTATGATAAGCCACAGGCCAGCATCATTCTGAATGGAGAAAAATTGAAGGCATTCCCTCTAAGATCTGGTACAAGACAGGGATGCCCTCTCTCACCACTTCTGTTCAACATAGTCCTCGAAACACTGGCCAGAGCAATTAGACAGACAAAAGAAATTAAAGGCATAAAAATAGGAAAAGAAGAACTTAAATTATCACTATTTGCAGATGATATGATCCTATACCTAGCAGACCCAAAAGGGTCTACAAAGAAGCTATTAGAGCTAATAAATGAATTCAGCAAAGTGGCAGGATATAAGATCAACACGCATAAATCAAAGGCGTTCCTGTATATGAGCGACAAATCCTCTGAAACGGAAATGAGGACAACTACTCCATTCACAATATCCCCCCAAAAAATAAAATACTTGGGAATCAACCTAACTAAAGAGGTGAAAGATTTATACAATGAAAATTACAGAACCCTAAAGAAAGACATAGAAGAAGACCTTAGAAGATGGAAAAACATACCCTGCTCATGGATAGGCAGAACTAACATCATCAAAATGGCGATATTACCAAAAGTTCTCTATAAGTTCAATGCAATGCCAATCAAAATCCCAACAGCATATCTTGTAGAAATAGATAAAAGAATCATGAAATTCATATGGAATAATAAAAGACCCAGAATAGCAAAAACAATACTAAGCAGGAAGTGTGAATCAGGCGGTATAGCGATACCAGACTTCAAGCTATACTACAGAGCAATAGTAACAAAAACAGCATGGTACTGGTACCAAAACAGGCGGGTGGACCAATGGTACAGAATAGAGGACACAGTAACCAATCCACAAAACTACAACTATCTTATTTTTGATAAAGGGGCTAAAAGCATGCAATGGAGGAAGGATAGCATCTTCAACAAATGGTGCTGGGAAAACTGGAAATTCATTTGCACCAAAATGAATCTGAATCCCTATCTCTCGCCGTGCACAAAAGTTAACTCAAAATGGATCAAGGAGCTTGATATTAAATCAGAGACACGGCATCTGATAGAAGAAAAAGTTGGTTATGATCTACACGCTGTGGGATCGGGCTCCAAATTCCTCAATAGGACACCCATAGCGCTAGAGTTAACAAATAGAATCAACAAATGGGACTTACTCAAACTAAAAAGTTTTTTCTCAGCAAAAGAAACAATAAGAGAGATAAATAGGGAGCCTACATCCTGGGAACAAATCTTTACTCCACACACTTCAGATAGAGCCCTAATAACCAGAATATACAAAGAACTCAAAAAATTAGACAATAAGATAACAAATAACCCAATCAATAAATGGGCCAAGGACCTGAACAGACACTTCTCAGAGGAGGACATACAATCAATCAACAAGTACATGAAAAAATGCTCACCATCGCTAGCAGTCAGAGAAATGCAAATCAAAACTACCCTAAGATACCATCTCACTCCAGTAAGACTGGCAGCCATTAGGAAGTCAAACAACAATAAGTGCTGGAGAGGATGCGGGGAAAAGGGCACTCTTGTTCATTGCTGGTGGGACTGCAAATTGGTGCAGCCAATTTGGAAAGCAGTATGGAGATTTCTCGGAAAGCTGGGAATGGAACCACCATTTGACCCAGCTATTCCCCTTCTCGGTCTATTCCCTAAAGCCCTAACAAGAGCATGCTACAGGGACACTGCTACATCGATGTTCATAGCAGCTCAATTCACGATAGCAAGACTGTGGAACCAGCCTAGATGCCCTTCAATAGATGAATGGATAAAAAAAATGTGGCATTTATACACTATGGAGTATTACTCTGCATTAAAAAATGACAAAATTATAGAATTTGGAGGGAAATGGATGGCATTAGAGCATATTATGCTAAGTGAAGCTAGTCAATCTTTAAAAAACAAATACCAAATGACTCCTTTGATATAAGGGGTGTAAACAAGGTCAGGGTAGGGACGAAGAGCTTGAGAAGAATATTTACAGTAAACAGGGATGAGAGGTGGGAGGGAAAGGGAGTGAGAAGGGAAATTGCATGGAAATGGAAGGCGATCCTCAGGGTTATACAAAATGTCATATAAGAGGTAAGGAGGGGTAAGTCAAGAGAATACAAATGGAAGACATGATTTACAGTAGAAGGGGTAGAGAGAGAAAAGGGGAGGGGAGGGGAGGGGAGGGGAGGGGGGATAGTAGACAATAGGACAGACAGCAGAATACATCAGACACTAGAAAGGCAATATGTCAATCAATGGAAGGGTAACTGATGTGATACAGCAATTTGTATACGGGGTAAAAGCGGGAGTTCATAATCCACTTGAATCAAACCGTGTAATATGATGTATTAAGAACTATGTAATGTTATGAACGACCAATAAAAAATAAATAAATAAATAAATAAATAAATAAATAAATTAAAAAAAAAAAAAAAAAAAAAGAGAAGATAATGCTAAGTGAAGTTAGCCAATCCCAAAAAAACAAATGCCGAATGTTTTCTTTGATATGAGGAGACTGATTCAAAGTGGGGTAGGGAGGGGGAGTGTGGGAAGAATAGACAAACTCTAGATAGGGCAGAGTGGTGGGAGGGGAAGGGAGGGAGCATGGGGTAATTAATGATGGTGGAATGTGATGGACATTATAATCCAAAGTACATGTATGAAGACACAAATTGGTGTGAATATACTTTGATATATACAGAGATAGGAAACATTGTGCCCTATATGTGTAATAAGAATTGTAATGCATTCTGCTGTTATATATAAATAAAAAATCATAAATAAAAAGAAACGTATAAAAAAAAAAAAAAAACTGGTCACAATATTTGTCTTTGTATTTACACATAAGATTTGGTACTATTCCAAGTTTTAGACACCTACTGGAGGTCTTTAAATGCACTTCCAGAGAATGAAAGGGGACTACTGTATCAAAACTTTTGTGCCTAAGGATATAGCTCAATTGGTAGAGTGCTTTCCTTGCATGCACAAGGCCCTGGGTTCAACCACCAGCACCACAAAACAAACAAACAAACAAACAAACAAAAATCCCTTCTGTAGTGAGCCCAGCACTTTTAAGTGCAAATGTCATGGTCAAACTTAAGGATTCTCTAAGAGGAAACAAAAAGCTCAATAATGAAATATACAGATTATCCTAAATTTAGAAGTGTGATAAACAGTGTAAAGACTGAATGCCACAAACTAAAAAAATTTACAAGAAAAAGAATCATGGGGGCAAAACAAGCTTCTGTTTCATAAAATGTGAAGCATTACTTTTAGAGAAAATAATTTTAAATGCGAAAATTCAAAGATACTTAACTGTGATATGCAAGCTGAAACAGGAAAATGTGTTTACAAGATTACAGACAGAAATGCCAGGGCTTCTGACAGAAGGCTACCCGGATAGTCCAAGTCAAGTTCCATTGCTCAGACTTTAAACATCCTGTTTGAAATGCTATTTATTTTAATTAAACAATTAATATTAAGCACATTCCATGTCTGCATTTTTTTAAAGAAATCACACTGACAACAAAAAGTGTATTCCTTTCAATTCAAGTATATAACATGCAGTCTGCTTAGACTGACTCTATGAACAGGCCTTCCTACATGTGTATTCTGCCCCAAGTTTTGGGGCCTTTCAGCAGATTCTTTGATGTCTTCAAAACAGTTCTGAAACAGAAGTTGATAGAAAAATTTGGAAAGGATAAGCTGCCTCTCTCTACTTGCCTCTCCAGGCTCTTACCTCTATATTCCCAGAATATCTTTTTTTATTCTTTTTTATTGGGAGGTTGGGTACTGAGGATTGAACTCAGGGGCACTCAACCACTGAGCCACATCCCTAGTGTGATTTTTTTGTATTTTATTTAGAGACAGGGTTTTATTTTATTTTATTTAGAGACTGAGTTACTTAGTGCCTCGTTTTTGCTGAGGCTACCTTTGAACCTGCAATCCTCCTGTCTCAGCCTCCCCAGCCACTGAAATTACAGGCATGCACCACCCTACCCAGCTCCTTTTTATTCTTTTTTTAACTGATATGTAAAAACATAAAAATTGTACATACTAATGGCATAATGTGATATTTTGATACATGTGTACATTGTGTACTGTTTAAATCAATGTATTTATGCCATTTAACATTTACCATTGTTAATGGTGAGAACATTCAGAACATTCAAATTCCTATCTTTAAGCTTTTTGAAGTATGCAGTACATGACTGTTACCTATTGTTACCCTACTGTGCAATAGCACACCAGAACTTCTTGCTCCTATCTAACTATAACTTAGTATTCACCGATATCCCCATCCCTTCCTATCCACCTGCCTCTGGTAACCACAATTTGACTATCAACTTCTTTGAGATCAACTTTTTAAGATTCTACATGAGTCAGATTATGCATAACCTATCATTCTGTGCCTGGTTAACTTCATATAACATAATAATCCCGAGTTCCATCCATGTTGTTGCAGTTGACAGAATTTTATTCTTTTTTATAGCTGAATAGTATTTCATGGTGTACATATTGCACATTTTTTTTTAATCCATTCTTCAGTTGATGGGCTTGATACTTCCTCGGCTTGATACTTCCTCCTGGGAGCCCTCTATAATCCCCAAAGTGAAGTGCACTTGCACTATTCCCAATATTACACTTTCAAAATTGCCTATTCATTTATCTATGTGGGAGTTTATTATATGTCAGTACATGTATGTCTTTTTT
Organism: Urocitellus parryii; assembly: GCF_045843805.1. Lineage (NCBI taxonomy): Eukaryota > Metazoa > Chordata > Mammalia > Rodentia > Sciuridae > Urocitellus > Urocitellus parryii. The sequence continues at coordinate 99,468,633 of NC_135539.1, forward strand.
GTGTGTTACAAATTAGTAAATGGGAGGGTTAGCTTCTGGTACCTAATACATTTTGTTTGTTTGTTTTTTTAATGTACTGAATGAGTGAATTTCACAAAGGTAAACAGGTCATAGTCCCTGCCCTTGAGGACATCACCATCTAGTGGGGGAGACAGAAATGCAGATAAATCATAAGTTAGGTGTTAAATCTGAGAATATGTGCATAAATAATCCACATGGAGGGGGATTTAAAAAAAAGAATAAAAGTTCAGTGGAGTAGACAAAAGGGAATGAAGGGAAGTGAAAGGGGATGGGAAAAGGAAAGACAGTAGAATGAATCTGACATAACTTTCCTATGTACAAATACAAATATACCACAGTGAATCTCACCATCACGCACATCCACAAGAAATTAATTTTAAAAAAGAACTATGGGTAAACGACAGAAAGATCAGTAAAGTAGAAGAAACAGTGGGGGAGGGGAGAAAATTGAAAAGGAGATACTGGGGACTGAATTAGAACAAAATATATTCCATGCTTTTATAATTATGTCAAAATGAACTCTATTGTCATATATAACTAAAAAGAATGACAACAGTGACAAAAATCAAGGGAGATCCAAAGTGACTAATTTTTCCTGGGAAGTCAGGACTTTCACAAAAGAAGTAATATTCGAGCTGAGTTTTGAAGGATTTCCATTTTCTGAAGTAAAGAAGAGGGACATAGCAGATGCTCAGAAATTAACTACTTTAGAAAGTTCCAGTGTGCCTCTGTGTGGATCCATAGTCCTGAACAGTTCAAATCTTCCAGGTGCCTTTGGTGCAAGAACAATAAGAAAGAATAGAGTATGAGGAAATCAACTAATTGGTACAGTGGAAAAGACTGTACTTATAAGATTTTAAATCCAAGTGTCAGAGATAAGTCACATCAGTAGCTGCTAGCAGGACAGTGACCACTGACCAAATCTATTGGAAAGAAACTGCATCAATAAGAGTAAAACAAGGAGGAGAAACTAGACGGGTTGGGTGGCAGAGGTAGGTGTTGTCACTTAGTGTGGGAAAGTTTTAGTAAAGAGGAACAGAGGTCAAAATTCAAAATGAATCTTGCCTCTAGTGTAAATTATCCAGCACATCAGGGGCAGCTGGGGCAGATAAACACATTACCACTCCTGACCTATAAAACCTTGTCCCCTCCTGCAGCCCTAGACTGTAAGCAAGAAGTGAAAAGTGGTAATTAATGAAGACAATGAACTGGAGGAGACATTTCTCACCTTTAAACAAACTAAGAAATGTTAATTAGTCCTAAATTTCTGGAGGAAATGAAATTCCAGGAAGATTAAAATTGCTCTGGGTTCACCTCCGCCCACAGTGTCACACTTCATGATCTAGAAACAGCTGCTTGTGTTTGTCTGCATGAGTTGTTCTGCTCCCAGGAGTTTGGTCATGATGCTTTCTCTGCCTGAGATACTTTCCCCTCACTCCCTTCTACCCTCATCCATCAGATAAAATCTTTTCAGTTCTCAAGACTTAGCTCAGATATGACCTCCAAAAGCCTTTCTGCTCCCACACTATGCTCTTGTGATGTTTTGACCTGTCTGTGTATTGGTTGTTTCCCACCTCGACCAGTATGGGGTCTTATTTATATTCATGTTTGTAGGGATTCCAGCTAGTCATGGCTCCTATTGGGCACCTAGAAAACAGTTCTTAAATGAATGAATAAATTAAAGAATAAATGAAAATGTCTTGGGAAGATTTACTGAGTAACATGATTAGAATTAAGTGGCTTGGAAGACAGATCTAGCAGCAATGTGTAGGATGATTGATGTGGGAGGACACCAGAATCAGAAACGGCAGGAAACAGTGAGCTATCAAAACAGCTCAGGAGAGGAGGCGGCAATGAGGTTGGTCAGGAGAGGCTCAGTCCAAGAGACATTTTGGAAGTTAAGCCAATAGAACTTTAGTAGTTGACTGATGAACAAGGGCAGAAAAAGATTACTGATAATGTTTCTATTAATAGGTCATGCATCAACAGAAGGGTAATGCCATTAACAGAAAGGAAAACATTTGGAATAATTCAAGTGACTTGAAGGGACTGGAGGAAGACAAGAAGATGACAAAAAGGTATAAAAACATCCAAGAAATAAAGAGATCATAGGAGATGATGTCTCCTTCAATTCATTTTCTTTATTAATTATCACATTTCACTTCTTGCTTACAGTGTATGGCTGCAGGAGGGGACAAGGTTTTATAGGTCAGGAGTGGTAATGTGTTTATCAGACCCCAGGGGGTCTGGAGGTAGCAGCTTCACTGAAGCAAAGTTTTGGGAAGGCATTAAGGAAAGAGTTACTCAGAGTGAGAAACTACAGTGATAGTCAAGAAATATTCAGGCCTCAGCTGTCTTAGTGCACAAATCAATGGCAATGGCTTTTCAGACTCGGAATCCCAGGCTCAAATACTATGAATTCTGGAAATTTACCCTTCTCCTAACCTGCCTTAATCTTCCATTATGAAAATTGTTAGTTGAAACTCATCACTCAGATACCAAATAACACTGGGGAAATTCCTTCCTTTCAGTCTTTTAAGGATCCATTTTTATTATGAAAAGAATAAGAAAATAAGAAATATTGTTCATCTGAGACACATTTTTATTTCCAAATTAAGCCAAAATTATCTAAAGAATTAAAAATATCCAGGTAATTGGTCTAAACTCTTCTGAGTTGTGCTATATAAAAATAACATCATAGTAATAAAAATGCTTTTATTTAAATAAAATATATGCAATAGGCCAATATCTGTTCATGAAGTTCCTCTTCTTACTTAGGTTTTATCCTTACTTAAGTCAGGATTAGGTTCAGCTACAATAACAGAAAACCCAAGAGAGAAATGGCTGAAAGATGTAAATATTTAGCTTGTCATGTTAAAGAAGTCCAGATATGGTAATCTAAGCTTGGCCTGGCAGTTCCATCAAGCAGAGAAGACTTTGGCTCCTGGATTCATGTTCCATCCTAGTTTAAGTCATTTCATTTTCTAAAAAAAATGCTAGAGATATAACTATGTTGAATTCTTCCTAGGAAACATGTTAGCCACTCTTATGTCACTATAACAATTACCTGAGACAATCAAGATATAAGAAGGAAAGGCTTATTTTGGTTCATAGTTTCAGAGTTTTCAGTCCCATGGTAATTGGCCCACTGCTTTTGGGCCCACTGTGGTTAGGCAGTACATTATAGCGGGAGCACTTAATAGAGGACACTGCTTACCTCATTCACCCAGGAAACAGAGAGAGAAAGAGGGTGGGAAGAGGGGAAAGGTTTGGATTCCCAGTATCCCATCAAGGTCATGCACCAGTGATCTAAGACATCCGCTAGGTCTCACCTCAAAATGTTCTCATCACTTTCAAATAGCTCCAAGCTGTGAACTAAGCCTTTAATACAAGGGCCTTTGAGCGACATTCCAGATACAAACTACAGCAAAACAAGAAAGGGGAAGGAAAGATCAAGAGTTTACCTTCCTGTTTCTCTTTAAATAAACTTCCTGGAAATCCCTCCCAACAATTCTAGCAATTTGTGCTCTGACTCAATGAACTTAGTCTCATGAATACAATCAGAATTGAGACAGGTTGGGAGATGAAGTTTGTTTTTAAATCTCAGCACATAGCCGCCCCAGTTATATAAGAGTTCTCATGGTTAAAAAAAAGGAGGCGGGGAGTGGATAATGGATAACTAGGAGTTTCTCCACAAATGTCATTTCTTACTGTTTAAAATATAGTGACTTACTTACCTGACAAGTCCTAAGTACTATCGCACTTATATCTGTTACTTAGCTATATTTAAGGTTTTTTTCCATATGCTCTTATAAAGTAGATTTTTGTCCAATATAAATACATAAAAATGCTGAAATTATATTTTCTTGCATTCAAAAAGAAAATAAAACACAATGCTTCATGAAGGAAATTCTTTTCACAGTCAATGCCAGCAAAAATAAAACTTTCTTTCCCTCTCTAAAATGTTTAGTTAGAGTTGAAGAAAAAGATTACCATTGCCTCACTGGCTATCAGAAAAAATAATCTACTTCTGGAGAAAGGATACACATTGTCTGCCAAGGAAGCAGAATTTGGCTGTTGTACAAACTGGACAATCACTCGTAGGGCGCTTCCCATCAAATGCTGTCATTTCTTCTCAGATTTCATTCCCCTTAAATTCTTTATAGAAGTCAACACAATAGATTCAACTGTATATGAACATTTCTTCTCCCTCCCTTGGCTTTTAGGGCATGATCCTACCACATAACGTTTTCTTCTTTGCTTTTGTAAATAGTCCTCCCAGCTTGCTTCCAGCCCAGTCCTGCTCTCACCCATGTAGAGTGCACTGGTACTTTCATCCTCTCCCTTTAGTATAATCTTGGTGTGGATGACTTCCACAGGAAGCTTCTAGCTCTGCCTAATTCCAGATTTCTAACTTCTGTTTATAGAAAATGACTTTCCCCCACTTAAAACTAGCTATTCCTTAAGCACTTCAGATTTAACAAATTCAAATTCCAGACCAAATTCACCCCTTTCTTATTTGCTTCCAACTCTTCTCCTTCTTTTGTATTCTCTGTCTGGGTTTCTGACTTGATATTATCACCCCTCAGTTCTTTAGACTGAGCACTTGAACATCATCTTGGTTCTTATCTTCCCATTTCACTATCTATATCTAATTATGTACCCAAACTCCATTGATTTGTCCTCCAGATCTGTCGTCAGTACCTCTTGTTTAGAAGTTGTCATGACATCTTGAGTAGTCTCTTTGCTTTCAGTCATCTTGTTACCTCTTCTTGAAAAAGTTTCAATTGGCTACCCCTTGCACACGAGGAAATAAATATTATATTATTTGAAATTTCAGTTTCTCTATAATCTAGAATCAATTATTTTATTGCCTTCCCTACCTATTCCCCATTATTCCTCTTCCAAGAAACAAGCCTAATGATGAAATTAATCTTTCATTTATTTCTCCCCCTGCCCTTCATCCAGAGGCACCCATGGTACTTATCATACTTTGCTCTTTGTCAGAAAAATGTGTATATGTCGTCTGCAGGTAGCAAGTCCCTGGAAAGTTTGTTCTTACTGCCTCACTGTGCTCACCACACCATCTATAGTATAATAACCGTCTATAGATATTTGTTGAATATAAACTAGTTGTAGACAACCCTTGCTTCTGCTCACACAATCAATTCAAGGATGAGCCTGGGTAAAGCTATGCAGTAAGGCTTCTATATCTCTCTACCTCTTTCTCTGCTCTCCTTCCTTTCACTCAGTGTCCTCCTATCCACTTTTGCTGATGTAGGCCTCTTACTGGTGTGTCTTTTGTGCAACTAAAAACTTCCAGACCTTTCCCTTCCCAGTCTCTTACCCAACCTACATAACCCTAGGGTTACCTTAAATTCCAGCTTCTTCATTTTAAAGACCAAAAAACTAAGGCCTGAAAAGGTGACATGCATTCCCTAAGATCATGAGACTGGTTAATGGCAGACCTGAGACAACCTGACTCCAATCAAGTTCATTGTTCTTTCTGTCACACTTTTTTTTTTTTTTGGAATTTTTACTTTTTGGTTTCTTTTTTTTATTATTATTTGTTTTAATTAGTTTTAATGACAGTACAATGACCTTGACATATCATACATTTGAATCAGATGGGATATAATTTCTCATTTTTCTGAGTGTACAGGTTGCACAATCATATTGGTCATGCAGTCCCATATATACACACTGTAATGATAATGTCTGTTTCAATCTATTTGCTGTCTATCCTGCAGAGCAAAGTCTTTGGCCTCAGGCTGCTGTTAAGGATTTTCAAGGAACTGCTGCTAATTGTCCTTAGTAAACACCTTTCTCTTCAGAGCCACCAAATTATAGTAATAGATTGTAGGGGAAATTCACATTAGTACTTGAACACTTCATGTTATTATTTTGGTCAAAGCACTTTTCTGAGATCCTGAGCTCATATCTCATAGAGACACTGTCTATGTTGGGACATGTAAGGCCTGTGCTTTCTTAAGACCGGGGGATTGGTGATATTCACTGTCTGACACAATCTTTCCACACTCCACAGAAACCATGGCAGCAGAACTCCAAGGCAGCTTTATAACTTTCTGGGGAAAGAGTTCAGTTCATGAATGTGTTGTAATTTCTGTGAAGGTTATCTAAAGTTCTTAAAAACATTCAATGAATAAACCTTTTCAACATCACCTGGAAGGAAGTCAGAGACTTCACTATTGAAATTGAGCCAACACAGTAATGAAATTCAATGACTGCCACACAGGAGATAGATGAGGCATATATATGTCTTGGTACAGAACAAAGGCCAGCTGAACCAACCAAGGACAGTTACTTCCATAAAATGCATTTACCTGAATAGTAATCTGAGTGGTTTTCAAGGAATGGCACTTTATTCTTCCACAAAGTGTCATATATTCTTTATTTGTCCAATAAGGCTGCAAATCTAAATTTAAATTTTATTTTAGTTTGGTGTTGGTGCTGGATTTAAGGAGATCATCTTTTCAGAACTGGATTGTTATATTGAGTGATGACAAAAAGGAGCATTGCATTTTTTTCAGATGGAAAAAGGGACCACTGGAAGTTGCCTTTTCTACAAGTTTTGCTTAAGAATTATAGGTCCCTGACAATTATATATAAGGAACTGATCCTTGTTAACCTGACAACATAGAAATCATCTATCCTATTTTGTTAGCATCATTCTATTCGAGAAGCAGGGATTAATGGACTAAGAAAAGAACCTGGGCACTCAATTATAGTTGTTATATTAGGACTAAGTGTGTATCAGGCCTGACAGAAATGAATGCTCTGGACCTGATATATGTGCCTTTCAATTTTCCTGTTTCATTTTCTTTCACAAAAAGTTAATGCCTAGAGTTCTTTACTATTTAGAAAAATAAACAGACTTCAGCATTCTTCTCAGAGGCACTTAGATAAATTTCTTTATTTAAAAAATTGGGATAAGTGGGCCTCCAGTTGTGGCTCAGTGGTAGAGTGCTTTCCAATTAGCATGTGAGAAGCCCTAGGCTGGATCCTCAGCAATGCAAAAAGAGAAGAAAAAAAAAGTTGTGATAGGGAGCTGAAGGTATAGCTCAGCAGTAGAGCACTGTCTAGCACAGTTGAGGGCCTGGGTTTGATCCCTAGCATCAATAATAATAATAATAATAATAAATAAATAATAAAAAATTGGGATAATACACTCTTTCAAAATGGTATTTGTGACTATCTAATTGGACAATGTGTGGAAAAGTACTTTAGAAAAAAAAGTGCTTGCATAGCCCTGTAATCCCAGCAACTCCAACTTGGGAGGTGCAACTTTAAAGCCCACCTCAACAATTTAGCAAGGCCCTAAGCAACTTGGCCAGACCCTATCTCAAAAAAAGAAAAAAAAATTAAAAAGAAAACAAAGGGCTTTGTGGCCAGGCACCATGGTGCATGCCTATAATCTCAGCTACTCAGGAAGCTGAGGCAGGAGGGTTGCAAGTTTAAGGCAGCCAGGAGCAATTGAGTGAGATAGTTTCAAAAGGGAGTGGGGAACTAGGCATTTAGCTCAGTGGTAAAGCTCCCTTGGGTTCAATCTCCAGTACAAAAAAAAAAAATTCTATTTAATTTATGTACACATTTTATTCCCTCAGCAAGTATCTACTAAGCATTTACTATGTGCCAGGTCCCATACTAAATACTGTGTATATAAAATGGAGTTAAATGAGATGCCACATTCCCTGTAATGTTCTCTTCTAGCAATTTGTGCTTCTTTCCCTCCTAGCATTTTCACAATTTCCGTTAAATTGTTCAGTAATTAATTGCTTACTGTCTACGTCAATGGCTACAATTTCAGCTTTACAGGGACAGGTACTTATTTCTTTTTTGTTCCAACAGCGCCTAGCATAAATGGCGAAGAAAAGATTAACAAATATTTGTTGAATGGATGAATGGATGATGGAAACACTAAGAGTATAACACAGTATAACCGGTACTAGATTGGGCTTGCCTAGTACTATGGGCATTTATAGTAGGAACATTTAAAAATCAGACTCGGAGCTTATTTCCATAAGAAAAATCAATCTTTTCAAAATATGGTACTGCACATAGCCTTATTTTATTCCCCGTACCTGCTCCTAGCTTAAAGCACATTTTACTCTCTGTGAAATACCACGATCATGTCAATAATAGGCAACATTAATACTGGCTGAATGGCTCAAAGGCCTAAGCAAAGTCCAATTAAATCAACTGTGGCTAAAAGCCAGAATGAATAAAAGGGCTCACTTGCCCGCGCAGAACTGGCACTGAAATTTTGCCCCCAGCGCACACGTTGACGTCAGACTCCGCGGCTGCTCCTCTGGTCACGTGGCTTCGGCCGCTCCTTCCCCCGCGCCTGGGCAGTCCTGCGCATGCGCGGCGCTCTGGGGCGGCAGCTCCAAGTGCGCTGACAGCTTCCGGTTTGTTTTCCCCGCCTCCTGCGTGGCTAGAGCTTTTGGGGCTTGGCGGTGGCCGTGGTGGGGTAGCGAGGCAGGGCGTGGTGAGGTAAGGTGAGTCCCCAAGCGGGGTTCCCCGCAGTCATGGCCTGCTCCATTGTCCAGTTCTGCTACTTCCAGGACCTCCAGGCCGCCCGGGACTTCCTCTTTCCTCACCTGCGGGAGGAGACCCCCACCGGCGCCGTACGGAGGGACCCTAGTAAGTGCCCCTAACTTCGCAGCTTTCTTCCCTGCCCCCGGTTTGTCGGGGGCGGGTCCCCTACCCGCCCGACGCCGCCTGCCCTGCCCTCTGGGCCCCCAGTTCCCGGTGTCTCCGGTCTTCTTGCTGGGACGACCCCTTGCCCGTCTTGTCGGAGACCCTGGTCCGCCCCGAGCGTGGGCGTTCGTCTCCCTTCTTCCCCGGCTTTTCTTCTCAGCCTCTCTGCTTTCTGTCCAAAAATTGCGTCTAGTTTCCACTCGCCTTTGCCTGTCACCGCTTCCCCACCCCCTCCTTCCCATTTCTAGCTTTCTCTCCAAGATTTCCATTTCTCCCTCCCTCCATCCCCGTGTCCCCTGTTCCATACTACTTGCTCCGTGATTGCGTCCTCCCCGTTTCTTGCCACATGTCAGCCCTCTACCCTGGTATGGTGCCAACGCCCACTTTTCTCCATCCCTGGGACTGTGGCCTTTGCCACGTCCCCATCTAGAAGTGTTTATCTTCCCCCACACTCTTCCTTCTTCTTCCGCCCTTTTCTCCTTCACATTTAGACCATAAATGACTGATTGACAAGTAAAAGACTCATAAGGTTGGTGAATAAACTTCTTAAAAATAAAAAAAAAAATAACCTGTTAGGAAGCGAGCGAGAGTCTACACCAAGAACTAAAATTACAGTGACATGGCCAAGAAAAGCTAATTTCCTTTATTGAGGCGAGAAGCTTTGCATCTGTTATTATCATCAAACAGTGTTAATAAGCCCTTCCCCATGCAGTATGAAATCCCAAGGCTGGGTTATTAGATACTATATAGTTTCCTCAGAATTTCCTACATTTCTCCTTTTGAAAGGATGCCTTCTGTGTTTATTGATTTTTGTTTGTTTAGTTTTGCCTTTCCTTTAGAAAGCATGTTATTAAGCACGTGTTGTCAGTTTGTGCCATACTGGAATGATAATATAAGGTCCACTAAAAATACTCTCTATTTTCAAAATTTAGAAGGTAGCAAATCAGAAGTATATATAAATGAATATTTACTCTGTGCCAATCATGGGTGCTACAAACCAATTAAGATTGGTGGTTTCTGACTTCTAGAAGCTTATGGTTTATTGGGAAATACAAGTAGCTCCCATACAGACTGTTTGAGAATATGAGACACTCCCTTGAAGTGGTGATACTTAAACCTATCTTTGAAGTAGTATGTGAAGGAATAAGAGGTAGTAATAACATGTGCAGAGGAAGGAGGACTGAAATGGCATGCTGTTTAGATAATTAAGAAAAGCTGAATGGAGGGATGTAGAGGAGGATGTGAGAGGAAGAATGGATGTAGAGGAGGATGTGAGGAAGAATGGATGTAGAGAAGGATGTGTGAGGAAGAATGGGAGGAATGAAGCTGTCATACTGATAAGCTAAATCAAGAAGACTTGGGAAAGTTATTAGATGCTTGTGAAAGACTAAGTGTAGAAATTACATGGTCAGATTTGTACTTAATGTAATCAGCATATCCTGTTGAATACCTGTAATATGCTTTGGCAGCAGTATGGAGGAGAGAGAAGAAGTTTGGAGGTTGTTCCGGTAATGCAAGCAAGAAGTCATGTGAGCTTAAACTAAGCCTTGACAGAATTTGAGAGGAAGAATATAATAGGATGAAGGAGGTGGGATCTGCAGGACCTTATGAGTGTTTGACAACAGGGATTGTAGTTGGTCAGAGGGATTTTAGGATGCCTTTGACTTGGGAAGGGGTAGGGGTGTGTAAAAGAGAATGAAGGCATTTTAATTTGAGTGTTACTAGCAGAAATGCTAATTTAGTCTCAAGGATTATGTATATTGTGAAATGAACTGAGTACTAAAGATGTAACCTTAGAGGAATATTTAAGAGTCAGAAGTTACTGAGAAGGTGTAGCAAAGAGAGGAAAAACAGGTGACAGTAACGCTCCAGAAGCTGAGGAAAGAGAATTTGATGCAGGTGAATAGTACTCAGCAGTTTGCAAACATAGCAGAGGTCAGATAAGAATAGAAAAGCCCTGCTGGGCATGGTGGCACACACCTCTGATTTCAGAGATTGAAGCAGGAAGATCACACACTTGAGGCCAGCCTCAGCAACCTAGTGAGACCCTATCTCAAAATAAAAAAAAAGAACCAGGGATGTAGCTCAGTGGTAAATCCCTAGTATCAAAAAGAAAAAGCGCTTAATGGTTTTGAGAAAATGAAGATAACAGGGACCTTAGGAGAGTTTCAGTGGAATAGTACTGTCAGATAGCATATTTACAAGATGTTGAGTTAAAACTGAAGTAGACTGTTCGATTTGGTTGTGAGGGATAATTGATACAGGGTTATAGACAGGGCATGTAAAGAAAAGGAACACATCTCTAATCCACTGTGTCCCCCCTGACGCAGGCCTCCGTTTTTTCTCAACCTGAGTCATGGTATCTCTCTTCTAACAGATCTTCCCGATTCCATTCTTGGCTTCTTCCGATTACTTTACAACAGTAATAAGAGCTTTTAAGACATAGTTTAGATTGCAGCATTCCCGTCTTTATAACCCTCTATGGCTTTTGATTTCATTTAACTTAAAATCTACAGTTCTTACCTGGCTTATGGGCCCTTAAGGCTCTCCCTCCTGCCACTTCTTGGACTTCACACTCCTCTCCCTTTGTATCTTATACTTCAGACACCCTTTGTTGTTAAACAAGCTAAACTCATTTGTGCTTGAGGCCTTTGTCCTTATTGTTTACTGTGTCCTGAATGCTCTTTGCAGATCTTTGTCTGCTAGTTGCATCTTGTCACTCAAATCCCAATTTAAATATCAGGTCCTGATGACAACATTTTCTGACCATTACTTATTTAAAGCATTACTCAAAAACAACCTCTTACTCCTGTTTGTTATTCTCAGTCATGTCCTGTTTATTTTCATCACTATGTATGCTATCCAGAATAGTGACCTCTAGCCACATATGGATTTTGAGCCCTTGAAATGTGGCCAGTACAACTATGGAACTGAATTTTCAACTTTTCTTAATTTTAATTAATTTAAATAGACAAATGGGGCTAATGGCTATACTGTTGTATGGCATAATTATAAACGCTGGAACACAGGCCCATACAGTTTAAATACCTGTCCAAATTACACAGTGAAGAGTAGACACAGGATATGAATTCAATCCAGCCAGTTTAGGTTGTAATCATACCCTAACATCTAGATTAAATTTTACTATGTGTACAGGTTTACAACTAATTTAATTCATTACCCTTTTAAATCAAATTCTTAGGTTTAGGTAAGTATTGTGGCTATCATCAATTCATACAGAATAAATAAAGAACTTCTGAACCAATGAGCACCTTTGTAAAACCTATATTTTAACCTATGTAAAAATAATGCTCTAATTTACAAATAAAAATCAGAAAAAATAACTTGTTTTTAGATAGTTTACTTGGAATTCTTGGAATGCTAGGGCAATGGAATTCTGTAATCATCTCTGTCCATTTTTATAAAGTGTCAGTTTTTGTAAAGAGCTTTCATTAAGAAAACCTGAACCTAAAATTTTAGTAGAGTGAAATTTTATGAAGTTAAAAAATTTCTTCAGTTAGAGATCATACTAAGAGGCAATCTGAAAATAAATAGGACTTTCAAGGAAGCTGAAACCTGAGTGTTCTTTAATTTCTTCATTCAGCTAATATTTACTGACTACTTGCTATGTACTAAGCACAAAATAAATCTAAAAGTAAATAAAGTGGATCCCTCAAGGAGTTTTCAGCTAATGAAAGGACATAAATATTGGAAAAAGAACAGAACAGTTAGAGGTGTTATACTGTGATTGGCACATGATGGGGAAGAATGAAAGAGTGTTGGTTCATTCTATACAGGAAACTCAGGAAAGTCTTCATACAAGAGATGATATTTGCATTATTAATAGCTTAATTGATGCTCTTCAAGAGGAGAAAAAATGATCAGACAAGGGATGTGATATAGCATGGTGTTCAGAAAACTGCTGATAATAAATGGTGGAGGGAGGGTCTGTATAGTAAGAACTAAAACTAAAGATGTCCTTGGAGGAGTTTAGATTTCACTCAGTAGCTGTCTTCAGATGGAAATAAAAGTACCTCTGGATTACATGGAAATTTTCCAGGGGTTATCTTGGGAACAGATGGTTTTAAGTGAATTATTTTCCCCATGTACCTATAAAAGTGCCTACTTTCTCACCTTGCCTTCTATTAAGAAAGGTTCATCTCTCACACATTCCTAATCTTACTATTTATAGTAAGATACTCCACAGAACAAATTTTCAAATGATTTTTACTTTATGTGTTTAATAATTATCAAAATTTGTAATACATTTATGCTGTTTTCCTCAGTTATTTGCTCCTAATAATTATTAGAAAATTTCAATATTTAGAAGTATAATCACAAAAAGCTTTTTTCAATTCATATCCTTTCTTTCAAAGAAAGTTTTAGACTGATAAAAATCTATATTACATTAAAATACTCTGTTGGAAGAAGTAGAACACAAATAAGAATTCAAGGGGAAAAAGAACTGTTGAGAATATCATATTTCTTAAATTATGTTAGTGGGTATCATTTTCATATAGATTTAGAACCCATATTCTCTGGGTTCTAAATCTATATGAAAATGATACCCACTGGGGATTGGACTCAGGGGCACTTGACTACTGAGCCACATCCCCAGCTCTATGTTGTATTTTATATAGAGACAGGGTCTTAATGAATTAATTAGTGCTTCACTTTTGCTGAGGCTGGCTTTGAACTTGTGAGCCTCCTGTCTTAGCCTCCCAAGCCACTGGAATTATAGGATTGCGCCACCTCAAACAGCCTTACATATTCTTAAATATTAATCTCTTACTGGATGAATAGTTAGCAAATATTATCTCCCATTCTAGATTGTTCACTCTGTTGATGAACTAAACTAAAAAGCTTCTGCACACTTTGCTGTGCAGAAGCTTTTTAATTTGATGTAATTCCATTTGTCCATTTTTGCTTTTGTTGCCAGTGCTTTTGGTGTGATATTCAAAAAAATCTTTGCCCAGATCAATGTCCTAAAGTATTTTCTGTTTTCTTCTAGTAGTTTCATTGTTTTCGATCTTTTATTTAAATATTTGATCCATTTGGAATGACTTTTGTATATGGCATTTGTATAGGACTTTTTCTATTGTTTTATAAAAACTAATGCTATGCTTATATTTTGCAAATATTAGTCTATCATTTGTCTTGACTTTATTAATGGGACAGGTTTAAGACTTTATATAATCATATCTCAGTCTTTGCTTGTTGGCTTCTGTTTCATATCCTTTGAAGGAGTGTTTCAATCCTAAACTTAGATGTTAGATTTTTTTTTTTTTTGGTGTGTGTATGTGTGTGTGTGTGTGTGTGTGTTGTGAAAGTGTGAGAGCTGAGGTAGAATCCTATCCTTATTTTAAATGGATATGCAGTTGTTTTCACATAATTTATTAAATAATTCATTGTCTCCCTACTAATGTCAGCTTTTTAGTTTGATATAATCCCATTTGTCAAATTTGCTTTTGCTACCATTACTATTTATTAAGTTCTCAGAAATGGTCGCGTCCATTTTTTGGACTTGCTTCTATTCCATTGATGTATTTGCCAGTTCCTATCCTAATAAAATATTAGGGACAGTCCCTATCAAACTTCTCTTAATTTCAAAAGTGTCCTAGGGATATATTCTTACATATTTGTCTTCCAAGTGAACTTTAGAATTAATTTATTAAGTTTTTTTCTGGGGATCTATTATCTCAGGGCCTTACGTGTTCTTGGCAATTACCCCACTGTGGAGCTATACATCCAGTCCCCTAATTTATTAAGTTCTAAAATGAAATAAAACTGAATTTATACTGAGATTTTGATGGGAATTTGTTTCCATAGGTTTGTTTGTGGTGCTGGAGATTCAACCCAGTGCCCCAGGCACTGTAACCACTGAGCCACAACCCCAGCCCAAATATTTGGGTATTTTTATTTATACCTCTTGTGTCCTTTAGCAATATTTTTTGCCTTTCATATAAATCTTGCACCTTTCTTTAATATGTCTGAGTGATTAGGTACTTTATTAAATTTATTGTTATGACTAAGATCTCTAAGTTTATTCTAAAATTTGTTATTTTGATATATTGGTCTGGGGCTATAGCTCAGTGGTAAATCATTTGCCTAATGTATACCCAGCTGTGGGTTCCATCCCCAGCGCACAAACAGTTCTTTACTTGGTATGAGGTAAATTCTGATATCTGTATATTTATATTTGGTTCTTTTTAATCAAGTCTCTTGTTTCAAAAATTGTGATTAATTTCTTTTTTTTGTTTTCATTTTTTTGTCTAAAAGTTATAGAAGAATAATTCTAAAATTTTCTAATAGCTCTTTTAAAATTGTTTTTTGATATACATGATGGTAGGGTGTTTTTTGACATATTATACATTCATGGGGTGCAATCCATTACAATTTTGATCCCATTCTGTGGTTAAACGTGATGTGGAGTTATACTGGTCATGTATTCATATGTGAGCATAGCAAAGTTAGTCCAATTCATTCTACTGTCTTTCCTATTCCCATCCCCCCTCTCTTCCCTTTAATCCCCTTTGTCTAATCCAATGAACTTCTATATTTCCCTTCCCTACCCTCTCTTGTTATATCAGAGAGAACATTAGACCTTTAGTTTTTGGGGGACTGGCTAATTTACCTAGCATGATATTTTCCAGTTCTCCATTTACTAGCAAATGCCATAATTTCATTTTTTTATAGCTGAGAAATATTCTATTGTGTATACATACCACATTTTCTTTATCCATTCATCTGTTGAAGGGCACCTAGGTTGGTTCCAAAGCTTGGCTATCGTGAATTCAGCTGCTATAAACATTGATGTGGCTGCATAACTGTAGTATGCTGATTTTGAGTCCTTTGGGTATAAGCTCAGGAGTGGGATAACTGGATCAAATGGTGGTTCCATTCCAGGTTTTCTAAGGAATTTCTATACTGCTTTCCAGAATGGTTGTACCAGTTTGCAATTATACCAGCAATGTATGAGTGAACCTCTTTTTCACATTCTCACCAACATTTATTGCTCCTTGTGTTCCTGATAATTGCCATTCTGACTTGAGTGAAATGAAATCTCGGTGTAGTTTTGATTTGCATTTGTCTAATTGCTAGAGATGTTGAATATTTTTTTTCATATATCTGTTGACCATTCATATTTCTTCTGTGAAGTATCTGTTCAGTTTTTTTCCCATTTATTGATTGGCTTATTTGGGTTTTTGGTGTTAAGTTTTTTGAGTTCTTTATATATCCTGGAGATTAATGCTCTGAGATAAAGGTGGTAAAGCTTTTTGGTAGAGACTCTGTTTATGTACTTGTTCCCTTTCCTGTGAAGAATTTTTTAGTTGAATGCTATCACATTTATTGATTCTTGATTTTACTTCTTGTGCTTTAGGAGTCTTACTGAGGAAGTAGGTCCCTGAACTGTTATGAAGGAGAGTTGGACCTACTTTTTTTTCTAATATGCCGAGGGTCTCTGGTCTAATGCTGAGGTCCTTGATCCACTTTGAGTTGAATTTTGGGCAGGGTGAGATATAGGGGTTCAATTTCTATCTACTACTTATGGGTTTCCAGTTTACCCAGCCCCATTTGTTGAAGAAGCTATCTTTTCACCAATGTATGTTTATGGCCCCTTTGTCTAGTATGAGATAACTGTATTTATGTGGATGTCTCTGTGTCTTTTGTTCCATTATTCTTTAATTCTATTTTTGTGCCAATACCATGCCATTTTTGTTACTATAGCTCTGTAGTATAAATTAGGTTCCGATATTGTGATACCTCCTGCTTCACTTTTCTTACTGAGGATTGCTTTGGCTATTCTGGGCCTCTTATTTTTCTAAATGTATTTCATGACTGTTTTTTACTTTTTGTTGCTGGTTGGTGTTTTGCTGTTTTAGAAAGTGTATGTGTTTCGGCTTTTTGGATGTTATGTAAAGGTTTGCTTTTTGGGGGGCCAGTAATCAATTTTGTGAATATTCTTTGGACATAAGAAAACACTATTTATTATAGAGGACATTGGTATTTTGTGTATAGCTTTATATTTCATGTTTTCCTGAAGTATGGAAATGAATAAAGCAAGAATATTTCTCAGCTAACATATCACTGGGATTTGGAAGATTTTTGTCTTTAAATTAATATCACATGATGTGTGACATAATTAAATGTCACACATAGATATTTGATTATGTCATTTAAGTACTTGCATTTCCAATGTATAGTATTCAGATTGCTCCCAAAAAACTTTCAAAAATATTTTTTGGAAAGGTAAATGATTGCTTTATATCTGAATTCATCTTTTCTTTACTCATTTTTAAAATAATAGTTCTTAAAACTATTTAGCACATTGAAAATAGTTTTTAAAGTTTAAAAAAATCAGTATACAGTATAATGTTATAAGAAGGTACTTGTAATTTCAAAGAAGTTGGAAACAATTCCTGCTACTAGCTGGTTGATTAAAGTAATTATGCTAGTTGATATAGCAAAATAATAAGGAGTCATGCAAAATAATGACCTACATCTATATTAAGTGCACGGAATCCCTGTATTCTAGAATATGTGACTAACTTTTCCCACTAGTTTGCAGTTTTTGATAATATCAGGCTTGTGTTGTATTTGCCTATTATCTCTGTATATTGAATTGTGCCTGAGCTGGATGTATGTCCTTATTTTTGAAATGCTACTGAAATGAAACACAATGATAAATATGCTGTCTTCATTTTTTTCTTTATTACAGATCCAAAATGTTTCAGGTTCCATGTGCTATTGTTAAAATTATCATGCTTTCTCAATGTGTACTTAAAACAAAAACAAAACTGTAAATAGCAAGCTTAGGCTAGTTTGGGTGCTGGGGAAGTAGCTTAGTAGTAGTATGCTTTCCTAGCATGTACATCACACTGCAAAACAAAACATAAAGATGAGACTGGTATAGGAAGGATTTAATTTAAATATAATGAAAGAAATTAGCTTTCTCACAGGGGAAGTAGTTGAATATTAGGGTTAAGCAAAGAAGATGTAGAATTGGCTTCCTTGAAATATGCAGAAATTAGCTTTAGTTAGCAATTTTATGGACATTTTTATTGCACATCCTTCTTGGCCTCAGCTAAGACTGCTCTAAAAAGTTCATAAAAATAAACATGCTCCCTTTGCCCCCAAAAAACTAAGAAATATTTATGAAACTCATGTTTCATAATGGCCCACCCTCCTTCACCTTATTAGACAGGCCTACCTTTTTTTCTGTTGCTTTGAATATTAAAAAAATCAATAATATCTAAGTGTGAGACTGTAATAAAATTATATAAGATATGTAAGTTCTTTTTAATATTCATTAAATATTATTTCCCTTTAGTCATTGACTTCCTTTGAAAAACAAATAGAATAAAACCTATGAAATTTTTTAAGATCTTCTGCAGGCCCCAGGAAATCTATGTATTTGGATTTCTGTGGAATAAAACCTGAGTAAATAAGATTCAGTGATCTAAGACTGAATCAAATTTTTTAAAAAAATGCATTTCTTTAGGTCTATAGATGTGGTGGTAGGGGGAGTATTTGTTTTTATAAAAGTGGGTCTAAATATTTCTTAGTTTTTGGGGGGCAAAGGGAGCATGTTTATTTTTATGAACTTTTTAGAGCAGTCTTACCTGAGGCCAAGAAGGATGTGCTGTATTTCTGTTTTAAGATTAATTTTCAGCTCTGTCTTTGTATGAATTGACTGTCAGGATATACTTTTTTATGGTATGAGAAGTCATTTGAGAACGGAGTCATTAGAATCCTGGAATTGAAAAGACGTAGTCTGATTTAAACATGATGGTTTGAAAGAAATGAACCCCTGCTTATTGAAAATGGGATAACCAGGCTGGGGTTGTTGCTAGAAGAAGAGCGCTTGCCTAGCAAGTGTGAGGAACTGGGTTCGATCCTCAGCACCACATAAAAATAAATAAATAAAATAAAGATATTGTGTCCATCTACAACTAAAATATATGTGTGTGTGTACAAACATATGTGTGAGTGTGTGTGTGTGTGTGTGTGTGTGTGTGTATATATATATATATATATATATATATATATATATATATGAGGGATTTTTAAAAAAGGGGAAATGGGATAACTTTTTTTCTTTAGTGTTTTTTTTTTTGGTTTGTTTTTGGTACCAGGGATTAAACCCAGGGGTGTTCAAATTCTGAGCTACACCCCCAGTCCTTTTCTCATTGTTTATCCTGAGATAAAAAGTTGCTGAGACCTGTTTTGAACTCATAATCCACCTTCCTCAGCCTCCTGAGCTGCTGGGATTACAGGCATGTGCCATCGCACCTGGCACCTCCTTACTTGAGATTGCTGCATATTTTTATGTGCTCAGGAATGAAAAAGTTTTTCCTGTTTTCCATTCTCTGTAAATAAATAAAAGCTAGTAATTCTGACCAACCTTTTATTTATTTTTTTGTTGTTGTTCTTGTTTACCTATTATTGCTGGGTGCTGCTTTCCATATGGTAGACAAGAAGAACTAAATAAAATTTGAATTACTCAGAATTTTCTATTTATAAGCCGTAGGTTCTACAGGTTCTTACTTTTTTGGAAACATGTATATTACCTCTGTTTTTTTTCTTGATTCAGGAACAGAAGTGAATTTGCTTTTGTGCTAAAAGATCTTTTATTAGACCATGGAAATTAAATCATTTTCCTTTTCCTAACATTTAATGGTTTCAGTTTCTCATTTAGTTTTTGATCTTGACATACTCATACAAATACAGTGAAATTAATTGTCCACTTTTAGAATTCAATTTCCTGTCTAGCTTCAGGTTCTTATTAAAATGAAAAACTCACTCAATTGATGGGGACAGAGTATTCAGAAACATATTAGAATAATGTATTTGGGGAATTAAATAGAGTTGTGGAAAGCAGAAGCTGAATTTCTTATTTGAGCTTTTGTTAGTAGAATAAGTAATTTATTCATTGGAAATACCCTGAAATAAGACATCTACAAATTTGTTTTAATGATTGAAATTAAATGTTTTCACTATGGTTCAAAGGTTTCATTTATTAAGTGAGAAACGGAACAGTTTTTTTAAAAATATTTTTTTAGTTGTTGATGGACCTTTACTTTATTTATATGTGATGTTAAGAATTGAACCCAGTACCTCATACATGCTAGGCAAGCACTCTTCCACTGAGCTATAACCCCAGCCCAAGTTGGAACAGTTTTTATGCTAGTATAATTTAATCTTTTTAGGGAAAAAAATTCTCTC
Organism: Urocitellus parryii; assembly: GCF_045843805.1. Classification (NCBI taxonomy): domain Eukaryota; kingdom Metazoa; phylum Chordata; class Mammalia; order Rodentia; family Sciuridae; genus Urocitellus; species Urocitellus parryii. Next base: position 99,488,601 of record NC_135539.1, read on the forward strand.
CAGAGGGAAATAGTGGTTACACTATACATTTAAAGTCATTGGTTTTATTCTTTCAAGCAAAACATTTATCCTGATAAGGGTAAGAACAAGGACTTTGTTACGAATTAGTCTAGACAATTAAAAATCGCCCTGTTCAGTGATGGATATTTAAAAAAAAAAAAGTTAAAGATTAAAAAGCCGGATTAATGCAGTGAGGAAGCAGTTACTTTTGTCACTGTTATTTATAACTTCCTCTTGTTCCTATTTATTTCTCTTCATGACACAGAAGTTATGACTCAAGACATGGTGTGAGACAAGAGTGAAGGATAATTTCAGCAACTGAGGTAGAAAAAACCATTTTAAGCAGGCAGACTTCTTGAATGACTCAAATTGAATCCTCAGTGAAATCCTTGATTTTTCTGTGAATTTTAAGGGGGAAAAATGGCTAAGAATAAGTGAAAAGAATACATTTTTATAAATAAATAAGGAAACTCACTCTTCAGGAAAGCCCTGTTGCGGAAGGTGGGGGGCATGATTTCAAAACTAAGCAGGTAGTGTCTTGCGTGCCCAGAAATGCCGTTTTATCAATAGTTTGTATATAAGATGAAGTGAGAAAGCCCAGTTAAAACATGAACATTTGAAACATTTTGCTTATAGCTGGAATGCCATCTTGATGTAATATTTTCAAATGACTGACTGCTTCAGGAACAGCATCTGGATGTGAATCATAGTATGAAAAATATGGGACCTGAGAGCAGTCTAATCTATTTTTAGATTTCCCCAATAGGCAATATTTGTTATTTTTGAGTTATTTTTAGTATAAGCAGCTTTATTCACCATTGGCAAAAGAATATTTACATAATAGAGTACAGACATGACTTAAAAATAATGTCATCTTCTCTTTCTTCTCCTCCTCTATTTTATGGTATGGTGTTTATATAGGAATCCCATGGCCTTTGTAATTATTTTTTCTAGCTCTGACAAAAATTAGGTTGTTAAAAATCACAACATACTGGAGTTAGCATATTGGTTTTCCATTGTTGAAGTGTGATAATTTAGTAATTATGCAAATTTTGTTTTGAAATGTTTAAATATACATTGTGTATGTGTGGCCTCTGTATGAAGTATAAAGATCCTTTAATCCATATCAAGCCATCTTCTCTGAAGTAGATTTCCAAAGAATCTTTACATAATCAAATTCTGCCACTTAGACTTAAATTAGAATGAAAATACTGTATTTTCTTTATTATTTCTTATTAAAAACAAAATCTAGGAATTGGTGCTTTATAACTGTTTTGTCTCACTAATTAAAATAGAATGGAATAGAATTGTCAATATTATAATAACATTACATAGAAAAGTTGATCAAAAAAGATGGTTTTGATCCTGGTTATAAACTCGTGTGTGTGTATATGTAAAATTGTTTTAAAAAGTTTTATTGTTTTACATTTCTGTTGAAGTGGAAGAGGTTTAGAATCAACAAGTGATTTGTTCATTAATATTTATAAGTATTAATTTAGTTCCACTTGCTTTTATGGAACTATCATGATTACAGGAAAGCATTTGGGTAACAATGTTGTATTCAAAGACTATTTTTTTTTTAAAGGATAAGACTAGATTCTTTTTTTTTTAAAGAGAGAGTGAGACAGGGGGAGAAAGAGAGAGAGAATTTTTTTAATATTTAATTTTTAGTTTTCGGCGGACACAACATCTTTGTATGTGGTGCTGAGGATCGAACCCGGGCCGCACGCATGCCAGGCGAGCGCGCTACCGCTTGAGCCACATCCCCAGTCCCTCAAAGACTATTTATTGAGCAGATTTTAGGTACTAAATAAGAAACAATCAAATGCTGTAGTTTCACAAGAAGGAAAGATCAGAGTAGACACAAGAAAAACTTCATGAAGGATTAATCTGAGAAGTTGGATTTGGAGAGGTAGAGGCATTTGGTTGGCCTATAGAATAGGCACATAGTTAGAGAGGAAGAATGAGAGTGTTATATTTGAAGAATGATAATTATAACATTTACGGATATCTCTGTTCTTAATTTTGCTTTGCATTTTTTAACTATGATAACTCTTTGAGATAGATAGTCATTAAGTTCATTTTGCTAAAGAGGAACCTGAAGCAGTAAGAAGTTAAGGTCATTTAACTTTGTAGAGATAAAACTGAGCATCCAATCCAAGCAACCTGATATCAGAGACCTACTTTTTGTCCTAGACCTGTGCTGTCTTATATCATAGTTACATATGATGGAGCATTTGGAATGTAGCTGGAACAAATCCAGATGTATTCTAAGTGTAAAATATGTGTTGGATTTCCAAGATTGAATATGAAAAAAGAATTTTAAACTATCTCATGAATGAGTTAATTGATTCATGAGTATATACATTGGTTATATATAAAAATGATAATATTCCGGTTATGTTAAGTAATATATGTTAATTTTATCTTTTTTTTTTTTTTTTTTAGTGATTACTGGTTAATTTCAAGCTGAATGTGTGGATCACATTAAATTTCTTTTTGTGGACTGGGGTTATGGCTCAGTGGTGCAGTGCTTGCCTAGCATGTGTGAGGCACTGGGTTTGATTCTTAGTGTAACATATAAATAAATGAATAAATAAAGGTTCATTTACACCTAAAAACTACTTATAAAAATACTTTTTTTAGACATCACTTTTGAAAACTGCCCACCAGTGAGTGACAGTCCACCTAGAGTGAAAGAATAAAGAAAAGGGTGATAGTAGGCAAAGGAATAAAAGATATTTAGGATCAGATTAGACTGGCACTTTGTCCTTAAAGCTAATATTCCTTAGGATGTGATCCATGTGCCATCTGGCTCAGATTTTGTGAGTTGGGGAAGGTTGGTTAATACAGATTCCTAGACACAGACCTCTTTAAACAACCCCTAAGAGTGGAACCATCTCTAAACCTTCAGTCATCCCTAACTCATTATTTTAATTTCTTCTTTGCAGAGGTTTCCCAGCTACCTATAGGTTGAGATCTGCAGGAGAAACTGTAATTCTGTTCTTATGAAGGCAATGAATGTGAATGCTATTGCCTTAATATCTGGATTAATTTTTGTTGCACTGGACTTCAATAAAATGAATGGCATACAAAGGCAGTTGATGAAAGTATCATTTAAAGAACTGCCTTTTGGAGATAGAGTGATTGCTACTTATTTAATAAATAGGAAAAAACAATTAAAATTACCTTGTAATTTGTAGTCTAGCATTTGAAATGACTGCCATAATAGCTCATTGAACAAACTGGGTAATTGCCAATGGCTATGTTATATGGTGATTAGTGGTGTTGGGTTGGATGGACTCTTTACACTGAACTCAGACCATCCAAAAGAAGTTGCTTGACCTGGTGTCCTTATTCTATAATACACTTTTTTTTTTTTTAAAGAGAGAGTGAGAGAGGGGAGAGAGAGAGAGAGAGAGAGGGAGAATTTTTTTTTAATATTTATTTTTTAGTTCTCGGCGGACACAACATCTTTGTTGGTATGTGGTGCTGAGGATCGAACCCGGGCCGCACGCATGCCAGGCGAGCGCGCTACCGCTTGAGCCACATCCCCAGCCCCTATAATACACTTTGTTATATTGATTTACCTCTTAAATTATACCAGGTTTTAGGACTTTCAGATTACCCTGGACTACAGGAGATATTGATCTCTTTATTCTGCTAAGAGATAATCATGATAAACTATCTTAAACTTTTCTTTATAGTAATTGATAATAATTTAAGGAAGTTATTTTTTTTTTATTTATTTTTTTTATTGTTGGTCGTTCAAAACATTACATAGTTCTTAATACATCATATTTCACAGTTTGATTCAAGTGGGTTATGAACTCCCAATTTTACTCCGTATACAGATTGCTGTATCACATCAGTTACCCTTCCATTGATTGACAAATTGCCTTTCTAGTGTCTGATGTATTCTGCTGTCTGTCCTATTCTCTACTATCCCCCCTCCCCTCTAAGGAAGTTATTTTTGTTTCTTCATGATTACAAGGAATTTGTAGACCTCAAGGTCTTACAGTAATAGTTAACCTAATCAGTGCATAGTTATCAAATTTATTTTAAAATATTGCTTTGGTTACTATAACCTTGATCAGTGATCAGTTAAGAAACACTGCTCTGGGCTGGGGGTTGTGGCTCAGCGGTAGAGCACTCACCTAGCACGTTCGAGGCCCTGAGTTCAATCCTCAGCACCACATAAAAATAAATAAAATAAAATAAAGGTATGTGTCCAAAAAAAGAGAGACACTGCTTTGAATGAACACTATCCTTCATAGGGAGATTATCAGAAGAAAAAAACTTTGCCTGAATAAAATTCTTAACATGAATGACATCTTTATTAGATATTTATCAGCTATTTTTTCCAATATAAACCATCATTCCTCCCCCCCCTCCCCTCATGTGCTTGGCTTGCTTGCATAATTTGAAAGCATAAGGTAAAACTTTGGTAAAGTGCTAGGATGCTAACACTTTTTTTTTTTTTTTTTTTTTAATACTGGGAATTGAATCCAGGGGCACTTAACCACTGAGCCACATCCCCAGACCATTTTTTTTTTCATATTTATTTAGAGACAGGGTCTTGCTGAGTTGCTTAGGGCCTCACTAAGTTGCTGAGGCTGGCTTTGAACTCTGGATCCTCCTACCTAAGCCTCCCAAGCCACCGGGATTACAGGCATGCACCACTACACCTGGTGGATGCTAACACTTTTTAACAGCTGACAATAACTGTCAACTGGTAGCTTGCAAGACAGTATCAAGTGATTTTCAAGAGAAGCTAGGACATCAAAAAAATTATATCACTAACACTGACTAGAAATAGTCACAATGGTAGTGTCCAGTTTGCAAAATGTTTACCATTTTTATTTGACTAGAATTTGGAATGCATTTTCTCATACTGATAATTGTAAATAGATTTAGCATTATAGAATAATCTACAAAAATACCTATTATCTACATAAATAATAGTGTATTAATTGGTTTATACCCTGACTTCTTTGGGAAAAAATGTATTCCTGTGATAGTGAGAGATTCCTTCATGAACATAAATGTGTAGTATAAAGTACTTCTCAAGGTCTTTCTCTTCTTGGATATTTTGAATTTTGGCACAAAATAATATTGGGTAAAAACTCTGCAGGGATAGGAAATACAAATTACTGTGGTCTTCCATTTAGGCTGTATGAGTCATTTGTGAATTGAGTCAGGTACTTTTTGTACTTAAAAGAAAGATAAATAAAACCTTTTTTTTTTAGTTTTGTTTTGTACATCATTTAACAGAGGTAATGTGCACAAACTGAACTCTTTGAAGGCTTATTTGCTTTCATATATCCATCCCTTAGCACAATGACTGAAGATAAAAGATACTGTTTGTTGAATGAATTAATTAACTGGCATTTCTGAAGGGCTTTAAGTTCTGCATGGTCTTTTTGATGTGGTAGTTATTTAATATATACATTTTTATAGAAATTTTGGATCATGGGATTTTAATTCCTTGTACAAGAGACAGTGCATATCGTAAGACTGTAAATGGAATGGCCTAGTTGTCTACCATCAATTTACAATAAAACAGTTGTTGTCAGTGCAGTTGGAAAATTAGAAGAATAGGGAGATTGCCTAACTGAATTAATTGCCAAAGAACAAACTGTGCTTTTCCAAGATTAAATAAACAAAAACAAAACCCTCTAAATCTGAATATCAAGGAAGTGTTTCTATTTTAAAATAATAAGAACTTTCTTACTTTCAGCCTTAAATATAAACACCACTGTTTGCTAATCTTTTCCTTCTCCATGAGCTCTGTTAGGAGGAAGTGTAGCATGATAGAAGCATGGGCTGTGGAACTCAGGCCAGCCTCATTTCAGGCCCCACTGTGACCCCTAATCCTTTGTGATCTTGGTCAATCTGTATAAACTCTATAAGTAATGGATGTGTTTTCCCATTGTAAAATGAGGCAGAAACATCCTTGTGGTATTTAAGTGAATTAATGTCCATAAAGTACTTATGCATGTAGAAGTGTTCATTACATGTTACATGCATTTCATCTTTTTGCCATGTTGCCTTTTCTTATTCATGTTTTCCCAATATATTTGAAAATTTGTAGCTACTTTATGAAGACTTAGTTTAGAAAGACTCTATATTGTATATTTTTTTAATCCCTCACTCCCTCTTCCAAGTTCCTACAGTAGTGGATTATAGCACTCACCATGTATTATAGTTACATATTTGTCCCCTACACAAGATCATGAATTTATCATATATATATATATATATATATATATATATATATATATTAATTATAGATGGACACAATACCTTTGTTTTATTTATTTTGGGTACCAAGGTTTGAACCTGGGGTCAGTCAACCACTGAGCCACATCTCAAGCCCTATTTGGTGTTTCATTTAGAGACAGGGTCTCACTGAGTTGCCTCTCCATTGCTGAGACTGGCTTTAAATTTGCAATCCTCCTGCCTCAGCCTCCTGAGCCGCTGGGATTACAGGCACATGCCACTGCACCTGGCTAATTAATTAATTAATTTTTAATATTTATTTTTTAGTTGTAGTTGGACTCAATAACTTTATTTTTACGTGGTGCTGAGGATAGAACCTAGTGCCTCACATGTGCTAGGAAAGCACTCTACCATCCACTGAACCATAACCCCAGCCCAAGATTATGAATTCTTTAAAGACAAGGAATATGTTTGTATTTTTCTTGGCTCCTGCTGCAAGGCTTGGCACATGGTATTTCACAGAGCACTTATAATTGTTAATTAACTCGTATATGGAAATCATCTATAAGTTGTGCAGTTTTAATCAAATATAGTGCTATTTTAGGACTTAATATATGCCTAGCAATGTGTTTGGCATATTTGGAAGTAATTATTTGGCATTTAAGTAGCAATGATTAAACTATTACCACAAGCTAATTGAGCAATGATTCTAAGTATCAGACTGTAACAATTTTTTTTGTCAACTCTATAATTTATTTCTGCAACTTTTAAAACCTTGTATATAAGTGAAAGTTTTGTTTGTTTCCTTTTCCCTGGAAGCCATCAAAATCAGTTTGCTCTTTTAAATTGATTCCCCCAAGAATTTTAAAATTGATTGTTTAAAAATAATATTTATATTTTATAACATTATATATATTTAAAATTTTTTTTAGTTGTCAGTAGACCTTTACTTATTTATTTACATGTGGTGCTGAGATTCAAACCCAGTGCCTCACACATTCTCTGCAAGTGCTCTATCATTGAGCTACAACTCCAGCCCTATATATTTTAAAAAATTTTTTTAGTTGTTGGACCTTCATTTTATTTATTTAAATGTGGTGTTGAGAATCGAACCCAGTGCCTCACACAACTCCATATCTTACCATTATATTTGATAACTACCAATATATTTTTATAATCTTACCATTATATTTTAATAGCTAAATATTGATAACTACCACTGAGAACTTATTATATGTCAGGCATATAATACCTTAGAATGTTATTTGATTTAAACCCGTACAACAACCCCATTAGACATAAGTAATACTTTTTTTCATGATTTTGTAGTAAGAGAATCAGAGCTCAAAGATACAGAGTAATTTACTTGCGGTCAAGAGCTAGTAAATGCAGGATCCTGAATTTGAAAAAGCATTAGGTACATTATATGCATTACTAAAAATAAAATTAAAAGTTTGATAAAATTTAAATAAAAATTCTACAGTGTAATTCTTGGTCCTGAAGTTTTATTTGAACTTTATCAAAGTTTACAATTTAATTTGAGTTAATTCATGTAAAGGATCTAATGTTAACTTCAGTATAATTGCCCAGAAAATGAAGGTTTTATGTCTTCTGATAAATTCCAAAATAATTGTATAAAAACAAGTAACATGGGGCCGGGGTTGTGGCTCAGTGTTAGCACACTTGCCTAGCATGAGTGAAGCACTGGGTTCGATTCTCAATACCACATATAAACAAATAAATGAATAAAGGTCTATCAATAACTAATTTAAAAAAAAAAAACAAGTAACATGAGCAATGTAGGTTTCAACACAGACCCTGAATTCTACAAGATCTTGGAACAGCATATATCAAGCTCTGAAAGAAAATGGGTGCCAACCAAGAATCTTGTATCCAGCAAAATTAAGCTTTGGATTTGAAGATGAAATAAAAATCTTCCATGATAAACAAAAGTTAAAAGAATTTATAGATAGAAAATCAGGACTACAAAACATCCTTGGAAAAATATTTCATGAAGAGGAAACGAGAAATAACAATGAAAATCAAGAGAGGGAGTTAGTGCTCTAAGGAAAAAACTAATCAAAGAAGAAAATTAAGTCAAGTTAAATAACAAAAATAAACAAATATGGCTGGAAATACAAATCATGTATCAGTAATAACTCTGAATGTTAATGGCTTAAACTCACCAATCAAAAGACATAGGATAGCAGATTGGATTAAAAAAGAGGCCCAACAATATGCTGCCTCTAGGAGACTCATCTGATAGGAAAAGACATACAGACTGAAGGTAAAAGGTTGGGAGAAATCATACCACTCACAAGGACTGTGGAAGCAAGCAGGGGTTTCCATTCTCATATCAAATAAAGTAGACTTCAAGCCAAAGTTAATCAAAAGGGATAAAGATGGACATTACATACTGCTCAAGGGAACCATACACCAACAAGACATAACAATCATAAATATATATGCCCCAAACAATGGTGCAGCTATGTTCATCAAACAAATTCTTCTCAAGTTCAAGAGTCAAATTGACCACAACCCAATAAACATGGGTGACTTTAACACACCTCTCTCACCACTGGATGGATCTTCCAAACAAAAGTTGAATAAAGAAACTATAGAACTCAATAATACAATCAGTAACTTAGACTTAACTGACATATATAAAATATTTCAACCTGCATCAAGTGGATACACTTTTTTCTCAGCAGCATATGGATCCTTCTCTAAAATAGACCATATAATATGCCACAAAGCAACTCTTAGCAAATACAAAAAAGTGGAGATACTACCATGCATTTTATCAGATCATAATGGAATGAAATTGGAAATCAGTAACAAAAAATAAAAATTACTCCAGCACCTGTAGACCAGACAGTATGTTACTGAATGAACAATGGGTTGCAGAAGACCTCAAGGAGGAGATTAAAAAAATTCTTAGAGGTAAATGAGAACATAGACACAACATATCAAAATCTCTGGGACACTATGAAAGCAGTTCTAAGAGGAAAGTTCATTGCAAGGAGTTCATTCCTTAAAAGAAGAAAAAGTCAACAAATAAATGACCTCACATTACTTCTCAAAACCCTAGAAAAAAGAAGAAAAAATCAACAGCAAAAGCAGTAGAAGGCAAGAAATAATTAAAATTAGAGCTGAAATCAATGAAATTGAAACAAAAGAAACAATTGAAAAAGTTGACAAAACAAAAAGTTGGTTCTTTGAAAAAAATAAATAAAATTGACAGACCCTTAGCTACGCTAATGAAGAGGAGGAGAGAGAAACTCAAATTACCAGCATACGTGAGGAAAAAGGTAATATCACACAGACACTACAGAAATACAGAGGATAATTAGAAATTATTTTGAAATCTTATACTTCAATAAAATAGAAGACATTGAAGGCATCAACAAATTTCTTAAGTCATACAATTAGCCCAGATTGAATCAGGAAGCTATACACAGTTTAATCAGACCAATATCAAGTGATGAAATAGAAGACACCATCAGAAGACTACCAACCAAGAAAAACCCAGGACCAGATAGATATACAGCCAAGTTCTACAAGACCAATATTCTTCAACTTATTTTAGGAAATAGAAAAAGAGGCAGCACTTCCAAACTCATTCTATGAGGCCAATATCACCCTGATGCCAAAACCAGGCAAAGACACATCAAAGAAAGAAAACTTTAGACCAATATCTCTAATGAACATAGATGCACATATTCTCAATAAAATTCTGGCAAATTGAATACAAAAATATAACAAAAAGATTGTGCACCATGATTAAGTGGGATTCATCCCAGGGATGCAAGGTTGGTTCAACATAAGGAAATCAATAAATGTAATTCGTCACATCAGTAGATGCAAAGAGAAGAATTATTTAATCATCTCAATAGATGCAGAAAAGGCTTTTGGCAAAATACAGTACCCCTTCATGTTTAAAACTCTAGAAAAACTAGGGATAACAGGAACATATCTCAACATCGTAAAGGCTTATCTATCCTAAGCCCCAGGCCAACATTATTCTAAATGGAGAAAAATTGAAGGCATTCCCTCTAAAAACTGGAACAAGACAGGAATGCCCTCTGTCACCACTTCTATTTAACATAGTTCTTGAAACACTGACCAGAGCAATTAGATGAAGGAATTAACAGGAAAAGAAGAACTTAAATGAGCACTATTGTGATATGATTCTATACCTAGAAGACCCAAAAAGCTACACCAGAAAACTTCTAGAACTAGTAAATGAATTTAGCAAAGTAGCAGGATATAAAATCAACACCCATAAATCAAAGGCATTTCTGTATATCAGTGAAAAATTCTCAGAAAGGGAAACGAGGAAAACTTACCCCATTTACAATAGCCTCAAAACAAAACAAAACAAAAACCTTGGGAATCAACTTAATGAAAGAGGTGAAAGATCTATACAATGAAAACTACAGAACCCTAAAGAAAGAAATCAAAGAAGACCTTAGAAGATGGAAAGATCTACCTTGCTCTTGGATAGGCAGAATTAATATTATCAAAATGACCATATTACCAAAAGCATTATACAGATTTAATGCAATTCTGATCAAAATCCCAGTGTCATTCCTGAAAGAAATAGAAAAGGCAATCATGAAATTCATCTGGAAAAATAAGAGACCCAGAATAGCTAAAGCAATCCTTAGCAGGAAGAGTGAAGTAGGTGGTATCAATACACCAGACCTTAAACTATACTCAGAGCAAAAATAACAAAAACAGCATGGTATTGGCATCAAAACTGACTGGTAGACCAGCGGTACAGAATAGAGGACACAGAGACTAACCCACAAAATTACAATTATCCTATATTAGACAAAGGCCCAAAAACATGCATTGGAGAAAAGATACTCTCTTCAACAAATGGTGCTGGGAAAACTAGGAATTAAACCCTTGTCTCTCACCATGCACAAAACTCAAAGTGGATCAAGGATCTAGGAATTAAACCAGAGACTCTGCATCTAATAGAAGAAAAAGTAGGTCCTAATCTTTATCATGTGGGATTAGGCCCCAACTTCTTTAATAAGACTCCTATAGCACAAGAATTAAAACCGAGAATCAATAAATGGGATGGACTCAAGTTAAAAAGTTTCTTCTCAGCAAAAGAAACAATCTGTGAGGTGAATAGAGATCCTACATCTTGGGAGCAAATGTTTTCCTCTCACAAATCAGATAGAGCACTAATGTCTACGGTATATAAAGAACTCAAAAAGCTAAGTACCAAAAAAAAAAAAAAACACAATCAAATGGGCCAAGGACATGAACAGACACTTCTCAGAAGAGGATATACAATCCATTAACAAATATAGGAAAAAATGCTCATCATCTCTCGCAATTAGAGAAATGCAAATCAAAACTACTGTGAGATATCTCACTCCAGTTACAATTGGCAGCTATTATGCATACAAACAACAATTAGTGTTGGTGAGGATGTGGGGAAAAATGCACACTCATACATTGCTGGTGAGACTGCAAATTGGTGCAGCCAATATGGAAAGCAGTTTGGAGATTTCTTGGAAAACTGGGAGTGGAACCAGCATTTGACCCAGCTATCCCTCTCCTTGGTCTACACCCAAAGGACTTAAAAACCGCATACTACAGGGACATAGCCACATCAGTGTTTACAACAGCATAATTTACAATAGCTAAACTGTGGAACCAACCTAGATGTCCCTCGGTAGATGAATGGATTAAAGGTGGCATATATATATATATATATATATATATACACACACACACACACACAATGGGATATCACTCAGCAATAAAAGAGAATAAAATCAGGACACTTGTAGGTAAATGGATGGTGCTGGAGAAAATAATGCTTAGTGAAGTTAGCCAATCCAAAAAAAAAAAAAAACAAATGTTGAATGTTTTCTCTGATATAAGGTGATTGACCCATAATGGGATAGGGAGGGCGAGCATGGGGGAGAATAGATGAACTCTAGATAGGGTAGAGGGGTGGAAGGTGAAGGGAGCAGGCAGAGGGTTAGCAATGATGGTGGAATGTGATAGACATCATTATCCAAAGTATATGTATGAAGACATGAATTGGTATGAACATACTTATATATAAACAGATATGAAAAATTGTGCTCTATATGTGTAATAAGAATTGTAATACATTCCACTGTCATGTATTTTAAAAATAAAACAAATATTTAAAAAAACCATGAGCAATGTAGGGAATGATATTCTTTATACTGAGAGGTTTTTAATTCCTTGTTGCATTGTTTAGTGATCAGCTTATTTTAATCCACGATGTCATTACTACATCCAAGAAATCAGAATATTGGAAAAGGGTACAGAACTTGTAGGCTGGTCTTATTTCAAAATTTAGTTCTTTTCAACTGATACTTTGACTTATCAAAAAATAAGTCATGTGAAATATTAGATGTGTTTTTGTCACTGTGTGTATTTGTCTTATGTCTTAGGTAACAACATTTGTCATTTAAAAATTTTTAAGGTCATCTTGCTGTTTGACTTAAATGTGGACATACTTAATGTCCAACTTCTTAAGATCCAAATAACTTGCACATGATTTTACTAGAACATAGATTTGGGAATTCAATAGGGCTAATGTTATCTGATTATTACTACAAGTCACAAAATTCTGATGTATTACATTTTGCCTTAGTTTTCTTCCATAATGTCAGTATTATAGAGGGATGGGTTCTATTATGTACAGAGGAAATGTTTTTAAAATATTTTCAGCCCTACATTTCATATAAGCACTTTTTATCTTTTTTAAAAAAATAGGTAAATCAACAAACTGGGAAGATGATGGTTGGGGAGCCTGGGAAGAAACAGAACCCCAAGAACCTGTAAGTCTTTATAAATATTTGCATGTTTTTTGATAGGGACGTTTTCCTTTTGTAATGATGGTGAATGTTTCAATATTAGGTTGACATTTTAAAATCTATGTCAAGAAAGTTTTTATGTTTACTTAATAGTACCTAACTTGATACTTGTTCTTAAGGACCTTAATGACTTTATTGTGTGTCTTGTCCACGTTATAACATTGAGACTGAGTACTTTAAAATTGCTTATAAATACTGAAGTTTAAGATCAAGGGGCCAGTATCTAGCAAAGCCTCTTTTTGCATCATCACACCGGAGAAGGCAAGACAGAGAAAGGGAGAAAGAGTGTTTGTGAAAGGGGGCCAAACTCAAAATGACTCCTATGATAATGAACCCACTGCCTCGATGGTAGCATTAATCCATCCAGTCTGTTCTCATGGCCTAATCACCTCTTATTTGGCCTCACTTTCACATACTGTTGCACTGGGGACTATGTGCTAAGAATAGGAACGTACTCATGTTATTGAGACTTATGGAAAAGCTCCATGGGGAGATTAAGTACAGGGAGCCATTTCTGAAAACCTCTAGGAAAATTGGGACATGTTGAATAGTATTGAGTCCTACCACTGCAGCAATTAAATGCCTTGTCCTTTGCTGTTCTAATGCTATGTTAAAATGGATACTTGGCTACTCTGTCTCTGCCTTCATTAAAACTGACTGGGTTCTGCCTAGAAATCTATGAGCTTGAGGTAGTTTCCCACAAAGCAATCGAGGAAGCCTTTTCCCCCCATACATGTTTATGTGACTGCACTGGGCATATTTTATAATTATTTGCTTTTTTTAATGTTTTAATTAGATCAAGGCTTGGGTCTTGATAATGATAGGAGCCAAAGCAGGCATTTTAGAATATGTATTCTGAAAGAAAGTGAACCAGTACTATTTTAACCTGTTTAAAAAAAAAAAAAAAAAAGGGATGCCAAACCCTGTTGGAGCAGAATAAGAAATGATACCTAGAAATAGCAGCTGCTTCATTCATCATTTTAATTTTTATAATATCACCAGAGAGATCCTTTCTTTCATTCCTGATCTGGATAATTTGTGTTTTCTCTGCTTTATTCTCAGTCCACCTAAAATTTTTCGATTTTGATTTTTAAAAAAAAAAAAAAAAACTGTTTCAAAATTTAATTTCAATGATTTCTCTATTGTTTTTCTGTTTTATTGACTTTATAGCTTTAATCCTCTTTACTTTGAGTTTGAATTGTTCTCTTTTTAGCTTCTTAAGATGGAATTGTAGATTACTTATTTTAAATTTATCTTCTTGGTTTTTTAAAAATATTTTTTAATTGTCAATGGATCTTTATTTATTTATATGTGGTGCTAAGAATCGAACCTAGTGCCTCACACGTGCTAGGCAAGCGCTCTGCCACTGAGCCACAACCCCAGCCCCTGAATTTATCTTCTCTTTAATATAAAGCCATAAATTACCCTCTAACTGGTGATTTAGTTGCATCCCACAACTTTTGATATGTTATATTTTCAATTTCATTCAGTTAAAAATATTTTCTGATTTCAGTTTTTGTCAGTTTTTGCTTCTTGTATTTTTTGATCTGTGGGGTTAGTTAGAAATATATTGTTTAATTTCCAAATATAATAGCCTCCCTGTATTAGAGAGGGAGGATACATCTCAAGATCCCCAGTGTATGTATGTCTGAAACCATGGATAGTTTCAAACTCTATATACGTTACCTTTATTCTATATATACATACCTGGGATAAAGTTTCATTTATAAATTAGGCATGATAAGAAATTAACAACAATAACCAGTAATAAGATGGAATGATTTTAATAATATACCATAATAAAATTTCCAGCATCATTACCCTTGCACACAAGCATGTGATACCCAGATAGTCTCTTGCTAATAACTGAGGTAACTACTAAGTAAATAATGGGCAGGTAGCACATACAAGTGTGATATACTGAACAAAAGGCATAATTCATGACTTGGTCATATTGGAGCATATTGGGGTGGGGTAGTCTGAGATACCATCATGCTGAACAAGAGGCATAATTCATGACTTGGTCATATTGGAGCATATTGGAGTGGGGTAGTCTGAGATACCATCATGCTGAACAAAAGGCATAATTCATGACTTGGTCATATTGGAGCATATTGGAGTGGGGTAGTCTGAGATACCATCATGCTACCCAGAAAAATGCACAATTTAAAACTAATGAATTATTTATTTCTGAAATTTTTTATTTAATAATTTTGGACTGATTGATCATAGTTGATCACAGAAAGCAAAACCACAGATAAGGGTGAGGTACTACTGTATTTGTGATTTAGACAGATTTCTTTCTGTTGATTATTTCTAATCTGATGCTGCTAGAGAACACATTTTGTATACTTCCAAAACTTCTAGATTTATCAACACTGTTTTATGTCTTCGTATATGTTTCATATGTATGAAAAGAATATGCATTCTTCTCTTAATGGGTAAAGAGTTCTATGTATTTCAGTTGGGTTAAGTTGGTTAGTAGTGTTATTTATGTCTTCTATACTCTTGTTTTTTTTTCTTCATTAGTTCTATCTATTACTGAAATAAGATCATTGAAATCTACATCTGTTATTGTGCAATTGTCTAGTTCCCTTTTCAGTTTTTGTCAGTTTTTGCTTCTTGTATTTTTGGATTCTATCAGGAAGCACATATTATATATACATCAATATGAATGTAGATGTATATGTGATACCTCATTCTGA
This sequence comes from Urocitellus parryii, assembly GCF_045843805.1. NCBI lineage: Eukaryota > Metazoa > Chordata > Mammalia > Rodentia > Sciuridae > Urocitellus > Urocitellus parryii. The sequence goes on from NC_135539.1 coordinate 99,504,409, forward strand.
AGTAGTTTTCTTTATCTCTAGTGATGTTCATTATGTTAATGTCTATTTTGTCTGATACTATAGCCACTCCAGCTCTTTTTTGGTCACTGTTTTCATGGTGTATTTCTTTTTGTCCTTTTAGCCTATTCATATAATCTTGCCTTTTAGTCAGTCTGACAGTCTTGACTTTTGATTGGAGTGAATAATTTATTTTTATTTGATATAATCATTGATATGGTTAAATTTATATCTGTAAAATTGCTGTTTGTTTTCTATAACTCATGTTTTTTAAATTATTTTTTACTCCTTTATTCTTTTGTGTTAAGCAAATATTTTTATTGTACAATTCAGTTGCTCATATTTTTAACATTTTTGTTATATTAAATACAAATTATGTTAATATGATTCACATACCATATAATTTCACCTTGAAAGTATACAATTTACTGTTTTTAGTATTCACAACTTTGTATAACTATTACTATGATTTAATTCCATAATATTTTCATCACTCCAAACAGAAACCCATATCCATTAGTAGTCGTTCCTTATTCTTCTCTTCTTCCCAGCCTCAACCACTAATTTAGTTTCTGTCCATAGATTTGCCTGTTCTGAACATTTCATATAACTAGAATTATGCATATTAAAAACACAGACTAACTTCTGTTTAGTCATAATTTATTCTGTTTCATGGCCTTGCTGATATTTTTTTGCTTGTGATCTTGGATTCTTCCTCTCTTTCTTTATTTCACATTCACAGCTATATCAGGAAAATAGATTTTACTCAGTTAAGATAAGACTCCTGTTGTTTTTCAATGGTTATGAACAACCTCAAAGGCATAATTGGCTCCAGAGGTATAATAAGAATCAGTAAAATTTGGCAAATGTATAAAATGTACAAGTACAAGTACAAGCTCTAGTCAAGGTAACAGATATTGCTGCCCAGTAGAAAAACAGGGAATTGAAAGGAAACTTGCTACTCTCTTTTGCTAAGAATAGTCAGTAAACTCAAAACCTACCTTCTCTGAATGCACTTAGGTCTTATCCACATTATAGAGGACACCAGAAGTAGAAGAAGTATAATATATTGAAGTCAGGCATCGTTGTATCAAGGTGCTGTAAATGTAATAATAAGGTTCTCTATTGGTTGCCAACAGACGATGGTAAACTTTTCTTCTTTGTTAGCCTGACATTTGGAGAGCTGTTGTGTTTTGATCAATAGGAATACTGCAGTGATGTGTAGATAAATGACAGATAGAGGTAGCAAAGAGTAAAGTGGAATAGGAGCCAGTGCCGCTGAATGCTGACCTGGTGGCCAATTGGCTGCTACTGAGTTCAGCAGAAAACTAAAAACTCCAGGGTGCTTTTTATCTCCACAAGTTGTTAGCTCTTTGAGAGTAGTTTCTCATTTTTATGGCATTAGAGAGTAAAGGGCTTTTGTATTCAGAGAGACTTAATACCAGGGATCCGGAAGAGGCCTTTGTAAGAAAAGAGAAATCCTCTTTAGCTTTTTCTGGTTCCAAGGTGTCAGCTATAATAAGAGCTTAGTGAAGAAAGTGTATTCTGGACTCAGCAGAGTGGAAGTCACTCTGTGAAGCAGAGACAACAGCAGCAAAAGGTACAAATTCAACACCTTGAAAGATGATGACAGTGGGGACCATGATCAGAATGAAGAAAAGAATGCACTGAAATATGGTGAGGGAGAAAAATCAAAATAAGACAAGAGTTGGACTAGTAGCAAGAGAAAGGTTGCTGTCCCTGGACCGACAGAACATTCCCTGTAGTACAACTATATACTTCCTGGGACTCCATGAGAACCCCAGGCCCTGCTACCAGCTCACCCAGCTATGAACAGAATATCAAACAGATTAGCACCTTGGACTCTTTGGAGCAGTTTTGAAGGTTTTTATAATCATATGATATGTCCTAAGGACCTGATGGCCATAGTAACTTCTATCTCTTCAAAGAAGAAATTAAACTCATGTGGGAGGATGATGCATATAAAAATGGTGACAAGTGGATCATTCACCAATGGAAGGGCTTGGCTTCCCATTACTGGGAAAAACTCATCTTGGCCATGCTAGGAAATGGTTCATGTTTGGTGAGGAGATCTGCAGGGATATGGTCTCTGTTTTCAGGTGGACATTATATTAATATGGAATAAGACTTCCAATGACTGAGCAACCTAGCCCAAATCTAGGATATACTTGAGGGAGTGCTTAACCTACCTCCCAGCACCATTGTGGAAAACAAAAACTGACAGCATCAAGTACATGCTGAAAGGATAGGGAGATGTCCCTGAGCTTAGCAGAAGGAGCTCTGTAGTTGGCCTAGGCTTGTAGAGTGGGGGTGGACAGGCTCCCCTTAGGGTTGTGGCTACTTGCTGTGGTTCTGATTGATGAGGCTCCTTGCCCACCTATTCTGCAGGGTGCTTTGAAACAGAGCTCTTCTGTAGGAACCCAGTTGCACTGCTTGGGTTTGTTTTATTTCTATATTGCCTTTCCTTCACTAACCACTATCTAAAAATGAAAGTATTCTTTTTCTGGGTGTCCTTAAAGATAAATTCACTGAATAATAAAGTCTTTTTCTCTACCAAAAACTGAAAGAAAGGCCAGGTGTGGTAATCCCAGCAGCTCAGGAGGCTGAGGCTGGAGGATCACAAGTTCAAAGCCAGTCTCAGCTACTTAGTGGGGTCCTAAGCAACTTAGCAAGACCCTGTCTCAAAAAAAAGCGGGGGAGAGGCTGGCAATGAGGCTAAGTGGTTAAGTGCCCCCTAGCTAGGTTCAATCCCTGGTACCCCCCCCCCAAAAAAAAAGTTGAGAGAAAGCATATTCTAATATCTACTCTCAGCAGTAACTAGTGTCACATTTAAGAAAGTATGCATCAGTGACACTGGCAGTCCTCAAAGCTTCCATGTTTTCCATAGATATTTCATGCCCTTATTTGTCTGTTGAGGCTACCATAATAATATCGTAGTCTGGGTGAATCAAACAACATAAATTTATTTTTGTCACATTTTTGGAGGCTCAACATCCAATATTAAGGAGCCATTAGTATTGGTTTCTGATGAGTCCTTTCTTCCTGAGTTGCACTGTCTTCTGTGTTCTCACTTACCCTTTTTTCTATACAAACATGGACAGAGGAGTGAGTTCTGGTGTCTCTTTCCCTTATAAGGATATTAGTCCTAATAAAATAAAAACAAGGGTCATCAGTCCTGTAGGATAAGGCCCAAGCTTCAGGACCTCTTTTAACCTAATTATTTTCTTAAAGGCTCTATCTCCAGACACAATCACATTGGTGTTGCAGCTTCAATCTGTGAATTAGGGTAGAGAGGGATATAATTCAGTTCATAACAATGCCCAAAATAATGGATCTTTGTCAGGTACAATTCTAACTGGACAAGTGAAAAAAGTGAATTCTCACTTGAAGGAAAGAAATTCATGCAAGAGAATGAAAAGGCAAGCAGAATAGGCTTTCAAGATGGATTGGGATGGGAAAAAATCAAAACAAAGGTTTTCTTCTATACTAATTAGAAAGGAAGGCAAATGTACTACTGCTTGATCCTATAATTAATGGTAGATAGTTTTGTCCTGTTTTTTGTTTCTTTGTTTTTACAAAGTGTTACAAGGGCTTTTAGTTGAAATTATAGTTATTTTGCTATAGGAATTAGTGATAGAGTAGAATGTTTTGCTCAGCCTTGTGCTATAAAGCGATTTAAAGCAGTTTGGAAGAAGTTTGAAAAAGCTTGATTTTAACTGGCTCTACAAATAGCAGGAGAGATCTGCAGCACCAGGTGTCCCTGACTCAGTCAGGCTAGGTGAGGACCCATAGCAACCCCCTAGCAACCTCCAGTCAGCATGAGACAGGGAAAATACCTGGGATGCCAGATGACCCCCACCCAGTAGTTTATGGTAGTTGATAACATGTTGGGAAACCATGTAGTTCAGCACATATTCCCCTCCTGGCTTAAACAAATCAGTTCAAACGAATCCCCCTCTTGTACTAACCAATCACCCTTACCCAACTTGTTCCCACCAGTGAATGTGCTAATCATGTTTTAGAGTTGTTTTATGATTTTCCCACCGTGTGTGATGATTTTCTAAGAGATGCTATGATGTATGTGAAGTCCCTGCCTTTCCCCAAAGAGTGTATAAAACTGCTGCAAACCCTGGGCTCGGGGCCTCTCAGCATCACCAGTTGCTGTGTGCGCGCGGAGGACCAAACTAGCTTGCAATAAACGCCTCTTTGCTGCTTACATCAGAAAAAAAAAAAAATTAACTGGTGAGGCAGATTTAATGGTTTTCCTTTATTGATGTATTAAGGACAAAAGGTGGGAAGTATAGAATTGGTTTGCTTGATCATAAATGGCTAGTGTTTGCTGAAACAGCACAAGAAGGTTCTGGGTCAAAGTCCTCAGTTAAGATAGGCAGAGAATGAAAGCATCTTGGCTGGAAATGTTTGCCTATAGACTGAAAAATGGAATATTATACAGCCTGATTAAAAATTCTTACAGCAGAAATAATTGGGTTGAAGCCTAATTTCATTATTTCCATCAGACTCTGGTACCATCTGACATACAGGAGACACAAACACCAGATTAGCCAGAGGCAAAAGAAGTACACCATGCCAAAGATGTACCCTAGATTAAACTCAGGAGCAGGGGCTGCAGAGGGTCTCTTTCCTAAGGCTGGTTCTCACTGGGGGTTTGGACCTATGACTCAGAAAAACATTGATTTTTGCCAGTGACTGTCTTCTCAGGGTTAATACAAGCTGGCCCAGCAATTCTCAGTTGGAGATAATTTTGCTCCTGGTATTATCTGGAGATGTTTTTGGTTTCATAATTTGGGGGAGGCCTAATTATACTGGGTAGAAGCCTAGGCTCCTGCCAAGTAAGCATTTTATAATCCCATCCCACCACACAAATAAAAGAGTAATTCCACCCAAAATGTCAGTAGTGCTGAGGTTCATAAACTTTGGTATAGACCATGGTTTTTAACGTCTTTCTGCAGTTTTGATCTCCATAATTTCTTGACCTTTTGTTGGGGGAGAGGGGTTCAAAGCTTTTGTTCTGTAAGACCATTAATTGCGTTTTTAGTAGATCCTAGGGAAGTGATTTGCTAGCAAAGAGTGAAGTTACGTGACTGTTAGCCAGTAAAGAAAAGTGAATTTAAGTTGTTTCTGGATCTTTGGCCATAGTGCAACAAGTAGTCCCAGTCAGTTTAGATGGTATTATTATGCCTATGTGCTTAAGAGACAGGTTTTAGTCTTTCTATGTAGTTAGTTCCCATTTTTCTTTCCTTCTATTTACAGTTGTTAATTTTAGTTCACACTTGCTCTCCCTGTCTTCCTGCAGAGTACCTTCTGTTAAGTGAGTTCTGGCTTAGTGGTGGGGCCTCTGATCTTCTGCCACCTTCTGGATGAAGTGAGAGAGGAAATTTGGGGACCTCACTGCAGGTTACCTACCCACTTTCAACCATACCTCCTGATTTTAGCCCCATTCTTGCCTTCAATTCCAAAGGGACCTGGCACCAGTTTCTAGACCTGTTGGCAGTTTTGCAGTGCAACTAGGGCTGCATGTCAGCTTTCCTCTTTATCAGTTTAGAAGCTTGGCTTCTAGGGACAGTAAAATCAGCTACCATCTGCCATTTTCTTTCTAGCTCTCACTCAAAATTTTGTAGCTTTTTCCTATGTGTTACTTTTTGCCTTTAAAACAAATTATTTGGGGCTGGGGATGTAACCCAGTGGTAGCGTGCTTGCTTAGCATTTATGAGGTCCTAGGTTCCATCCTTAGCACCAAAAACAAACAAAAAAACTGAACAAAACTTTTTGGCTGGGAGTATAGCTCAGTGGTAGAATATGTGCAAGTCCAGAGCCAGTGCCAACAAAACATTTTACTGTTTTTTGGGGAAGATTTTGGTGCTGAGTGAGAGTAAAATTTGTGTTTAATTCACCCTTTTAATCTAAAAGTCCAAGTTAATTTTACACATTGTTCTACCCTTGGTATTTTACACCAGATGTAATTTAATGTAAAAATTCTTTCTTCCCTCCCATTTTCTCTCTCACCCACCCACCCACCCATCCATCCATCACAAGCAGTGCTTGTTATAAGCTTTTTTACATCTACCAGTGTATCTTTGGTTACATGTGGTCATAAATTATCAGGATTAGGAGTCAAGTGGCCTGAATATCTTCCCTGTTGCTTATTATGAAACCTTGAATGAATTACTTAATTTCTCTAAGCTCAATTACCCTGTTTCTAAAGTGGGACTAATAACATTATCAAATTTATACGATTGTTATGAGAATTAAATGAAATATGCTTATAGTAGTACCTAGAACATAGTAAATGTGCAGTAGAGATCAGCTGGTCTTATTATTCCAGTAGAGTAAATTCCTAAAGCTGGAATTTTTAAGGCAAAATGTACACACATTTTATTTTTTGATAAAAGGTAATTGCAGTTTGTATTACAAATAGCAGTATCTGAGAACGCCTTTTCCTATTTGGCCTGTGCAGATGTAAAAACAGTTATGAGCCAACTGCTTTTTATCATTGATTGTGTGCTAGTGTCTATGTTGTAAAACTGAAATTGTTCTCCATTCTTATTTTTTAAAAATCAAATGTTAGGAAACAAAAGCCAGAGATGATTTTGTGTGTGTGTGTGTGTGTGTGTGTGTGTGTGTGTGTGTGGTGTCTGTTGTTTGCAGGTATTTTTGAAATTGTGGACTCCTAGTTTGTTATAATAACAGAACTAATTCTACTTTTATCTTTACTAGGGCTGTAAAATGCCATTTTAATGTGTTGATGTATGTTTAAATATTTTAACTTGAACTTAGTCATCTTGTCCTGTTTTTCACTTTAAAGTCTTTTGGGGGCATGTGTACTATAATCTGTTTTTTTTTTCCTAAGCTCTAATAGCAATTTAATGTTCATAACACTTAGTTAAACTATTAGATCTGTTATGATTTATGTTTAGTTCAAATTTTTCCTTAGTCTTATTTGTCCAAGTTTCTAAGCAGGAATTATTTGGTAGTTTATTATACCCCATAGTGCCTATTGAAGCACATAGATTTATTATTTAGTATTAAATAATTGTTCAGAAGATAGATATGTTTTTTGGGTTCACATTTCTATTGCAGTTATTTTTTTTTTAACAAGTAATTAAGTTGTTTTGGTACATATTTACTACACAAAATTCAGGTGTTACAGAAAACTACAAATAAATAATCAATTTTCCATTACCTAAGAATAGCCATTGTTATTTAAGGATTTATCCATGTAGGCATTTTTCTATAGATCTATACAGTTTGAGTAAGCAAATGAATGGGCACATAGAACATTTTATAAAAATGACTGAATCCCTCTTCCCACTGATGGTGCCCTGCAGAGAGTAGTGGAAAATTTTTTAAAAATGAAATTCTGTATATGCAATGTAAGAATAAATAATAACAGAACTAATTCTACTTGAATTGACATTTGAAGTAAAACTTTAAGAGTTACTGAATCATGGTTAACTTCCTCAAGAAAAGTAAATTTTAAAAGTTAAGATTGAAATGGTAGGGTTTTTGTTATTGTATTTGTGAAATTTTTTTTGTTTGGGTTATTTGCAACTGAATTTAAAAAGAGTTCATGCATTGCCCCATTTAATTTTGAAAAGATCTTAAGATCTTTCACTTGAAAATTTTAGACTCTAATCTGGAAATGACCAAAATCGGTACTTTTCATGCTGTTTTTTTGAAGACACTGTAGGGTTCCATAGAGGTGCTGTGTAGCTTCTCCATCTCTGTTTTCATCCATTTTGTATATTGAAATTTTTTATAAATTTTTGATCCTGCTCCCCTCTCTGCCAAAAAAAAAAAAAAAAGATGAACGTTTAAAAAACATTGGGCATTACATATGTTAGTAGCCGAGTAGAGGGAAAAAAACACCTAGTTATGTAGCATTGTTTACTTTCTTTTTGTGTTTTAAAATTGCTGAAACACTTACGTCTCATGCTTTAAAAGTGCAGATGAGTATTTAATTTTTGTGACTTAAGTAGTAAACTACTAAGAATTATAGTGAATTGCTGACAGTCCCTTAATTACACTGGATTTTACTGGCACCACTATAACGTATACATATCTTTGAAAGTTAACAGGATGACAGGAACAATGCAAATGATGGACTCAACTGTACTAAAATTGAAAACTTTGAGAAACTACTCTTGGCTACTTCAGTGGCTATCTGATCACTGCACTTACCTGATAAGCAAAAAAATATTTGCTGCTATGTTTACCAAGTCATAATTTACTGGCCCCTGAGGTAACCAACTATAATTGAAAGGCTGGTTATACTCTTGCAATTTTATCATTAGATACATCATGAAAGAATAATCATTTGACAGATTTGTAGATTTTATACACTTTTTTTTTGTACCTGGAATTGATCCCAGGAATGCTTTACTACTGAGCCACATCCCCAGCTCTTTTTAAAATTTTATTTAGAGGCAGGGTCTTACTAAATTTCTTAGGGTCTCACTGAGTTGCTGAGGCTGGCTTTGAACTGGTGATCCTCCTGCCTCAGCCTCCCAAACTGTTGGGATTATAGGTGTGTGCCACCACACCTGGCAGATTTGTGGACCTCTTAAAAAAAAAAAAAAAAGAAAATTTGTAAACTCTATGCTATAGTCATTTAGAAAGAATTCCTTTTCATAATCACAGTCTTGGCTTCCATGTTTGTACAGATTAAGAAAAAAAATTTATTGGTCTTAATTCTAACAAGAAGCCTTGAAGTATAGGCCACACTAAAACTTAACTATAGATTTCTCTCCCTTACCCCCCAAAGGGATTATGTTTTAAAGATAATAGATGCATTTAATGTAACTTTAGTTAGGTGCTAGTTTTTGTGGAAAACCAAGGTAGTCATAGCACTTTTAAGCAGTGAGGTGCTGTTTTCTTTTTTAAAAATTTCATTTCTCACTTGGGAAATTAACTATCTTGTCATTTGATGGTGTTGTTTTCAGGATCACTAGCTTCAAGGGAACAATATTAGTGACTATGGGCTCCATTACTGTGGGGAGGTTTTCCAAAAACCTAATTAGTAGGCAAGTCCTTATGGAACAAAACAAAATGATGAGCCTACATCTTGTCAGCTACTGAATGTGTGCTGGTGTTCTGTGAAGCTTCAGAAAACATCATTCTGCACAGCCAGGTTCACTGCCTGAGCTTTCTTCATGAATTAGAAGTCAATTTTTGTTGCAAAAACTAAGATCAGTTTATTGTGGTTCAGCTGGAGTGGGCTTCCCTCCATCTTCTCTATACCAGTATTTTCATCTAGTTTCCTGCTTTGACTTGAGGCTCCCTTGAAATATCTAACACAGGAACTATTTCAGACAGATCCACATTCTTTTTTTTTTTTTTTGAAGAATTTTTCTTATTCTTTTTTTTCCTAGTTGTCAATGGAACTTTATTTTATTTATTTATATGTGGTGCTAAGAATTGAACCCAGTGCCTCACACATGCTAGGCAAGTGATCTACCACTGAGCTACAGCCCCAGCCCAGATCCACATTTTTTTTTTTAGTTTTAATTTGTTATATGACAATAGAATGCATTACAATTCATATTACACATATAGAGCACATTTTTTTATGTCTCTGTACGCAAAGTAGAGTCACATTATTCATGTCTTCATACATATACTTAGGGTAATGATGTCATCTCATTTCACCATCTTTCCTACCCCCATGCGTCCTCTCTTACTCTCCCTCCCCTTTGCCCTATCCAGATTTCATCTAACCTTCCCATGCCCCTCTCCCAACCACATTATGAATCAGCATCCTTAAATCAGAGAAAACATTTGGTATTTGTTTTTTTGGGATTGGCTAAGTTCCCTTAGCATTATCTTCTCCAACTCCATCCATTTACCTGCAAATGCCATGATTTTATTCTTTTAATGCTGAATAATATTCCATTGTGTGTGTGTGTGTGTATGTATGTGTATATATATATACCAATATTTTCTTTATCCACTCATCTACTAAAGGGCATCTAAGTTGGCTCCACAGGTCTACATTCTTTATTTTTGGTTTATATTTCATTGTCCCTGCCCTGTGCATTAAACTAGGCCCCCAAGAGCCTTTGTTCCTCTTGTCAGTTCAGCTTTCAGGATTCTCAGACCCATCTCATCTTTGCTTTGATCTTCTATTGCCTAGAGCAGTAGTTCTCAGCCTGGGGCAATTTTGCCTCCCACCCCAGGGGAGAAAGTCTGGGGCAGTTTTGTTTGTCATGCAGCCATACTACTGGCATCTATTGAATGCAGTCTAGGATATTACTCACCATCTTGTAGTACATAGAATAGTCCCCAACACTGAAGAATTATCTTGCCTAAAATGTCAAAAATTCTGAAATTCAGAAATCCTGGCTTAGAACAATTTACAATAAACTGCTTATCTTAAGTTGGGGAGAAAACAGTTTGTGGTGGTGTTATGGTTTAGATATGAAATGTCCCCCCAGAGCTCCTGTTAATGCAGGAATATTCATAGGTGAAATGTATTATAGGTGAAAAGTATTATTTTGGACAACTTTCATCTCTAGAGTGTGTGTGAGAGAGAAGAGGGAGGAAGTAACTGAAATCAAGCGGGTTATACAGTCATTATTATTGCTACTTATTAATGTTTTAAAAGTTTTAAAAACAAGACAATTGGGGGATGGGGGGTAGGGGGAGTGAGAGTGAGTCAGTGTGCACAGATCTGACCAGGTAGCCTCACTGCTTAAAAATGCCTTCAGTGGCTCCCCATGTCCTTCAAGATCAAATCCCTCCCTACTCTCCCTGTAACCTGGGGGAAGCTGTCATGATAATTCTGTTTTCCTGTCCCAGAATAGGTGTAGTAATAGAACACTATATAGTTACTCTGAAAATTAAGATATATGTAAAGGGGTTAACATAGTGTCTGGCACGTAGAAAGTGTTTGGCAAGTGTTCCTATGAAAATAACCCAAGTCACCAATGTCATCCCTGCCTCAGTGTTCTTGATGTAGTTGAACAGACCCAAACACACATCAGTGCCAGAACACTTGTTAATGGACGCACTGTCTTATGCTCAGGATGGTGTCAAAGGATTTCTTCATCATAAGAAGAAATTTCATGTCACTGAGGCTTGCTTTCTACATCTCAACTTGCTTGGGTACAAAGTAACATTGCAAAACAATTTAAGACATGTATTTTTTAATCCTTTCATTCTTTGCCTTTATATATCATATGTTCATTATTTGTCTCCTGATATACCAAGGACTTTCTTCTTTTCGAGGATTTATTGAAAGAAATTTAAGTACGTAAAATTTCTTCTCCACATTTACCTCGCCTGGTTCCCTGTTTCTGTTTTATTTCATTTTTGTTTTGATTGGTTTGGTAGTAGGGATTGAATCCAGGGTGCTTTACCAGTGAGGTACATCCCAGCCCTTTTTATTTGCGACAGGGCCTCACTAATTTGCTTAGGGCTTCCTTAAATAGCTAAGGCTGGCTTTGAACTTGCGATTCTTCTGCCTCAGCCTCCCAAGTTGCTGGGATTATAGGCATGTGCCACCATGCCTGGCCGGTTTTCTATTTTAAATTTATGTTATAACAAAGCAGATTTTATTCTGATTGTAGCAAATAGGTAAGTCTATGAGAAAACAACACATTTTTACCACTCTATAATTTTTGAAAGTTTCATTTGGTCTTGGTTTTTGTAATTAGAGGCTTTTTATATTTTTTGATCTGATATATCAAATACTGTGCCTTAGTCACAAGGAACAATTCAGAATTACATGTGACTGGGAGGTTGCCATTGTATAGGTATATAGCTGCTCCCCACGTTGCTGTGAATCAGAAGAGATTTAGAGCTTATATTAAAAGCACAAAATCCTTGCATTTTGTGAAAAGCTAGCAGCATTCCTGAGAAGCACTACTAAAGGTTTATATCTAGATTTTATGGCATATCAAACTCTAATGATGATATGATATAATATGGTAATATTTTTGTGTCCTATTTTTAATACTATGAAATTCCCACTTATATGCATCAACTTTACTGTGGCAGATTAAAAGCATATGCTGTTAGTCCCGTAGTTGTAAGGAAAGACAAAATTGTAGAGAAGACATAGAAAATGTAGCCAGGCACAGTAATGCACACTTGGGTATGCCTGGAACTCCAGTGACTCAGGAGGCTATGGCAGAAGGATTGCAAGTTTGAGACCATCTTGGGCAACTTAGCAAAACACTGTGTCAAAATTTTTTTAAAAAGGAGTGGGGCACTGAAGATGTTGCTCAGTGGTAGTGCATCCCTGAGTACAATCTCTGGTTTAAAAAGGAGGGTGGGTGGGTGGGTGGGATTGGAGTGAAAAATAATGAAGATTTTGGGGGTTTTTGCCTCTTTATTCTCCTGTCATCAGTAGATGAAACCAGAATACCAAGCCACATGAAATTTCATTTTCTGGTTTTATATAACTAAAAATTTACATTTATGAGCTGGCTGAGGGTTAGGGATATAAACAATGATTGTGGCATCATTAAAAGAATTTTTTAAGCATAAAAATGTAATGTTTTTTCAAAATGAAAGCAGCCTCATACCTTCTCTGCCTTACTCTCTTGAATTCAGTCTGTAAGATAATACTTTAGGTTGAGTAAGGTAGGAAGAGATAAGTAATTTAGTTATACAAATATAAAAAATTTCTGCATGGAAAAACAGAGCATTGGGAAAAACTATTTGGAAGCTCTAATGTTCAAAAGGCCAATTTTCCCTTATGTATAGAGGATGTATAAATCAGTTCAAAAAAGAGCAGCAACCCAACAGGAAATCTACAAAGGAAAGGAACATTTGCGTACTTTTTTATGTATGCCTATGAGAAAATATTTTACACAAAAGAGAAAATACCTATTCTTACTCATACAATTTAAATATATACTTTTTATGTATTTGATTGACAAAGATACAGAGTTAAAATATCTTTTGAAAAATATGTGCAAAAGCAGGCACTTTCACATTTAACACAGCATAGGTGGAGAACAATTTCAGCATATCTAGCAAATTTATTAATGCACATTACTATTGACCCAGACATTTCATTTCTAATAATTTATCAGTAGAAAGCTAGTTAAATAAATTTGTTGTATCTGTAGATTCGAATACTATGCAGCCTTTTTTAAAAGAAAAAAAACCTTATGTGCAATGAAGTCTAAGATATATATATGTTAAGATAACACCTCAGATCAAATAAAAAGTAAGGTATCAGATTTTATCAAATAATTTTACATCTCTTAAAGCCATAACAATCATGAGGTAATTTATTGTTTGGCGTTGAACTGCTGGTGGGATAGCTATCTACCTATGAATAGGGTTATTTAATAAATTTCCTAATACTGAATCATTCCTAAAGCGATCCCTTTGTGAAAGTCTTCTAATGTCTTACTTGTTTATATTTAAAACTTTTGCATTAATATCCCAAACATATTTATTTATAGTGGGTATTTTGACATATTTTGTTAAGGAATATTATAAAACTCTATAAAAGAATTGGGAATTTTTCTTTTTGCCTTTTTTTTTTTAGTACTCTTTGCCTCACAAGGAGGACAAGCTAAGTGTAAATACTCATTTTTTTGCATGTATAATAATTGTAGGGTTGCGGGTATATCTCAGTGGTAGAGTGCTTGCCTACCATATATACAAAGCCCTGGGTTTGATCCTCAACTACTGGGGGTGGGGGGAAGTTGCATACAATTTCAGTGTAGCTAATGAGGCTCACGTAGGCCAGCCCTAAGTTAAAAGAGAGAGGGAAAAAAAGGTATAATTAGTAATTGGTTCTTTTTTACTGAAGGAAGAAGAAGGAAATATTTGCAAAACACAAAAAACTTCCTGGCTTCAAGATTGTGTTTTATCTTTATCTCCCACCAACGATCTTATGGTTATAGCCCGGGAGCAAAAGGCCGTGTTTTTAGTGCGTAAGTACTCTGTTATTTTCTACATTTGTTATTTTCATTCATAGAATAGAACAGAAAATGGATTAGGTGAAAAGAAAAAATGTTATTTTTGTTGAATGTATTGTATGGTGGCATCTCTAATCTGTGTAACCTTTTATTTCTTTTCTCTGTCCTTTCTTTTTTCTTTTTATTCTTGTTTTTCTCTCTTACCTGCAAGATACTTAAACTGTCTGTCTGGCCCTTCAGAGGAATTACTAGGTATTGCCCACTTCTTGCAAAGGGACAGCCAGTGGTAAAAATGCCACTGATCCTTTTTTAATACCAATATGAGTGGGCTGATTTTCAACTGTAATTTGAAAACTCACAGTACTATATACATTTTTGTTTGGTGCATAAGTTTTTAGCTCATGAATTTTTTTTTGTTCAAGATTAAAATTAGGAGGTATATATAAGATATGAAAAATCTCATTAATCAAAATAAGGTTATATATAGAACAGATATGGATGGTCTTATAAAGCAAATTTCTACTCAGTAGAATAAATCTAATACGAAAATTTTCTCAGCCATCTGAAGATAACAGTAATTTTACAAATAAAATAGTGTGATTCATAGGAATTAATAGGTCTATTCTGCATTATACAGGTTTAATAGGATGAAGGAATGACTAACGACTAGGGACCAGCTGGTTTTATAAAATTCTTTAAAATTTTTCGTAACTATTATCTTACATTTTTCTATAAAAAGACACAAATCAGTTAATACAGAACTATTATGTTTTTTACTCATCATTCTAAAGGAAAAGTTTAAAATATATGAGTAACTGTCTTAGTATGCTATAATATGTAACATATGGCATCTTAATTTTTTTCAGCAAAATGGAAATATAGTGATAAAGGAAAGGAAGAAATGCAATTTGCTGTTGGTTGGAGTGGTTCTTTAAATGTTGAAGAAGGGTAGGTGTCTTAATTTTTTTTTGCTCTGTGTGTTAATGCATATTTAAATCTTTTGACTTATAACTGAATCTGTAAAGAAGTTTCATCATTTTAAATGTTTAAAAAATGTATATGCATCTCAACTTTAGAGATTGTAGACAATGGTCTGGCCAGCAAATTCTTATTGTACTCATGATATTTCTTTTTTAAAAATCTGTTTCAAAGAGGATGAGAGTTCAGAAAGAATCCCATAAAATCCTTTTTACATTTTGTCTTTTCTCCCTTTTCTTCATTGCTAGTTTTATTCATCCAGAAAGCCAGGCATTCATTGTGCTCTCTGTTTTACCAGTATCAGGT
Organism: Urocitellus parryii; assembly: GCF_045843805.1. Taxonomy (NCBI): domain Eukaryota; kingdom Metazoa; phylum Chordata; class Mammalia; order Rodentia; family Sciuridae; genus Urocitellus; species Urocitellus parryii. Next base: position 99,519,609 of record NC_135539.1, read on the forward strand.
TTGTACTGAAGGATACTATGCTACATTAAATCTTAAAACTCACATGTTGGGATATTTAAGGTTCCTGCTGACCCAGTAAACCTTTTTAAACAATGATCTCTGTAGTAATTACATGATGGGGCTACTAGTCTGGAACCTTGAGCCAGGAACTATTTTCAGTTAAACTTTTATGATTGAAAACTCTGATCAGAATGGAAAAGATCCTTCAGACTGAATTCAGATCAAAAATATCAACTGGAAGAACTTAGAATATGTCTGGCATCTTACAGATACTTAATGAAGTGTTTTCTATTATCAGAATAAATTGATCACAATTCTCTTAGTTTCAGCACTTAAAAGACATTTGTCACAAATGCAGAGCAAAATAATACTTTAAAAACAATAAACAAAAAATTAATTTTGTTCAGTGATTACCTACTGTACTATATGGGGCAAAGAGTTTATAATTACTTGAAAAAGCTGGTGATAGTCCCAAGGTTTGACAGGGGAAAATAAAATTCAGAGTTGTTTCCATTTCAAGGTTTAGTTTGAGCTCTTGACAATATTTCAAGTCCACATGTCCAAAAAAATCTTTTTAGGACATCAACCCTAACATGTGCTTAGAAAGAAGAAACCAGGTAGTTGAAATACTGTGTCTCTGATATGTCTCTAGAAATACAATTTACATGTGATGTGACTAGCAGTTCCTCCTACCCTCAGCCCTGCCCGTCACCTTGAACAAGGAGGTGTGTTGAAATTCTTAGTTGATATGAAAGGAGAGTGGATGGTAGGAAGTGCCTACGGGTGATCATTTGAGATCTTCTAGGTTCTGTATACAGTCTTTTGTGTAAGCAAAGTTTTGCTTTCTTTTATGTTTTTATGACAATACAGAGTAAAAAAAACGCCGTATTTTATTAACTTCAAATGAACACAATGTTATATTTTATTGTGAATGAATATTGTGGAGTTTTACTGTGTTTTTTACTTGTGCATCAACTAAAACTGGTCCACAAAGTTCATTTTCCACTTACTACCCTTTAATATTAAACTTTAGAAAAATAAAAACAATTGATAGTTTATTGGATAACCATCTGATTTTAATCTTGTTTTTGTTTTCAGGGAATGTGTAACTAGTGCTCTTTGTATCCCTCTAGCAAGCCAAAAGAGGTAAGGATAAATAAGAGTTGTGTGTTTTCTTTACTTTGGTGCATGAGATATTAAGATTGTAAATTTTATTTGTAACAGAAGTTCCACTGGGCGTCCTGACTGGACCTGCATTGTGGTGGGTTTTACTTCGGGTTATGTACGCTTCTACACTGAGGTGAGTTGAATTTTCAGCAGGTAGAAAAGACTGCAGTATTTCTTAATGCATCCCCATATACTAGTTTGTGACTTTATTATTACCTGATGTTTATAAATGTGTAATTGATACTTCATGGGGATGGAGGCCAGGATAGGCAATATGGCCTTCCTATGGATGATATAGAGAAAAAAGCTGTAGTCTTCTAAAAAGAGAGTACCTGATATCCATGGAAAACTGCTGGGGAAATGATACTCTCTGGCAGCCATACCTGTTCATGTATATTGGTGAGGAAACAAGCAGAGCCTTTCTCTGTGCTTCCTTCTAGAATGGTGTACTCTTGCTTGCACAGCTGTTGAATGAAGATCCAGTGCTTCAGCTTAAATGCAGAACCTATGAAATCCCCCGACATCCTGGTGTGACTGAGCAGGTAATAAAAAAGATGATGTTCAAAGTGATAGGGATATTACTCTGAAGCAGTTTCTCCCCACCTCTTTGCATGGAAATTTAGAGAAGTTTTTGTCTTGTGGCACAGTTAGCTATGCTTTCACATTCTAGAGAGATAATCTGTTTGTAGCTGTTTACAGAATTCTAGTCTTGCTATAATTTTTTAAAAAATATTTGTGTTTTAGTTGTAGTTGGACATAATACCTTTATTTCAGTTATTTATTTTTATGTGGTGCTGAGGATCAAATCCAGGATCCCGTACGTGTGAGGCGAGTGCTCTATCGCTGAGCCACAACCCCAGCCCATCTTGCTGTAATTTTTTAATGAAGTGTTATGTTTCACTTTATAATAAAAGTAAAATACTTAGAAGCCAAGAAAGTTTCTTATTTTTTGACTTAATAGTGACTTAAGGCAAAAGTGTGCTATGTAACCTTATGATCTTTTTTGATTAGGTATCCAAAATTACCCATAGTAAAAGAAAAGTTCTGGTCTTAGTAGTACTGCTACTTTGTAGTTAATTTTTTTTTTTTTAAGCAAAGGTTGTTAAGTTTTTATAGAGGAAAATGTGTTTTTTTCTATTTATTGGAAGATTTATTGTTCAGTGTGAGACTTTCACTTCTTCCTAGGTTCCTTGTGAGATCTTGGTTTTCTCACAATCAAAATATAATTGTAGAGCTTAAGCCAATATGCTTTTATTTGGTTTGCAGTAAAGATAGTCAAAAGTATATAGCATGCCTTTCTTTCGTTAAAAATTTTTAAAATTTAATTTAATACATGACAGTAGAATGCATTTATACCCTTTATATACATAGATGTGATATAATTTCTAATTTTTCTGATATAATTTCTCATTTTCATGTTGCAGAATCATATTGGTCACGTAGTCACATATATACATACAGTAATAATGTCTGATTCATTCTACTAACTTCCTATCCCCACATTTCACTCCTTCCCTCCCATTACTTCACTCTACCTAACCTAAAGTAACACTGTTCTTCCCTAGTGCTCCCCTCCCCCGCCTTATTGTGAATTAGAATCCATATATTAGAGAAAACATTTGGCCCTTGGTGTTGTGGGATTGGCTTATTTTGCTTAGCATGATATGCTCCAACTCCAACCATTTACTGGCAAATGCCATAATTTCACTGTTCTTTACAGCTGAGTAATATTTCATTGAGTATATAAACCACATTTTCTTTATCCATTCATCTGTTGAGGGACATCTAGGTTAGTTCCATAGCCTACCTGTTATGAATTGAGCCATAAATATTGATGTGGCTGTGTCACTATAGTATGCTGATTTTAAGTCCTTTGGGTATAAACTAAGGAGTGGGATAGCTGGGTCAAATGGTGGTTTCATTCTCAATTTTCTGAGGAAACTCCATACTGCTTTCCATAGTGGTTGCACCAGTTTACAGTCCCACCAGCAATGTATGAGTACAACATCCTCCCCAACTTTTATTATTGCCTGTATTCTTGATGATTGCCATTCTGACAGGAGTGAGATGAAATCTTAGAGTAGTTTTCATTTGCATTTCTTTAATTGCTGGAGATATAGCATGCCTTTTTCTTTTTTGTATTTCTTGACTTCCACAAGATTTCAAGTGAACAAATTATATGTATATTTGAACTTAAATTGTATGATAGAAAGATGGAAGCTATAAAAGAGATTTCATCTAGTAAGAGAGTCTAGATTAATATCTGTTAATACTGAAGAATGAATTAATGATATAAAGATACACCTATTTGCTGATTTATAGGACAAAATAAATTCTGTACAAGTTTTGATTGGGGGCAGGGCTCAATTAAGACTAGGACAATAAGAGCAAATTTCTCTGAGGAGGTGAGATTTGAATTAAGCCTTGAAAATGGGCATAGAATTTAACTTGAATTTTAAATGGAAACAGGGGCACTATGTCAAGTAATCAAGAGAAAAATGAAGGAAGATTTGCATGTAAAACCATGTATGCAACAACAAAGAAATCATGATAGGAAATAATGAGAAACTGTCTCTGGAATAAAGAGAGCAGCCAAATTTTGCATAAATTTGAAAGCTATGTCAAAATCAGAATTGATCCAGGAGTTGAGAGAAGCCCCTAAAGATTTATGAAAAGGAAGTGATATAATTAAAGTGATTTTGAAGGACTGTTTCTTCAGAATGAATTGGAATTGTTAGAGACTGGAATTGGGAAGCCTAGGTTATCTGGCTTTTTTTTAGGTTATCTATAATAAATGTTGAGTGTTGGGAACCAAGAGTAGTATTGCTATGGGAAAAAAGAAAGGATCAGTACAAAAATAATTTTGAAGGAACAATTGACAATACTTGGTTATTATCTAGAAATGTAGAGTATTAAAAAGAGAAATGAGTCAAACATAGCTCTAAGATTATCATTCTTAGAAGTGCCATTAACTAGAGGTGACTGCTTTTGCCATAAATTAATGGGGGTGATAGCCAGCGTCTCATTGGGGGGTTATTCTACCTGCTGAGAAGGGTATAAGCCACCTGAAAACTTAAAAGTCTAAAATGATTAATGAAAAACAAAATCAAATAGTATAGATAAATATATAAATATATTTATAAATATGTTTATATATATTATTTATATATATATTTATATATATTTTTATATATATTTTTATATATAATATAAATTTATATAAATATATATAAATATATTTATAAAAGTGGAGCTCCTGATACATCCAGTCCACACAAGAGCTGGAACTAGACAAAGGAAAGATGGTTCCCATGGTTTATTTAAGGGGTTACATCAAAGGCAGGGATAAGGTTTCAAGGGCGGGTCTTGCTTTCTGATGTCTTGCAGTCAGCAGGTTGATTAGCCATCTCAGGTGCTGTGTAGGACATGGCAGAGCAGGATAAAAATTCACAGTGTTCCTGGGAAATTGACCAGAGGAAATGTCCACTGGTCATCCCCAAACACCAGATGTTTCTATCCACTAGGCTTTGATGCGTGGTGACCCACATGCAACCCATGGAAGCTTGTGACAATAAATAAAGGTTGTTAACTGTGGTCTGGGCATGTTGAATTTGAGGCAGTGGTTGGAAACAAAATGAAGACACTAGTATCATGTAATGATGCAAAGCTAGTATGTAAGCACAGAGGTTAAAATGGTGATTGATGACTGAAGTCATGGATAATGAATTCTCTTAAGTAAAGGGTATAGGAAAATAAAAGTATTGCTGAAGACTTAAGTCTAGACTTAAGTATTCATCATGAGGAGATATAAGTGAAACTGTTGACAGCAACAAAGAGCATTTGGAAATCTAAGATTATGATACAAAGAACTGTTTTCCATTTTTCTCCAAATTGACTGTATAGTGAAGATCCTTTAAATGCTCTAAATTTGGCTGTCTATGATATTCATTTGTGAAACTGATAAAAAAATATAACTCATATTTAGATGCTTGTGATTAGCTATACAAACAAAAAACTAATCTTTTAACTGAAAAATAATTTTTATTGAACACAGAGAAGGAAGTCTTGTTGTTACTCTGTATGGTACATAAGCATCTCTGAATCTGACACATCAGTTTCTATATGTCTATCAAAAACTTGCTGTTTGCTTCCTCACAGTGTACTTCCAGGTCTATCAGAGATCACAGGTGCAGATTTTTAACTCAGTTCTGGGGGCAAAAATTGCATTTTAAGGGCAACAGAGAGTCATTGCAGGGGAAGATTCCAAAAATGAGGTTTATTTCTGGAATGTCAAAGAAACTACTTCTGTGTCTTTTGAAAAAACAACAAAAACACTTTACACAGTATTTTTGAGCCTTTGGCATTTATGTCAGTATTTTCTTAAGGAAGATTCTGGCTTTGGAGATAGTTTACTTGCTGGTGGTGAGGACCTTTCTGTCTTCTAGCTCCTTCCCTGCACCATGCTCAGTGGACCATCATGTGAGTAGGCATGCCAGTTCCCTTACCCCTGACTCCTGTTTCTTGTGGCCCTAAACTTTCTCTTAAAAGTACAAGTACCCTAATAGTCTAATAGGAAAAGAGGCAAGGTACACTTCCAAAGAAAAACTATAATTGGCCAAAAATCATGAGAATATGTTGAGCCTTAATAATCTAAGAGCTTGCCAGGGGACCCAAGATGGCAGGCTAGAGGCAGGCTCTAGGACCTGGGATTCAAGTAGCGGGAATACTGTTTCTCTGTGAGTGATTAGAGAACCCCAATAGCTGCTCCCACGCAGGAATCCCAGCACCTTGTATTGCAGGTCTCCAGGCCTCAGCATCAGCGCGGGACTCCTGGCCCCTGTTCCCACACAGCACACCCAGCCACAGCCCATGCTCAGAACCTCCAGCCTCCATTCACATGTGGACCTCCATCTACCAATGTGGTGTTCCCCCAGTAGCCTCCCATTTTGGGGCACTGCAACCACTGTCATAGTCTCCTACACATGGTAGCCTGCACCTGGGGACACCACACAGGGTCTGGAGATAGTCACCAACCACAACACTGTACTCTCCACAGAGCTGCATCTCTGAATACACAACCTAATGCCACCACCTGGCCCCATCTGACCCGACATCCCATCACTAAAAGTAGCCGCCTCCATCTTGGTACACGTTTGTCGCCATCTTTAGTAGGGGAAACTCCCAGCTTGGGACTCAGGCTAGAACTTAAAAGCAAAATCAAGGTACCTAATGTCCCCAACTCCCCCCTCTCTCTGGCCGCTGCTAACCCAGCACAGTGCTTGTGGCTACGTGGCTGGTCCATAGCTCACAAAACTTGGTCTTGAACTGCCCAGTACAAAATAGCTCTCCTTGACAGGTATGCAGCCCACAAGACCTCTGGAGAGAAAGGTTCCTGATTGGGGGAGTGAGAAACAGTTTAGAGACTAAATTAGAGACCAGGAATTGGAGGTCTACAGGTGATATAAGGAGATAGGCCAGGTGTCCACATCATACCAGTGGGCCCCCAAAAGGGTCCTTATGGTACAATCTCCCATCAGGGCCTGGCAAGTGCTATACCCCACCTCGGGAGCTCCGCCCCCAAGACCAACCATCCCACCTTAATAACCTTTACCAACCTGAGGGTAGAGATACCCCACCTGTTGAATGAGAAGGGAAACAGGAAAGATACTGATCTCCAACAAAAACAATCCTTGTATCTTCCTTCAAGATTTTTTTTCTCTCTCTTTCTCCTCCCACTCTCACATCTCCAACATTTGTGAAACCAAGTACTTTTCATTAATTAGGCTACTGAGGACCAGGATGTCTGAATAGTATATTACAGTTGTGTTGTATATTCTTTTGTCTCCTATTTTTACATTTTTCTTAATTTTTGTTTGTTTTCTGTATTCTCTATTGTCTTCCCACTTGTCTCCCCCAAGATTCTTTTCTCTTTTTTCTGCTACTACTCATCTTCTTTAGATTCCTCTTTCATGCTTCTTGTGATCTAATAACTCTATATCCTCACTTCCTACTACCTCAACATTTCATCCTACACCTTACTCCCCGGTCTTTGTCTGCCATTGGACACTGTAGACCCTTTTGCAAACCTACTATTAATATTGTAGATAAAAATTGAATTTTCCGTATAACAAAACCATAAACATTGTGCAAAACCGTAAACATCTTAACAGGAGCTATTTGGTTTAATGCTGTATATTGGGATCTGTTAATATTGTTCTCCCCCTTAAAGGAGAACAACCCTGCAGGGACACTATAAGCCTATAGGGTAAAAACTGTAATGCCTCAGATCCACAGTGCTAGGAGGGAAGACACACAAACAATGTGAAAAAACAAAGGGAGAAAATGCCCCAAATAAACCAAGATACTTCATTATTAGAATCCATGGCCAGCACAGCAGAATAAGTGACAGAGGAGGAGTTCAGGATATACATAATTAAAATTTTCTGTGAATTAAAGAATGATATAAGAGAACAAATACAGGCAGCAAAAGATCATTTCAATAAAGAGCTACATAAGCAAATACAAGAAGCAAAAAGAGATTACTTCAATAAGGAGATGGAGGTTCTGGGGAAAAACAAATAAACAGAAACCCTTAAAATAAAACAATAAGCCAAATTAAAAACTCAATACAAAGCATTGCCAACAGACTAGATCACTTGGTATATGTGCTGCCGAAGCGAGCACAGACTAGATCATTTGGAAGACAGTGAAGACAAAATATATAATCTTGAAAATAAAGTTGACCACACATTATGGATGGTAAGAAAACCATAAGCAGAACATTCAAGAATTACGGGATAACATGAAAAGACTAAATTTAAGAATTATTGGGATAGAGGAAGACATAGAGTTCCAAACCAAAGGAATGGACAATCTATTCAATGAAATAATAACAGAAAAATTTTCACACATGAAGAATGAATTGGAAAATCAAATACAGGAGGCTTATGGGACACCAAATATACAAAATCACAGCAGATCCACACCAACCACATTGTAATGAAAAAGCCTGGTATACAGAATAAAAATAGAATTTTAAAAGCCATAAGAGAAAAGTTTCAGATTACATATAGGGGGAAACCAATTCTGATTTCAGCAGATTTTTTCATCCCAGACTCTCAAAGGTAGAAGTTCCTGGAGCAACATATACCAAACTCTGAAAGAAAATGGATGTCAACCAAGAATCTTATATCCAGCAAAATTAAGCTTCATATTTGATGATGAAATAAAAACATTCCATGATAAACAAAAGTTAAAATAATTTACAACTAGAAAGCCTGAACTCTAGAACATCCTCTGCAAAATATTCCATAAGGAGAAAATTAAAAACAACAATGAAAATCAGTAAAGGGAGATATTACACTAGAGGAAAAACCAATCAAAGGAGAAACCAAGTCAAGTTCAAAACTAAAAATAAACAAAAATTATCAGGAATATAAATCATGTCTTGGGGCTGAGGATGTGGCTCAAGCGGTAGCGCGCTCGCCTGGCATGCGTGCGGCCCGGGTTCGATCCTCAGCACCACATACAAAGATGTTGTGTCCGCCGATAACTAAAAAAAAAAATATATTAAAAATTCTCTTTCTCTCTCTCACTCTCTCTTAAAAAAAATAATAAATCATGTCTCAATAATAACCCTGAATGTTAATGTCCTAAACTCATCAATCAAAAGACATCGAGTGGCAGATTGGATTAAAAAAAGACCCAACAATATGCTGCCTCTAAGAGACTCATCCCTTAGGAAAAGACATCCACAGACTGAAGATGAAAGATTCGGAAAAAAACATACCACTCACATGGACTGCAGAAGCAAGCAGGGGTTTCCATCCTCATATCAAATAAAGCAGGCTTCAAGCCATAGTTAATCATAAAGGATAAAGAAGGATAGGAGAGTAGTTTGATCTGCTGTGTCTTATGAAGATGATGATAGCTGTGTGGCATGTGGGTTATAGACAGCAAGAGTGGAAGCAGGAAGCTAAATTGAATGTTCACTAACAAGAATTGGTTAAACAAATTTGGGTACATAGCTAGGCGTAGTGTCCTACACCTGTAGTTCCAGCTACTTGGGAGGCTGAGGCTGGAGGATTGCTTGAGCTTAGGAGTTTGAGGCCACCATGGTTACCATAGTGAGAACCCATCTCAAAAAAAAAAAAAAAAGGAAAACTGGAGCCTTGGCAAAAAAAAAAAAAAAATGATTAAATGATTTGTTTACTTATTAAAAGGGAAAATAGCATTGTCATATTATTACATAGTAAAATATCTGTTATAGAAGACTATGTGGTAGCCTGGTGTGGTGGCATCCGCCTGTCATACCATTAGCTTGGGAGGCTGAGGCAGAAGGATCAGGAGTTAAAAGCCAGCCTCAGGAACTTAGTGAGTCCCTAAGCAGCTCAGCAAGGTCCTAAGCAGCTCAGCAAGACTCTGTCTCTAAATAAAATATAAAAAATGCCTGAAGATGTGACTCAGTGGTTAAGCACCCCTGGTTTTAATCCCCAGTACCAAAACCTAAAAATAAAAAAAAAAAATTAAAAGACTGTGTGGTAGTTTTATGCAAATGTGTAAAAAATATATTTGAGAAAATTATTGGGATATGTTTTGAGATTTTAAGTGCATTTTCTTCATTCTGTATTGCCTGTATCTATGGAGTAATTATATTTAATTTTTATGAAATGGAAAACATTATTTTTAGTGTCTATTCTGAGACCATGTTCCAGAATATACAAAAGCTCATATTTGAGAGGAATTTTAAGTATTTGGCCAAAAGATATTCTGAAATTAATTTTCCATTTATTTTTATTATTTGTGTGTTGAGTAGTTGACTGATGAGTCAAAGTGTTTTTGCTTTACGTTATTTATGACATTCAGGTTTTAACTAGACATGTTCAGTTTCCATTTCTATTTAAGAAAATTTATTTTGTTCTTTTTATTTCTAAAATAGAATGAAGAGTTGAGTATCTTATATCCAGCTGCCATTGTGACTATTGATGGATTTAGCCTCTTTCAGTCTCTTCGTGCTTGTCGAAACCAAGTAGCAAAAGGTAAACTTTTGGCAAGAAATATTTAACTAATGTGATGTTGCTTTATTTAATGTGAGCTGCTTTCAGAATTAGTATGTCTTCTTAAAAGAAAACAAAACAAACAAACAAAAAACAAGAACGATTTTGTATCTTGATTTAAGGAAAAGCCTGCTTCTCTAGTTATGGAGTGCATTGATAGGTAGAGAGCTTAGAAAGATTAAGTCAAGGGCCGAATGGTGTTCTTTGGAGGCAGTGTAGAGTGGCCAGCACAGGAATAAGTAGGCTTTCTTCACTGACCCAGCAACATATCTTAGTTAGGAGACAGATTTGCCCTGTATTACAATCAGCATTGGGTCAGGAATTTGGTTGCATCTGGCAAATTTCTCAGTAGGTCAGCAGCTTTAGGGTCAATACACTATAATCCTGTGATTCTACATTATTTCCTTCCTTTCTGAGGGCATAGTGTGTGCAGGAGACACTTTCCCCACAGAAATGCAGGGCCTAGCAGAGTCAGCATCAGACTCTTTTCGCTAACTTTGAATAGTTACAAATAGAAAAAAGCTAGAGGCATATATACATATACATATATATGTATATATATGCATATATATGTATATACATATATATGTATATAAGTGTGTGTGTATATATATGTATATATACACATACACATTATATATACACACACACATACATACATACATACATATGATGAAAACTGCACAAATAATAAAGAATTCTTACTTTCTCTCCCTATAGTTTACATTATAATGCTATTATATCTTAGGAAGAGGATCTTGTTTTTCACTATTGTACCATTGATTGTAAGGTGCACTATTATCTCTAGGAACAAAAATAGTGCTATTGAAAGATACATCTCTCGATTTTAGAGATGTTAAAATATGAGGAAGAAAAGTCTTAAATTCAGTGAAAATACCAGAAGTAGAGTTTGTTTAATCTTTCTTTTAGAGATTGGATAGAAGAACTTTAGCCGTTTTTATTTTAACTCCTAAATGTTTGAAATTACTCCCTAAAAACAGTTTCATTAGAATATGTTTGCTACTTCATAAAAGTCATTTCTAAATCCAAACCAAAAGATGCAAAATAATTTCTTCTAGGGCAAAAATGTACCATTTTATATTGCAATAGAAAATTTTTCTTTGTCTCTTTTATCAGGTTGTGATTGATAAATTTCAGAAGTCTTGGTTTTATCGTTCTTTTTAATGATATGTACATTTTATTGGGTCAGAATAATTTTTAATTTTTATGCTTATTTTCATAACCTCTAAAATTTTAAAATTTGATCCACCATAATCATTATTTTGAGAACATTTAAAATGTCATCATTAGTATTTATGCCCAAAGAGTCTGATAATTTTCTGTAGGTAAGAATTCTGTTAATAAATTAGAATCTGGGTATTGTGGTGCATATTGTAATCTCAGCTATGTGGGAGCCTGAGACGAAAGGATTGCAATTTCAAGGCTGGTCTGGGCAACTTAATGAGACCCTGTCTCAAAAAATAGAACTTGAAAAAGGGGGCTGAGCAAATAACTCAGTGTCAGAGCAGTTGCTTAACCTGCACAAGGCACTGTGTTCAATACCCAGTACTGCTTTAAAAAATGAAATAAAGTAGAAATAGACAATTATGTTATAATTAGTATTGTTGGCCATTGAATTTCTCATCGTTTTTTGAATTCTTATTTACTGTGTATAAGATCATAAAGTCATTTCACCTTCTAGAAAGTAAGGAATTAAACATTTAGTGCTCTATTATTGTAAATTGCTGTAGTAAGAATTCTGATTACTTAGTCACAAATTGTTGTGGCATTTATTTCAGATTTTAAGAAAATTGCCTTTTGTTGGCCTTCCTAGCAAATCTGCAGTGTTTAGAGGACTATATTTTCCTTTTGTTGAAGTGTACTTTTCTTCACAGAATTAACAACCAGAATTTAGCAGCATTCTGATGTGTAATATTTACTGATAACTGGGACCTTTTGCATGAACTTATAGCATGGGTTGTTAATGGTTGCTTTTCCTTTAATTACTTATTAGGTAGAAAGACGGAGGTTAAAGATTGGCATTTTGTTAATTTTTCTGACAACGCTTTTATTATTAACATATCTGTCAAGTCTAGTCTTATTTACCTAGATAGAATCCATGCTGTATGTGAGCTCTGCCAAGTATATCAGGTTTATAGTTTTTCAGTGAGTAAAACAAAACATGCTGTTCCCAGATTTTCCCCTCTTTCTCAAGTGAAAATAATTGTTTACTTGGCATGAAGTGCAGCATGAATTTACCTTGATTTTCAGTAGATTTTTAATCATTTTCTCTAATTACTTAGATATTCCAAAGCTTGATTGTCTTGTGTGACAGCCAACTTAGTCTTTCAAGTGTTTGCATTTTTACGTGTTGTTGTGGTGAGAATAAATCTCATTTTATGCCATTTCATTACTTTGCTTCATTATTAGTCAAAATATTAGAATAATAAGTGATTGTATATTTAATGGTTTTTGTTAAAGCTTCATTTTATCCGTTATAATTGTTTGAATTGACTAATTTTTATTTCTGGCAGCTGCAGCATCAGGCAATGAGAACATACAACCACCACCATTAGCTTATAAGAAGTGGGGTCTGCAAGACATTGACACTATTATTGATCATGCTAGTATTGGTAAGCATTACTAGTTCAGATTCTTTTGGAATTTACTTATTATACTTTTGATTAAAGTATTTCATTTCTTAGAAATGGACATTTATACTTCTGTGAAAAAAATGCATGCCTTTAATGAGACATTTGAAAGTTCAGATTCCAATCGTAGTCTTGAACAAATAGTAGCAGTTTTAAAAAAAAAGGTAATTATGCCCTTATGCCCTTAGTGAAAGTTTTGAGTAACTCACTCTTTGACATAATTTTTCCACAGACAGTTTTGGTCCATATAATGACCATATAAATCAGTCTTTTGAAAATGTAACCCTTAAACAACTATATAAAATGTGAATAATAGCCCAAAAGAAAGTACGAAGAAATTGTGAGTGGTGTTTTAGTGAGCTTTTTCGCTGCTGTGACTAAAGGCCAACCAGCACCATTGTAGAGGAGGAAAAGTTTATTTAGGGACTCACAGTTTCAGAAGTCTCAATCCATAAACAGCAGACTCCATTCCTCAGGGCTCAAGGTGAGGCTGAACATCATGGAGGAAGAGTGTGGTAGAGGGAAGCAGCCCACATGATGATCAGAAAGCAGAGAGAGAAACTCCAATTGCAAAATACAAACATGTATCCCAAACCCACATCCCTTGTGCCTCCAGTTTCCACTCAGTTAATGCCACCAGGGGATTAGTCAACTGATTGGGTTAAGGTTCTCACAACCTAGTCATTTCCCCTCTGAACCCTCTCGCACACAAGAGGTTTGGGGGGACATCTCACATCCAAACCATAACAAGTGGTATCATACTGAAATTATGGGTAATTTCCTTGTTGAAATGTTACATGATTTTTGTTAGGAAAACCATTTCAACCAGTGTGTGAGTATGCATGCGTGTACACACATAGGGTAATGGTAAATAATTATGTGACCTTGGACAGGTTACTGGGGATCTTTATGCTTCAGTTTGCCCACTCGTAGAAAGGTGGTGATAATGGGATGCACTTCATGGAGTTGTCATGAGGGCTGAATAAGGTAATGCATTGAAATCACCAAGTTCTAATACCTGGCATTGAGTATAAAAGTTAATTCAGATTATGAAAGTGACAGTCACATGGAAATGGTTATGATGACCTGGTGGATATTATTGTATCTTTGCTTGTTTATTTTTATTGTTTGTCCTATTCACAGAAAATTGTTCAAATTGCTAATTGTGATAGTTAAAGACCACTATCATTTTAGCCCTTAAATTAGAAGAATATAGGTAAAAGCAGATTTGTTCTTGCAACCAATATTTGAGGGCTTACTGTGTTAGGAATCAGAAATATAGATATGAAAAGTCAGGGTCTTTGCTGTCTGGAAGCCTGAGCCTAGTTGGAAGAAACACGAGAATAGTAGCTGTATTATAACACAGTGCTTGATATAATAGACAAAAGGATCAACTACAGTGGGCGTAGAGCACAAAACTGCTAGCATTGTGGGAATCAGGGAAGAGGACTGACTTTAATCTGAGATTGAAAAAATGAGTAGGACTTGACCAAGAAAGCAAACCCTAAGGAGGCATTCTAGCCAAATGCACATTGGTAGAGGGGGTCAAAGAGCATACTGTGCTGGGGAAACAATGAGAGCCTAGGATAACTAAGTCAGATATGTAGAGAGGAATCAGATTTTTGAAGGGCATAATATACTATGCAGAGAATATCTAATTTTTTTCACTTACAGCTTTTTCCTAGCTACATTGAGAGTTATCTAAGAATTCTAAGCAAAAGAATAACATTATTACATTTGCCCATTAGAGAAATCACATTGGTGGCAGTTTAGAGGCTGGAATGGAGGGGTCAAGACTAGTAAAGAAACTGAAAAGTAATGAGTTTCTGAATTAATACAGTAATAATGGGGGTGGAGAAAAAGCTACTATTTAAAAATATATTTGTATTTTTTCTTTTAGTGCATATGTACTTGTTAAAAATTCATATACAAATATATAAAGAGAAAAGGAAAAAAATCTTAGATCCAACTACCCAGAGATACTTAACATTGGTGTTTTGATAACCATCTTTATAGACTTTCTTGTGTGTGTGTGTGTGTGTGTGTGTGTGTCTATAAATACATTGTGTAATATACATATGGTCATGTGCAGAGATATGTTTTTATAAAGAGGATTATATCATACCAACTATACTATAAACCTTTTCCAATTAATGCATCACAAAGGACCTTTCATATCAATTTTGCTAAGTATACATCTTATCAGCCAGAATCCTGATAGAAAACAACTGGCACACTTGAAATAATATAATTGAAAGAAGGTTTATTTTCAGAGAAACTAGGAATAGAAAGATGTGGTGTACAGAACCACAGGGATAGTTCAGTATCCCAGGGTATTTTAGCAGCCAAGCTGTTAGCCACCGGTCTGTCTAAAGGGAAAAGAGCAGGAAGCAGTTTCAGAACATACAAGATAGTGGTGGAAATCAATGGTTGGAAAACAGGATGACTTTTGCTCAAAAGTCATAGCCAGTTTTCAGAGAGGGAGCCAGGGAAATGGATTTCCTGATTTCATTTTCCTTTCTCTTTTTAATCTCCTAATGGGCTTCCCATTGTCTGATTAAATTGGAAGTCAGCATTATTTATAAAAATTGACCCCTGGCGGGAAGAGAGAGAGCAGGAAGAAGGAAGGAGAAAAGGAAGGAGTTTGAATCTAGAGAGGCTAACAAAAGGTATCTGACATATAGTTCCCCTTATTCTACTTGCTACACAGTTCTTGTGTGTAATACTCTGTAATAAACACTGGTGAACATTTCATTGTGTCTTTACCCTTTGCTAACATAAAAATGCTCATATAAAAATTCCAAAGTGTTGAGTTCAGTTCAGGGTATCTTCCCTGTTCTGTTAATTAAACTTTGGAACATGGAAACTGGCTAGGGGAAATGATTGGATAGAAAATGTTATTCTATTCATTTATCCCCAGCCTACAAATGGAAGAACAAAAGATGCAGTAAATTTTATGTATGTCATTATGTAAAGGTTTAATTAAGTTATTCAACAAATAAATACCTGTTATTTCCAAGAGACTAATATGGATAATAGAAATAAAAGACTGACTGGCCCCTGTCCTGATGAAGTCCAAATTCTGGTGATGGAGAGACAAACCATAAACAGTTAAACTGAATGAGTGCAGTGTTGTCAAATAACTAGTAGGCATTATGAAGAAAATAAGCAGGTTATGATAGTAAAGAAAGAGTACTTTAGGTAGACTGGCAAGGAAAGCCCTCTCTAGGGAAGACACACAGACTGAGACTTGAAGGGTGAGAGGGAGTCAGCTGTGGGAAAAGCTGTCAGAAGAGGATTTGGGGAAGATGCAGCAGCAGGAATATAGGCCTGGGGTCCTTGAAGACCACACAGTATTGAAGAAACAGAAGGAAGGTCAATGGGACTTGACTACTAAGAGTGAGCAGGAACAGGAGAAGTTTAGGTTAGAGATGCAAATCTCATAGAGATAAGGAGGTCAATTTTATTCTAAATGCAGTAGGAAACACTGATGGACTCCAAATATTTTTATTCCCTTTTTTCAAAAATTACAAGTAGGGGTTTATAATTTAAAATATCTCTTTGGGTGCTGTTTAGTGAGCAGGCTGGAGAAGGAAGCAAGGAGACCAGTTAGGAGTACTGCAATAATTCAGGCAAGAAAAAATGAGGCCTAGGGTGGAGGCAGAAGAGTTGGAGAGAGGGAGAGAGGTATGGGATATATTTTCACTTGTTAAGATATGAGTTTTAAAAATAAGACAACGGAAAAAATCAAGGGTGTATTAATTTTTAAGTTTGAGCTGTTTGAAAATTGCTCAGACAATGAGTGGATGATTAGACTCCTCAGTGAAATGAGAAAAAGGAGGAGGAAGAGATTTATGTTAGGCTTAGCTTGTGACACTACTATACATTCAAGTACAGGTATCAAGTAGACAAATGGGAAGAAAGGCAGTTGGGATTTTAGATATAAATTGGGGAGGGAGGGGAGTGGTTAGCTGTGGAATGCTTCATAGAATTCAAGAAAGAAAGAGAGAAAGAGAGAGAGAAAGAGAAAGAAAGATAGATCCAAGGGTTTTGATAACATAGATCCATTTATTGACTCTTAATAAGAGCAGTTGCGGTGAATGGTAAGGATGAAAGCCAGGTTAGGTTAGGTTTAGGTTTAGGAATAAATATTTAGGTTAGGTTTAGGTTTAAGAATAAATATTTCCTTTCCCTTTTTTCAAAATTACAAACAATACATAAAATCATAGCATCTCCATTTTTATCTCCAATCCTGATCTCTTCCTTGAGCTTTGCATTTTTCCAACTCGCTTCTGAACACTTCCACTTATTCAGACTTAACATCCAAAGTCACCTTTCTGATTTCCTCCCATCAAACCAGCTCGTTCTTTTTTCCTCCTCTTCTTCCATATCATCTCTCTTCTGGGTGCTTCTTACATTGGTAGATAAGGCCTGAACTCATGTGGCTTGTGGTCCTCCCACACCCCTTCTCTCACTGTGTTCCAGCATACTGACCTTGTTCCTCAGATACACCAATTTATCTTCTCATTTCAGAGAAGTTACACTTACTGCTCACTCTGCCTGGAAATCTTTATACTACTAAACATTGGGCCTTCTTTTTCATTTCACTCGTGTCTCTGGTCATAATCACTTTGTCAAAGAGATTTGCCACTAAGAGACCTAGAAAAGTATTCCATGAGATTGACTTTATGGAAATTTATATTGAGGGGAATTTTAATGTGTTCAATGTGTTTCAAATTTTAATGTGTTTCAAAATCTTAGATGTTCAGGGAATACCCTAAATGACAAGGTAATAATAACTCCAGGAGGAAGGAGGGAGGGAGGGAGAGAGAGAGAGAGAGAAAGGAAGGAAGGAAGGAAGGAAGGAAGGAAGGAAGGAAGGAAGGAAGGAAGGAAGGAAGACAGCTAAGGAAATGTAATTATAAAAGGTAGTTTGTCTCACTAATGAGTAATATTTATGTCATTTTAATAAAAACTGAATGTGGATTTAATAAAAAATGAAGATACAGATATTTTGGAAGGATAAAAGGAGGGGGGATATAATAGGCTATATTACCTTTAATCCATGAAAAGGAATGCTAAAATTGGTGATAAAAGACAAGTCATCTACATTCAACTACCACTGTGTAACAATATGTAGGACAGATGAACAAGTTAAATAATAATACAGGATGTGGACAACAAAATCTAGAAAGGGGAATTAGTGTCAAAAAGCTTGTTGTTGTTGTTTTTAAGCATATTTAAAAAGATTAGGAGTGGGGGAGGAATTAAGCACAACAGTGGGATTTAGGTGTTATTTGACCTTTTTTTTTTTTGAGGGTCTTACTTTGAAACCCGGATGTATTATTTTTCTCTGACATTGATCAAACTACTTTCCTTCAAAAGAATGGCAGAAGATTGAGGTCAACCTATGTTAAGATTTAACCAGTTGAGTGTGTAGAGGGAGATGGATACAACGGATTATGGGTAATTTCAAGAGAGTGATTTTTTTAGAATACAAATTTAAGCTGGAAGAGAAAGGAAGTGAGCTTAATAGTTGCTTGAAAATAGTGGGATTGATAAATTGAAACTAGACAAATTTGTGAGATTATTGCAAGATTTTACTCAGGTAATCAAGATACAAAGCTAGGTGGTCAAAAAGTGATATGCTTAACATCATGGTTACAAGGAATGTCCCGTTGATAATAGAATCTAAAGTATTGAAAGGGGATGTATTGAAAGGGGATGACTTAAGTTGTGGGAAGGGAAATATCATTAGTGGTAAGAATAGAAAAAAAATCGGCTATTTCTTTAGAATAAATTAGAATCAATTCCTTTAATACATTTGGTATATATTGCTAAATTGTCTGCTGGATATCCTGTAGCCATTTATATCCTCCACCTGTATTGCATGGGAATATGAACAAAAGCTCTTTTAAACTTTAAATTTCAATCTGTATACCATCATTTCATCCTTTGATCTATTCTACAAATTTTATCATATAGTAAAAATCTTTATATGTTAAATCTCGAATTCATTCATGAATGTGAGACTCTGACTTTTTAGAATAGTCCAGTGTTCACAAGGATTTATTTAATCCTTAGATGCCTAGATTTAGTGAATGGTTTGCATATGAACTTACTAAAAGAATTTCCCTTCCCAGGATTTCTCTTCAAGAACAGTGTACTTTTTGACAGGGCCATTTAGAAGTAGTTCCTATATATGAAAATCAGTATGTGGAACAACAGAAAATGGGACAATAATTCTTTTTGCATTCTATGATACATTTGAGTGTAGTTCCTGTCAACATGTGTTTCCGTGTACTGTGTGAATGCCCAAGTTTGAGATATTGCCTAAGTCTACATATGTTAGAATCTAACAGCAGAGGGGTACTTCCCACATGCCTAATCTCACATTTCCCCATTTCTCTCTCTGCCACCCAGGTGAGTTTAAATGATACAGGTTATTCCTCTACTATACACAGGCATGTGAATATCAGCATTCAAGCTATGTACTTTTGCTCTTAAAGCCTTGGAAATGAAAAGCAGCTCTTCATTATAACAGGATTCACAGATTACAAAGTAGATGTTTAAGAGTGCGTTTTTACTGTTAACATACGTACTCTCTTGCAGTTTTTGGAGGAAATATAAATTATCACCACCTCTGTGGAATGCAGTATGAGAATACTTAGTAAAATTTTTAAAATATAGATCCCTTTCCTGTCCCACCCCTCTGCCCTACTAGAGTTCGTCTATTCCTTTCTTGCTACCCCTCCCTATCCCACTATGAATCAGCCTTCTTATATCAGAGAAAACATTCAGCATTTGTTTTTGGGGGATTGGCTAACTTTACTTAGCATTATCTTCTCTAACTCCATCCATTTACCTGCAAATGCCATGATTTTATTCTCTTTTATTGCTGAGTAATATTCCATTGTGTATATAGGCCACATTTAGGGGTATAGGATAAAAAATGATTGTGGAATGTGATGGACATTATTATTCAAAGTACATATATAAATATACGAATTGGTGTGAATATACTTTGTATACAACCAGAGATATGAAAAATTGTGCTCTATTTGTGTAATAAGAATTGTAATGCATTCCACTGTCATATATAAATAAAAAAATTTTAAAAATGCAGATCTCCTTTGACTTTGCACTTTTGTTTATAGGAATTTACTATGTAGATAATTTTAATAAGTGTGCAAAGACACATTAAGGAGATATATTGCAGCTTTCTTTGTAGTACCAAAAAGTGGATAACAACCTAAATATTTATTAATAGGTTAAATCAATTATGGTATGTTCATAGAAGGGAATACTAAGAGTAAGAAGAATGAAATACATCTCCTTGAAATTTTATTAAATAAAAAAAAGCAAGGCACACATCAGTTTATTTGGTATGCAGTTATTTGTGTATATGCAATACTTCTAGAAGGTAGCATAATGAACTTATTAGTTGTTGCCTCTAAGAAGTGAACCTGGGGATATAGATGTATTGTATATTCCTTCTACCTTTCAAGTTTGTATCTATTTTCAAAATGTTAATATTTAAATCATGGTTTTGTAATATTTTATAGGCTGGAGAAATTATGGATGAGAATTTTAATATTGGAGCATTTTCTAATGTTGATTTTATAATTTAAAAAATGACTTTTATCTGTTAACTAAAACCAAACATTCAGCATTTCAAAATAAAAGTGAAATTGTAGTGACCTAAAATGATAGTGTCTTTTCAAGGCATTCAAATCATGTGTTTTTTTTTCCTTTTGTTTTTGTATCATTAGGTATTATGACTCTGTCCCCTTTTGATCAAATGAAGACTGCTTCCAATATAGGTGGATTTAATGCAACAATTAAAAACAGTCCACCTGCCATGTCTCAGTATATCACTGTAGGGTCCAATCCATTTACTGGCTTCTTCTATGCTCTAGAGGTATGAGTTTCATTACTAATCATGAGTAAGGCCACTCTTAATTTTTTCAACTTGTTTAAAAATTAGATATGGTAACATAGCTTTAGAAAGATTAAGCAGTTCACTTTAAAAAAAATTTTATTTGTAGAAGGACACAATATCTTTATTTCTTTATTTTTATGTGGTGCTGAGGATCAAACCCAGTGCCTCACATGTGCGAGGCAAGTGCTCTACTACTGAGCTACAGCCTCAGTCCCTAAGCAGTTTACATTTTTAATTTTCAGTTGAAGCTAAAATTAATCAGAACTACATTTCTTCTAAATTCTTTAGGTTAACTAAAAAGGTAAAATAGAATAAATAAGGTAAAGCAAATTTCTTTGTTTCTAAAGTCCTGAGTTCTTTGACAACTCAGTTTTTAAATATTGGTGCAATAGTCAGAAGCTCAGGGTTGTTAATTATGTCAGCCCACCAGGGATTTAAATAAATGAAGAATTGTAAAAACAGAATAAATTGCTGATAGAAGTGGCAAAAATTGCTTCCTAAAATATGGAAAAATTAGGTGTTAAATTTGGCAGCTCTTATTTCTCACTTAAAAAGCAGTCCTCTCAAAATTGTCCAAATTATCTTTTTACTTTATACAAATTTATTTTAAAAAGAAAAGAAAAAAATAGGGCAAAGAGCCAGTTGTGTATAGATGGAAAATCCATAGCTCAGCTATAATAATGTTGTCTTCGTGTCTTAATTTAACATTTACTTTAAGGTACAATTCAATGAGAGAAATCCTAAAGGTGAAATAGACTACTAGTGATTTTATTTTTGCTTCTAAAATAAAGTTTTTACTGTCTGAAAGAAGGTGAGCTACTAGTTCAGGAATTACATCTTTTCAGAGCATTCTAAATTCTTATTTAGAAGGTAGGTTTTGTTTCTTTGTAAGCTGCTGAGTTTTCTCATTTAAATGTCCTCTCTTTCAGGGAAGCACACAACCATTGTTATCCCATGTTGCACTAGCAGTTGCAAGTAAACTCACTTCTGCTTTATTTAATGCTGCCAGGTAATTAAATAACAATTTTTAATTTATGTGTAGCTTAGTTTTACCTTATATTTTGATTGTCTGCACTTTAGAATTCTTTTTTTTAATTTTTATTTTTTCTTTTAGAATTCTTGAAGCTCTGGTTTTATTTTAAATTTTCTTTCGTTTCAGTGGTTGGCTTGGTTGGAAAAGTAAGCACGAAGAAGAAGCTGTCCAAAAGCAGAAGCCAAAGATGGAGCCAGCTACCCCATTAGCTGTAAGGCAAGTCTGCCATGCTTGTCACTTTTGGTATTTTTAGAAACGACTGTTATGGCTGGGTGTGGTGGCTTATACCTGTAATCTTAGCCACTTGGGAGTCTGAGGCAGGAGGATTGACATGTAACTTAGTGAGGCCCTGTCTCAGAGTAAAAAATAGAAAGGCCTGGGGAAGTGGCTCAGTGAGTAAGCACCCTGGGTTCAATCCCTGGTACCAAAGGGGCAAAAAAAAAAGAAGGAAAGAAGAAATAACTGTTATACTTATTTATGGTCTTTCAGTACACTGAGTTGATTTCATGAGTCTTTAGAGCTTCTGCAAATACTTAAGATGGGTTCACCCGAGGCCCCCATACACACTAGAATGTAAACTCCTTAAGAAGAGTGATTCTTGCCTATTTTGTTCACACCTTCTCCCTCTTACACAGCAGGTGCTCAAAATGTATTTGCTGAGTATACTTTTTAACAGACATCTACAAACTTAGTTTAAGTTTTTGGAAAATAAGTGATAGCTAAAATGTACTTAGTGGTTTTTCTTTTTCTTTTTCTTTTTTTTTTTTAATAAAAGCAGGAGTTCTGAGTGTTTAAGCACTGTTCAAAGTAGTGGGTTGTGCTTCTGTGTTTATTTTAATAATGCTTTAGGATGTGTTAGTGTATTTGTGAGGGTGTTTTGATTTTTTTGTTTGTATTGTTTGTTTTTGCAGGAGGTGGGGGAGCAAGATTTTTGCTTGTTTTTATTTTTAAATCATTTCTTATTACCTAATATAAAGTACCACCATAAAAGGAAATAGAACCCATCCCTTCTTTTTTAAAGAAAGCCAACTAATTAATTGTCAGTAAAATTTATCGAAGTCTATCTTCTATGACTTTTTCATCTCATTTTAAAATACTGTGCTGTAATTTATTGACTTTCATGAATTGACTCAACAATCAAGAAATTATGCATGTGACCCTATATATCTCAGATAGATATGACAATATTTGAGTACTTTGTTTCAGGTACTTTATCTGGAAGTAACTTTCCTGGTCCTTTTTCATTATCTCTTATTTTACTCCATAGTTCTAATAAGATTGATAATAGACCAATAGCAATTTAGTGATAACTCCTTAGAAAAAGGAAAGTTCTTGCTACAGGCAGATATATTGGTGTCAACAAAATATGCTCTAGCAAAAAAGAAAACAGATTAGGACTTTAACAAGAATTGAAAATTAAAAAAAAAAAGAACTTAAAATAGACAAAAGATGTGTTGGAGCAAGCATTATAATATTTAGTTGGTTGTAAGGGTATTGTTTTCTTTGACTTGCTTCTTAATCAAGGAAGGATGAACTTTTGGGGGGGTTGGGATAGGGTACGTGGGATTTAACCCAGGGTGCTGTACTGTTGAGCCACATTCCCAGCCTTTTTTTTTTTTTTAATTTTTTAATTTTTTTTTAATTATTTTAAGACAAAGTCTCAATAAGTTGCTGAGGGCCATGCTAAGTTGCCTAGGCTGGTCTCAAATTTAGTCCTTCCTCAGCCTCCCAAGTCTCTAGGATCATAGACATGCACCACTGCACCCAGGAAGGAAGGATAAACTTACACTTGATATTTTCTAAAAATATGAAGTTGTGGATATCTCTATAGAAAACCTACATAGGATTGTATTTTTACTTTATTTCTTTTGTGTATTTCTTATTGCAATGTGAGGAATAATTGATTTGAAGTCATTAATATTATTTGGACTACACTGAGGCCCACTATCACTTTCTTGCCAAAGTACTCTTGCAGTGATGGGCAGATGTGACTAATTAATAAAATATCTCTCAATTCAGAACTACGTTCATATTTCTTTATGTAAAAACAGATACAGTCTTTTGTTCAATGTTTCCAGATTGGAATGTGATTTGAGCTTTATATTTACTTTTAAATAACAGATTTGGACTTCCAGATTCTAGACGCCACGGTGAAAGTATATGTCTGTCTCCATGTAACACACTGGCAGCAGTAACAGATGATTTTGGCAGAGTTATTTTATTAGATGTAGCAAGAGGAATTGCAATACGCATGTGGAAAGGTACTTACTTTCTTACAAAAATCCAGAAAAAAACTTAATTAACTTTTCATTCCAAGAGTTGAGCAACATTTATCGTCCTTCAGCTTTTGGTTGATAACAGCATTTAATCCGTTGTGTTTTTAGTTTCTCTTTTTAATATGAAATCAGATCAGTCAATTGAGATATATTTTAAGTTTGATCACCTCATAAGTGCTTTTAATTTTTGCCTTGTGCACTTTCTTTCAGTTCTGTCATTGTCAATTTCTGAATTCAGAATTAAGTTTTTCACCCTTGCTACATTCATTTTCCTTCCCAAGACCACTCTTCAGCCAAAGGTTCTCACCACATCATTTAGGTTTAAAAGACTAAAACTTGGCAAATCCATCTTCACTAACTTGACTTTTGTATACGTATGTTTAGGTCAGGCCACTTAATTTATCAATAACTATGTCAGTTTCATTCAGCTATTCATATGTTGATATGACATAATCAATATGATATATATATTCAGGAAGCTAGTCTCCTTTATGTAGCTTCCCCACTCAGGGTTCTTTCTGCCAGCCTCCTCCTTTGCATTCTGGAAAAGAAGAGGGAGAAGAGAAGAAGGATGCTCCTGCCAACTGAGTCAGTCTACTTTGAAAATAGTCCCCCAGAATCCCTCCAGTCTTTATCTATAATTCATTAGTGACATGGTCACACCTAACTGTAAGGGATACTTAAAAATATCTTTTAACTGGGTACATTGTCAGTCTGAATAAAATGAAATTTGACTAAGGAAGAAGTGGATAATCCATTGTTTAGAGTCATCTGGAATAGTAACACTGGTTGGAAACCACAGTTACGGTACAATCTTGTCTATTCTTAACAATGTGAGGAATAATTGATTTGAAGTCATTAATATTATTTGGACTACACTGAGGCCCACTATCACTTTCTTGCCAAAGTACTCTTGCAGTGATGGGCAGAGGCAGTCTTTACCTGCCACATGTTTCAATATCTGTAGAAATAAGTTTCATTGTTAAAGATATATCATTTCTGTCCTGAAACATCAGAGTTGTGTTCTCAACAAGATTTGTCTAACCATAGAAGACGTAGACATGCCAAATGGCCCAGATCCACTGTGGCGAGCTCATTGCTGGCATTGTTGCCTGTCTTTCCTCACAGCAGTTGCAGTCAGTTTTCCTTTCCATTGTGTGCTGGCCTATGAGATGGACCACCCATAATGGAAGAGAGCACTATTTGCTGCTTTCCTCTCACATTTCCCTCATATCACCTCTGTAGTCATGCTTTCCCTTTGTCTGTGTACCACCAAGATTCTTGAATAGCAGGAAATCAATTTGATCTTTTGTTTATCTTTTAATTAGGCTTTTATTTTGAAGCCCAACCTGGTAATGTCCCTAGAATTTTTTTTTAAATTTTTTTTTAGTTATAGATAGACACAATATTTTTATTTTGTTTATTTTTTGTGGTGCTGAGGATTGAACCCAGTGCCTCACATGTGTGAGGCAAGCACTCTGAATCTGAGTCACAACCCCAGCCCTCCCCAGAATATTTTTTAAAGGAGGGAATCTTTTAAAGAAAAGGAAGGAAGGGAATGGAAGCAGGGTATAGTGTTTGTTGATCAGGAAGCTTCAGTGTTAGCTATAATATTTTCTTTTTAAAGAAAAAAAGTTATCTGAAGCAAATATAGCTAGCAAAATATTAAAATTTGATAAGACTCAGTGATTATTATATTTATTTTTCCTGTTTAAGATATTTCATAATAAAATTATAATGTGCTTCTATAGCTTTTTTTGACACCCTCCCTTTCCCTCCAGTATTCCAGATGCTACTGAACCTGGATTAATTAACTAGTTTCTCTTTCCCTCTGTCTCCAAGGGTACCGAGATGCACAAATTGGATGGATTCAAATTGTAGAGGATCTCCATGAAAGAGTCCCAGAAAAGGTGGACTTTTCCCCCTTTGGAAATAATCAGGGTCCCAGTAGAGTAGCTCAGTTCCTTGTCATCTATGCACCAAGAAGGGGAATTTTAGAAGTGTGGAACACACAGCAGGGACCTAGAGTAGGAGCTTTCAACGTGGGAAAGCACTGCAGGTAAGCTACAAGCCCTGGCATTTTATCAACTATAAAAAGAAATATAAGAATACTTTTATTAAAGTAAAGCTTTTATTAGATTAAAGCTACTTACTAGATTACAAATTGTTTGAGAATTGTAATGTTCTTTTTTTTTATTTAATGTTTTTTTTTTATTTTTTTTATTGTTGGTCGTTCAAAACATTACATAGTTCTTAATACATCATATTACACGGTTTGATTCAAGTGGGTTATGAACTCCCGCTTTTACCTCGTATACAGATTGCTGTATCACATCAGTTACCCTTCCATTGATTGACATATTGCCTTTCTAGTGTCTGATGTATTCTGCTGTCTGTCCTATTCTCCACTATCCCCCCTCCCCTCCCCTCCCCTCCCCTTCTCTCTCTCTACCCCTTCCACTGTAAATCATTTCTTCCATTTGTATTATCTTGTCTTATGTAATGTTCTTTACTTTGTTTTTTTCTGTGTCTGGTATATAATTAAATATGACATATTAATAGCAAATATTATTGAAAATACCACGATATGCTACTGAGTTGAAAGTTAGTTTGATGGAGCCATTTGCCCTTTACTTACACTGTGAAGCTCAAAATGAAAAGTTCCTTCAGATTTTCCTAGTGATGATCATAAGCAAGGTGAACATTAACACATATGGCTGACTGTATTCATTTAGTTTTATAAGGTATAACTGCCAGTCAAGTCCTGTTTTACTTATGTTTTTGATATCAGTATTTACTTGCCTTATTAGTGCTCCTGAATTGATGATACTGTAGAGTTCCCTAGCTATAGTAAAAGTACTTTTTGTCATTTCTCCTTTTTCTAACATTTCTGCCACATTGTTTATGTGATTTCTTTAGGCTGCTGTATCCTGGCTACAAAATAATGGGTTTAAATAATGTTACCAGTCAAAGTTGGCAGCCACAGACTTACCAAATCTGTCTTGTTGACCCTGTGTCTGGAAGTGTGAAAACCGTGAATGTTCCTTTCCATTTGGCACTGAGGTAAGATCTGCTGAGTGTCTGCTGATTGATTTTTCTCTGTAAATTTTTTCAAGTTCCTTAGCTTGTGCTTTGTTTTATAGTTAGTGTGTTGTTTCCATCATTAGACTCATATCTTTAAATAGGAAGCATGTAAAGAAAAAAGAGAGAGTGTATCAGGAATAGAAAAAAAAAACAATTCATATTCCCTGATAAGTTGTGTTTATTATTTTAGTGATAAGAAGAGTGAACGAGCCAAGGACATGCACTTAGTAAAGAAACTAGCAGCGTTATTGAAAACAAAATCTCCCAATCTTGGTAGGTATCCTTCAATCAAAACAATGAAGTAAACTGTTTTGTTATTTTTTAAAATTAATAAATATTCAGAATGGAGCAATCAAAATGTTTAACTGCATTGATGAGCTATCTCAACTGCTTTTCAGAATGAGGTGAGAGTGCCTGTAATCTCCTGTTCTTTTTATTGGAGGTGCTCTATAAAGATGAAGTGTGCCATCTAGGAGATGTTAAAATTTATAACAATAGTGTGAGAGAACCCCAAAATTCTTTAGACTGACTGATGGTACAAATATGTTCAATGTTCATTTTCTTTCAGATAAATATTTCACTGTAATAAAAAGTGAAAATTCTACTTTGATTTTCTCATTATAGATTTGGTTGAAACAGAAATAAAGGAGTTAATTCTTGATATTAAGTACCCTGCAACCAAAAAACAAGTAAGTGTATATCACATATGAACTTTCCTAACACAGGGTAATTGTGTATCACTCTTTTTTTTTAATTTGTTGTTCAAAACATTACAATGCTCTTGACAAATCATATTTCATACATTTGATTCAAGTGGGTTATGAACTCCCATTTTTACCACGTGTACAGATTGCAGAATCACATTGGCTACACATCCATGTTTATAATAAGAAAATCTTTATTTTCCTATCTCCTTCCAAACATGACAGGCTAAAGTCTTCATGTTTTTATTCATGTTTATCACTTCTTATAAGTTTATGTGGACATTTCTGTGGTCTCTCTCTTTTATAAAAATGTAAGTATTTCCATACCCTTGAATGCATGGATCTTGTGTAGCCACATATTCATACATAATATGCTTGGATTAAAGACAAATAGTAAAATAAGCACACGTGTCTGATCCACTGTAGGAAATAGAATTTTACCAGGAATTCTAAAGATCCCCATGTGCCTCTCCTTAATCCCCTTAATTCCTAAGGTAACTGCTATTCAGAATTTTGTGTTTCTCTTTTGCTCTTTTTAGTTGCATCATTTCTTTATGACTTCTTTGAAACCTCTTGGTGCATTTTCTCTCTTTAAACTATAGAAATGGAGGCATGCTCTGTCTTCTCTGACTTGTTTTTCTTTGAATGTTGTTTTTGTGAGTCGTCATATGATGCATGGAATTGTAGTTATAGTGATTGTTGATTTGTTTCTATACCATATGAATTCCACTCTGTGACTCTTAAGTTATTTATTCCCTCTTTCCAGTGAACATTTAGGCTGTTCCCAATTTTTTACTATCACAAACAATAATGCCATGCTTATCCTTGTATATGTTTCTTGGTGGACACATACAGGAGTTTATACCTGAGATTGGAATTGCTGGGTTATGAGCTTTCTCATCTGTACTAGATGATAAAAAAATTGTTTCTCAAAATAGCTGTACTAATTCATAATTGCATTTATACAGTGGGAGAGTCCCTGTGCTCCACAGCCTCATGATATTATCTCAGTCATGTTGTCTTTTGCTAGGCTGGTGGTTGTAATATGGTTACAGATTGTAACATTTACTCCAACTCCTCCTCATAAACCCCTCATAATTGAGCTCATGTACTGACTTTATAATTTCTTGTGTGACACTTAAATCCCCACAGGTAACCCTGAATTCTTCCTCTACTTTTTTTTTTTTTTTTGGTCTAGAGATTGAACTCATGGACACTTTACCATTGAGCTATGGTAACCTTTTTATTTTTTGGTATGGGAGATTGAACTCAGGGGCACTTAACCACTGAGCCACTCCCCAGCCATTTTATGTATTTTATTTAGAGTGTCTCATTAAGTTGCTTAGGACCTTGCTAAGTTGCCAAGGTTGGCCACAAACTTGCTATCCTCCTGCCTTAGCTTCTTGAGTCACCAGGATTATATGGAGGTACTACTGCATCCAGCTCTCCTTGACTTTTAATTAGAACCATATAGTTCATCTTTAGACTACATTTTCTACTTACTTCATAGTTTCCCAGCTTTTTCCTCTTTATACTTTTTTAAAGTGCCTTCAAATAAGAACCTTACTAAATATTTCCTTTTTGTAATTCACAGCATTTCAAATAATGCTACTGTGAAAATATAAGAAAAAAATCAGTGTTTTTTCCTATTCTCTTAGATAGTTACTTGATACTTCTTCCACTAATCAGACTTCCCCAAATCTCATAATATGGGAATTTCCCCCAACTCTGACCAATGTGAACTCTAATTCAGTTCACTCTGTCTGCCTAGAAAGAAAGTCAGATCTCACAGGTTGAGGGCTCAATCCCATAGGACTTCCTGCCACTTTAGACACTGGTCACACATAGTAGATGTCTTTAGACTATCACTTATACTTCTGACTGTGACTGCTCCTCAGGTTCAATTAATTTGCTAGAGCAGCTCATAGATCTCAGGAAAACCTTTTCCTTATTTTTATCCATGTATATTAAAGGATATTACAAAAGATACAGATTAACAATCAGATGGAAGAGATGCATAAGGCATAGTATATGGGAAGGGTGTAACCCCTGTCACTCAGAAAATTACATGGGTTTTAGAAGCTTTATGCCAGGGACTCTGGGTAGAGACTAATATGTGTATTTCTTATTTTACAGCTCTCTACTAGAAGAGTTTAATGAATAGTGATTTTTGTTGTGGTCATTTTTAAAAGCACTTTTTACTGTTTTATTGTATAACAAGAAAGTCTGTATCTTGTAATCCCAGTTTCCATTCCACTGACTGTTAACTGGCTTTCATTTTTCTTGGGGCAAATTTCAATTATTAAAGATGACACAGTATGATGACAAGGAGGATGTCTACAAAGGCAGTTTAGGGAACCATGGAGAGGGTCATAACCCCAACAAATCTTCCTACTTTGATGCCGTCATTCTTATCTTACATCATGGAAAAACAGAATTAGGGAACTTCAGCATAGTGCTGGTTATCCTCTTGGTTGTTTGGTTTGTTCTTTGGGGTGTGTGTGTGTGTGTGTGTGTGTGTGTGTGTGTGTGTGTATGTGTGTGTGTATGTTTTAAAACTGTACCCCTACGTCATGTATGAAGCTGTGGGTTTTATTATAAATGCTGGAAAACCCGATAGCAAAAGTTGTCTTATTTTCTTATGACATTTGAGGGAGAGAAGAATTCAGTTTTGATTTTGAGAGACTGACTACAGTAAGCAGGGAGAAAGTAAGCCAGATTCTCACATGTACACTTGTAAGCAGAACAGAGACAGATTACATTTTTCCTGTGTTCTTGCCTCTTTCAGTCACTTTCTTTCTGTTCTTCAGATAATTAATTGTCCCATCATAGGCCTAATAATATTGTGAGCCACCCCATTTCTCTTTCACAAACATGGAAGTTATCGTGTTATAACGTGGTATTTGTCTCATGCTACATTCCTAGTCCACTTTTTAAATTAGTCTCATCAATTTAAATTAATGAACATATTAAATTGATATAAACGATATGAACTTTTAACTTCTGTGTCTAACCCATCAATGTTTCTGATAGTTGCTACATTAGGCATGAGATATTTTGGAACTGGGGAAAGAAGACTCAAGTACATTAGAGGGTTGGTGACTTAATAAACAAATTATATATTGTGAGAGATGGGCAGAGGGTGGATACTATATCCATCTAGCTTGGCCTTTAGATTCACCTGTACATATGCAGTAGTTAAGCTATAACTAAATTGTCAGCTTTTATTATCGGCATGACAGTAACCTCTTTTTATTTATGCCTGTATAGTAGAGGCTTGCTCAGACTCTTCTTGTTGATGAATGGCTTTGTCTCTGTTTCTGTTTGTCTTGGCCATTCTGTTGATCAGCACTTGCCTTCTGGTTGTTTTATTCTCACCCTGAACTTTTTTGTCATCATACCATATGAGATATGATATGAAGTTGATTACATGTTATTTATGATGTGCCTTTAATTCTTTTTTCTAAAAAAATATTTTTAATTGTAGATGGGCACAATACCTTTATTTTATTTAGTTACTTTTATTGGTGCCAAGGATTGAACCCAGTGCCTCACCACATGCTAGGCAGGAGCTCCACTATTGAGCTTACAACTCCAGCCCTCACCTTTAATTCTTAAGTATGTTTACTACAGCAACTTAACTATGAAGCTTCCCTTGGAAATTTGGGATAGTGAAAATTTAGGTGCATAAATATAAATATAAAACTTTAAAAAATGTCTTATAATTATTAGAATTGTTCAATATCTTTCTTCTAGGCCTTGGAAAGCATTTTGGCAAGTGAACGTTTACCATTTTCCTGCCTTAGAAACATCACTCAGACTTTAATGGACACATTAAAAAATCAAGGTAATAGAGTTTATATTCATTGGAGATTGTTTACACTTCAAGTTTTATCACTCTCATTATAAGGCAAATGATACTATCATGTTATTTAATGTAGAAATAATACACATGAAAAATAAGGAAAGTTCTTTTTTATTCCACATCTCTAAAGTATACAGTTGATCTTCATGTGATTTTGTTCTTTCTCTCTCTCTGTTTCTTCACAGTTTTGGGGATCAAACCTAGGGCCTTGTGCCTGCTAGGCAAACACTTTTATGAACTGAGCTATACCTCTAGCCCTTTTCTGTTTCTTATTGGTGGGGGTGGGGGGAATATATGTATATATATAAAATGTAGTAGTAGTAGTACCAGGAATTGAATTGAACCCAGGGCGGTTAACCACTGAGCCACATCCCCAGCCCATTTTTATATTTTATTTAGAGATGAGTCTTAGGAGTTGCTAAGTGCCTCGCTAAATTGCTGAGGCTGGCTTTGAACTCACAATCCTCCTACCTCAGCCTTTGAGCCTCTGGGATTACAGGCATGCGCTTCTGTGCTGGCTGAAAACATTTTCTATATGAGTCTCACTATTGTGAGAAAAGATACCAATATAAAATGTTGAGACATGATTATTCTTATAGAGTTGTAGTAAGCTAGTAAAATTCAACTTATCCTGAATTCCTAACATTAGTTAAATTGTAGTGTGCATCTATTTGAATTTTTACTAGCCATGATAATTATATGAATATAGTTTTATGTTTATACTTTTCTTTAATTATGTATAAGCCAACCAATGGTAACTTAATAAACAAATTATAGTATATTTTTCAGGATTTCAAGCTTCTTAATTTTGAGACTCTTTTACTATTAACTTTTTCCCAACACATATATAAAGCTGACTTTCAGTAAACAATGAACTCCTTAGTGTGCAGAACTGGTTAGAATATTTGTTTTTAAAAAGCACACTGGGAGCCGGGTGCAGTGGCATATGCCGTAATCTCAGCAACTCTGAAGGCTGAGGCAGGAAAATTGCCAGTTCAAACCCAGCCTCAGCAACATAGTGAGGCCCTGAGGAACTCGGTGAGACCCTGTCTCTAATAAATGGCTGGGGATGTGGCTCACTGGTTAAGCGCCCCTGGGTTCAATCCGTGGTACCAAAAAAAAAAAAAAAAAAAGGAAGTGTACTGGGAAGTTGAATCCAGCCTTTCTCTCTTACTGTAAGATGCTGTTGCTAATGGTCCGTATTCATAATAGCCCTTCATTAAAGTGCTATTTTACCTGCTTTAAAAAAAAAAAAGGAAATAAAAATCACAATAGATGACAACAGAACGCCCCCCCACCCCTCAAGGTTTTAACAAAATATCAAAATTTATTAAATGAAACATTATCTTGCACTGGGCTGGGAATAAGCCAAACATTGTTGGGAGTTCTGTACGATTATCACAGTTTCAAGTTCAACCCATAAAGTGAGGTTCCTAAAATTTTCCAGTGTTTTGTTTGCTGAGTTTTATTGTTATCAATAAGAACCTGGACGGTTTTCTATGTTACCGCATCCTAAATGAGATTTCTTGGGGCTTTTCATTGTCTGTCTTTTCAAAGAACAAATATTTGTTTTATATTACATATAAATATGTAAAATCTCATTCAGAAATGTATTTAGAAAATATTTCCTCAGCATTAATCTTGAACAAAATAAAACCTAATGGGGGGTGTGCTTAAATGGAATTTTAATTTCAATCTATTTGTGAGCCTTTCTTGAGGAAAAATTTGTCACAGTTCATAGTTTCTAGTTGAATTTTATTATCTTTGACCATCATAATAATAAGAGTCAAGCAACTTTGTAATTGAATTTCTTCAGTATGTGAGCATAGCAGGGCATAGTAGTTATGGGATGAGGGAAACCATTTTCAAAGGATTTCCAGATTATTTTTTCTGCCCCTCCCCCCATTTCTTTTCCTTCCTACTATTAGAGCATTTCATTTCATTTAGAAAGTTATACATTTTACCATAATGGAAAAATTACCTTTGCTTTCAAAATCTGTTATTGTTTGATCACTCCAATAATTAATACAACAGAACATTGAATGTTTTTCCTTCTGCCTTTTAGAACTTGAGTCTGTTGATGAAGGATTGCTACAATTTTGTGCCAGTAAACTGAAATTACTACATCTTTATGAGTCTGTCAATCAGTTGAATTCCCTTGATTTTCATTCAGATACACCAGTCTCTGATAATGTGAGTAATCCAAAATTTTAGTATTATACAAAATAGTCTCTTTGATATATGTTTAATTTTCAAAATTATAAAGTAGTAGAAAAATCAAGTTTTTTTTGAAGTTAAATTTTCTTTACCATGCCCCTACTGACTTTCTGTGCCTAGCTGCTAAAGTTATACTACTAATATGAGAATATAAAATTTTATTATTAATTAATGTTTATTACTCTAGACTTACTTGGTTTTTCTCAACACAGTTTTTAAAGTTGACTTCTTATAAATAAAACAACTTCTAGAAAAGATTTCCAGTGAAAATATTTTAAGTTTGCTGATATTATAAAACTATAATTTCTTATTATGAAAAACATAATTCTGTGAAACAGAAGAGATCGGTTTTTCTTAGCAAACAATTAAGCTAGCTCTTTTGTGTATTACATAATGAAATACATTCTTAAAATTCTACCTTATATCAATAGTATTTAAAACAGTTACAATAAATGTTGTATTATTCTATAAAACAAATTTGAGACAGCCCCTTAAAATATTTACTATAGTATAGTATTATTTCTGAGGAATGTGTACAAAATTCTTGTTTTTTATGCAGAGAAATAAAGTTAATCCTAATGGAAAATAGAGAAAAATAGTGTCTTACGAGAAAATAACTATAACATTAGGCAGGTGCCCAACCTTGGGACTTCGTGTCCTCTACTTACCTGAGTAAGTTGAAATGATTTTTGTGATTTGTCAAAGTTATTGATGATGCATTTTTAAAATTGTCTGGCTAGGAGGATGTCACTCAGTAGTAAAGTACTTGCCTACCATATGCAAGGTTCTGGGTTTGATCCTTAGTCCTGAGGGAAAAATATCTGGCATATTTGAAAATTCAGTGAGGTTTTATGTAGAAATCTTTTATTTTAAATATACATACATACAAATAAAATTTTTATAAATAGAAAAATGAGGGAAGATTTTTTTAAACCCACACATTCTAATATTGTTTTTAATTTTGGGGATTTTAGATGGATTTTATATAGCAGTTTAATAATACTGTGTTCATGATGATATTCTGTAGTTGATGTTAAAAATGGGCAAACCAGGTTTTTTTTAATATTTATTTGTTTTTTAGTTGTAGTTGCACACAATACCTTTATTTATATGTGGTGCTGAGGATCGAACTCAGGGCCTTGCACATGCCAGGCAAGCGCACTACCACTGAGCCACAACCCCAGCCCCAGCAAACCAGTTTTTTAGGTTCTTCAACGCCTGAATCCAAAACTCTTTTTCAGGAATTGACCAAATATTTATTTTTTTAAAGTTGTTACCTAAAAAAAAAAAAAAGTTGGGGCTGGGTTTGTAGCTCAGTTGGTAGAGCGCTTGCCTAACAAGTATGGGGCACTGGGTTTGATCCTAAGCATAACATAAAATAAAATAAAGGTATTGTGTCCATCTACTATAAAAATATACTTAACAACTTAATGTCATTAATAATCATCTATAGAATTAATTTCCACTTGATAGCTCAATATGTAGCCCCTTACAGAATTCATTTTCACTTGATTGATACATCCACATAGTGTGCAGAGATAAAGAATCACAAAAATCTTGAAAATCAGTTGGCAAATTATTCTTTATTATTTGTTATTTTAAAAGCACTTTTAAAGAATTAAAATTGTATTTTGCTATAGAATTATTTGGATGCTTTTAGAAGATACTGCCAGTTTCTAGGCCAAAGGGCTAATTTTGTACATGCAAAACTAAAATTCATATCTGAATTTTTATTTTTTGCTGTTTGTGGGGCTTAATACATGTAACTCAATGTGCTGAACTACTGGTTTGTGTTTAATAGCATTTTACGGCTTGCTGTTTGTCTTTAAAAACAATAGCTTAAAGTAATGAATTAAATTTATTTAAGAAAGTGACTTTACTTACGTAGCATGGAGGAAACTTTGCTGCAGCAAATATGGGATTTGTGTGTGTACTCTTCGAAAAATGATGGTAGTATGAAGAGATGTTTCTGCATCTATGGTGTATCAAAGTAGTTAAAATGCTGGTGGGTAATATCTGTGGTTTTTAAATCTTTGTGTCCCTGAGAGCCACACAGAGGACTTATGTGTAAATACAGTGAGAATTGTTTCCCATTTTTCTTTAATAATATGTATGTTGTTTAGTATATAAGCATTTAATTTTAAATAGTTCTTTAGTTTTTTTCAGAATGATAAGAGTGTCAGTTGATATCTTTTGAATTTTTTTGTGATTATACAATGATACCTGTTTATTGAAATCCTAACATTTTAAAGAATATTGAGGACTCTCAAACCTGAAATGGTAGTTTTAGTAGTAGTATGTAGACTTTCAAGATTATTTTGTTTAAATAACCATTCATGAAATGTAATTTGAGTGTAAAGTTTTAAGCAGAGTCCATTATAGCTGTCACATTAATAAAAATGTCATCTTTTTCTTACAGCCTTGAAAATCATTTCAGATAATAGGGTTTGACACGCGTGGCATATTTAGAGAGACATGGTGTATTCAGAACTTTTTTTTTTTTTTTTTAAGGATTTGGCTATATTACTAAGGCTTGATGAAAAAGAACTACTTAAGCTCCAGGCATTATTAGAGAAATATAAACAAGAGAACACCAGAACTACTGTCCGATTTTCTGACGATAAGGATGGTGTGTTGCCTATAAAGACGTTTCTGGAATATTTAGAATATGAAAAAGATGTGCTCAACATAAAGAAGATAAGTGAAGAAGAATATGTGGCTTTAGGTAGGCAAAATAATACACTGCTCTTTATATTTTTATTACTGCCCTTTTCTAGAAGAAAGCCAGGTAGGAGCATATAGCATCTTGTAGATTGGTCCATTTAATTTTAGGACAAAGTCAAAGAACTAAATTGATACTTTTTGGTCAAGAAAAGATACTCTGGATACATCTTACATATGCACTCTGTTATGTAAGGTGTATATTAAAGAGACAGTGTTAAACATATAATGATTTGCTTTCTCCTTTAATAAATTAGGCATATTAAACTGCTAATTTTTCTTCTGTCATACTGTTTTGCTCCTCTGGAATTCTAGATTGCATCTTGGGATAATTGTTAGTCCAGATGGTAATTATCCCTTGGCTAATGTGTTCTGTTTTTGTTTTGCTAGGTAGTTTCTTTTTTTGGAAGTGTTTGCATGGAGAAAGCTCCACTGAGGATATGTGTCACACTTTGGAGTCTGCTGGACTTAGCCCTCAGCTGTTGTTGGTAAGATTTTTGTTACTGGATGTTGCTATTCTTTGCAAATGTTGGCTACCAGGGTTTATCTTTTTAAAAATAGTTTACTTTTAGCATATTGTAGAACATACTTAAAAACCTCCTAAGAATGATCAAATTATAATCACGAAATTTAATAGAATTATATATATGGTGGGAGGAGGGAGGGAGGGGAATCAAGAGTGAGTCTAATGGCAACCTAATGGTGAGCCTAAAGATTAAATAAATTCCACTCTGCCCACACAGCACACATGCACACAAAACAATGAGACAGTTATTAAAATTAAATTTGTTGTAAACTTAAATAAATACACTGGTTGATAGGTATGTTAAAAGTCACTTTGTTTACTTAGATGTCTTTATTTAAAACATGGTTTTCATAGCTTGTTAGTGATTTTAAAAGGAAAGTTTGGTGGTCTCGTGTACTTGTCCTCCATTGCCAAGACCATGGCATCTTTGGTACAGCCAAGGCAAGGGCAAGATTCACAGCTCACTCTCTTCACTCATACCTGCCGACAGTGGCCACTTCACTAATCCACAGCAAATTCACACATGGTAGCATCCTTACTGGTAATATGCTCCTACAAAGAGGTTTGAATTGGGGGTAAAGACAAAACAGAAATTGGCAAACTTTAGGTATCCAGCAGATATGAAGGATCTCTTAGGCTGTCTCATTCTGACCCTCATGTTACACAATATACCAAGTAGCCAATTCAAAAGGCTGCATCATTTATGTGTACAGGGTGCCATCTAGGAAAGCGCAAGATCTGAAAAAGATTTACATTTGATTTCAGTCTTTGCTCCTGAGTGTTTGGCTTTCTAAGGAAAAAGATATTTTGGATAAACCACAGTCTGTCTGCTGTCTTCACACGATGCTGTCCCTCCTGAGCAAGATGAAAGGTAGGATGCTGCTCCATACTGTGTGTAGTTAACCATTCTCAGAATTTGGGCTGCTGTTCTTAGAA
The DNA here is from genome assembly GCF_045843805.1 of Urocitellus parryii. Taxonomy (NCBI): domain Eukaryota; kingdom Metazoa; phylum Chordata; class Mammalia; order Rodentia; family Sciuridae; genus Urocitellus; species Urocitellus parryii. The sequence continues at coordinate 99,557,787 of NC_135539.1, forward strand.
ACAATATTTGGTGTTTGAAATACCACAGAAATAGGCAAGGAGGAGAGTTTTAATGAAAGAAGGCTATAGTGTACAAAACAATTCACTATAGGGATTCTTTTTGTATTAATAGAACAATTGTAATACATTTGAAGTATGCTTTATATGAAAATTAATTTTGTGTCATTATAAAATGTAACATGAGATGAATAACACATTTTCTTAACTCGGGCAAATTGAATAGTCTTTGGTGGAAGTAATTTTTTTTATTTTTTATGATTATCAGAACAATAATCTATTAAGATATTTGGTTAGTAATGATGAAAATATTGCAAATAGGGGTTTAATGTTGATTCAGAAACAAGATGACTAACAGTATAAAGAAATGGAATGTAAGTGTTCAAAATAAAATAGGTTATAAGATTTATCAGTTCATTCAGAAATACACCAATACATCTTTGTGAAATTTAGCTTTACACATGAAAGATAAGAAAAAAAAATAAACAAGATGAGAATTTACTTTGGACTTTTCTTCCTATCCCTCCAGTGGCCATTGATGAAACCTGGGATTCTCAGTCTGTGTCCCCTTGGTGGCAGCAGATGCGCATGGCCTGTATTCAGGCGGAGAACAACGGAGCTGCTCTATTATCTGCACATGTTGGGCATTCTGTTGCTGCACAGTTATCAAACAATATGACAGAGAAAAAAGTAAGTTGGCAAAGGTGTGGCTTTGCTCTGTACTTATCCATTTGGCAAAGAGGATGCTTTTCCTTTCCTGGGAATTCCTTTTCTTCAGTTTCATGGAATGTATGGAATTTAAAATATGTGTCCATCAGGTTCTTATTTGTTTAAAGTTTTTTTTGGGGGGAGGGGGGCTAATTTGGAGTGCTGCCCTCAATTTGTTTATTCAGATGTTGTACATACTTGAATTTAACATTTGCCACATGTCATAGGAGAAAAATGCTAAAATTGGAGGATAGAGAGCTAGCTCTGCCAGTAGCTATTGAGCTATGGTGAGTCCCTTCAAAGTGGTTCTCTAGCTTTAGTTTTCTCATCTAAAAGAGGTTTAGGGTTAGACTTTGTCTCAAGTTTATTCTTCTCAAGTTCTATGATTGTTTTACTCTTCACGCTTTTATAAACCTGCCCTTGAACAACTTAAGTTTCCTACTGACCTTTTGATTGAATGGTTTTTCCTTATCTCTTTAGAACTCAAATTTATATCTTAAAAAAAAAAAAACCAAAAAACCCTAACATCTCATATATTTCATGGAGGATACAATAGTTTTTCCTTGAGGATGTTCCATTAATTTGGAGAGACACCTAGGTAATTCTATGAAGATTCAATTAACTTTGGTCAGTCATAGTAGTTTATAGGCTAAATTTAATATTGCCAACTTGAGATGTTTTATAATGATGGAGAGAGGAAATTTCAGATATTTTTAAGTTAGACCGTGTATTCTGAAGAGATATCAGTATCCTGATATCTTTTCCAAAGAAGGCTTCCAAAGAAGGCTTAGAAAATTATTTGAAATGTACACTATACTGATTGAACCAGGGTCATTATTACAGTAGCCCTCTACATTGTCCCCTCAGTCTCCAGTCTACTTTTGACTCTCATATTTCATCTAGTCAAGTAGTATCATTGTGAAATAGCATCTGAGTGTTGTATTGTGATATATACTGTCTGTAATGTTTCAAGATAAAAATTTATTCAAGTTAATGTTGACCCAGAACATTTTCTATTAGTTTTCCCAAACAGTTTTGGGTACTGATTCAGAAGCCCTGACTGATTCCTGGGAGGCTCTTTCTCTTGACACTGAATACTGGAAACTCCTGCTGAAACAACTGGAGGATTGTCTCATACTCCAGACTCTGCTTCACAGCAAAGGGAGCAGCACTCGAAACTCCAAAGTGTCATCATTGCAAACTGAGCCACTTCCAAAGCTTTCTGTTAAAAAATTGTTAGAAGGAGGAAAAGGTAAGCAAAAATTTAGCATTTGCATTTATATTTTTACATTGTGAGATTTTTTTCTAAATTAATATTTACTAATTCTAGGTTTTAGTTAAAATAAAGCAATAAAGCATCTGTGGGACTCCCAGCTTTGTGGTTTTTTTTTTTTTTTTTTTTTTTGTGGTATTGGGAATTGAACCCAGGTATGCTCTACCACTAAGGTGTACCCAGTTCTTATATTTTGAGACAGTCTCTCACTAAGTTTCCTAGATTGGTCTGAACTTGGGATCCTCCTGTCTTAACTGTCCCAAGTAACAAGTCTGTGCCACCTCACCCAGCTGGGCCTCGGATCTTTGAATCTGTCCTCCTCCTCCTCCCTCTCCCATCTTAACCACTCCTAAGCATCTAATCTTACTCATCTTTCAAGGTCTGGCCATGTTCTCCTTCCTCTAAGAATTTTTTCCTCTTCCTCTGATAGTTTTTTTCTTCTTCCTCCTAATACCCACAGAATTTTATTCCTTGTTTTCTTTGTATTGTTTTTTCCTTACATATATTTTTATTTTTTATTGACTTGTAACAATGTATTTTTTTATGGGATACTGTGTGACATTTTGTTTATGATGTGTAATGACCAGATCAGCATAATTGGCATATCCATCACCTCTGACATCTTTCAGTTCTTTGTGTTGGCAGCATTCAAAATACTCTTTACTATTTTGAAATATACAATTAATTATTGTCAACCATAGTTACCCTACTCTGCTATAGATGGTTAGAAGTTATTCCTCCTCTCCAGTTGCTTGCCTGTGCCATTAATCATCCTCTCTGCATTGTCCCTCTCCTCCCCACAAGTTCCTGGTATCCACTCTTCATTCTACTCTCTTCATCCTCATATAAGAAAATACAATATTTGTCCTCTTATCTTACATACTGTTTTCTGCATGGAGTCATTAGGGTTCCTGTGCTTATATTTTGAAGGACCATAAGCATTGTACATTTTTTATTATCTTTGGGTGCTCACTCTTACCAGAAGTTTTGTTGGGCATTTCATAACAGGATGACTATTTCTAGGTTTATCCAGTATTTATAGATTTTTATTTAATTAATTCATTTTTTATGACTTGTGATAATTTTTAATGTTGTCCACATTCATAGATTTTGAATGTTTTTTTAGCTTGCATTTATAAATTTTTGAACTGTGTTGGTAACTGAACTATGTTGGTCATGTTGATTATTGATGACTGAATTTTTCCCACAAATATTACATAGGCAAATTAGTTTTCTATTCAAGGTACTATCGTATTTATTTTCCTGAGGAGACTTGATGATCACAATTGTGATTTAAATGAAAGTGTTTTTACAGGTATACTCATTTTTTGATCGGTGTTTGTTAAAATATCTTTTGAATTTGTACACATATAAAATTTATGGTATATAGTGTAGACATGCATGCATTTGCATTAAATTTATCTAATATTTTCTGAAAATATAAAGATGCCTTGAGATAGCAAATATCTCACTTGCCCTTGCCAGTTGAGTGATGGTCACTTTTCTATATATATATCACGACTTTTTGGGGTCACCTTCAGGTTTAAAACTGAATGTAGCACTTAGAAATTTTCCAAGGAAATACACATCATGCATTATAAATTTACTTCATTTATCAAGCACTACTGCTTATGTTTTAAATTCTCATTTTCTTTCTTGTCTCCAACCTGTAGGTGGCATTGCAGACAGTGTGGCCAAGTGGATATTTAAACAAGACTTTAGCCCTGAAGTATTGAAACTGGCTAATAAAGAAAGAGATGTAGAAAATCCAGATGAACCCAAAGAAGGTATTAACAGAGGTTTCTTTGAGGTGTCAGAGGTGGAGACGGACTTAGGAGCCATACCAGGTGATACACAAATAATGAGAAATATGAAATTGAGAGTAGAGAGGTGTGGTTGAGTTTTCATTAAGGAAATACCAACATCACCCGTCTCTTGTGACTTTCAGACTTGCTACGTTTAGCCTACGAGCAATTTCCTTGTAGCCTTGAGCTTGATGTGCTACATGCACACTGCTGCTGGGAGTATGTTGTTCAGTGGAATAAAGATCCAGAGGTAAGATTCTTGTTACCTCCTTCATGCTGATTTTGTTTCTGTGCTCATGCTGCATACGTGTGGGGGGCTCTTTAGTTACTGTTTCCCTGTTATCACAGCTCTGTATTAGCAACTCTGCCAGGACTTTTTCATATATGAATTCATAATACAGTAAACTATGAAGAATAGATTTTGTCATTATCTCCACTTTAGAGAAAACTAAGGCTCAAAGAAATTGAGTTCCCTGTCTAAGGATACGCTACTGAGTGTCAGAATTTAAGCATATATTTTTCTTTATTTAAAGTCAGCATACTTTGTTCCACTTCCTAGTTAGGTTGTAACAAGTATATTTTTAATTTTCTTCTGATTTTTTGCATTAGATAGCACCTACCTCAAATAATTTTTTTCCTGAGGTGCTGGGGATTGAACCAAGGGCCTCACCCATACTAGGCATGTCTTCTTCCCCAAGCTACATCCCCAGCCCAGAATATATTATAGTCATCATGATAAAAGTCAGAGTAAACATCTTAATAACAGCCTAGTATCTGATTGTTTAGATATTCTTTGTATGTTTGTCACTTCTCTTATATCTGCCTCAGATTCTAACAGTTTTAAAAACCCTACTGTGTACCGGGTGATTCTTGTCCAAGGTTATCCTTGTTGCCCTTGCAAACTCTGCTCAAGCTTAAATTTCCTCCACCACTCTTGATAGCCACCATCTCTTCTCTGGGCATTCATGGTCTAGAAACAGTATAGGGAGAAGATCCCAAACTTGGATTTGAGTTCCAGATGATTTGCTGACCAACATCTGGTGACTGACTAACACCTATGATCTTTTTCTATTTCAGTCTACTCCTTCCCATTAATGAAGGCACCAACCTTTCAGGGTTGATACCAGTATAGTAAAATGTAGAACGGTCTGGTGGATATTCTTCTTTGTCAATCAGTCCTTCACTTAGGGTTCCCTGGTTAGTGTTCTGGTAAATCATTTCCCTCAAAAATTCTTTATTGTCTTTATATCAAGTCACATCCTTCTAGAAAAATTCACAGGTGAACTATTTGCACTAATATATTAATACCAATATATTCTTCCTTCCTTCAAAAAACGTGTTATTTAATATGTAATCACTTAAAGAAAAATAGTAAAATGTAAATGATAATATAATTTTAAAAAGATACTAAAATGTAAGTAATTTAAATAAAAGACCATTCTTTGGTTAATTAAACCTTAACCAAAAAGTGATATCAGGGAATTTTCTCCTCAAGGCTCTCTAATTAAATGGCATATTTTTTTTTTTTTTTGCAGTCCATGACAAAAAGGATTGTTAACTAGAATTAGGACATAATTTCTAAAATCCAAATAAATTAATTTATGTCTGAGAAAATAACATTTAAGAAGAAAACACTACTGCATTTGTTTACAAATCAAAGTGGACATAGTTTGCACAGTGGACAGAGCTGACCTGGATCCCCATTGCCACTGTGTATAGCTGCTAATGATCATAGCACATAGCTAGTATGGCATTGGAAATGTCTCTGAACCCTATCCATTTGTTCCTGCTATAAAAATAGTCATCTTGAAGAGTTGCAGAAGTTTATAGAGGGGAAAAAAAAAGAATGTTTAGTGTCTGGCATTCATTAGAGTTATTATTAGCCATTATTAGAATTGCTTGCCTTTAAAATGACTGTTTTTTAAAAAAAAAAATTCATCTCCTTGTCCCATTTTAAACCCGTGTACCAGCTCCACCATTTCTCACACACAACACACACACACACACACACACACACACACAAACACACACACACATACACACAACTTACTTCCATAGGCTTAAAGTAATTGAAATTACTATTAGGGAATTTCTAACACCAGTCTGTTTTGCCAGTGGTGATGTGTTTAATCTGTGTACAGGGATACAGAATGAGAGTACAGATGGATAGTTTCACCAGGACTATATATTTTTTTAATTAGTTATAAAAACTACATATTTACACTCAAAGGAGAAGATACACTAATAGACTTATCTCTGAGGGTTTTTCTGTCAAAAGAGTCCCTCAAATAACAGATCTTGCAATATTTAAGGTTAGAGATGAGTATCATTTTTTTTATACATTTCTGTGTTTTTGAAATTGTTTACATTCTGTTCATTATCTGTACTCATTCTGTATTTGCATTTTAATTATCTGTACTCATTCTGCATTTGCATTTTAATATATCAACTTCTATGATTATAAAGAATTGAGTTTCAGACATCCCCTCTGATATTTCATTTTTCCTTTCTTGTTCTAATTTTTTTCTCCTTGGCACTTAGTGCTAACATACTGCATAATGTACTTAATGGTCATGTTCATTGTCTAGTATCCTTGCTAGAATGTAAGCTTAGTGAAGGCAAGGCTTTGGGTGTCTTGTTCAGTATAGTATGCCTGGTGCCTCAGACAGGACTTGCTTGGTGCATAGTAGATGCTCAATAAATATTTGTTGAATGATGAATGAATGACATTTGCAAAAGTGAACTTATTATATTCACGTCTGTGTGAAATTCAAGTATTAATTGGAGAGAGAACTGGATATACAAACCATAATGAATTTGAATCCAGATGTCAGCAAATATAGCCCTAGGACTTTCTAGGAATAACTCATTATACAGGTACTGTGAACTTATGAAGGACAATTGAAGTTTTCCTACAGAAAGTTACTTTTTATCCAGTAATTCCATGTTTTTATTGCAAACTTTAAACTTCTTAGAAAGCTTTATACAAAAGCTTATATAAACCATTGGTATTTGAAGCATCTAATAAATACACTTTTTTTCTTTTTTATTTCTATTTGTATATAAGGAAGCACGTTTTTTCATTAGGTCGATAGAACACTTGAAGCACATTCTTAATGCACATGTTCAAAATGGTAAGTAAACATGTTAAAAACATCACTGATTGGTTGAGAAGAGTCTTCTTCCTTTAATAGGAAATGAATCTTCAAATTCATATCTTATTAAATTCTTGTTTGTCCTACCACCTAATATATTACTATGTATTGCTATAGTGAAATAATGATTGTTTTACCTTCTTGGAAAAATGCTATTTAGAAGATGATGAGGGGGCTAGTATTTTCACCATCTATTTCCCAAGCTGAATGTCATGTCTATGCTGTCCAATTGCCAACTGTTTCAGAAATTTTAATGCCACCACTTAGCGAATATGTAAATATAAAGTCCAGATTTTTTTGTTTGGCTTAAATACATTTTTTTGCATTTTATTTTTTAATTTTATTTTAGTTGATGGTTACAATTTAAAAAAATCAGTCAGTGGACTATTTGATTATTGTCACTGTTTAGCTATTATGAATTAAGCTGGTCTCAACAATTTTGTATTCAAAATCTTGTACATTTTGTATTTATTTCTCTTGGGTATATAATCAGCAGGATTTCTAGATGATGGGTAGACACATATTTAGCCTCAGTAGAGTCTGCCAGTTTCCAGGTGCTTTTACCAATTTGTAATCCCATCAGGATTTGTTCTCTGTACATCCTCACCAACACTTGCATTGTCATTCAAACTTTTTTAACCATTCTGGTGGTTGTATGATGATACCTTATTGTGATTTTATGTTTCTGTTGTTATTCATGATGTAAATCTTCCCTTAACGCTTATTGACCATTTTGATATACTCTTTTGTAGCACTGTTCAGACTTTTAAAGATTTTATTAACTTTGTAAATTTTACCTGAGATATAAGAAATGATATCTGAATAAATAGCCCATATAGTGTAATAAGCTTAAGGAAGGCAATAATTTGTTCTGTAAGATGACAGTGAGGCTATATAAGCATTCCATTCACTACTATACTCTTCTGTGCTCTCTAGGCATTGCGTTGATGATGTGGAATACATTCTTGGTTAAAAGGTTTTCTGCTGCTACATACTTGATGGATAAGGTAGGGTATTTTTAAATTTTATGTAGTGACTTCTTATTTAGTTAGTTAATTTAGTGATAGTAGAAGGAATGTTTACACTGGGCCTTGTTAGACTCTGTTTTTATGTGATATTACATTTTACTTATGTTAAGTGGCATTTCATCTCACTGGGAATAATATACTATAAAAACCTCTTAACCTGGGGCTGGGTTGTGGCTCAGTGGTAGAATACTTGCCTAGCATGTCTGAGGCACTGGGTTTGATTCTTAGCACCACATATAAATAAATAAATAAATAAAGGTCCATTGACAACTATAAGATAAAATAAATCTCTTACCCAAAGGCATTCGGATGCCTGGTCAATTCAAACATTATTTTATCTTAAAATATATAAATATATACTTAACAATCTGTGTGTGTGGTGGTGGTGGTGGGTGCTGAGGATTAAATCCCGGGCCTCACTCATGCTAGGCAAGTTCTGCACCACAGAGTTACATCTCCAGCCCTGTTATTCACCAATCTTGACCAATCTTGAATATAGGGCCAAGGCAGATTCTTCGTATAGTGTTGATTACTGTTCTTGTTTGGTTTCTTGCATAAACCTCATCCATAATGCATTGCCTGTCATTTCTAGATCCTGGTTCTTTAAAGTTAGATATAATCTAAGTAAAAAATTTTTAGATTTTTTTTTATAACACATTCCCTAATTATTATCATTGTTTCTTCTAACAGACCTAGGAGTTCTTTATTCTTGTCCATAAATCTTTATAGAGCATTCACCACAGCATTCATATAAACAACTCACTTTAGTATTTATCAGTTATTTAATGAAATCATAATTACAATGACTTGTACAGGCAGCAGGAGATTTGAAGACAAACATAACATGTAAGCATAGACCTCAGCTGATGAGAACTGATGCTGCTCTTATACTGGAGAGTGGCCTCCTTGCCTCTTATAAAGCATTTTTGTTTGGCATCAGTTAAGTGGATGTCAAGAGAATCACCACTAGGATGAAAATATTTTTTTAAGTGTACAGCAATAGCCATCCTTGTATCATGAATAGATATTAAGGGTATTGTTCCCCATGGACATATTTTGTTTGATAATTTTTCCCACTTAAATCTAACCATTCTTGGGCTGAGGCTGTAGCTAAATGGTAGAAGAGCACATGTATGCACATAGCCTTGTTCAATCTTCAGCATTCCTCCCCTCAAAATCCTAACTAATTTCCCTCATGTTCACCTTTGTTACCTGTTTGATTATTATTTCTTAGAACTTGATTCTTTTGCCCTTTGTGATGATTATTTCTTGTTTTATCTCACTTCTGATTATCCCCCTTTTTTGAGATAATATTAATGGAAAGTATGTGTGTGTTACACAATTCAGTTTCAGTTGAATCTTACTAAGTATTTATTGAATCAAGGAAATCTTTCAGAGCTAGGAGTCTCTTGTTCACACATTTAATCCTCACAGTTTGATTTGTGTGAAAACAGTACTGATCTAGGAAGCAGGGAGTTTGTCATTATTCAATAAATCGTTCATTCAATAAATATTTATAAAGCATTATCTCTTATGTGCCAACGACTGTGGTAGGTTCTGTGATGGCACAGATGAAAGTCACAGTCCTAGCCCTACTGGAACCCAGTCTAAAAGACAGGTAGGGAATTGTGGGAGCCCTGAAGAAGTATGTAGCAAGACAAGGGGAAAGCTTCTGACTCAGATTTTGATAGATGAGTACATGTGAACCCGTAAAGAATGGATGAAAAAAAATGTGTTCCAGCAAAAAGTCCTGAAGAAAAGAGGCATCTTGTTGGATTCAGACTGTAAGTAGCTTCATGTGGCTGGAGCATAGGATGTATGTAGGAAGGGAGGAGATGCTGAGCAAGAATAGGTTTCTGTGCCGGCTTCAGGGTCTGGATTTTCTATTAGTATTTGCAAACTGCTTAGCATAGGTTCTGATTGGCACATACGGTGAGGGCTTGGTAAATGGAATCTATTGCTTGATATCAAAGATATTGTGGTAATTTTAAGATAAGAATTACATATTGGGGCTGGGCTTGTAGCTCAGTGGTAGAGTGCTTGCCTAGCATTTGTGAGACACTGGGTTCAATTCTCAGCACTGCATATTAAATAAATAAGCAAAATAAAGGCCCATCAACATCTAAAAGAATATATATATTATATTATATTATATAATATATATTATTAATTTTTAAAAGGATTATATATAATTTTTTTAAAGAATTACTCACTCAGATTTACATTGTAAAAGATGATTCTGGCAACTCTAGATAGGGCAAAGGGGAAAAGGGGAGGGAAGGGATGGGAGTAGGAAAGATGGTAGAATGCAGTGGTCATTATTACCCTAAGTACATGTATGAAGACATGAAGGATGTGACTCTACTTTGTGTACAACCAGAGATATGAAAAATCGTGCTCTATATGTGTAATATGAATTATAATGCATTCTGTAATAAATTAAAATTTTTTAAAAAATTACAAAAAAATGAAATTATGGCATTTGCTGGTAAATGGATGGATCTAGAGACTATCATGCTAAGTGAAATAAGCCAATCCCAAAAAACCAAAGGTCAAATGTTCTCCCTAATATGTGGATGCCAATACACAATAAGGGGAGAGAGAGGAAGAATAGAAGTTCACTGGATTAGACAAATAAAGGAGAGGGACTGGGGATAGGAAAAGGAAAGACAATAGAATGAATCTGACATAACTTTCCTATGTGAATATACCACAGTGAGTCTCACCATCATGTACATCCACAAGGATGGGGTCCTAATTAGAATAAGATATATTCCAGGCTTGTATAAATATATCAAAATAGTTTCTACTGTCATGTATAACTAAAAGAAGGGCAAAAAAAAAAGTTGGTTCTGGCAACAGCATAGAATATCTCATTAGATTTGGGATGGGCTGATCTAGTATTGCAGTAATCTTAGAGGGAAGGAGTGAAGAGCCTTTTGTACTAGAGTCCCTTCTCTGCTATCTCCTTTTAGTTTCTTATCAAGTAATGACCCTGAGGGTAGAACTTTTACCTCTCACCTATTACCCTATAGACATGTATAGTTGAATCTTAGTAGGTACTTATTGGATAATGAAAATCTTTCAGAGCTAGGATGTGACTACTATCTTTTGTTTCCTTCTAACTATTTAAAACTATTGTGTGTTTTTATCAAGCAAAATCAGTAGGTGCTTTTTTTTATTGGTGGCCTTAAGTTTTGCTCTAGCAACAGTTATTTATACAAAAAGAAATACAATTTTTTTGTACTTTTTTCTTCATATATAAAAAATATATGACTTATTTTTGAAAAGGATGATTTGTGAGCTCAGTGTGATATACTTTTAAGTTTTACCATAAAATTAATTGCATTACCTTTAGCAGAACCAACAGTTTATTAAGGAAACATTGCCATATTTTTTTAATGGTTGCATTTATAGTTTTTAAAGTGATACTTAAAATGTTGTGTAACCTAGTAGTGCATTTTAATTTAAATTACCAAATAATACAGCATTTTGTTTCTTTTGTTGTAGGTTGGCAAATCACCAAAGGATAGGTTATGCCGAAGGGTAAGTGAATCTCTCTTAACCAGAAGTATGGTTGTTAATCCTATATGTTCCATAGTACCTTATTAACTTTAGACGTGAACTTTGCCTTTTGTCAGTTTGATGACATATCAGGAGATTAGAAAAATGAAAAGTGAAGGCTATGTTAAGGAAACTGGTCATGAACTATGGCTTAGTTTAATTTACCTTTCCAGATTGTCGGGCTGTTTAAACTAAGTTTTCATACAGTGTGTCCAATTTTGGACTAGGGGCAGAAAGATAACCTTCTACCATTTATGTATAATTTTGCTCTACTTTGGAAATTTATAATAGAAAAATCCAACATCAAGTTGAAACAGATTCATATGAATAGTGAATTTTCTTTCTTTTTTTGGTGTGGGGGCGTGGGGTCCTGGGAATTGAAACCTGGGATGCCCTTCCACTGAGCCACATCCCTAGTCCTTTTATTCTTTCTTTTGAGTCAGGTCTCACTAAGTTGCTCAGGCTAGTCTGGAACTTATGATCATCCTATCTCAGACTGCTGAGTCACTGGGATTATAGGTGTGTGCCACCCCACCTGGTTGAGTAGTGAATTTGATGTGCCTAAATGTAATAACTATACAAATACAACATTGAAATTAAATGATATTCTTTTGTCATTGTTGTTTTCTTGTTTGTTTCTCCATACCTGTTACCTTCTATAATTTTTATTACAATACTGAAATAATGAGTGTGGCTACATCTGTTAAGGGTTAATTTGCATTCTGTTAATTAAGGAGACTAAACCCATTGAGTGGGAGGTAATTAATATATGAAGACCCTAATTAGGAATCTTCCAGCAAGGTGAAGACTCTGGAAGCCCTTACACTACAGGGCTTCTACTGTAAGACCTTGAGCAATTCTGTTTTTACCTCTGATTAATAGAATTGTTAATTAATTTGTTTATTTTGAATCAAATGGTATTCTGATCTGATTCACAGATGCTGGACTTGTATTTGAGGCCAGTAATTAATAGTGCCAGCTTTTGCCCAAATTTTTAGATTATTCTTATTACAAATAGCCTAAGAAATATCAGGACACCCAAATTCAGGCCTCAGTTCTTTAAAAAAAAAAAAAAAAAGTCACCATTGTCAAAGAATTCTGGTATATTCTCAAGAACATTGGTATGATTGGTGTGACCAGAGTTATGATTGTATGTTTGCATGTACATATAAATAAACACACTCTGAATTATGTACTTTGGGGATGTGAGGAACTTATTATTTGTTGCTTTCAAAAAAATTGTACCCGAATGCAAGGCCCCTTGGACAGACCCATTAAGGAATCATTGAGAAATATCTGTTGCCCACAGTATGAATCCAATATTTAGTTCTTGAGCTGGGGATTCTAGTTTTGTTTGGAGGATTCAGTTCAGTTCCTAAAAGATGTTCTGAAATCAGACCTGCCTGTTTTATTAGAACTTTTCAGGTGTGACTCTCACGTGTACTTTTTTTTTTAGTTGTTGATGGATCTTTATTTTATTTCTATGCAGTGCTGAGACTTGAACCCAGTGCCTCACACATGCTAGACAAGCACTCTACCCCTGAACCACAATTCAAACCTTCATGTGTACATTTTGCTATCTTCTGTGACTATTTGGCTAGCAAAGAACTATCTGTTTTTGTAATATACAAAGAACACTAGTTCTTGTGTACTTATTTGACCTGCATGCACTGAGATTTAGCCAGGGCCTTGTGCATTCTAAATGCATGTGCTACCACTGAGCTGTACCCCCAGCCCAGAACACTAAATTTTTAAAAAATGATAGTAGTACCACTTTTTGGTTGTACATGGACACAATACCTTTATTTTGTTTGTTTATTTTTATGTGGTACTGAGGATCGAATCCAGTGCCTCACACATGGAAGGCAAGTGCTCTACCACTGAGCCCCAGCCCCAGCCCAGTAGTACCACTTTTTAAAGCCAAATTTTAAAATTGTTTCGCTCTAAGAGTCTGAAGGAAGGAATTTAATTGTATTAATGCTTTGACTTCAAAACAACAGATGTGTTGTTTTTCTGATAGTTTTTCTATAGAGGCTAATTATATTCCTTTTTAAAAATAGGATGTGGGGATGAGCGACACAGCAATGACATCATTCCTGGGCTCCTGCTTGGATCTTCTTCAGACTTTAATGGAGGTAAAAGAGGTGTAGTTTCATTTTGAACAGCTCCTAAGATATTAACTATTCTGAAAGTTATTGGACTTAAGAAAGGACTATTATAATGAGATTATTTTCATTTATTCTCTTCTAAATTTTGACTTATAACTAAAAGATAGCAATGTTCCTTATTAAATTCTTACTGGAATTAGACTTTGTCTTTTTAATTACAGTTGGATAGTGTAGAATGTGAGTTTGCACATTGCTGTTGATAAACTCATTAGGATATTTGTAAGAAGTTTTTTTCTCCAATTCTTAACATAGCCCTCCATTCTCAAAATCCTTAGGCAGACATTAGCAGGGATGAAATACAAGTGCCTGTCCTGGATACTGAAGATGCTTGGCTCTCTGTAGAAGGACCTATCTCAATAGTGGAGCTGGCCCTTGAACAGAAGCACATCCACTACCCACTAGTGGAACATCATTCCATCCTGTGCTCTATCTTGTATGCAGTCATGAGGTTTTCTCTGAAGACAGTGAAGCCACTTTCACTTTTTGATAGTAAGGTAAGTTCTCAAAGAATTTCAGAGTTATTTTGGAATTTCAGGGTTAGCAGGTATATGGATTTTCTTATTGAATAGAGGTTGTTCAGTACTTTTATGACTTACATAGGATAACTTGTTGTGAGGCTCCAGGTCCTTATTTCCTTCCTGATTCCATTCCATCCTTTAGAGTGTTGCCCTCTCAGCTGTCTTCTCATTCTTTGTATTCTCCCTTGATAGACTCATTCTCTACCATTTGATTATCTCAAGACCTGACCTATTCTCAGAGTTTGAGGCATGTATTTCTATTGGACATTTTTCTTTGAGTGTCCTAAGGGATTTAGGACACCTCATATCTAAAATATATCTTTGGACCTTCATCCCATTCTGCCCCTCACCTAAACTTGCCATTCCTCCCTGAATTCCTGGCTTGGATAATTGGTAATTAATATCATAATTTGTGAACTGGCACACACTAGAAACCTTGAAGTTATCTGGTTCAGTTCCTGGTTTCAAGCCCGTTTACTTCATTATACATGCATTCTTAAAAGTTCTTCCTTAAATCCTACTAATCCATTTCTGTCCATCACCGTTCCCCTAGCTCAGACCTCCTCATCTGTCCCTTGACTGTTAGAACAGCTCCCTTCTAATGACCCTGCTACCAATTCTTTCTTAAAACCCATGCTGCAAAACATAGGTCATCGAATCATTTTGGTTCTCTTCTTAAGGCTTTTTGACATTGTTGAAGGATCAAGTCCAAACTTATTAGTAGAACATAACCTTCATAGTTTGGCTGCTGTGAATAATAAAACCATTTCCTCCTCCCCCACACAGGTGCCAATGAAAAAGACAGGATTCCAACAAATGGAGATAAAAATGTCAATTTCTTTTCTTTCTTGGTACATTATAATTAATAGTGGAATTCATTACGCCATATCTGAACATGCACATATTTTGAACAATCTCATTCCCCAGTACCCTTCTACTTCCCTCCCTCCTCTCCTAATCTGTGCACTCTATTCTACTATCTCATACACATACATACATACATACACACCCACACACACACAGTTGAGATTCATTGTGCTATAGTCACATGTGGACATACCATTTAGTAGATTTCATCTCCAGTACTTCCCCATGCCCTCATCTCCTTCCTCCCTCTTGATTGGTCTTTTGTTCTCCCTTCTATTTTTGTGAGATCCCTTTTTTTTTATTCCTTCTCTTTTTTTCTCTCTAGCTTTCACATATGAGAGAAAACATTTGACCTTTAACTTTTCTGCATCCAGCTTATTTCATCATAACATGCTGTTCTTCAGGTCCATCCATTTACCAGCAAATGACATAGTTTCATACTTTCAGTCTTTTAAATAATCTACTATGTAAATACTACAAACTTTTTACTGATAGGCTTAAGCTGTGTTCTCTATTCTAGCTTCTATCAGAAAGTGGGCTCATTTCACCTTTCTATCAGACTTGCATACTCAAGAACAGGCAGTGGGTCCCCTGCAGACCTCCCGGGGTACTTGACTCTGTAGGAACTCAGGATGTGTTTGTTCTCTCTTCATTAGGGAAAACAAGGACATTGAGTATTCAGCTCCTTCTTTTAAATTCACCAGTCCATGTGGGGAAGAGTGAGTAAGGGTGGAGCAGGATACCTGGAATGTCCTTCTAATGGGAATGCCATGTGGAAACAAGGAGAAAGGAGGCTTCACACAGCCCTAACTCACCTTTATTGCCCTATCAGCCATTCTTTTCTTGTACCATGTGCTGTAGTCACTGCTAACCACCACCCTCCATTCCTGAGAAACTGAACATTTTTATCACGTGTCTTCACTTGTGTTGTTTAATTTTCACATGCAACTATTTTAAATGGCTCCTGTTTACTCAGTTTATCACTAAAGGATCATTCCTTCAAAGTTTTTGTCTTTGCCCCTTGAACTTACCCCCTCTTTCTCAAGTCTGTGTGCCATTCCTGGTACATAATAAGACCTCAATTAATGTTCAATACATTTGTAATTAGGAGATGTTAAAGAAAAGTGCCATGGCAACAGTGTGCAGAATAGACTGGAATATGTAGCGTACAGAGTTTGGAAAACCAACAGAAGTCATGGAGAGGATGTGGACTGAGAAGAGGTTGTAAAAATCATGGAGGGATTTGGAGGAATCAGTAATCTAGTGACAGACTGGGTATAGTGCCAAAGGAGATGGAAGGGGTTACAGTTAAATCAGCAACATTTAACATTTAGATTCCACTAGTTAGGCTGGGGGTGTAGCCCAGTGGTGCAGTGCACACTGAGTCTGCACAGGCCCTGGGTTCAATCCCTAGCTGGAGGGAGGGAGAGAGGGAGGGAGGGAGGAAGGAAAGGAGGGAGGGAGGGAGGGAGGAATTCAGGTAAATACCAAGTTTACTTTTGAAAGAAAGACTAGGGGAAGTCTCATGACCAATTTTAATCTTCCTATAAAATAATAAGCATTAGATGTGTATGTACTGCTTTTGAATAAATTGATATATCTTTTACTTGAAATTGTAAAAGGAAAAAGTACTTAAAAGAAAAAAGAATAGGAAATACTAAAATTAGGTGCCTAGCTCAGTACTTTCCAAAAAGGGACTTTGTGAAACCAGAACAATCCAGAACTGGACAAACACAGTGATGGGGTGTCAGTTTTACCCTGTAGCATGCCAAGATGACTCTGAACTATGTGGCTGTCATCTATAAATAGAAAGGCAGTATGGTTTTCTGGCTAGCAAAAAAAGAATCTCATTAGCTAAATTAGAATTATTTAGTCTGTCTGAGCCTCTATTTTCTCATTTAGAAAGTGGAGATGTTTCTAGTGCCTACTTCTGATTAATGAGAGTTAACTGACATATTCAACATGAAGTACTTTGTAGTTCCTGAAAAACAGTAAATAATAAATGATATGATTATAATCTCTGAAATCTAAGACTAGTAGGTGGGAACTGCATAGTAATAGATTGTGATGAGTATGTGGAAAAACTTTTAACAGTGGTGCCCAGGAATGTTGCCCTGGGAATTTTGTGTGTCTCATCACTGAAGAGTGAGTAGCTTTAACCTGCTTGGCAGTCAAACTGCACCAGTGACCTAGAATCATAATAGGTATGGAAGGTACTAGAAGATATCTGGAATGACTTGTTTGTAAAAAAAGAAACAGTAACCCAGATGGTGGGGTCATTGCCTGAGGTAGTGGCAGCAGAAGTGGTGGGGCTGGAGCTAGATCATGGTCTTCCAACTTAAAGGCCAATGCTCTTTGCTGTTTCCTGTCAAGGAACTTCTGAAATGATATTTTCTGATATTCTGTTTTAATTATTCAGACACATCAATTCTCAAACAACATAATTTTAAACAATTCAACGTATTTTTAAAAAGGATTCAGAGTATACACTATTCCTATGTTTTATTTATCTGTTGCTACTCAACAAATGATCCCATTTATTATCCCAGTTGTTATGGGTCAGGAATTTCCCTTATCTAGGCATCTCTGATGTAGTCTGTCATAAGGCTGTAGTCAGGTGTCGACCACAAAAAGGCTTCACTGGGGTGACTGTTGGCAGGATTCAGTTCTTTGTCATGTGTGCTTATTTAAGGAGAAAATAAAAGCACCATGAATTATTTGTGATTAAAGAGTTTAGCTTTTTAATCTTGCCCTTTTTTCCCTGAATAATCTATACTCATCACTTTTTTTATCTCTTTAGGGAAAAAATGCATTTTTCAAAGACTTAACTTCAATTCAGTTATTACCCAGTGGGGAAATGGATCCAAATTTTATTTCTATACGACAACAGGTAAATTCTAGTTATTGGATTTCATTCTTGTTTCTTGGGGGGCAGGGGAACAATAAAGCAAAAATCCAGCTGACCTTTATAATGATGGCCACTTTCAAGGTAATGCTTGACAGCTAGTTTCCCTTTAAATTGTGTGTTCCTTTTTTGGTAATGAAAACAGTTTTTAATGGAAGAGCCACTCTTAGTTGATAAAAAAGTTAATAATTTCCTTGATTTAGGTCTTTTTGAATTAATCATGCTAACAAGACACTGCTCTATCTCCTTCTCCATTTTCAAGTTCTTACTGAAAGTTGTCAGTGCAGCTGTCCAGTCCCAGCATTCAGTGACAAAGGAGAGAGATCCCTCAGAAGAGGCAGCAGACATTCCTGGGAAGGATCAAGATTGGCCAGTTCTAGCCGTGGATCTAGCCCATCACCTTCAAGTTAGTGAAGATGTTGTTAGGAGGCATTATGTAGGGGAGCTCTACAACTATGGAGTTGACCACTTAGCAGAAGAGGTAATTATGACGCCATGAAGGCTAACTGGGCTCAAGTTATAAATTGTTAATTAGAATAACAAATCAGTAGAATTTCTAATAAAGCTTTTTTTTTTTTTAGTTGTAGATGGACACAATACTTTTGTTTTATTTATATATTTCTATGTGGTGCTGAGAATCAAACCCAGTACCTCACACATCCTAGGCAAGTGCTCTTCCACGGAGCCATAACCCCAGCTCTCCAATATAGCTTTTTGTTCTTCCTTTTGTTGGAACTTTTAGGTACAAAAATAGAATAGAATATTAAAATATAAAACTATAATCAAATAAATTCCTATAGTATGCTAGGCCTGTTCTGTGTGTAAGTACAGCAATGAGCAAAGGATCCAAGGCTCTTTCTGCATGGAATCAATGTTTGCTGAACATTCAGAAAAGCTCCTAATTTTTGTATTGAGTGAGGAGTGCTATAAGAAAAATAAAAAGCATCATATGAATACATATGGACTACTACAGTAGAGTGTGGGGGTCAGAGAAAATGAAATTCAGACTGAAGTCCAAAGGATATAAAGCAATCAGTCATTTAAAAACCTGGGGTAACAGTGCTTAAGACAAGAGTAGCAAATGTGTAAGGCCCTGAGATTGGAACCAGCATGGCCAGGACCAAAAGGGCCAGTGTGGCTGCCAGACTTAGTAAGCAAGGAGCAAAAATGTATGAAATGAGGAGGGGATGTTGGCAGGGGCCAATCACAGTCAGTATCCTAACCCATTATTATTCTCAGAACATTCAAAAGTCATTGAAGGTTGTAAGTAGTCATGATATGATCTAATGTAATTCCCTTCCTTTGCCAAGTGGTTGGAAACAAGACCTTATGTAGTCATGCTGAATTGAAACTAGGTGATGAGGGGCTAAGGAAGTAGCTCAGGGGTAGAACTTGCCTAGCACACTTGGGTTTGCTAGAACTTGGGTTTGAGCCCTAGGACTGTCAAAAACGAGGAGTGGGGAAGGTGGTGAGGGAAAAAAATGAGCTGGTCACCAACTTGGAGTTAAATGCTATTTGATTTATATTATACTTTGATTACATACACAAGCTCAAAAACAAACTAGGATCTATTTCTTCATCCACAGCCTCCTTTTCTACAAAAGATAAATTGGTTAGCTCTTACTACATTATTTCTCCATGTCCACATTCTCAGGCCATTCTACAGGTTCATGATAAAGAGGTCCTCGCCTCTCAGCTGCTAGTGTTGACAGGGCAAAGGCTGGCTTATGCTCTTCTCCACACCCAGACAAAAGAAGGGATGGAGCTGCTGGCCAGATTGCCACCCACACTCTGCACTTGGCTGAAGGCAATGGTAAGTACAACAAAGGAAATTAGGCAGAAAGAAGATCATTGGGTATTTTACTAGATGAATGTTTAGTAGAATTTATGAAGAAAATTTAAATTACATGTTTAATTCACCTAGTTCCAAACAAAAAGTATTTTTATTGGGAAAAAAATTCTTTAATTCTTAAGTTTATATCAGTTATTTTTTGATTGCATATAACTAATGGATTATATTTTTGTCCCATTTACAGAACCCCCAGGATCTTCAAAACACTGAAGTGCCAATTGCAACAACAGCTAAACTAGTAAATAAAGTAATTGAGCTTTTACCAGAAAAACACGGGCAGTATAGTCTAGCCTTACACCTCATTGAAGCTGTGGAAGCCATATCCATTCCTTCTTTGTGACACTTATCTACTGAAAGTAGTCTAAAATTGTGTGACTATAACATGAATTACTGCATGGTTATTTTACATAGTAAGATCTGAAATTTTATGGAATATGTTGGGGGTTTTTTGGTAAAATAAATAAAAATATATATTACTTTTAAAAAGTGCAATCCTGGTTAAATCCCACTTCTTTGGTTAATACTGAAGATAAAATACAAATATTATAGTAATACAGATGTTTTACTGTTTATTTTTAATTCAAACGCGTAAGTAGCTTTATTGTTAAACTTTGCTATTTAAAATTGGTTTTAATTTACAGATTATGTTCTTATTATTAATAAGATTCTATATTTCATACCTAAAAAGTTATTGTGATTAAATGTGTTCATGTATACTCCCCATCAGCAAACTTAGAGAAAGCTCCCACTTTCCCTTATGAAATGTTTAGGAAATATGTTCCTTATCATGCTTAATCCCATAGTAGCTGCACCTGGGAGTTCTGGGTGCTGACAGGTTCCTTTCCCAAAGGTGCTGCTGATACCATCAGAGGAGGAAGAATGGATGGGTTCAGGATCATCAGTAGGGACCCTGGATAGAACCCTTAACCTGTTGTAATTGCCAAAATCGATAATCTGAAATTCTAACAATGCAACAAAATCAGTTACAATGTAAATTAAGATTTGCTTTTTGCCAAGTTGCAAAGTTGTATCCACATCAGGTAATTGTAAAAAATGTATTATCTTGTAAAACATATATATATATATAAAGAGGGGAGGATACTAAAAATTTTAAGTCCAACTTTATTTTTCCTACAAGTGTTTAGAAATATCTGCTTCTGGGATTTGGTAATGTTATCTGTCCTTGGGAACATTACAGAAAAAAAAATGCATAGTGATATTACAGCTTTAGCAAACCTACCTCACAGATGAGTTGAGAGGATAAAATACAGTGAATTTTGTACCCTATAGTGCCTAGAGCAGTCCAAGTGCTAAATAAATATTTACTAATTAAGACCAAACTAACCAAAAGTCTGTAAAAAGTGCTTTGAGCTCTACAGATACCAAGAATTTATTATGGTATGTCTTTGGAATGTAGCCTTATAGTACAATTGTTGATATCTGTCATGGACAACAGTTGTTATTCATAGTGACTCATTGTGTCCAAAAGTTTATTTCTTCACTCCCTTGTAAGAAGCCAACTCTAGCATTGTGCAAAGTTGAGAAGAATGGCCTTCAGGGATATAAAGAAAAAAAGATCTGGTGTTTTGAGAATATTCTAGTGTGAATTATTTTTCCACTAAGGATCACATCCAAATAAGAACTTAACTAGATTAAAAATAATGGTTTAAGTGACTATCAATTTTCAGATCTTAAAAGAAAAGTGCTTTAAGATGTGATGTTTGGGGCGTGTCTTGTGAGCCGAGGTGCATGTTGTACAGGGTAACAGCACTGGAGAGGGCCTGAAGCTAGTCCAGCCTCTCAGCCTCTGCTTGGATCTCCACACCCCAGGTAGCCACATTCTAGGATTCCTATGAATACATCTAGCTTTATATAATCACCTGTAACATGTATTCTACAACATTAGTTTTTCCTGAGATTTTTTGGAAATACTTAGAGAGTAATATGAATTTAGAAGTTTGGTTAAAGAAACTTGGAGTTAAAGGCATTTTAAAAATTGAAATCCTCTCAATTCCATTATCACTTTTTGGAGGGGTACTGAGGTTACATATCAAGTATGAGACTTGCTGAGAAGCAGCAGCTGAAATATGGCTCACAGAACCTTAACACAAATCACTGAGTTTCTAATTAGATTTATCATCTGAAAATTTAAAATTCGTAGATTTTTCAAATTTAGTTTTATGGTTAAAAGCAGTTAAATATTTTACTACTTAATTAAGGGCTTTTAAAATAAATCTGATAATAAAGAAAAATAAGTACCTATGTATACATTCTGTAACAACAAAAAGAGGAATGAGATTTTATGTAGAATGGGTGATTAACTAAAAACAAAGGTTTGGTGACCATCACTGTAATTACTGGTAAGCCAATAACTGGTAGTGTCCTCCTAGATATACCCCTCCACTTTTCCTTATTACATACACATTTTTTTACCTTGTTAAATTAATTCTATTATATAATATTAAAGAGAACACAGGTGTTCAAAAATCATAACTTCTATATTACAGATTGTGTTTTTAGATGTAGAACTAGAGAGGCCAGGATATATGTAGATAAAGGGGTACAAAATGTGTCATACTTTTACAGAAAGAAGTTTCACCCTTGTTATAAAAATTCATCTAAGGTCAAAGCAAACACTAACATTTACATTGCTTTTTTAAAAAAATCAATTACAACTTAAAATAATAGAAAACATTCTATAATCCTAAGATTACACTAATATAACATTCACCTAGAAGTTGCTGTGGTCCATTTCATTTGTAAAAGAAGATATTTTTACAGTACACTATAGCAACAGTAAAAGCCCCCTCTCACCGTAACAAGAATTGGTTTGCTGGGCTCTTTAGACTTCTGCTCAATAGATTAGCCATCCTTAGACTTTAATCCAATACTGGATTGTTTATAAAATGCTCTTATTTATCTAGTGTAATGTAAGTAGTGAAATTCTGTATATACTGCTGTTTTTCTGTATTCATTATTGTGAACTTGTGTATATTAATGAAATAAATCCTCTGCTTTCAAGTTGTTTTCTTAACATTCATAAATGTAAGTTTTGGTTTGTTTGTTTGTTGGTATTAAGACATTTTGTCCCTTCTTGAATAATAAACTTAGTGATGTTTTTCTTTCCAATCCAAATCAAAAAGTAAGCCATTTTTAAAAACTCCCATTTTTGGTAGTGGACAGAATGATGCTTTTTAACTCTTAGGGGAAATACACCTCTGCTGATCCCTTTCAAAACCACATTTTGTCATTTGATATTCACAATTTCGCACCAACATTAGTCAATAGTTTTCCAGAATGCCTTTATTTTCAGACATCATAGAACTTAAATACCGAGTCAAAAAGATTTTCATAAAATATAAAACATTCTGCTCAGCCATGTTTGAAGGCAAGTGTAAGTCCATTATGTATATGTGTGTACAAATATATGCAATATATGCAATTGTATTTCCACATGTATATATACATTATTCTTTAGTTACAGGAAATACTATTCACAATTCTGATTTTGACACTCATCCTTCACCATTTACTCCTCAGATTTCTTTGCAGTATTGTAAATAATTCATGTAAACTCTCAGTACTATCATAAGGATTCTTGCTCAGCTGGTGATGTCACAGCACTACTTTCCACCAACAACTTCTGCACATCGGGGACAGAGTGTATCAGAAGATTCTGCTGTGTACTTCCAACAACGAGGACACTTTTCTTTGGTAGTTGGCATGACAATTACTTTATATGAAGACTCTTCCCGGATATCACCACCTATAAAAAAGAAAATATGAAAAGTATTTCTGACATTCAACTTGTGTAACTATTTCCCATTTGGTTTAGCAAGCACAATTTTTCCAAAGCTTACTCTTATCTTAAGTAATAGCTGGTCAGGTTTTGCCCCATTATATAAATACCAAGATGATGGGATCACACAACTTGATGACTATAGAGAACTAAGGAATCTGCGTGTCTGTGGGAACTGAGTTCTCTCCCTACTCAGGCAGAACAGGCTTTCTAGCTCTTAATCCTGATAGGATTCTGATCAGTAACACTGCATCTCCATTTCAACATGGGCACTGAGGATTTTTAAAGCAATATTATAGTGACAACTGTAGTGCCTCCAAATTTTTTGGCTTAGACAAAGAGAAAACTTATCTCTACTATTAAGACCTCAGACTGATCAAAAAAATAAATTATTTTCTAATTGCTGTGCAAAGAATGTACCTTAACATTTTGAAAAACAAATTGAGTCACAATTTTTACTACATGTACACTGCTGCCAAGCCTCAAATTTGAACCAACATCTATAGATTAGCCTTCCATCTCCTGCTGGTACCTAAAAGCTATTACAAAAAACACAAGCAGCATTACCTTTCCTAAAATATCCATTTGTTATTCTTTGTTAATGCCACTCTACCTCCATTTCCATTAATCAAGGTGAACCAGGTTGACACAAAAATGCCTATGAAACAAATATCTACAAACTGCTTGAGATGCTTGTGTAAGAATGAGTTTAATAAAACGTTAAACCTTATTAAGAATGGCTAAGGGCTGGGGGTATAGCTCAGTTGGTAGAGTGCTTGCCTCACATGCATAAGTCCATGGGTTCAAGCCCAGCACCACACACACACAAAAATAATGGCTAAACAGCAATGACACAGGCCTATAATTCCAGCTACTCAGAAGGCTGAGGCAGGAGGATTACAAGTTCAAGGCCAGTCTGGGCAATTTAGCAAAACCCCATCTCAAAAAAAGAATGGCTAAATATTAATTTGGGGCACACAGAAGAGGAAATTTGAATCAACACTGGGGAAGGGTGAGCAGTAGTATGGTACTATGTATTAAAGGAAAAGGAAGCAAGTTAGAGTAACTGCACAATAAAAGTTAAAAGAGAAGTAAATCTCTTGTCCTCTATCCCTAGCCTTCACTTCTCAAGATCAGGTAGAATATTTGAGTGTTGGCTTAGGTATGTGGCAAATGTTTATATCATTTCCAGAGAAATGTATTCCAGGCATTTATCTGCTTTTAGAAAAGTCTAGTCCACTGTAGAGTTGAAGATGACCTATAATTTATAATTAGTCATTTTTCAAGATGCCACTTGCTACTCTCACCTCCTTACCTTCTAAATTGATTAGGAATGTCCCTTTAAGCTCAATTACATCTGCAGTTCTCTCTCGTGGTTCCTGAGCCAGTAAAGTTGACTGGGAAGCCATCATTAGCTCATTCAACTGAGAGGTACTGGAGGTCTCCTCAGCTTGCAGCATCTGGAAGTAAGCATGTGAAAGTTACTGCTAAATTTTTAGCATGAACTGAGGTTATAAAAACAGATGCCATAAGTTCTTGGGGACAGAGAGGCATACCTTGATACCATTACACCCTGAGCTAATACTATTAAATACATCACTTCTTACTGGCATGAAAGGATTTAATTGAAATTTTTATCAACAGTATTGAGAACATTGTGCTTTTGCTTCATTTTCCAAGAACCTCAGTGTCTCACACACAGAAAAACAACAACAACAACAACAAAACATATGTGGTGGGGCTGGGATTGTGGCTCAGTGGTAGAGTAACTGCCTCGCATGTGTGAGGCACTGGGTTTGATTCTTAGCACTGTATATAAATAAAGGTTCACTAACAGCTATATATGTGTATATGTGTGTGTGTGTGTGTGTGTGTGTGTATAAACCTATATGGTGTTTACTAGCCCCGTTTCATAAATGAGGAAACGGGCAAAGGAGGTTAATTTGCTCAAATTTCTCAATCATTATGTGGTATAGCTCAAGCCCAGGTCTTGTGAGCCTTAAAGACCATGATGTTTTGCCTGTATCCTGTTTCTTATACTGGAAGAGGGGTTCAGTTAGTATCTACACAAAAGTGCTTTTAGCAATATATACTAATGATGGCAATCTGGATAACACATAGAACCCCTTGAAGTACACTGAATTTGGCTGTCTAATCAACATTTTTACATTTTTCACTGTAACTCTGATCTTCAAAATGAATTTGTGAGCTAATATAAATATTCCTTTAAAAAATGTTCATAAGAAAACAGGAAACTCAAAATTTGGTTTTAACAAGTTCATGAAATTAGTAACTGAAAAAAACAGCATGCCATTTGATAGCTACTTGGTGTGATTCCTAAAACAATTTTATGTTTTTGAAAATCCCAAAGCATTTTTTTTCCAAGTATAAATGATCCCAAACAAATTTTATTCTTTTCAACTTATTGCAAGAACTGAAGTCAAAGGAAACAGTATACAGGGGGAAAAAGCCCAGAACTAGGCTGTGCAAACTTGACTAGATTCTTAGTTTCCTTTTGTGTACAATGAAGCAGTCAGGACTTAGGAACTTTTAAACATATGAACATCTTATCCTTATTCTTTGTTACTAACAATTTCATACCCTACTAGCTATTTTAAGGCTAAATTCTTAATCACTTGAATTACATTTATATTTTTAAATTAAGCTTACCAACCAAAGAGATTTTCTTCTTCTTTTTTTAGAAAACTACTACCAATAAAATCTTATATATATATATATATATATATATATATATATATATATATATATATTCATTACCAATTCTCAAGCATTAAGACTAGAGAAAAATCTCAAGTCAATGTGTTAGACTTAATATATCGCTAATCAGGACAATCAACTCCTACAAATCCCAAGGCCCTTCTGGAAATAAAAATAGAATTAATACTTTGAGATGTACATGATAATGTGCTGGAACAAATGTTCCAGATGTTCATTGGAAACTCATGTTTGGATTTGTTTTGAATCTAGTCCAGATGGACAAAATTCAAAAAAACAGGCCCTTATAACAAAATTCCCAATTTTTTATGTATTCTAACACTACGGTCACAAATTTATATATCAGCCCTTAGGGTTTTCATTTCAAATAACTTTAAAAGACCTTCCCTGTCCCTGTAAAGTGATATGCACATGTTACAGGTACAGAGTATATAATTTTAGATGATAAAGGAAAGGACACAGATACAGAAAACAGAATCAGTGATAAGATCAGGATTAGAAGACTAAAATCATAATATCTAAATTAGCAAAAAACTTTCCCTAGACTTTTAAAACAAACTGCAGGTGAAGATGTACAATATTAAGAACATTTCAACCTGTTGCATACCTCTATTATTTCAAAAAGCAGGCCTGGCTCTATCACAATGATAACCTCATACTCGGCAGGATTTTTGCCAGGGATGCTTCCAAGAAATGAATCTCTCATTGCACAGGCGCTCTCCACTGCCTCTACCAGCCCAGGCTTCTTCCAGATAGAGCTTGTGCTGATCCATCCTGTGCGAAAAACACTCCTGGGTTCTTCAAAAAAAAGAGAGAGAGATGGTAAACTGACTTACATATATCCTAAAGTGTTCATAAAGCCCTAACCATTAAATATTTACCAATTAGTGGGAAATAAGAATTGTTATTTACGGTATATATAATAAAATATGGAGCCAACCTATTTTCAAAACATTCGTATCAGCAATGGGAAATATGTTACATTTAATCAAAAGATAAGCTATAGAGGAAGATCTCAAAAAAAGGATGCTTAGAAAAAATAAGAGAGAAAAATCCCAATATTAATAGCTCATCTATGACTATAAGATTATGAATGGCTTTTCCTTCTCTAAACAGTTTCTAATTTTCTTGAAATTAAGAAGGGTTTGTTTGATATACTTAGATGCTCCATTGTTTGGGGCATAGGTATTTATGATTGTTATGTCTTGTTGTATGTTTCTTTTCCCTTAAGTAGTATGAAATGTCCTTCTTTATCTCTTCTGACTAACTCTGGCTTGAATTCTACTTTATCTGATATGAGGATGGAAACCCGGCTTGTTTATGTGGCCCATGTGAGTGATATGTTCTTTCCCATCCTTTCACCTTCAGTCTGTGGATATCTTTTTCTATGAGATGAGTCTCTTGAAGGCTGTATATTGCTGGATATTTTTTAATCCAATCTGCCCCTCTATGTCTTTTAATTGATGAGTTTAGGCCAATAACATTCAGGGTTATTATTGAGACATGGTTTGTATTCCCAGTCATTTTTTTTATTTTTGGTTTTCAACTAGACTTGGTTTTTTCTTTGACAGGTTTTTCCTTGAGTATAGTTCTTCCCTTTGCTGATTTTCAATGTTGTTTTTCATTTCCTCCTCATAGAGTACTTTGTCAAGAATATTCTGTAGTGTAGGCTTTCTCATTGTAAATTCTTTTAATTTATGTTTACCATGGAAGGTTTTTATTTCATCATCTAATCTTGAGCTTAATTTTGCTGGATATAAAATTCTTGGTTGGCATCCATTTTATTTCAGGGCTTGGTATTTATTGTTCCAGGATCTCCCAGCTTTGATGGTCTGGGTTGAGAAATCTGCTGACATCTGAATTGGTTTCCTCCTATACATAATCTGAAACTTTTCTCTTTTTAAAATTCTATCCTTATTCTGTATGCTACTTCATGAGAATCTGTTGTAACTTTAAACATTTGGTGTCCTGTAAGCCTCTGTATTTGATTTTCCAATTCATTCTTCATGTTTGAGAAATTTTCTGATATTATGTCATTGGCTTGTATCTCTGTGCCTTCCTCCATCCCAATAATTCTTAGATTTGGTCTTTTCATGTTATCCCATTATTCTTGGCAGTTCTGTTAATGGATTCTCACCATCTTCACTGTGTGACCAACTTCATTTTCAACATTATATATTTTGTCTTAATTGCCTGAGATTCTGTCTTCAAGTGATCTAGTCTGTTGGTGATGCTTTCTACTGATTTTTTTATTTGGTTTATTAATTCCTTCATTTCACTTTCTGTTTGTTTGTTTGTTTTTTTTTTCCCTGAGAGTCTCTAACTCTTTCTTGAAATAATCTTTTGCTACCTGTATTTCCTCTCTTATCATCTCATTGTTGGAGTGGTCAACTGTTGCCTGTAATTGCTCTCTTAATTAAGCTTACTACATTCAGAAGAAAAGAACTACCATAAAAGTATTCACTAAAAGGCATTACATTTTAATAAAACTTAACATATATTATGGAACATTTATGAACAAACTTAAGAAAGAATGATTTCTCAAAGGCCATTCTGAAATCATCCTACTCCTCTGGAAACAGGTGCAGAAACTACTACATGACCAAGACACATCATGTCACAAAGTATCACTATAGAAGAGTGAGTGAGGGCCCTTATAGGGAGGAGATAAAATCAGAAGTTGCACCCTCACTTTCTCATTCGGTGAGCAAATTAAGTGCTGCTTACCTTTAAGGTATGGTATGTGCTGGAAGACCTCTTCAGCCAAGTGAGGAAGAATAGGAGCAAAAGAACGAACCATCACATCCAGAATTTCATCTAATACAGTCTGACAAGAGCGTCGTTTGGGATCGTTTTCATTTTCACAATAAAGCCTGAAGGAGGATAACTTACTTGGCAACTGACACCAATTTATACATTATGATCACCAAGACAGGATCTACCTGCCTCAGGTTGAGTTTATTCCTACAGTAGCTGATCTCGTGGCTCTAGTCATCTTATAATCAAAGACTGTTTTCATATAATTTTTGATAACTTGTTATCTATTCCACTTTTCACTTTCCAGATGTACCAACTTAACAAAATCACCCATGCTCTGATCAATTCTGGTTTTCAGGTAGAAGACAGCTAGAATCTAAACTATTGTGTTAAAAGACAGTCAGTTAGCTATTGGTATTTAAAATGTTACTCCCCACCCCCTGCAATGTACGAGTTACTTTCCCTATGTAGAAAGTGCTGAGGTGCTGATTGGGGCTGGTACCTCATACTGGACTAGATACTAAAGATAACGCCTCCACTTGCACATCAGATCCATAAATGAAAGCTTAGCATCAAGCCCTCCTCTGAAAGGGTGCCACTGACATTGTACAATGTTAGCATATAATTGCTCCTATATTTGTCTCTCTCCATACTCATGATTTGCAAGTCTGAGAACAAGCACTAACTTATGTAAGCACCAATCATTTAATGAACATCTACTTTATCAATCACAGCACTAACCACATTACCCATATTTCATCCTTATAACCACAGTAGGAGGTAAGGAAATACCATCCCCTTTTTATAGATGAATTGAGATCATCCTACAGGCTTCCCCAAATCATAAAGTGCGTAAGTGGCAAGGCACAAACTGATAATCAGGCTTAACTCTAGAACCCAATCCCCATAACTGCACAATGTTGCCCATCTCAATCATCACTGTATTCCCACATTTGCCAAGCACAGAACAGGCACTCAAGAAACATCTGTTGAGTGTTTTCATATTGTGTCATACATACCTATCCTTGATTATGCTGAAATAAAAGTTGGAGAGTTCTCTAGTATAAAATGCTTTTAATAGTCGAACAACTTTTCCAAAATCATATTGTTTGTATGAGTCGTTAATCTAGAGGACAAAGTCAAAATAAATTCAGAAGCTGGGGTAACAAGCGAAAATGGAAGTCATTATAAGCAAAATACGTTCCTTCAAAAATATGCCTTAAAGGTAGACAAAAAACAGACAATAAAGCAAGAACTCCTGATAATCTTCCAAACATCCTTTTTGGACAACAAATTTGATTACACTTAGAAAATACCCACAGTTCTACTCTGGAAACTACAAAATAATACTCCTCAAGAACAGGCACAGTGGCACACACCTGTAATCCCAGCAGCTGGGAAGGCTGAGGTAGGAGAATCCCAAGTTCAAATGCAGCCTCAGCAACTTAATGAGGCCCTAAGCAACTCAGTGAGACCCTGTCTCTAAATAAAATACAAAAAAGAACTGGGGATGTGGCTCAGTGGTTAAGTTCATTCTCTGGTACCAAAAAGAAAACAAAACAAACCCCACCAGGATCAAGGTTTTCCTTTATTTATTTATTTTTTGTGGTGCAGGGGATCAAACCTAGCAACCTGTTAGGCAAGCACCCTATCAGCCCTCAAGTTTTTTTGTTTTTTGTTTTTGGTACTGAGGATTGAATTCAGGGGCACTCAATCACTGAGCCACATCTCCAGCCCTATTTTGCATTTTATTTAGAGACAGGATCTCACTAAATTGCGTAGCACCTCACCATTGCTGAGACTGGTTTGAACTTGTAATCCTCCCGTCTCAGTCTCCTGAGTGGCTGGGATTACAGGCATGCGCCGTGGTGCCCAGCTAGCCCTCAAGTTTTAAGTGATAAAATCATGACATTTTTTAAAAATAGCATAAAACAGAAGAACATCAGCACCATAGTTAGTTAATGTTCCCTCATTTATGTTTCAATTATTTTTGGTTTGAGCAAAAAAGCTGGTGTGTGTGCCTCTGACTTGGGGCACATTGAAGCATATAAATTCCAATTTTAAGAAAATAAATTATTTGTGTATGTGTGTGCATGTGTGTAAATGAGCAAATGTCTTAGGGGACATAAGAGTAGTCACCTCAGTTATTTCTGTCCAGTACGATGAGGTGCCTACCTCCAGATAATATATAACTCTCTTCCTTCTTGTTGGAGAAACAGAGTTGATCTTTTCCTCTTGAGAGAAGTCTGGTCTACAGGGAAGCCTGGACCTGCCTACTGTTTCCACCAGGTACTCTGAAGTCTTTTAAGACTCCAGGAAAAGATATTAGAATACCTCATATCTATAGGCATCTAGGAATGTATAGGATTCAGCAAGTATAGCTTTTCTCAAGAGGCTCTCGTTACTATTTCTAGCAAGGTTTCTTCCACTTAAATGAAAACAATTTTTTAACACACAATAGTCCTAAAATTTCCATTTCCCAAAAATCTTATTAATTAACACTTACCTTGCTTGCTAAATCCTGCAGTAAATGCAGCATATACTGGTCTATGACATACATTTGGTTGACAGGGACAGAATCCGTTTTGGGGTTGAAGCCAGCCACGTTTCCCAAAAGAAAGCGAAGTGTATTCCTAAGCTATTCATAATGAGAAAATGTACACAGTCAAAAAAAATTATGAACCCTTCATTTTCACCAAAAAATCATTTTATAAATCTATAATTTGCATACAACTTTGACACTTCCTTTAAGGGAAAATTTTAAAAAATTATATCATTCCTAAAAAAGGCTATGAATGTACAAAATCTCATTCCAATAGCCCAGTTACAGAAACAATCATAGGATTTTATGCCTAATGACTAAATTTTTATTTTTACATCTTTAGAGAAAATCAACTTTTAATACCATAGTTTATTCACACGTAAAAGTGAGCACATGTTTTTTCACCTAATTCACAGGTAAAGATAAAGATAAATAAAATAAATGTGAAAAGTCATTAAATATATGAACAGTATACAAAATAAAATTTATATCAGATTATGCTTTTTCACAGAGTAAATTAACAAAGTATAAAAAGACCTTATATGTAAAATTTTTAACATTACTATTATTGTTTTTAAATAAATTAACACAGGGTATTTTAAAATGCGTGGAACATGTGAACCATTTTTATTCAGTTCTGCAATGTCAAAAAAAAGTGCCTCATTCTTTACAATGATTTAGTTAAGTTTTCATTCAGAAATAGGAAGAATAACGACTCTAACCTTGTTAATATCATCTCTAGCAGCATTGAGAGCAGATGGACCAATTGTCACTTCTGTGAAGACATTGGACTCAGCCACCCACCAGCGAAGAACATCAGCACCATAGGGAGGCTCTTTGCTTTGATCCTTTTCATTGAGAAAAGATACAATCAGAATGGCTTTCAATTCCTATTAGCTGAATAAATGCTTTACATAAAACTCTTATTCAGATCCATGTTTGAGCACAATATAAGTATAAAGTATACCAGCACTGAAATGAAATACAAGCTAACAATTTCTAATCAGACTACATCTAAAAACAACAAAGCCAGCCATAGTGGTTACTGTAACCTTAGTAGCCTGGGAGGCTGAGGCAGGAGGATCACAAACTCAAGACCAGCCTAAACAATCTGGTGAGGCTCTATCTCAAAATAATAATATTTTTTTTAAAAAGAGCTGGAGAGTAGTAGAGCACACCTAGGTTCAATCCCCTGTACCAATCAAGTACTCAATAAATAATTAAAAATAGAAAAGAGGAGATAGTACTCTGTGGTCTTGTTCAATGCATAGCTGGGAATACCTAGTGTACTCCCAATCATCTACAATAGTAGGCACAAAGCAGTGTGGGCAGTGGGGTGGTCCTTGATGGGGAAGGAAAGAGGAAAGGGTGCTTTCCCTTTCACTATTCCCTAGGAACTCTGTACATAAAACAATGAATGTAGGGATGGCAGTAAAAAGCCACAGGAGCAAGACAACAGATAAGAGTTTTCTATTAAGAAAGCAACTCTAAAAAAATCCCCAAATTATCAGCAACCCCAGAACTAACGTACATCCTTGCTGTAAAGTTAAGGTATATAACTTCTAAGAATAAATGTAATGTGAGTTGAGAAGTTGTGATCTTTTTGTCCTTCTGATTTCCACTTAATTATAAAATAACAGGTTACACATACTATAAGCTCAAGTGATAAAAGGAATAATATTACTCAGGACCTAACACTGGAGATTCAGACCTGAAATGTGTCAAAAGGAACATAGTTCCAGTTCTTTCTTTTTTCATTAAAATCATGTATTACTTAAGATTTTAGATTTACAACATGGTCAGACATCATCTATTTTTTTTTAAGAGATGGAGAGTTGTAATGTTGCAGATGGCCTCAAATTCCCGGACTCGAGTACTCCTCCTACTGCTCCTTCAGTGACAGGACTGCAGGCTACAGGTGTGTACCAACATACCCATCACATCCTGGGTTTTTGTTGTTTCTTTTTAAATTTTCTTTTTATACTGAAGTGACCATATTTAAAAGTTTTTTTTTTTTTTTTTTTTTTTTTTTGCTGTTGTTTGTTTTTTACATTGAAATTTAAAAACAACCTGGCCCTGGAGTGCCCACTCTTAAGGACTTGGACCAATAATTTAAGAGCCTTAAAACAAAAATAAAATATATTTTAAGGAAACACTTACTTGTCCTCCATTGATGACAACATCAGGATCAATAACATTCCCAAGAGACTTGGACATCTTTTCTCCCTTTTCTCCAAGGGTAAATCCATGAACAACCACTGACCTAAGGAGACAAATCAGTTTAATTGAGCATTTTAGTTTAGCATAAAAATAGTGGATAACAGTTTTTCTCAATAGCCTAATGCCTGGCAATTTATGCATCATGACTGTTAAAAGTAAGCTCTTTAACTAAACACAGAAAAATTTTTTAATGTTTTTGTTCAGTAAATAAATTTTTCCTGACTTCTGATATGCACTGACTTTGATCACTGAAATAAACCAAGAAAAAGCATGGCTTAAAAGAGCAGATTTAAAAACAAAACAAAAACAGATTATCACCTCAAAATGACTTTCAAAAAGACTACTTGAGAAAACCAGTATCCACTCTTCTGTTGTTTTTTAAAGCATGTTACATAAGAAACAAATACATGTAAATTGTTCTGGGATGGGTTCTCATTGTAAGATAGCAAAAATCTCAAGATGCTTAAGAAAATTTCTGATTCAACTTCTGCCCACAGATTTGAATGAGGAAAAGCAAGTATCTGTACTAAACAAAAAATCCCCGATTTAATAACGTTCCCTGGGTAAAGTTTCAATTGGTTAGTCAATGTTGGTGTCATAAATGGAAGGACACTTGAACTCAGGCTGTCTCCTGGCATATCCTTCCCAGCACCCAGGTGGATTCTTACCACAGTATAAAATCTACCTGCACAAAGTCTTCACAGCTCCTCCAGTAATGCTGATATTCTCTTCTAGGATGTAGCCAGAGTGACAAGATACCTTTTTATTGAAGTCTCTTTTCTCTCTTTTTTTTTTCTTATTTTAAATTCTTATTTTTTTTTTAATGTGACAGGAGACTGTCGCACTTTATTCATACACACATTTTATAAACATATGTAAATACAGTTTTCACACATTATCTATCTACTACCCAGGATAGTGCTTCAACCTGGCAGGTACTCAATAAAGGCAAATCATGCTGACTGTTTAGATCAGGCACAAACACTTACTTGAAAGGCACTTTTTTCCTTGCTGCCACACTTGTTAATAAGGAAGATTGGAACCAACCCCCGAGCTGGTCTTTTCCTTCCATGTACAAATCTGCTCTTTGGTTGGTACCTGAAAAATAAATATTATAAAAAACATAGAAATTTAAGTTAGTTAAAATAAGAAAACAATAATGAGTATCATCAAAGCATTAAAGCTTCTATCACATTATCCATTTCTTGCGTCATGCTCTACCCAGAGACCAAACTGCATTTACTTGAGCTGTTATACCACTGCCATTTGATGAGCCAAAATAAAGATGATGAACCTTTGAGTAACATCTTCCAAAGCACAACTAAGACACTCTTTAAATAAGGGGCTGATTCATAATAATTATCAATATTAGCATTTCAAATTAAATATGTAATGAAAATATCATTTTCTTAATGCAACAAATATTTGCTGAGCATCCAACAACTTTACATATTAATACATTTAATTATTGTGTCAACTCTAATAAAAACAGGTATTATTTTCCCCACTTTACAGATGAGGAAAGTGAGGCAGGTTCTGCGACAGTAAGTAGTCCAGCTGTACTTTGAACCTGTAGTCAACCTGGCACTGGAGTGCCCACTCTTAATCAATAAGTCATACTACTTGAATGAGCCTTATCTTAATAATAAGACAAAAATGAATTGTTACAAAGATCAAGTTATTAACTTGTAATTTGACAATGAGTTAGTCAAATGATGGGCAAAATGTAAAAAAGCTATGTCGATAATTCTGGCTCAGTTTTGGTAGGACACATTTGCAAGCTTGAGAGGTACTTTATTAACAATAGTTAATTTGACAGTTAATAATAAGAAAATGGACAACCTACTGATGACATAAGTGACAATTATTTCTGGCACATGCCTATAATCTGTAATTCCATCAGCTCCAGAGGCTGAGGCAGGAGGATAGCAAGTTCAAAGTCAGCCTCGGAATTTAGCGAGGCCTTCAGCAACTCAGTGAGACCCTGTCTCTAAATAAAATACAAAAAAGGGTTGGGGACATGGCTCAGTGGTTAAATGCCCCTGGGTTCAATCCTTGATACCAAAAAATTAAAAGATTCATCAAGGATGCTTAATTGTTAGGTGAAAATTGAGAAATGAAGACATTTTCAAAGTCTTAAAGGATCTTCCTACAAAATACTTATTACTGATAATTTGGTGGGGGAAAATGGGAAGGCTTTACAATAAAGAAAAGTGGCTGGCATCGTGGTGCATGCCTGTAATCTCAGCTATTTAGGAGGCTGAGGTAGAAGGATTTCAAGTTTAAGGCCAGCCTAGGCAACTTAGTAAAGTCCTGTCTCAATAAACAAAAAATTTTAACAAGAGGGCCTAGGGATGTTAGCAGTAGAGTGCTTGCCTACCAAGTGCAAGGCCCTGGATTCAATCCACAGTACTGAATAAAAAAACAAAAACAAAAATCCTTGGCAGTTACTACCTCAACCAAGTGATCGAAGTTAGACATCACCAGAAACAAGACTGACAGCCATCATGTGACTTAACATGATAAACTGAGGAGGACACGACCCCACTCTGTGATACCCATGCCAAAGACACCCTAAATCTCATCATGAGCGCACATCATACAAACCCAAATAGGCTGTGCTCTGATGAATGTAAAGGTTATGAAAGACAAAAAATGAGGGAACTAAAGAGAGGTGACAACTACGTGTGACCTGTGATCCTATACTGGATCCTGGATTTTTTTTCCCTCCCTTTTCCATAAAGAATTTACTGAGTAAAATTTCAATAAGGGCTGTAGACAGGTAGATAGTTAACAGTATAGAATCAATGTCAATTTGCCAATTTTGATATGTATATTGGTTATATGATACTGTCCATATTTTTAGGAAATAACACTAAAATTATTAGAGATATAAAATTGTTTTCTCTATATGCTCTACTTACACTGAGAGGATACAGAAAGCAAATGTAGTAAAACTGGTAATAGAAAATCTAGATGAAGGGCATGTAGGAATTTTTCATATTACTTTGTGACTTCAAAATAAAAAAGTTCTCAAAACTGGGGCATGAGGTTAGTGAGGAAAATTACTTCCATACATTAAATTCAAATTCACAACTTTAAGAAGGCCTATATCCCTTTTACTTATGAAATGATGATTTTTTTCCATATGTCCTAGATGATTTTTTTCCCTTATGTCCTAATATTGAAGATTCAGAATTGTAATTCTTATGTGAAAAAGATGAGACATGGAAATACAGAGACAAAATTAAACCAGCTCAATTCAACCAATATTACCCAGTACCCATTACACGCATTGTGCTACACTCTGAGGGGAAAACTGAAGAAATGTGGTCTCTGGCCTCTCAGAGAAACATCTAGTAGGGTAGATTTTATGTTAGCAAGAAATAACTAGGAGGCTGGTGATGAAGCTCAGTGATAGGGCATGCTTAAAGTCCTTGGCTCAATCCCCACCCAGCACTGCAAAAAAAAAAAAATAATAATAATAAAAATAAAAAAATTGTGACAAGTGTTACCATGGTAAAACAGAGAATTCAGTCTAGTCCGTGCAATTGGGAAAATACAGAAAGGTAAATGCACATACAACAAAAACAATAACAGGTTAGCCTCAACATCTAGAATGCTGCAGCTATGTCTTTTGTTTCCCCTTCCTCTACGGACTCATAACCATTTGTTCCTATTTAAGCTTTTATACGGCCAGTATAAAAATCCCATTCCACTCTAAAATGTTAACTCTCTACTGGTAGCCACATTTTGATACAGCAATTTTCAATAAGATGAAAAACAATAGAAAACTCAAGGGAATCCTTTCCTGAAATGAGTTGGTAATGCAATAGCAAGAAGCAGCCCTAACCCTTTCATCTCTTTGAGAAGTGCCTCCTCTGGTCTCGTAAAACAATCGCTCATAGTCCAACATCATAGAAGTGAACCAAAGTTCTGTCACCCTGCAGCACATACTGTTTCCAAACCTTGAAAAACACATTTATGAAACAACAGGCTTCCTCTCAGATCCTTGCTAGTTTAAAAATTTTTCATTTTAAGAAAACCAGTTCCAGAGCTGGAGTTGTGGTTCAATGGTAGAGTGTTTGCCTGGTATGCGTGAGACTGTGGGTTCCAACCACAGCACCACATTTAAATAAACAAATAAAATTAAAGATCCATTGACAACTAAGAAAAATATTTCAAAAAAAGAAAGCTAGTTGCTGTCTAAGGATTCATGGTACTCAGAGTATAAGAATCTGAAGACTGTCCAGGGGCTAGATTCCAACCACCAGGGTCCCAGTACCTGTGGTGCTTACTGACTTGGGGGCTTTGGCTAAATCTTTCCATGCTCTCATTTTTTTCTTCAGCAAAATGGGAATGACACCTGTATTTACCTACCTCAAGAGGCTATTAGAGAGATTAAAGAAGTGTAAGACTAGGAAACCTCTAGTAATTGTTAATTATTACTAAGATTTGCCATGAAGGGCATTCTGATATTTCCTGACAGAATTACAGAAGATTCTTTCTGCTATAGTCTTTCAGTTTCACATGAAATAACACTTGTAAAAATAAAATCATATTAAACTATTTTTAAAAATACATGGTCTCTGATCCTTCCCTAGAAGTACATATTATAATATTCTAATAAAATTACTAGGACACCAGCCTACTAGAAGCATCACAACAAAACAGGTAATACATACTAAGGGTAAGGTCTCTGTGTTCGTATCTTTCCCATTCTCATCTATTTGAAAATTGTTGGAATTGGGTAAAAAGTTAAATATCATTCAAGATAATTTCTGGAAAGAAAGACTTTTAAGATGATACATGGACTGGAAGTGTAGCTCAGTGGTAGAGTGCTTGCCTAGTATGTATAAGGTCTTGGGTTCTATTCCTAGCACCAAAAAAAAAAAAAAGATCCTATGTGAGATCGGGCTTGGTGGTGCATGCCTATCTATCTATATAGTCCAGCTACTCAGGAGACTAAGGCGGGAGGATCAGTTGAGCTTAAAAGTTCACAAGCCAGCCTAGACAACACAGTGAGGACTTGTCTCACGAAAAACAGGTGTGAAATTAGTGGGAAAACAGTGGGGATGGGCTGTCTGGGAGTAGCAAAACTCTGGAAAGGAATGAAAATATAAAGCTTGCTGGAACTTCCAAACACAAAGGTAAAAATGGCAAGAAATACCAAGCATAGCTAAACCCAAGTGCTACTTCACTGTAGATTTATTTACTGAACAACTTTATATCATTCACTATTGGGACTATTTCCTAAAAAGTTTGTGTTTAGTACTGCTTATTTTTTCTAACAAAAGTACATTCTTAGAAGTTTGGAAAACTTACAGGAAGAACATCAAGATTCACAGATATTCCCACTACACAAAGATAATAGACCTCATAGTAAAAAAAGAAAAAATTAGAATTTGTATGATCAATAGTAAGTACGGAGTTTTACACTTCCAGGAAAAGTGGCCCTTTACCACGTGGTCAAAAAAGTATTTCTATCATAGTAACTTTAGATTTTAGGAAAATTATGAAAATTCATATTTAGAAAGAATAATAAACTATTCAATATCTTTGAGATTATGATTTAGGCATGCAAGTAACTTAAAAAATAACTCGGGGCTGGAGGTATAGCTCAGTGGTAGAGCACTTGCCTAACGTGTGAGGCACTGGGTTCGATCCTTAGCACCATATAAAAAAATAAATAAATAAAATGGTATGTGTCCATCGATAACTAAAAAAGATACTTAAAAAAAGAAGAAATCAACCATAAAAATTACTATAAAAAACATTTAAAAATGTTTGAATTCATTACAAAATTTAAATTCATGAATTTTGACAAGATTATTATATTTAACTAAGGAAACAAACTGTATTACCAGCACAAGCAAATATGGCAAAACTACTGCTTAATCTGTGTAACTACTGAAAATAATTTAAACCAAAAATAATCTCTAAATATATGCTGAAATGTAATAATTAAATTTTGAAATTAAGCTCTTTAATATTGCACAAGCCCTTAAAAGTGACTTTTTAAAAAGAAGTTATTTAAAAATCTAAATTGTTAGTCTAATTTTGTTTGAAAAAACTGACCTCTTTTCTCTCTTTATATTTATTTCTCTATAAAAAAAATTTAAAAGTAAGTAGAATAAGTATTTTAAAACACTATTATTTAACAGGTGAACAAATAAATAAGCTATGGTATATTTAGACAATGGAATATTAATCAGAGTCTAAAAACATAAGCCATCCAATAAGGAAGAGACATGGAAGAAACTTAGATGTATATTAAATGAAGTGAAAAGGCTACATACTGTATGATCCCATCTATGACACAGGAAAAGTAAACCTATAAAAAGACCTTTTTAGACAATAAAAAGAACAATGCTTGCCAAGCACAGTGGCTCACTGTAATCCCAGCAACTCAGGAGGCTGATGCCAGAGGATCACAAGTTCAAAGCCTGCCTCAGCAACTTAGAGAGGCCCTGAGCAACTCAGCAAGGTGAGACCCTGTGTCAAAATTTAAAAAATGAAAAGGATTGGGGATGGGGCTTAGGGGTTGAACACCCCTGCATTCAATCCTGGAATTTCCCAAAGAAGATCAGTGGTTGCTAAAGAACAGCATGGAGGGAAGGATGAATAGGTGTGGCACCCAGGAGTTTTGGGATGGTGTAGTTACTATTCTGTACGATATTACAAGGCTAGGCACATACTATTGCACATTCTTCTAAACCCACAGAACATATACCACCAAGAGTAAACCTAGTGTAAACTATGGGTTTTGGGTGATAATAAGGTATCAAGATAGATTTATCACTGGGCACTGTGGCTCATCATATAATCCCAACAATTGGGGAGGCTGAGGCAAGA
This sequence comes from Urocitellus parryii, assembly GCF_045843805.1. NCBI lineage: Eukaryota > Metazoa > Chordata > Mammalia > Rodentia > Sciuridae > Urocitellus > Urocitellus parryii. The sequence continues at coordinate 99,598,536 of NC_135539.1, forward strand.
GAATTACAAGTTTGAGGCCAGTCCAGACAACTTAGTGAGACGCAGCCTGAAAATAATAAAAATTAATAATAAATAAACAATTGCTAGAGGTATAGCTCAGCAAAAAAGTGTCCTGGGTTCAATCCCCAGGTGTACACACACACACACACACACACACACACACACACACACACACACACACAAATAATAATTAATTAATTAATTAATTAATTAAAGATTTATCTATTGTAACAAATGCAAGTAACTTAATACTCTGGTGGAGTATTAAGAGTGGGAGAGAATAGCCTGTCAGTGGGTAAGTCATGATAACTGTACCTTTAGTTCAATTTTGCTGAGAACCTAAAACTACTCTAAAAAATAAAGTTTATTGGTCTGGGTTGTAGCTCAGTAGGAGAGCGCTTGCCTAGCATGTATGAGGCACTGGATTTGATCCTCAGCATCACATAAAAATAAATAAATAAAAGGCAAGCTGTCCATCTACATACAAAAAAAAGGAAAAAAAAATTAAAATCACACATACATTAAATATTTTTAATCATACTAATGCCTTCAGTGAATGTTTACACAATGTTTTAGATACAAAGGTATCACTTTTTACCTATAAAATGATTCATTTAAAAATGTCATTTCCTTTTTTATTTTGTTTTTTAAGATAAATGTAAATGAGTCAATGTATATTTCTTTGAGAGTACATTATTACAAAACAAGCTGAGCTTTCTTTGAGCCTAATTTTAGCTGTTAGTCTTCATTTGTATCTTCTACAAACTGAATTTGAAGTCTTCATTTGTATCTTCTACAAATTGAATTTGATTAGTTAGCATACATAACATGTTTATTTTTTTTAGTTGTAGATGGACATAATACCTTTATTTTATTTATTTATTTTTATGTAGTGCTGAGGATCAAACCCAGGGCCTCACCCGTGCGAGGCAAGCTCTCTACCACTGAGAAACAGCCCCAGGCTGCCATTTCCTTTTAGAAAGTTTTCAAGTTTTGAATTAATTGACTTTGAATTCACAAGGAAACAGGTACTTGAACTGATGTCAAAACTTAACAATCCAAATCTCTTTCACTGCTATAAAACATATCAGTAGAAAGTAAAACCAGTTATGTATGCTAACTAATCAATTCAGTTTGTAGAAGATACAAATGAAGACTAACAGCTAAAATTAGGCTCAAAGAAAGCTCAGCTTGTTTTGTAATAATGTACTCTCAAAGAAATATACATTGACTCATTTTACATTTGAGAACAAAAATTACAGTTAACACTTCTCAGTAAAGTAGGTGACTTTAAAAAAAAAAAACTTTATGGATTTTCAAACTATGAATTCACCTTGTACCTGGCTCTCTTCCCCTCTACACTTTCTGCCTATCTTGAGATTCTTATCATGAAATAAATGGGAGGAAAATAGAATCAAATGTTACCTGAGTATCGTACTTCTTATTGATTTATCTTTTAAGGTTTTTATTGAGAAGAGATAATGAGTTAACAAAGTAGAAACTACAGCCTAAGATTAGGTACATCATATATATTTAAATGACAGGTGAATTTTCTTCGAAGTCAATTACTTAAATACAACAGGAAAGCAAAAAAATGATTCATTAAATAGGTACAATTTTACCACTAATTTAACTTAATAAAAATTTTGTCATGGTCAAAATTATTTGGTTAAGAAGATCACACACTAAACCAGGTGTGGCAGTGTACACCTATAATTCAACAACTTCGGAGGCTGAATCAGGAGGATTGCAAGCCTGAGACCAGCCTCAGCTATTTACCAAGGCCCTCAGCAATTTAGTAAGACCTTGTCTCAAATAGGAAAAAAATTAAAAAGGGGCTGGGGATGTGGCTCAGTGGTAAAGTGCCCCTGTGTTATAATCCCCAGTACTAAAAAAAAGAAAAAGAAAAAGAAAAAAAAAAAAAAAGAGGACGAGGAACACATACTAGGGACTGGTTCAATAGTAGAACACTTGCCCAGCATTCATGAGGCCTTGGGTTGATCCCTAGCAGAACAACAACAACAAAAAAGAGAAACAGTATGACTAAATTCAGCACTCAACAACAGCATGCAAGTTTTAATGACAGTTTTGCGCAGTTTACAGCCCAGTTAATGGGTCCAGCACTTACAACATTAATAACAGAACTACTTGAGAAATAAAGCAACGCTGCTAGCAGTATTAATTCTCACTAAGAACAAAGCAGTGACTGACCTTTGAAATACATTCCATAAGCAGCTTTACCTTTGGCACTCTTTCCTAGAATTCAGGGTGCTGCCCCAAACATGCTAGCAGGAAACTCATCTTTCTGCTGCTATATAATCTGCCATGAGCAGTGTCATTTGCCTAAATTTTCCATATAATGCACAAAAACAAAGTACCTAAACTTGCAATATTTTCTCTCATATACACTTTGAGAAAAATAATTATGAAATAATACTATTGAAAATTATTATATAAAAATTAATGTAATATATTTGTGCATTATGAATTATTATGTACATTTTAGTTATCAGAGAATAAACATGCATTTACATGCATTTTTTTCATATTTCCTAAGCTGAAAGAAAGGTCCAAATAAAAGAAATATATTTACCTATATTTATGGAATAGGAATCATACTGCTGGGCTTTCATCAGTGAAGCCCAGTGTCAGAAGTATATTTCACATAAAACTTGAGGGTAAGTCCTTTCAATACCTTTAACAATGGCCAATTGTATAGTGAGCTATTCTCCCCACATTCCCCAAGCAAAGCTATCTGATCCATCATTGAGCTCTGAACTCTGCAGCCCCATCTTTAATTTCACAGTGCTGACAAGGCTCGTTTTTTTACTCTTATGTCCAACTTTACATGTCGTATCCTTAAGGATATTGCTCTCAAATATCTCCACACATCTTCTAAGGTGTGCCTTCTACTACTGTGCTCTTCTAATTTTTGTCCATGGTCTCTTCTTTGTCTTTATACAATGAGTCAAAATTGACCCTAACTATGAGGTAGGTAAATAATTAGTCTGTTATTTCTATAAAGAGGGGGAAAAATGTGAAAGGGTCAATGCAGTGTGGAAGAATGAGAATTGAATATTAGCTCCCAAGTTCCACTTAATCTGGCTCTAATTCAATCTCATTTTCTATTCTAAAAAATGATGGCATCAGATTACTTCAGGGATTTCCAAACTTTATTTTATGAAACTGGATGCTTTCAGATTGCTGTACAAACTAAGGAGAATTAGCCAGTTACAGGAGGAGAAAATTCCTATTCTTTTCCATCTATTTAATGTACTAAGATTCTACTTAAAATTTCACCTTGAAAATCACACAAGCAAAAAAACAAAAAGTTTGGAAATCATTGGATCACATGACTGCCAAAGGATCCTTCTAGGTCTACAATTATGTTATAATAGAAGATCTACTTCTTATAAAGCAAACAAAAGTTTTTGGTTACAGATCTCTTCTAAGTAACATTTCTGTGTTTTCAAAACTTCTCAATTGGCATATAATCTATTTTAAAAAACTTACCTGGAAGAACATAAGACCATGAAGTTCCGCTGTCAAACCAGATGTCCAAAATATCCTGACCTGGTACATATTCCAAAGCATCAGGACCACCAACCTAATAAGATAGTGCAAAAGCATTTTAATTTTACAAAGACCACAATATAGCCACTAAGTACCCAAAGAATTTTAAGAAAGTGAAAAACATGGGCTAGGATTGTGGCCCAGTGGTAGAGTGCATGGGGCACTGGGTTCGATCCTCAGCACCACATAAATGTAAAATAAAGATATTGTGCCCACCTAAAACTGAAAAATAAATATTTTTAAAAAAGGAAGTGAAAAACAGACATTCAATTCACATTTTTCAATAACATCTAAACATTTTTAAGCATTTTACAGTTCAGTTACAACTCTCGCCATTTGCATGTAAAAGTGACTATGGCCACTTAGTTACATACATCTACCAATGTAGTAAAATAGTTGCTGTTTTTTAAAAAGTTCTTAAAATTAATTTCTAGTGTGGATTTTTTGATGTGTGATGTAATCTGTTAACTCCACATCAGATCCTAAAAAGTCCTGATGTACCAATGTTGGGGGCTGTTCTCTCATAATTATCTACTTAGTCAACCCAATCAGTCAAAAATCAATCCTAGCTCCCAAAGAGATAAATGACCTTACTGTTCCATGCTCTGTTAAATACTATGTTTCCATTGCTAACAAAATGTCCAATGTTCAAACTGCATTTGCTTAGAATTCATAGTAAATAAATTTATTAACTTTACATGACATTATAACCACACCTTTTAATTCCGAGAACTCTTACGTTGTCATTGTCATGAAAAACGTACAAAGGCTGTCAAATACAAATAGCAGTTTACCTGAGATAAGACTTGTTTTGGAAGAAGTTGCTCAGGGGGAAGAGTCCACCAGATATCACTGCCATGTTGTTCCACTAGTTTAATAATATGTTCAATGGTTTGGCTATTTTGGGGGGAAAGGAAGAATTTTTCAATTTACTATAATAATGAATAATAAAATTTAAAAATTACAATATCTTTTCCTTTTTCCTGAACCTTAGTTCAACTACATGCTTATCTGGCTGCTGCCATAATTTAAATTCAAACTAATTAAGTAAAATTAATCATCTATCCCTATTCAAGTTAAAAAGAAAAAGATTTCTTCTGATCTATACTTTTAATATACTATGATATTTTCTGATCTGCCTATTTCAGTTTATGATTTCCTATTTCATGATTTCCCCATTTCTATTTTCTATCTAAGTACCTATACTCAAAACCTCCTAACTACCCTGCCTCCTTCACTTTCTGGCCAAATTAAACCAACAAATTTAGTCAGTTCCACCTTGGAAATATTACAGTTGTTTCCATTGATACCATATTAATGCAATCTTACTGCTTCAATATTAGATTGATGCAATGATCTGACATTTCCCCTACTCTCATCCCTTTATTTACCTGATACACCTTGAGATGGATGCATTCCTAAACTGCTTTTGATTACACAAATTCTCCATTCAAAAACTTTCAAGAGCTCCCTTCCTGCTTACAGAACTAAGTTCAAATCCACCTGTGTAAGAGGCAATGCCATAGTAGAGTACAGACTTCAACAGCAGATATTTAGGCTTCTGTTCTCCATCACTATGGACACGACCATGTACAAAAACTAAAACTCTTCTAACATTCAGCTCTCCTCTCTGTTAAGAAGAATAATCCAATTCATTTTTTTTAATCTACTGAGCATCTCCAATTTCTTCAGCAGTGTTCTAGAACTAGAGATACTGCACTTAACAAAACAGATGAGATCCCTGCCCTAATGGAACTTACATTTTAGTGAGCCTACATATGTCCCTCAGAATAACTGCAATAAATGAGACCATACATGTAAACTTCAAAACAGTGCCCATCACATGGAAGAATGCCAATAACTGTATATCAAATGAATAACTGTGTGAAGATATATAGTTATAAATTATTTGAAGATTAGAGCCAGGAAAAAAATTTATACTAAAGGTACTCACAGCAATTACATACTTTTAATATAATATTTGTATTACATCTTTGTTAATATTATATAGCTTCCTCTAGTTGCTTTCCTTTTAGTCAGGGTACATACAATGGGCAAGAGCATGGACCTTCAAGTCAGACAGTTTGGGTTTAATTTCTGGCTCTATCCCACTTACTAGACATGTAACCCCGGGCAAGGTACTAAGTATTATGAACCTTGGTTTCCTCATTTGTAAAATGCAATAAAAAGAGCATCATTTAGAGACTTATTAAGAATATTAAATTTTCTATTTTTAACTTTTTTGTGGTGCAAGGGATCAAACCCAGGGCCTCAGGCAAGTATGTGCTCTACCACTGACTTATATCCCCAACCTCATTATGAATATTAATTAGGTGGATATAAAAAACGTAGAACAAAGAATGCCTCACTCATTTTTATATGTACATAAGCATTAGCTATTTCTTAAAATAATTATTTTAAACCAGATAAATTTAGATGGTTCATTTTATATTAATCAAATACCAGAACACACAACTATATTAACATTTTATATATATATGTGTGTGTGTGTGTATGTGTGTGCGTGCGTGTATAGTTTTTTTTTTTTCCTGCAGTTCTAAGAATCAAACTCGGGGCCTTATACTTGCCAGACAAGCACTCTACCACTGATCCACAACCCAGCCCAGTAACTAAGAATTTAATATAGGTCCAAAGGACTTAATGAAAATGGAAATAGTGAACAGGAAAAAGTATTAAGTTCTAAATCTCCATCTGCGTCTTACTAATTATGACTATGTAGAACAAATCATCTAACTTTTGTTGGTCTGCTAATTCACACACCAATGAAATGTTTACAAAAATTATTGCAGGAAGCAAAAAACTGAATGGGCAATATAACTTAAATATGTCTACAAGTTAAAACTTAAATAATCTTATAAAATGTCACTAAGTTGGCATTTTTCTAGAAGGATACATTGAAATTATAATGTTATGGATAATAAGAATGTAATGGGCACAATTCCATGTTTCTAAGATTGCTACACTCATTTTATATGGACTTCCAACAGTAAAGATAAACGTTTATTCTATGAGACCATAAAAACTTTATGCACTTTATGTACTAATAACCTAGTTATATGATAATAATATTCAGTTATATATTACTATTTATAGTTTGCAAAGAATACTTTGTCAGTTAAGAAAATATGAATAATATTATGATATAAAAATCTGAGAAAATCTAACACCCGAGAGGACAAAACCCTAAAAAGAGAAAAGATAAAGATACTAGCAAAGTACATTTATACACACACATAATTCCAGCAGATGCACTGTTCAAACAAATTATATAATTTTCAGGTTTGGGATATAACTCAGTGATAGAGTACTTGCCTAGCATGGGTGAGGCTGTAGGTTCAACTGCAGAATGGAATAGAAAAAAAGAAATTTTCATCAAAAATTAATGATTCTAAAAATGGGTATTACCAGGCTGAGGCAGAAGGATCACAAGTTAGAGGACATCCTGGCAATATAATGAGACCCTGTCTCAAAATAAAATAAAGGCTGAGGATATAACTTAGTAGTAGAGCACATGCCTAGCAAGTGTGAGGCCCTGGGTTCAATCCCCAATACCATAAAAATAAATACATTGGTGTCCCTTTATCCTTTATATAAATGTTACAAGATTGGTAATTTCAGAAAACAGCAAAATTGTTTTATATTGAAAATAAACACAAAATATAAAATTAAAAGTAATGCATTCAGATTTCATGTAAACTTAGCAAGTAGAGATACAGGATTGACATTATCATTAATCAAAAGCATTTGTGTGTCTAGTACATGCTATATTTTTCAAAGTCTTTTATAAGCACTAATTGGATTTACAGTACAGCTGCCCATTTTGTATTTGGGATTTTGTAAGTAATGAGATTAAACAAGTAACAAAACTAGACCTTAAAAGTATGTATCCCAAATCATGGTTCAGGGCTACTTTTACTTCTTTATTCTGAGTCTCTAACTCATCTATTACAGTCACCACTGTCACTGAACTCACACTATTTCTCTTTGGATTCGCTAAGCAATGGCAAAAAGGCTCTTATTACCCATGTATAATAAAGACCGTGAACAGAAATGAAGTCAGGGAACAAGGGATTCTCAGGAGATAAGTGTGTTGACAGAGTAAGAAATGAGTCCAAAGGCCTCAGGACTACCTGTGACTTAATGGATGACAGGAATAAAGTTATTATTTTTCCTGAGTTTCAGTTTCTATGAACACTGAGAGAAGTTGTGACAAGAAGGGTATGTGAAAAATTTTACTCTAAGAGGAGAAAAAGTCCTCATATCTAAAGAAGCATAAATACCTTACCATTATTGATAATACCTTCACATCTATTTTAGAATGCCAAAACAACTTTAATGAATCTTTTTTCATATCCTTAAATGTTAAGTATTTCATAAAGTTTTAAAATTTTTAAGTATTATTCAACCATACTCAAGTATCTTACTGAGTTTATCAAAGTACCAAAGAAAGGAAGATTCCAATTTTTGCTCCTGACATGTTACTAAAGCAACTGAAAAAATCCTAACTAGTCATTTACCTCTAGTCTCACTAAAATTCACTCAGATAAGTAACACAAAGTAACACAATGTTTTAACATGCAAAGAAATATAATCTTGCTTTTTTTTTTTATTTCCTTTACACTTCTGGGGATCAAACCCAGGGCCTCACTCATGCACAATTATAGCTCAAGCACTATGCGGAACCCCCAATCTTTAATCTTGCATTTTACAAATCTTTTATTTACGAATTAAAAATACTTCTTGAAACCCATAAAGTGAGAAAGAAATTGCTTGGTTTTTGTTTTTATTTTAGTTTTTCTTAGAAGTGATTTAATCATACAATGTTAATCCTGCAGTAACTTTTAAAATACGATTTCAAAAAACTACTGTAAATAAAACTACATACAAAAAATAGCCCAAATTTTATTTTATTACATATGCATATAAACCTAAACAAAAGAAAATTGCTTTCAATATATCTAAAAGAAATATGAAACATTTTTGAGAAGGATAATAAGTTCTGTCTCATTGATAGAGGAAGCCTCACTAACATTTAGAGCAAGACTCACCTCCTTACTTTATATTATGAAATAGAAAAATATCACGTATTGGCTGGGTATGATGGCGCATACTTGTAATTTCAGCAACTTCGGAGGCTGAGGCAGAAGGATCCTAAGTTTGAAACCAGCCTCAGCAATTTAGCAAGGCCCTAAGTAACTTATGGAGATCCTGACTCAAAATGGAATTAAAATGGCTGGGGATGTGGTTCAATGGTAAAGTGCCCCTGGGTTCAATCCCCAATACAATAAATAAATAAATAAATAAATAAATAAATCATGTACTAAATTAAATTTACTAAGTATGCTTTACAAAGCATTATGCTCTGCAAATTCAGTTTTTTTAAAAATATTTTTTTAGTTGTCAGTGGACCTTTATTTTATTTATTTATTTATATGCAGTGTTGAGAATTGAACCCCATGCCTCACATATGCTAGGCAAGTGCTCTACCACTGAGCCACAGCCTCTTAGTTCTATTTTTTTATAGCTTTATTTTATTCATTTATTTATTTATATTTATGTGGGGATGGAGGATTGAACCCAGGGCCTTACATATGCCTGGCAAGTACTCTACCACTGAAATACAACCCCAGTCCCAGTTCAGTTCTATTTTGAGATTTTAGACAATTACTTACATTTAAAAGAAAAAGAAAAAAAAAAAAAAACAATTCTAGAATGAGAGAATAAAGAAACCATATTAATCAGCTCAATTTAGCCATTTCAGAACATATGTTTGAAAATTTTATGCCATCAATAAATATATGTGATTTTTTATCTAAAAATAATAAAAACTGAAAAAAATTATAATATGCAGATTTTAATAATAATAACAAATAACAATCCAAATGAATCAAAATTCATGTGCAAAGAATACAAAGAGGAAACTAACTTTCTTGGCTTGTACTCCAGTAGACTGATTCTAAAAAGCTGTGATAAGCATTTTAAAAACAAAATTTGCAATAAAAATAAACACAGACATATAACCTAAAAACTTGAGGTAGCTATAATGGATAGCATGGAAAAAAATACAAATTAATATAAAATAAGGGCTCATAGGGTATCCATAGAGCTGTGGTAAAAGTCTGGAACTGCCAAATGGTGGCTGGGTTGTTTATTTGATTTTCATTCCCAAGGACCCAGACAATCATTATGGCTGCAGAATCATTCTTCCAAAACTGAACTGGATTAAATCTTCTTTTATAATACTATATTTCTTTACAAACAAATATATTGTACATATATTTCTTTGTACAAAAGACCAAGAGACATTAGTCCTCTTATTTCCCTATGATAAATACTCAGAGAAGTAGAAGTTCTTATTCTTTTTGTGGTGCTGGGGATTGAAATCAGGGCCTCATGCATGCTAGGCTAGTGCACTATCACAGAACTACAATTCCAGCTCAGAAGTAGGGTTATTTTTACAATGAAACTGAGATCATGCTTTAAAATTTTTGAAAACAGTTTTCTAAGAATTTCCCTATGATGTTATATATTCTTCAAGGGAAAAAGTCTAAATTTGCTCTTGGAAATTTAAAAATTCTAGCCTTAATTTTGTTAATAATACCCTATACTTAACACAAGCACGCAGTTAATATGTAGCTTAAAGGTCAGTATAAATTACTGTTGATAAAAGTGGGTGAAACCACTTATCACTCACTATATAATCTATATGTTTCTACTTTAATGCTGTATTTCATAAAGCAATAAGTCCACCATAAAACTCTGTACTTTACTCAAAGGCCTTATCTAAACACATGCATTACGTGTCCCTTCCTAGATTTCAATCAGTGAAAACCCACTAGGCAGTATGAGCAACTATAACACCAACCAATCATTCTGAACTTCACTATCAACTGAGCTGAAGGCTCATTTAGCATGTTATTGGAAATTAAGCAGTCTTAAGGCTAGGTAACGAAGAAACTGGCTGTCATTTCACTGTTTTTCTGTTTTGTTTTTATAAGCAAAAATATTAAGGGCTATAAGAGAACTTTTCTTCTGCAAATTACTGGAATAAGAATAAGGTAAGAGACTGCTTCATATTTGTTTACTAAATTTAATTTGAGAACACAATAAAATTTGGGAGGGAAGCATTCTTTACTTAATCTAATCCTACAATTAGGTTTTAAAGGTAACAGGAAATAATTTTGGAGAAAATTTTAGTTAATTAACAAAAAATTCTACCAAAGTGTCATTATTATTGTAAATCTGAAATTAAGACAGATAAAATCAAATTAAATTGGAAATTCCTTGTCAGTTTCTATAAATTTCTCACAATTTCCAGAAGTCAACGTCCTAAATGCTTAAGTTCAGTTTCCTAAATGCATAAGTTAGCTATGCTATTAATAGCAGTAAATTGATTACAATCATGGTATTTATAGTATTAAGTTGATAACAATCATGTGAAATACTGAAAAAAAATCAGTCAACTTTTTTCCTGCCTACGGAGCCAATGTTTCTAATTTTTTATACTAAAAATTATTGTTTTTATTAACTAGAAACTGATTTTAATCTAAGTCATAATGATATTATATTGCAGATGCAGAAAATGACCAATGACATTAAGGTCAGAACTGAAATCATTTCTTGATAAAATACAAATGAATATAAAATGCTAATAAAACCATTAATTCAAATCAGAATCAAACATCAGTTTCAAACCAAATCAGTATCTAAACTCATTTAGAACATAAATTTAAAAATTTATTTTGGGAAAAAAATACACTTACAGATAATATATACATTTTCATCAAGAAAGTCAGAGGAGGGATGGGGGTGCAATTCTGCAGTAGAGTTTTTGCTTGGCATGTGCCAAGCCCTGCTGCACCTCAGCACCACAGAAGGAAAAAAAACAACAGAAGGAACCTTTGGATCCACTGAGTGGGATTATCAAGTGTAACAGCAACTCCATGTGGACTGTGTATGAATTTCCAGTGGAGATGCTGTTACTTTTGATGGTCACCAACTTGCTACAATACAAAGGCATAAGAATACAACACTGTGATTACTTGATTCTCCTTCACTTAAGGAGGAAAAATGATAATCTTTCTCTTCTATAAAACTGACAAAATAACTAAGAATGAATGTCAACTGTCTTAAGTTCAAGTGTAATGTCAAAATGGAAGAGGATCTGAGTCATCATTAAGAAATGGTGTACAGGAAAATGACCTATGAATTGACAGACAGTATGACTAAGTTTGTCTGTCACTTCTGTAGGCCAATATTCTGTATGTCTCTTCTACTTCAAAATTAGAAATCAACTAATACCATGGAAGCAACACAATGGCAGATACAGAGATCTTTAACACAACCATGTAAATGTATTAACAAATAAAAATGTAAATGATAAAAAAAAAACTTGTTTGTGTTTTTCTGACGAAGTTCACATTTCACCTACTTAGTCAACAATCAACAATCAATCAACAACCAATCTCCAGCACCAAAAGATAACAAATACACAAACAAAAAAAAAAGCATTCAATATGTGCCTACAGATGACTTAAAAAAAAAAAAAGCCTTTAACACTGAAAAAAAAATACCACTTCAAATATATGCAATCATGGAAGTACTGTTAAAGAAATAATGATAATATTGACAATGAAAAGTATAACCTTTTCACAAAAATTTGAGAGACAAGGTAGGGACATTCAAATCTACGTCTACAGTCTCAACACTCCTCTTTTATTTCTTGGCCTCTATTCCCTCAAATTCTTCACTGGGTTCTCAATTGATTAAATGTATAAACACTTACAAATGTATTCAAACTCTTTACTTAGGCTATAACATAATTTAGCCATATTAAAACATTACTCAAAGAAAATGAAAACCTAGAATGTATTCCCCAAAGGAATGATAAATATTCCCTGTCCCACATCTGCTAACAGGGAGGCCAGGTAAGGTGGCACACACCTGTAATCCCAGCAGTTTGGGAGGCTGAGGCAGGAGGATCACAAGTTTGAGGCCAAACTCAGCAACTTACCAAGATTGTGCCTCAAAATAAAAATAAAAAGTGCTGGGGATGTAGTTCACTGGTAAAGTAATTCCTAAAGTAAAATTACATTTTAGGCTCCCCACCTAAACAGTGGGGATCTTTGGATCCCCAACACTTTAAACTAGCACAATAAATTCTCATAGAATAAAACAGAGCTTTCTTTCTAATTATCAATACTGGAACAAATCTAGTTTTTGTTTTATATGTTGAAATATGAATCCTTTGGAAATTTATATTTCATTTACCCAAAATATTGCTATTTTATAATATCTTGTTTAAAATATATAAGAAGCTGGGCGTGGTGGCTCATGTCTGTTATCCCAGCTACGCTAGAGGCTGAGACAGGAGGACTGCAAGTTCAAGGTCATCTTCAGCAACTTACTAAGGCCTTAAGCAACTTGGCAAGACCCTGTCTCAAAAAAATAAAAATAAAAATAAAAAGAGCTGGGGATGTAGCTCAGTGGTTAAGCACCTCTGGGTTCAATACCCAGTGCCTGAAAAATAAATAAATGAAAAATATATGAGAATCTCAATAGTTTACACTATTTTTTTCCATTACTGAAAAGAACACAATTCACTTTAAAACAACAAAAAATTATCATAAAAAGTTCTACCTGTTGATCAAGTATTCATCTTTTGTTTTATGATGAAATACAGGAATTGGAACTCCCCAAACTCTTTGCCTGGATATACACCAATACGGACGCCTGTCCATCATGTCAACCATGGCATTCAGTGTTGCTCCTGGAATAAACTTCACTGTCTTTAACAATTCCTGCAATTGATTCATAAATCAAGACTAATGAGAGAGAGCAGAATAAATTTTTCTACAACTGTCATTATTTTTCCTTATGCAGTGGTTCGTTTTGGATGTTGGCTGTCATTCACATCCCCTCGACACTCCCCAAACCAAACACAACAAAAAACTAGAGATTTCAGAGCAAATGAGACAAAACAAAAACAGAGTCACCAAAGTCTTATTAATTATTATCAAGAGCAGACTTAATCTTTGAAGGATGTAACAAGAGACTTTATACCAATTTCCAATTTACACCAACTCTAGATCAAAACTGGTAACAAGCCTGGGCATGAAAAAGACACACCTATTAACAGAGGCACAAAAAGAACTATGAATGAATAATGACTGGAGGCTGAGGTGGGAGGATCATGAACACACGAGTTTGATACCAGCCTGGGCAATGTAGGGAGACTGCACTTCAAAAACAAAGAAAACTGGTAATAAAAGGTTTAGTACAAGTATTACATATACTTCATAAACTATAGTTAGATCAATGCAAACTTGAGTTTAATCATTTTTGTAAGCACTTTAAAAATAAGCTACTGTCCTAGGTTGACAAACAAGGATTACAATATAGCTTGATTTTACACAGCAAGGTTTACAATGCTGAAAACACTTTCCCCAAAATATCAGTTACTTCCTACTTATTTACCATCCTTTGAAAACTCCCCCTTTCTTTATTTCCTCAAAAAGTTGTCAACTACCTGCATTTGATTGTATTTGTCAATTACCAAAAGATCAATTGAACAGCACAAATGGTTGTTATTAATCCCTAAAAAAAAGTCAAAATATGCTAACTTAAACTCTTCATTTAAAAAAAGCTTTTTTGCACCAGGCACAGTGGCATATTCCTGGAATCCCAGTGTCTAGGGAGGCTGAAGCAGGAGGATTGTGAGTTCAAAGCCAGCCTCAACAAAAGCTAGGCACCAAGCAACTCAGTGAGACCCTCTCTCTCTCTCTCTTTTTTTTTTTTTTTGTGGTACAAGTGTTTTGAACTCAGGGTCTTGTGCATGAGAGGCAAGCACTCTACCAGCTGAGCTATACCCCCAGCAAGAAACCCTGTCTCTAAATAAAATAGAAAATACCCTTGGGGTATTTACTGGGGATGTGCCTGGTGATCAGGTGCCACTGAATTCAATCCCCAGTACCCCCAAAATAAAGCATTTGCTAAGCAGGTTTAAATAGCTTCTTTTCTAAACTGAAGTCTCTTACCCCAAAAACCTTTTGGAGTAACACCACTTCTGTAATTCAATTTGACTAATACTTGGTTTTGAAAGCCAAGAAATGTGAATACTGACTGGGTTACTGGATTTTGTTAAGGACTTTCTGAAGGTGGTATAATATCATTGGATTTATGGGGGGTTTTTTTGGTACTGGAAATTGAAACCAAGGGTACTTAACTCCCCAGCACCATCCCCCTTTTTTTCTTTTGAAGTGGATTCTCACTAAATTGTGCAGGACCTTACTAAGTTGCTGAAGCTGGCCTTGAACTTGGGATTCTCCTGCCTCAGCCTCCCAAGTTGCTAGAATTACAAGCATGCACCAGAGCACTCAGCTTAGAATTATGCTTTAAAGAATGTTTATCTTTCAGACATACATGGTGAAATATTGCCTGAAAAAAAGGATGCCTGGTATTTGCCTCAAAATAATCCAGTGGTTTTGGGGAAAAGGTAGGTGGGGTAAGAGGGAAAAAAACTGGCCAAAAATTGATTATTGTTGAAGCTGGATGATGGAAATGTGGCAACAGATGACTCTACTTTTGCAACTTCTACAAAAAGCTACTGAAAATAGTCTGTAAAAAAAAGTTTTGGGCGCTGTGGCTGTGGCTCAGTGGTAGAGCACTTGCCTTTCATGGGTAAGGCACTGGGTTTGATCCTCAGCACCACATAAAAATAAATAAAGATACTGTGTCCATCTACAATTTAAAAAATATATTAAAAAAATTGGGGGCTGGGTAATCACAGCAACCTAGGAGGCTGAGGTAGGAAAATCTCAAGTTAAAGGCCAGTCTCAGGAATTTAGCAAGACCCTGTCTCAAAATTTAAAAAAATAAAAGGTATAGGGATGTAGCTCAGTGGTACCTTGACTCTGGATTCAATCCCTAGTGCAGTACTACCAAAAAAAATAAATAAATAAACTGGGCTTAAACATCTTATATCAGATTTAGATGTTCCTCAACCAAAAAGTTATTTAGAGCTGGAAGTTACAAATGTTAATGTTTTAAAAGTAAGGAAGATAGGCTTCAGAAAGGAATGAAGAAATAAGGACCCCAAACTGTCAACCCAACAAATGAACCAGCTAATTCCAGTAGTAGCTTATTTGTAAACTATACAGCAAAATATCTGTATATTCAGTCTAGTTAACAAATATATAATTTGTGTTCTTTCATTCAATAGAATCAAATTTTTTGTGAAAAATACACACATATGCTCACATATACACACAAATACACAACACATACACCAGTATACACACAGATACATATGTATGTTAAATGAAAGAGCTCAAACACATATTAAATAACTAGAATACTAGTTATAAAATATTTGTTAATTCAAAGCTACAACTCCTTCAATGGATTTGCTAGTTCAATCTTAAGGAAACAAAGTGTTTACAAAGAATTTTATTGAATGCCTATTATATGTCAAACACTGTTCTGGAAACTTTTGCTCACTTACTCTATAATGTGGGATTCTCACCTTGATGTCAATGAAGAGGGTACAGAACTGAATTTCTAGGGGGTTAAAAATGTGTTAAACTCAGTTCTGTCCTAATTCTATGCTACTTTCACTATATGGGGCAGGAAAAGTGAATCAGCAAATCATTGAACCTCTTCAAGCTTTTTTCCCACATATGCATAATGAAAGAATAAAACCCAAGGTCTTTTCAGACCTTCCTAACTCTACAATGCTAGGGAAACAAATTACAAAAGCAACAATACCATCTACTCCAAAACCCTACCTCCTCACCCTTATATGCATGACATGGTGAGAAAGATAAACCCAACCCCTTATAGTAGAATGCATTTTATACCTTGGCTGTAGTCTTTAGATCTGTGATATTTATAAACCACTGTTTGCTGGCACGAATAACCACTGGTTTCTTAGTCCTCCAGTCATAGGGATAGCTGTGTATCAGTTTTTCCTCTTTCAACAAATTCTTTGAAGTTTTAAGCAGCTTTATGACTAGGACAAAAAAAAGAGATTAGACATAATGAAGAAGTACTATGAAAATCCTAATAGTGTTCTAAACTAATGAAAAGTATTAAGTCTGGGGCTGGGGCTGTAGCTCAGTGACAGTGCTTGTCTAGCATGTGTGAGACACTGGGTTCAACCCTTAGCTCTATATAAAGATAAAATAAAGGCATTCTGTCCATCTACAAATACAAAAAAAATTAAGAAAAAGTATTAAGTCTAGTCCAATAGATACTATTTCCCAGGGATCAAAGACATAATCTGTATATCTCCTGGCAAAGAATAGCAGGGGCTGTAAAACCTTAATCAGGCTCTAAATTATGCTATTCCCACAACTCTTCACTTCAAAGGAAAGATGAACAGATATACTTAAGAATTCTAAATTTAAAACTCAGAGCCTGTCTATCTATCATACTATAAATTTTAAAATGTTCTCTAGGTAATCCAGAAGAAAGCATGTCTGATGGGTTAAGCTCTGTCTATCCTCATTTCTATGCATGTGACCTTACTTGCAATTCAATCTTTATAGATGTAACTAAATTAAGATGAGGGCACAATGGATTAGACTGGGCCCTAAATCCAATGACTGGTGTCTTTAAGAGGAGAAGATACACAGAGAGACACACAACAGCTGAAAGTGGCCATGTGACAACAGAAGTGGAGAGTGCAGTGATGTGACCATAGATTAAGGCATGCCAAGGACTCCAGGGGCCAGCAGAAGCTAGGAAGAGGCAAGTAAGGATTCTTTCATAGAACTTTCAGGAGAAATATAGTCCTATCAAAATCTTGATTTTGGACATCTACTCTCCAGAATTTAGAGAATAATTAGTTGTTTTAAGCCACCAAATTTATGACAATTTGTTATTACAGCCCAAGAAAAGTAATATGCAAGGTCTAATTCACCCTTGTGTTAATGTGTACATTGAAAGCTTTCACAGCAATGGTCTCTGATTCCGTGAAGGCAGAAAGAGAATTCCAGACTGGTGGAGTCCTACGATTCTAAAATCTAAACCAAATAACCAGCTCAGTTATTTGCAAGAGTTACAAAAGGAGCGGGAAATGTCTGATTTATAGCCAACATCTAGCCCCAAGCTTGATATTATCCTCCACAAAAGTCACACAGATGATCATTACCTTTGTAGCCCTAAAATAACATCACTCCCAATTGTCTGAATTTGCTTAAAAAGTAGAGCAGCTCTGAAGCAAAAGATGAAAAAGCCCTGAACTCATTTTAAACTATATGGTTAAACAAAATAAAATTATTTTGTTTTGGCAGAAAGCAAGCAAAGGTTACTGCTGGCTGCTTTTCAGAAAATATGCCACTATGTTATCAACAGGTACAGTACTTACCCACATCAGTTCCCTCTTCAAGGACAGCTTTCTTGTGAAGTTCAGGACCTGCTTCGGCTGTGAAAATCCCACCTTCGTCCACCAAACAATCCTGCAAATCCATTTGAACAATTAAAGTATCAAGACATTTTATCTTATGACAATCTCTGGCAAAACAATACACATAAAACATCTCAATACAGACTATTCTTTCTCTACATTGAAAATTTGGGTACACTTATTCAATCAATAGAAATTTGTGAATTTTATATATTTAAATCACCAAAGGCAAAATATATTATTAAAGCATATACCTAAAGTATAATAACAAAAAGTAACAAAATATACTAAAACATCTTAACTGGTCTCTATTATTTAGAGTTGAATGGCAGTGTACATAGTTGTTCGCTTTGAGACTTGGCTTTTAACTAAGTGGAAAAATCTGCTCAGTAATAGAAGTACATAAAATACATTTAGAGAAGATTTTTAAGTTAAAAAAAAACAAACCCAAACTGTCCTTTACAATTACTAAGTAAAATCTACTTGCCATTTTCTAGGAACTGGGAGTAATTTATCTGTGACTTAATACCTGAAAAAAAGTACTGTGGGCTGGGTTCCAGACCACCACAATAAAGCAGGATCAACTATAAAACCAGTCACATAAAATATTTGGTTTCTCAGTGCACAGAAAAGTTATGTTTATTTTATGGCAGGATATTAAGAGTACAACTGCATTATGTCTAAAAATGCAATGTACATACCTTAATTAAAAATACTTTACACTAAAAAATGCTAATAACCATCTGAGCTATTGAGAAAATAATGCCAATATATTTGCTTGACACAGAGTTGCCAGAAACTTTCAATTTGTAAAATATGAAATATCTAGCCGGGCACAGTGGTGCATGCCTGTAATACCAGCAGCTCTGGAGGCTGGGGCAGGAGGATCGTTGAGTTCAAAGCCAACCTCAGCAACTGACGCTAAGCAACTCAATGAGACTCTGTCTCTAAATAAAATACAAAATAGGGTTGGGGAATGTGGCTTAGTGGTTGAGTGCCCCTGGGTTCAAACCCTGGTACCAAAAAAAATGCAATATCTGTGAAGTGCAATAAAGTAAAGCACAACATAATGAGGTCTGTGCATATTCAAAGTGTCCCCACATAGTATATATTCTTCAGTTCTAATTTTATTTTGATTTCATGTTAATTCTGAATTACTGAAACTTTAGGATACTACATAAACCTAGGCATTTCACAACCTAATTATGTTGACCAAAATTATTATTATCAAGAAATAAAGATGTTAGGATTTACCACTTTGATTCTATAAGAATAATAAGAAAAAGAAAAGAGAGAAGAGTACCATTGGCAGGTTGTGCTGAGAGGCGACACTATAATCTTCCATACCATGAGCTGGGGCTGTGTGAACCAATCCTGTTACTTTTGCCATGGTCACATGAGTTGCAGGTAAAAGAGGAGAGACTTTATCAGGAATTAAAGGATGACTACAAGTACCATTTTTCAAATCTGCACCTGTGGGGAAAGAAAACCACTATTAAGAATGGTTTTATATTATGATATTAGAAGAAAAGGAAGAAATTCAGGTACAGAAAATGCATTTCTTGTGATGGTGTTTGGTGAGTTTTGGTTCTAAGGGTACCAAATGAGGAAGCCAAAGTTGTCAAAAACTGTATACTTTGACAAGAAAAAGTTATTTTTTTGTCTTCTGATCTACAAGTACCTAAGTCAAGTAAATATGCTTCATGTATTTCTTTTACATTTTTATGCAGTCTATTATGCACTGTTGTTTCAGATGTGCAATAATTCGTACCATGGTTTATTCCCAAATATGCCTTAAGCAGTACAAATGTGTTTTTTTCTATATAGTTCCCTGCCTTAATAAATATGTAATATATACTTAAGCAGACCTCTATTTTGTATACTTCTAAACTGCAAAGAAAAAAAAATGAACATTTTGTAGAGTTTGTATTTTGCATACTCAAGGTGAGAATTAAGTTTTAAATAAACCTATAATATTTTATCTGGAAAAAAAAAGAATGGTTTTATATGAAATTCTATCTCTGTAAGTTTAGCAACAACACATCAAGTTAAAGTGCAAAATCTAGGATGAGACTGGCTGGGCTCAAACCCTGGCTGGCTTCCCTTTTACTACTTTATGACCTTTAGGATTCTATCAAATACAGATGATTATGGTTCCTACCTCAGCAGGTTGTTGTGAGGACAGCGTTATTAATACATTTTAAATGTTTGATGCACTTAGTATAACACCTACCACACAATAAATATTCAAATATTTTAGCAATTTTATCTATTGTTACCTATTATAACAGGTACTCAAAAGAGTCCAAGGAAATTTCTCAAAGTTATATAAAATTATGTAAATTTTGTAAGAAAAAGAAATTCTAGATCAACAGATAGATGACCTGTTCTGACACTGTCTCTGTGGAAAACCATTGCTGTTGCTTTCCTAATGTTGCTCTAAAAAGGTAAAAGATTATAAATAATACATGATAGTCACTGGGCACCCAGTAAGCAACTTCTTCACAATACTACTACAAAATAGGTAATACTATGCTCAATTTTCAAATGAGAAAATAATTTCAGAAAACATACACGATATGTCTGAGATCACATGATTTCTAAATGATTAGACCCAAATTTCAAGGTAAGTCTAACTACAACTTTGATGTTCTATATAAGTCTAGCTTCCCTTAATAATATATCATAGGGATGGAAACGTAGCTCAGTGGTAGAGGGCTTGCATAGCATGCATGAGGCCCTGAGTTCAATCCCAGCACCACAAAAAAGAACAAAAAGCCCATACTCATCATCTATTAATTTTCTATACCTTTACTGTCTAAGTTCCATAATCTAATCTCTTTTATATGTTCTAAAAATAACAGATTTACCAAAAGGATTGATAACTTAGTTCTACTGAATAAGTCTGTTCATTTCAAAGTCTACTCTTTCAAAGTTAATGAAACTTCAATGACCCTTACTTCCCAGATCTTTCCCACAAGTAATTCTTCATTTCCAACTAAATATACTTTTTTTTTTAAATTTTTTTTTTTAGTTTTTTTTTTTTTTCTTTTTTCCTGAGGACACAACATCTTTGTTTGTAATGTGGTGCTGAGGATCAAACCCGGGCCGCACGCATGCCAGGGAAGCGCGCTACCGCTTGAGCCACATCCCCAGCCCCCTTACTTTTTTTTTTTTTAATTGGGAATTAAGCCCAGGGATGTTTTATGACCAAGCACACTCCTTCCCTTTTTATGAGTTGGGTTCTTGTCTATATGCTGAGGCTGGGTTACAAATTATAATCCTCTTGCCTTAGCCTCCCAAGTCACTAGGATTACAGGCATGCACCAATGTGCCCGGCAATAATAACTTTAAAAAAAAAATCTATCCCTATAGAGAAATTTCTCCACCTTTCATGATGTTTTTTTCCTACCATATAGTAGCCAAAACTATGTAATCCATTGACACCACTAAAAGAACAATAAAATCTTTTAATAATCTGTTGTTTAAACTTCATTTTGAGTAAAACAGTACCTATTATTGTACTAAAAGGTTTATTCCCTTAAAATTAATGACAATAAAACACTCTTTCTGGGGGGAAAAAATCATAAGCTCTCCTTCCAGTTCAACTTGGCTGGCTTGGTATTTTATTCCCAGAAAAATCATTTGCAAACTTTAATACTTCAGGATGCATTTCTTCCAAATAATCCATAATGATACTAAAGAAACTGTTAACACTAATTTCTAGAGGAATCTGTTCTAGTCATCACTTTGATTCCTTTCTATAAGTTAGTTTCATAAGACCAGCCGATGACCTTATGCTATCCTATTTAGGTACTTTTACTATGATAATCAGAGGCTTGGGAAAAGCAAATTTAATGAAGTTTATGCCTACACTGTTGTATGCACTACTTAATATTATCCCACAAACACCCCCCTCCAAATAAAAACCTCAAAGTAATTATTAAGAATAGTTCATATTTTCTTGGAAAGAAATTATCCAACACAAATTATTCTATTTAAGCTGTTCAACATGCCTACTATTTTAATACTTATTTTGTCAGGAACAAGATGGATATATAATACTATGCCATGTAGTAACTCAAATGGCAACCCAAAAAATCTCTGCAAAGTAAAAATTTGAAATACTTTTGCAAACTAGACAAATGATCTCTACATTTGACCTTAATACTTTCAAAAATCTTGTAATTTTTCATCATCTGTGGTAATATCTACCTTGTCAGTGAAGTCTATAATATTGTCTATACTTTAAAAAGATTGAGAAAAGGTATGGAGTAAAGAACATTCAGGGTCCTCTGACTTATCTTTGCACCAAAAAGAATTGAATGGTCTTACACATTCTGTAGCTCCCTTCCTGCCTTTGTTATAAAGCCCTTTAATTTTGTTAAGGTGCTTATTCTTCTAATCAGCTTACATCTGAACTGATGAATATAGACTTTATTATTTAGCTAGGAAAATTCAGAGAATAATGGGTACTAATATCTAACACATAATCAGTATAAACTATCTTCTAAAAATGCAGAAGTCACATTTATTTCAATGCATGATGAGGAATGTCCAAAAAAGTACTGAGCTCAAATCAACCCAATATTTTGATTAGTGTGATGGTCAGAATATCTATAAATTTTCACCTGAAAATGTTGAAATAACCTCAAATGTTGTTTCCAAAGTAGAAGCAACAGATGATACTTTATCTGCAGCCAGTATGTAGAGGTCTCCAGAAGTGGAACATTTCACAACAGCATACCTAACAGAGAATTTTAGAAAAAAAATTACTAATAATGAAGGAAAAAAAAACCCAGCACTGATAACATTTTAATTTCTAATATCAGTTTAGAATAATGGATTTCAAGATTAAAAACCATTATTTTCAAGATACTTCATACTTTATAAATGTTTTGTTTTCCAAAAAAAGCTGGAAATATGGTCTTAAAAGGAATCTCCTAAAGCTTCACAAAATCTATATGAACATAATAAATGAATTATAATTCACTAGATTTTAAGAGGACAATGAGGATAAAATAAATTTAACATAATTTTAATGACAGAATGAATCCTACTTGTGGATAACAAAAACTGCAATATACCCACTTTGACTCTGGCATATAGCAAATAGCCTGATTGGCTGGAATTGTCCAAGGCTGGGTGGTCCAGACTAAAAAACTAACAGGAGATGAATCACCTGCGACAATAAAGTTGTAAATATGTTAGCAAATATTATTATTTCATAACTTATAATTCTATATAAATTAAATCAATGAAGAAATCTTACTTATAAGAGATGCCAATTTAGGAGGTGGTTTCAAGAGAGGGAATTTTACATATATTGAACGACTGACGTGCTCAGGATTATATTCAAGTTCTGCTTCAGCCAAAGCAGTCCTAAGATTTAAAAAAGTTAAACATGAATATTTGGAAGCTTCACAAATTCATCCCCTTTAATTATGAAAGAACACATGTATACCTTGATGAGGGAGACCAAAACACAGGTTTGTAAGAGCGATAAACCAAACCCTACAAAAGACAAAGATATTATACTAATGCTGAAATTCTGTAATATATATTTTTAATACACTGAAAGAAAAAAAAATACTTCATTACCTTATCATACATTTGGTAAAAAATTCTCAACTGTTTGGCCTCATAGTTTTTATCAAATGTATAGTAGCAATTATCCCAATCTGCCATTATTCCCCAACGAATAAATGCTGATTTCTGTTTCTCAATGGCTGCTTTCGCAAATGACCTAGCTAAAAGGAAAAAAAAAAAAAAAAAAAGGACAAGAAAAAGCTTTTGAAAAACCAGTGAATTATAATTCTTAAGCATGTGGCTCTCTAAATGCAGATGTTATATAGTTTAGAATAAAAAAAAAATTCTTACAGGAAAATTATTTGAAGAAGCTCAAAGATACAAGTTCTAAAATTAACTGGAGTTCCAAAAATTAAAATTTTATTACTGTTTCCTGTATTTTCCAGACTACATATAGTGACCTCTAGAAAACGGTAAAAGTATTCATTATTTCTTAATTTAAGAAAAAGGGAGGGGCTAGGGTTGTGGCTCAGCGGTAGAGCGCTCAGCACATTTGAGGTGCTGAGTTCAATCCTTAGCACCACATAAAAATAAATAAATAAAATAAAGGTATTAAAAAAATAAAAAAAGGGAATAATTTTATTTCATTATATACACACACACATATAAACAGTATATCAAATCTAAGTAAACAATAACATGCTTCACAGAGTAGTAAAATAATCTTCATAATCATATCCAAATAAACAACAGTATACAAGAAAAGATTCCTCTCTGGCCAAAGGAAAGGGTCAAATAGAAGAATAATTCAAAATATATGTATTTTAAAATCTACTTCTGTCTTAGGACCTGAAACAGGTCACAAGCCCTACCCAGGAAAGTTTTTAAAAAAATTGACCAAAACATTAATTTAATAAGACATGATCACTAAACAGCTGAATAATGCAGTTTGGGCAAGATCACAAAATCTTTTCTTCAATCTCTACAGAGAAAGTTTCACAAAAATCAATCAAACAAAATCTGAGGTTTTTGTGACACAGAATATAGTTCCCCACAAATCTCATTATAACCAAAACAAAATGAAAGTTCTCTTGGTAAAGCACTGAGGTTTTCAAAGTGCCTCAGTGTTTATAAATATCATTTTAATTATTTTAAAGCAGAAATTGAGATTATTTACCTTTTTCTCTAATTTCCATGGCTGAAAGATTCTGAGCTTTCCCACCAAGTTCTGATAACACTTTTATTTCAATGGGCAACCCGTGACAATCCCAGCCAGGCACAAAATGTATTTTGGAACCTCTCATCATATGGTATCTATTGGCTATGTCTTTTAAAATCTGCAAAGATGAATAACAGTAATCACCATTTGTATGGAAAACATAATTTACAGTCTTTTATTAATATCATTTTAAAACACTACAGCCAGGTGCAGTGCTGCACACCTGTAATCCCAATGATTCAGGAGGATAAGGTGAGAGGACAGCAAATGTGAGGCCAGCCTAGGCAACTTAGTAAGAACTGTCTTCTCGTAAGAAAAAAGAAAAAGCACCCCTGGGTTCAATCCTCAACACCAGAAATGCAAACAAAAAACACTACAAAAGCCCATTTTTAAAAGGATTTATATAAAATAACCTATCAAATCTAATTTAAGTGCTACACAGAAATAACAGATATTTAAAATTTTAAAATGCCATATCTCCACTGAGAGAGAGAGAGAGAGAGAGAGATTTATAAGTGAAAAACATTATGCCTAAAATTACTAATTCACTTTTTAAGTTGCAATTCAGAATAAAAGCAACCCATATTACTGCCCTTCTTCCCTCTCTCCTTTCCCTTTCTTTCTTTTTCCTATCGGGGATTGAACCCAGGGCTTTGTGCATGCTACTCAAGCACTCTAACACTGAGCTACATTCTCAGCCCTTTCTATTTTGAGACAGGGTCTTGCTAAGTTGCTGAGGCTGTCCTGGAACTTTAAAATCTTCTGCCTCAGTGCCTAGAGTGGAGATTACAGGTGTGCATGGACACCACACCCAACATCTTAGTTCACTTCCTGTAGTAGAGGGCAGCAGAGCCTTGAAAAACAATGTGTTACCATTGCAGAAAGGAGTATTGAAAGCAAAAGATAGATTTGGTACAGCTCAATTTTCTTTCCTGACAGGAAGTAATACTTTGACCACTAACCTCATAGTCCAGAATCTGGGTGATAGTCCAAATTAAGATAGGTATAAATATATATCCTAGATTTCAAACATTTAGTACCCCCAAAATATAGTCTAAAATTTTTTACACTGATTATATGTTTAAATATTTGAGATATGTTGAGTTAAATATAGCATTAAAATTAATTGAATTTGTTTGACTTTTTTGTAGTTATTAGAAAATTTAAACATACCTATGTGGCTCATACTTGTAGTTTATGTTCTATTTCTACTGAATAGTACTGCTTTGAAGTATATAAAGAGAATGAAATCAATCACCTGAACTAATAATTAGGACTTTATAAGAAATTATTTGGGGGAGGGGGAGCGGTAATCAAGGATTGAACCCAGAGTGCTTAACCACTGAGCCACACTCCCAGCCCTTTTTATTTTTAATTTAGAGACAGGGTCTCACTAAATTTCTGAGAGCCTCACTAAATTGCTGAGGCAGGCTTTGAACTTGCAATCCTCCTGCCTCAGCCTCCTGAACTGCTGGGATTACAGGCGTACGCCACCATGCCTAGCTACAAGGATTTTAAAAATGTAATAGTAATAGGTAATGATGTGAAAAACCTCTAGTAAAAAGAACAGTAGAGGGGTTGGGGATGTGGCTCAAGCGGTAGAGCGCTTGCCTGGCATGCGTGCGGCCCGAGTTCGATCCTCAGCACCACATACAAACAAAGATGTTGTGTCCGCAGAAAACTAAAAAATAAATACTAAAAAAAAAAAACAAAAAAAACAGTAGAACCCAGCATGTCCACTTCTATAACCCCAGCTACTCCAGAGGATGAGGAAAGAGGATAGCAAATTCAAGGTCAGCACGGGCAACTTGTATTAAAATAAAAAGGGCTGGAGGTATAGCTCAGAGGTGGAGCATATACCTAGCATACACCAGGCCCGTTTGGGTATCAAACTTCTCAGCATTGAATGCTACCGTCCTCCTCCAAAAAAATTGCTCCATAGTCATTTTTCACTTTTGGCTCTTTGATTTTCCCATCACAATATTCATGTATTCCTCTGCTTGACAGACAAACATTTGATAGCTACTGTGTGCCACAACCTATTTTAGGAAACTAGGATATGGCACTCAAAAGGAAAGATAGGATTTCTCCCCTTAAAGAAAAAAAAAAAAACAGAAATAAACCAATATACCGATTCACTATTAAAAATAAATAAATAAAAGGCTGGGGATATAGCTCAGTTGGTAGAGTGCTTGCCTCACATGCACAAGGCCCCGGGTTCAATCCCCAGCACCACAAAAAATAATTAGATAGATAGATAGATAAAATAAAAACAAGTTAAAGGATTAGAAAATTACATTGGGGTTGGGATGGTACAATTTAAGAGGGACATCAGGAAAGCCTAACGAAATCTCATTTAAACAGGACCTGAAGGAACAAAGGAAGTGACCCCTATAAGTATATGGAAATACATTCCACACAGAGGAAAGCAAGCAAGACTTCCTTGGTTTGTTCAAGAAAGAGCAGGAACTGACCTTCCCCTGCTTCCAAAGTGCCCATGGTTTTTGATAGGGATGGTACAATTTAAGAGGGACATCAGGAAAGCCTAACGAAATCTCATTTAAACAGGACCTGAAGGAACAAAGAAAGTGACCCCTATAAGTATATGGAAATACATTCCACACAGAGGAAAGCAAGCAAGACTTCCTTGGTTTGTTCAAGAAAGAGCAGGAACTGACCTTCCCCTGCTTCCAAAGTGCCCATGGTTTTAAGTAGACATGTAAGAGATGGTTTTGTATGGTGGCCTCAGATTTTTAGGTAATTACTCCTCTACCCTCAATCCTAGTGGAGTAGACTCCCCTATATTCCAGCCCCAAGAGTGAACACATGATCCATTACAGCCATCAACACATTCTATCCCCAAGTCTGCAATGACTGATTCAGGAATAGACCTGTGACCCAAATCAGGCCAATGAAATTTGATTCCAGGACTTTTGTAAGATATTGCTGGAAAAGAGAAGATGAAATTATTAAGCATAGAACTACTGGAAAATGTGTGGGAGGTTGGGCAGGGGAGAGAAGTCATTAAAAGTGGAAAAGCCTACCAAAAAGTGAAAGATGGAGAGAAAACAATCCATAATAGTATTTGAGTCCCCGGGTCTAGGCATGCAGAGAGCTAAAAATATCTCCAGATTTTACAGGTAAAACACCCAGTAAATTCCCTGTTTTACTTAATCCAGTTAAAGTTGCCCTTTCTATTCTTTGCAACCAAAGAGTTTAGAGTAAAAGAGCTTTATTTTGTATTCTTGTTATAAAACAGTCTTGCTAGATACATTTAAAACAATAGCCTATACTAATTATTTTAAAACAAATGTAGCAATGTAGCAGAGATTTCCTGGAGAGGGATGGATAAGTGAAGTAAACCTTAAATAATTTAAAATAGGAATAATCTTAAAGCAAACACCAATTGAAGTTTCTTTGTGGTAAATAACAAGAGAACATGGGAATGGACAAGACCAGTCCAGAGCAGCCTATTGGCACCAGAATCAAATTGCTTTAATTACTACAATATAATCCTTATCTGGTAGAGCAAGTCATTCCTCATCTTTCGCTAAATTTCTTTGACTCTTCACATTCATTTTCTACATCAAATTCATTTATTTCAAGATTCACTTTTTGCCTACTAAGTTCATTTTAAAATGTTTGTATTAATCTTTGTTGTTTCTGACAACAAGAGTAGTACAAGGTCCTTGTTCAAAATATGCAAGTGTTACAAAAACAATAAATATTAAGCTTTCAATTTTTAATAAAATTAGATTCTGATATAATATGGTTTTATAAATTGTTTTTCTACTCTAATTTTAATAGTATCTGGACAACTTTCTTATCAGTACTTATAGACCTACCTCATTTCTTTTTCAATTATATAAACTTCATTACCAAGATTTATTTAAGCAAACCCCATTAAGGCCATCTAATATGAGCTACTATAATAATAAAAGATTAAAACAGGATGGTTAGTATTACTTGTACAAAAAGCACACTCGCCTCTTCTTTTTTAGTTTACACACTTACCTCTTCTAATAAAATTTCTAAAATTTCAATTGGTCAAAGCATCACAAAAATATTTGGATTTTCTGAAGATCAGAAGACAGCCCCAAAACGTATCTAGTATATATGATTTAAAAAGGATCACAGAACCATGGCAAAGGGATAAATAGTATTGAAAAAGTTAATTTGTTGTTTGGAACAGATATCTGTTTAGATCATTACCACATGACATCAACGCAAAAAAACACAACTGTATTTGAGTTAACATTAATAATAATAAATCAACATGAAAATTAAGCATATAAAAATAAAAAAGGCAAATTTAGATATTACATTTGATCTCTCAAATTAGCAATAATATTCAGTATTAGGTAAGTATAATAGGACCAGTCTGTCATGTCAGGCATAGTATAGAATGTGTTAAAATCTACTGAAAAGCAATGCACACTAATTATCCAGTAATTTCCTTGTTTTTGTTTTGTTTTATTTTTTATTTTGAGATGGCATCCTACTATGCTAAGTTGCATAGGCTGGTTTTAAACTCCTGGGCTCAAGCAATTCTCCCACCTCAGCCTTCCAAGTGCAATACAGGTATGCAACACTACCCAGCTCTGCTTCTTTTAACCAATATTATAAACACTAAGGAAAGACCTTAAAATGTTAACAGTATTTGTATCTGGGTAGTAGGATTAAGGTAATTTTAATTTTCTTCTTTCAATTTTCCTGTATTTTCTAATCCCATCTCCAAAAGAAAAAAAAATGAACTTTTAAAAAGTTTCAAAATAGACCTTTCACTTCTATTAAGATGGAGTAGAAGTACTTACCCCTATTCCTCCAATTTAATACAATTTTTAAATCCTGGACATTATACATAAAGCAAATGAAGGGACACTCTGAAAGCAAAGAAGACAGACTGTTTAGTGACACTGGGACCAAGAATACAATGCTAAGTTCCTTGAGTTTTCTTTTTGTTTTATATATCCAAGACTTAGACCAACAGAAGTTAGCAACCTGGAAAAATCAACAGGTACAGACCAAAAAAAGCTACAACAAAAGCCTGCTCTCCTAAGTAAAGAAAGAGGAAAGGGGCAACCTAGCAAGGGAGAGAACATTAAAGCAGTAGATTCTCTACTCTAGCCAACTACCTCCTCACCTCCACCTCTTTGAGGAAAATGCAGAGTGAGGTGCCCAGACACCTACTTCACCAATTCATCCCAAGCTACCCTAACCTCTTCTCCTTGGCTGGAGTATACTAAGAAAGCCTCATAGGTAGATAGTGGGGAATCTCATCTTCACTGGGTGGTAATGAAACCTCATCCATCTAGTTAGTAGGTACCATGTGGGAAGCCTGAACTCTGGCTCTCCCCTGGCAGTAACCAGGCATTCCTCCCTGTTTCCACTGTGTGTGGTATCCGGAGGATTAGTGCAGTAGGGACCTTAATAACTACCCAGTGATCACAAACAAGGCAAACTAACATCTCGTAACCAGCAGGGTGTCAGTGAAGGCCTAGGAAAAGGCAGAACCACCATTCTTTGCAACAGTAATGAGGAATTCCCTTCTTCAGAGTCAAGAGAGGTTGAATGGAGAATCTGGGTTTCTACTCCCACCTAGCAGGAGCCAGAGGGTGATTTTCTTCTGCCAAGGCAATGTTAACTAAATAGATCATTTAAATATGCTTCAAAATCTCAGAAGATCCAAAATGTAAAGGTGTCAATTTTTTTAAAAGTATCACTCATAATACCAAAAACCAGGAAGATCTGAAACAAAATGAAAGAGACAACAATAGATAACCAACAATGAGATGACAAAAAATAACTAGACCACCTGACAAAGACTTTAAAGCAGTCATGATGAAAATGTTTCATAAGGAATTTTTAACATGCTTGGAAATTTTGGAAAAGTAGAAATCCTGAGCAAAGAAACAGAAAGCCTCAGCAAAGAAGCAGAACATATAAAGAAAAATCAAATAAAAATTTTTAAATGAAAATTACAATATAGGAATAAAAAAGCTCAGAGGATAGGACCAACTGCAGAATGGAGGGGACAAAAGAAAGAACTACTGAACTTTAATATCTAACAGCAACCAGCCAGTCCCCAGTCTAAATAGTAAAGGAAGAACAGACTGAAAAAAAAACAAAAACAAAACGGAACATGAGGAATTTGTAGTTCTATAACAAAACATCTAACATTCTGGCCACTATTGTTCTGAAAGGAGACTTTTTCAGATAGAGATGAGAAAATAGAGGTAAATAATGGCTATAAATGACTCAGTTTGGCAGATATAACCCCCATAAATTGAAAAAACTGAACAAACTCCAAATAAGATGAATCTGAGGAAATTTAAGCCAAGAAGCAGCATAACTAAACTACTAAAAATTAAAGCTGGGTATAATGGCGCACGCCTGTAATCTCAGCAGCTGGGGAGGCTGAGGCAGAAGAATTGCAAGTTCAAAGCCAGCCTCAGCAATTTAATGAAGTCCTAGGCAACTTAGTGAGACCCTGTCTCTAAATAAAATATTAAAAAGGGCTGGGGATGTGGCTCAGTGTTTAAGTACCCAGGGTTCAATTCCAGTACCAAAGAAAAAAGAAAACATGGTGGTTAAAAATTAAAAACAAAAAAAACACAAAAAAAACCTGGGGTGGGAGAGTACTGGGGATTGAACCAAGGGGTGCTTTACCACTGAACTACATCCCCAGCCCTTTTCATTTTGGGTTTGAGACAGGGTCTTGCTAAGTTGCTGAGGTTGGCCTCAAACTTACAATTCTCTTGTCTCAGCTTCCTGAATCACTGGGCTTATAGGTGTGTGCCAAAGCTCCCGAAGTGAAAATTATTTTTAAAACATTCAAAGTCTCTGGAAATAGTCTTAAAGGCATAAAGCAAATGTAGAAACATCTACCAAGAAAAATCTACAAAAATTGGGAAGAAAGGTGAGTTCTACGGTATTTGCCATTTGACCATTCCTCTTCCTCTTCCCAGGTAATTGAGGTGCAGACTCCACTCCCTACCACTGTGGCCAACAACACAAGACTCCCTATTCCCACTACTCCCAGTCACAGGAATGACTTTCCCAGGAAAGAGAAGACATGAATGTGTCTCATCCTGTTTCAGGAAGTAGGGGTTCCCCTCCTTCACTCACCACCCTTTGTGAAATGGAAGCTCTACTATGGGTGTGGGTCTGCTGGGAATCCTGGGGCTTCAACCACCTTTGCCCAGCTCATGAGATGGTAGTTCCACACCAGGAGAGGCAGCTCAAAGAGACTTCATGCGACTGCTCACATGCATATTCATCTTCTCTAATGGGGTGTCCTTTAGAAGTGTATGGTTGCACCCTTCCCAGCTCAAGAGCCCTGGCTGAGAGATTCTGCCTGGGTGAAAAAGAAGCAAGGAGTAAAACAAATAGTCCCTAACCTCTTCCTATGAACAGAGAGAGCATGGAGCAGTTCAAGCCTCAAGAGACTTCTAAGGAACAGCAGAGGCTATAAGGAAAGGCAATTGGGAGAAGATGTTCAAGATGATACCAGCTAAGCTACAGGCCAGACAGTCTGCAAGAGAGAACCAAACAAAGAAGCTGCTAGGAAGGACCCTACTAGGATCAGCACAAGCAATAAACACCCCAGAAACTAATCCTTTAGAGGACCCCAAATTTGATTAGTCTACAAAACAATTTATGTACCCCTAGGTAGTATTGTCAGGGAACAAGGATAGGAGCTCTGCCAAAATTACTGTCATTCCTGGAGACTGTGGACATACTCAAACCTTCACCTCCATAAGAATTAACATCAGAGTTTCAACACTGTGGAAGAGTGGAGACGGGAAGGAATAGACTTCATGAAAATAATCTAGCAAGTCAGTAAACATATAAACAAGCAATTAATAATTACAAGTTTCTGAAAGTGGTAGAGACCATTATTCAGATTTACTACATAATATAAAATGCCCAATTTAAAAAAAAAATTATAGCCAGGTGCAGTGGCATACGCCTTAATCCCAGCAGCTCAAGAGGCTGAGGCAGGAAGATGGCGAGTTCAAAGCCAACCTCAGCAATGGCAAGGCTTTAAGCAACTCAGTGAGACCCTGTCTCTAAATAAAATACAAAATAGGGCTGAGATGTGGCTCGGTGGTCAAGTGTCTCAGAGTTCAATCCCCAGTACCAAAAAAAAAAAATTATACTACACAAATAAATACAAAAGTATGATCCATACACTGGGAAAAAACAGCAGGCAACAGAAATTACCTATAAGAGCAATCAAATGTCAGCCATAACAGAAAAAGACTGTAAAACAGCCATTATAAGTATGTCCAAAGAACAATAAAAATGATTTACAGTCTAGTGGAAGCATTTCACACAGGCAGATCTATAGCACAACTTCTAGTAGCCCCTCTTCCTAACAAGCAGCCTGTGAGAGAGGGATAAAGAAAAGATAGGTTTAGACCAAGCTTCAATTTGAAAATCCCTTTTATTACTTTAGAATTGAAAGAAATTTTGTATTTCATTTCACAATATCTGTTACAGACTGAAAGGTTCTGCCTCTGTTCCTGTTCCACTCATACTCTGAAACCCTAACCACCAATGTGATAGTAATTGGAGATGGCCTTTGGAAGACAATGAGAGTAAGAGGAGGTCATGAGAGTGGGGCCTTCATCCGGGTTTGATCCTCAGCACCACATACAAACAAAGATGTTGTGTCAGCCGAAAACTAAAAATTAAATATTAAAAATTCTCTCTCTCTCTCTCAAAAAAAAAAAAAAAAAAAAGAAGAAGAAGAAGAAGAGAGATCTTTCCCATATGAAATCATTGCAAAAAGGTAGCCATGTGCAAGCAAGAGAAAGAGCCAAGAGTAGCTGGTATTTTGATCTAGGACTTTGAGCCTCCAAAACAGTGAGAAATAAATGCCTGTTGTTTAATTCATTATTTCATTATAGCAACCTCAGTTGACTAAGACAACATGTACCACAGGTGCTGTGGCACATGCCTATAATCTAAGTGGCACACGCCTAGGATACTAAGGAGGATCACAAGCTGCAGGACAGCCCGGGTAACTTAGCAAAACCCCATCTCAAAATGGGGAGAATAAAAAGGAAGGGGACTGGGATGTAGCTCAGTGGTACAGCATACTAGGGTTCCAACTACAGTACAAAAAAAAGGACAGTAAGTCAGTGTTTTAGTGGTTAACTTTTTTTTTTCTTTTTTTTTTTGGTGGTACTGGGGATGGCACCCAAGGCCTTATGCATAGCAGGTAAGTACTGTATAGTGGAACTACATCTCCAGCCCCCCCTTTTTTTTAATATTTATTTTTTAGTTGTAGTTGGACACAATACTTTTATTTTATTTATTTTTGTGTGGTGCAGTGGATGGAACCCGGGGCCTCACACTTGCTAGGTGAGCGCTGTACCACTTGAGCTACAACCCTAGCCCCTTCAGCCCTTTTTGTTTGTTTGTTTTGTTTATTTAATTGTAAGACAAGGTCTCACCAAGTTGCCCATGATGGCCTCATACTTGCAATTCTCCTGTTCTCCTGTCAGACTCCTGAGTAGCTGGGATGATAGCCATGCTCCACCACATCCATCTGACAATACTATTTTAATATAAAAATACCCAGAGAGGGCAGTCCCATACCCTGCTCCTTACTTGCTGTGTGACCCTGACCAACTCATTTATGGGCCTGTTTCTTTATCTGAAAAGAATATTGCAATGTCCATCTTACAGAGCAGGTATAAAGATTAAATGAGAAAAAACATCTAAAACTGTTATACTTCTTGGCATAAATAAAGTACTAGACAAGACACTTTAAAAATCTAGGTGGCCAGAAGTTTATGAATCTTGAATTCTAATCACTGTCATAGGAACATTTAGGCTAAGGCAGGGGGTGTAATTCAGTGACAAAGTGCTTGTGTCACATGCACAGGCCCTGGGTTCAATCCTCAGTACCACAAAAAAAGAGAAAGAGAGAGAGTGGGGTTTGGGAGGAGAGAGAAAGAAAGAGAGAGGGAGAGAGAGAGAGAGAGAGAGAGAGAGAGAGAAAGTGAGTTAAAAGAAGGAAAGGCCCCTCTTATTTTTAAAAGAATATTATCAATTAAGATTCAGATACTCTTCTAAACTCAAAAGGATCACTCAGAACAAGCAATAAAATATTTGCTTTGCAAAAGGCACATATGTAGAATTACTGCTCTACTTGGCCCCCACCCCGCAAAAAAAAAAAAAAAAAAAAAAAAAATCTTAGGGTCTTTTACGGGGCAGTGCTAAATGAATTAAAAATCTCATGGAAAATAGTAAAGTGATGATGCAGTTAACCTAATACAGGTGACAAATACAAATCAGTAAAGAAAGATATGTTGATAAACAGCCTATCACAAAAATAGTTTTTGTCTAGAAAGTAGCCTACCACTATCACCTCCATATAATCATGAAGCAAATGCAATCACTGTTGCCCTTTACACAGAAAGCAGAGAGAAAATGTAGTGGGCACTCAGAGAACCGATTCAATTCACTTCGTATTTAAAACTAAGGCACTAGCAGGTTGGGAGGCTGAGACAGGAGGATTGCGAGTTCAAAGCCAGCCTCAGCAATAGCAAGACAACTCAGTGAGACCCTGTCTCTAAATAAAATACAAAATAGGGCTAAAAGACAAAATGTGGCTCGGAAGCTGAGTGCCCCCGAGGTCAATCCCTTGTACTCCCCCTCCAAAAAAACAACAATAACAAAAAATTAAGGCACCAAGCTACTAAAGAGGCTGAGGCAAGAGGATAACAAGTTCCAGGCCAGCCACTGCAATTTCCCTGAGATTCTGTCTATTTAAAAGGCTGGAACATAGCTCAGCAGTAGAGTATTCCAGTACTGCAAAAAAATTAAATAAATGAAACATAGATCCTGAATGCCTCTACTTAAAACCCTGCAATGGTTCTCTATTAACTTGAAATAAAATCTCAAGTCCTTTAAATGGCCTTTAAGATCTGGACTCCACTACTTTTGTAGCCACATCTACTCTTCACCCTCTAGTTTTAGTTTAATTGAGACAATAGGTTTACTTACTATTCCTCAGATTCAACAAGAAAACTCTCATCTCAGGGACTCTACATTTGATATTCTTACCCCCAATCTTCCCACAGCTCACTCACTTGCTTTCTTGAGGACTTTTCATTCCGGGACCTTTTAGTGAGGGAGGCATCCTACATTAATTTATTAAAATTGTAGTTTTTCCAAGTGACCCTGTCATCTCTCTCCTCTGATATTATAATTATTGCTCTTATCACTGTCTAGAATATTATATATTTTGTTTATCTTGATGATTATATGCTCCCAACTAAAACAAAAAGCACAGAACATAGCTTTAGTTTGTTCACTATTATGCCCAGAGTTTAGAACAATGACTAGCACATAAAAAACATACTCGATAATTATGTACTGAATAAAATGATATTTACTATTGTATAAATAAGCTGAAGAAAATGCCAATGATGTTATTTTTCGTGCAGTATTAAAACTGTTTATTCCTACTAAAGTATTTTAGTTTTGGGCTTGGAGTATTGCTCAGTGGTGGAGTATATGCTTACTATGCAGGAGGTCTAATCCCTAGTACCACAAAAGTTTTAGTTTTATGCACCAATGTAAATTTACATGATCATATAATCAGAATAAACTTTTTGTATAGAGAATTTTTTTTACATCAACATTTCCTCTCAAGTCTCACAACCTAAATTATAATTACCTTATTTAAAGCATGTCCAACATGAGGATCACCATTTGCATAAGGAGGTCCATCATGAAGACAAAATTCTGTCTTTGTTTTTCTTTCTTTTTGCCATGAATAAAGTTCGGAAAACCCACATTTCTGTAGAAAAAGAACAACAATGTCTAAACATCATATACTATAGAATCTTATCATAAATAACAACCAACACTTGCTCATTTTTTTATCTCATTCCAATCTATTCAACTCTGATTATTAATGAAGTTTCTGAAATGCACAACTGAGTAGTCTCTTGAAACTTTTCAAGTTTCCCCCCATAGACTTCAGACTGAAGTCTAAAAACTCTTTACACGGTTTCCACACCTTACAAAGGTTTAGTACCACTCAATTCTTGGGCAACCTCTCTGTACTCCCACCCCTTAGTCTTCCATCCAGTCCTGCTGAATGCCCTATAGATTCCCCCAGGCACTTGTAACTTATTTTTGCTATTCTTCAGCTTTAACACCTGCCACTTCCTAAATCTGGAATAACACTCATTGCAGTCACACACCCATTCCCTCACAAGCTGTGTGGCAGTGGCCAAGTCTCCTATAGATCTACTCATCTGGAAAAAAAAATGTTATATATGTTACAGGGCAGGTTTGAAAATTACATGAACAAACAACTGAAACTGTGACACTTCTTAGCATATAGAAGGTACTACTTTTAAAAAACTAGATGGCCAAAACAGGTTTAAGATCTTGAACCCTGGTAACTGTCATTGAGAATATTTAGGCTAAGCATATTAACAGTATTTGCAACTATGGAAGTTTTTTTTTTTTTTTCTTAACTCTACAATTACAGAAACACTTAGTTCAGTGCAAAGCAGAAGACAGAGTGTAAAACGGGGTCTCAAATAAATCTTATCCATCAAAGGAGTTATAATTCCAACTAAGGACCTAAAGATCCCACAAAAGTGGGCTTCAACTTCCCCTGGTTACTTATAAGTTTATTTTTACTTATATGTGTACGTGTTAATTCGCTTTTGACAAGTCACTGGAAAAGTGTCCGAGGTTGATTTACTTTCCCGTGCTAGATATGGGATGTGCATTCAATACATGCTGGCATCTGAGCATCACTGGAGTCTCCCTAAATATCTCGCTGCAGAACCTGCCACAACTGAGGGGCCTGTCAAGAGATTTCTTCACTTGGGTGTTCACCAGTAAAACCCAAAGGCAGCAAAAGACTTCCCGGGATCCGGTTTCTGCCGGCCGCCCTCCCGCCGAAGCCTGGTCGGTGTGATGGGCCCAGGAGCGCCGGTTTTCCTTCGCCCCGCCCCGCCGGCCTCCGGGTGGATGCCCCGCGCCCACGAGGGGCCTGTACCTGCTGGATCTCCAGCTCCATGTCCGGCTGCTGGCGGCCCAGCAGCTTCATGGGGAAGTTGGTTTGAGGCAGCAGCACCGTGTCGCGGTACTTGCCGCTATTCGGGTTGGTCAGCTCGTTACTGGCCCCGGTGACAGACCGCACTAGAAGCCTCCTCGTCTCCCCTAGCCACCCTAGGCGACAGGGAAGGCGGGGCGGTCCCCAGAAGCTCCGGGCCGAGGCCAGAGCCGCAGCCGCCGGCCCTCGAGGGCGCAGTCCCCAACGCATGGCGGAGCAACCCAGGACGCCCCTTGAGTGCGAGGTCCAGGGTTCCAGCCCAGGCTGGAAGAAGTAAGGACCCCCCCCCCCAAGAATCTGGGCGGGAGTGCGCACGCGCCCGGCAGCGCGGACGGTGCGTAGTCCCGGAATCGGAGAGGATGGAACCACTCCGGGTCTTCGCTGCAGCCGTCGGATCCTAGGGGGCGGGGAAAAAGTGTCTAAGCCCACGGATTTTTTTCAATCGCAGAGCCTTGATTTTAAAAATGTGTACGTTTACATCTTGGCACACTCCTGGAATCCCAGCGGCTGGGAAAGCTCAGGTAGGAGGATCACGAACTCCAAGCCAGCCTCAGCAATGGCGAGGCGCTAAGCAACTCACTGAGACTCTGTCTTTAAATAAAATACAGATTAAGGCATAGGGCTGGGGGTGTGGCTCTGTGGTTGAGTGCCCCTGAGTTCAATCCTCGGTATCCCCCCCCCCCCGCAAAAAAAAAAAAGTATATTTAATACGATATATTTATGCTGTTGCTTTAATATATAATCAATAAAAGTTATTGACAGGCTAATTTCTATTTATACCAAGCCTTAGAAATTTGGTATCTTCTACACAACAGCACATCTTCATTTGATTTAATCACTGGTAAAGCTCTCAATAGACATTACAGTGGCATTAACTCCATTATGGGCAACACTGCTTTAGGGAGAACACAGTTCCATATAAATATTATCAACAACACTTCAACAAATTGAGGGTCGTGTGCCCCCCCCCCCACTCCAGCCATGTTGAGGATCAAATCCAGGGCCTCACACATGTTAGGCAAGCACTCTACCACTGAACCACATCCTCAGCCATTATAAATTTGAGTTTTAAAGATCTAATTGAAGTGGCTGGAGGTGGAACTCAGTGATAGAGCAGATATTTAACATGCATGAGGCCCTGGGTTCAATCCCCAGCTTGAAAAAAATAAAAGAAAGTTATAATTGACTTTTACTAGGGACTCTTGGACCACATTGGCCATTTCAGTTACTTACACTACAGGAGTGTGAATGAAGTTTCCTTGGCTTAGTGTGATTTGGCTATCAGCTCTCTCCTAGTTTTTTGTAAGGTAACTTTCCATGATCATACAACCAAGAAGTAGCAGAGATTGAATTCAAGCCCAGTCATCTAGGCTCCAGGGCACTCTGTCTTTGACCTGCAGTTCCTATCTAGGATCTATTTTATAACTATAATCTCAAAGAAGCACAAAGATGTATACACATAGAAACTCCTAATTAGCCTCTGCTTTAACAACTTGCTTAATTTAACTATGCTGTTGCCTTGCAAAACCTGTTAAGAGGATGCAACCAACACTTGGAAGATAGCTATTCTCTAGGATGCCTGCAGACTTCTCTTACCACTTATTATATGCTTAGAGTAGGTTGTGATTGTCCTTATTCATGCCATTTGTATTTGTGCAATTACAATCTTTTTCTTTTTTTTTTTAATTTTCAAGGTACCAGGGATTGAATCTAGTGTGTCTCCTCCATTCTAGACAAGCACTCTACTATTGAGCTATATCCCCAGCCTCTCTGGTGAGTATTTTAAAAACAGAGATTAGGGTTTGTTTCTATTTACAAAAGCTTGAGAGTTACAGAAGAGCACACAGGAACAAAATTTTAAAATTACTCATTACCACTCTCACAAAATAATTCAATGAATTTTTAGGTAAAATATTGTTTAAATGAAAACTAAGGTGAGAGCTCTGAAGAGTCTAATAAAGGCAAGTCATTAAAAACCTGAACCCAAACAAACTGCTATTAATTTGGTTCAAGCCAAACTGTACCACGTGTGCTGGAAGCCACCTGAAACCAGAAACTACCCTAAAAAGTAGATGCAGCTTTTGCTTTTTTATCAGGAGCTTTTGCACTACAGAGACTTTGCATAAAACACGGATAAGTGGAGTTTCCTGACGGGTCAGGAGCCCAAAGCAGCAATTGGGA
This sequence comes from Urocitellus parryii, assembly GCF_045843805.1. Lineage (NCBI taxonomy): Eukaryota > Metazoa > Chordata > Mammalia > Rodentia > Sciuridae > Urocitellus > Urocitellus parryii. The sequence goes on from NC_135539.1 coordinate 99,638,565, forward strand.
AGTGGCTGTTCTGCGCTTGCGCCGAATTTCCCGCATGCTCAGTCGCTGAGGTAGGTTTGCCCTCTGTCCCAGCACGACCTATTGGCTGCACGGAAACGCGGTACTGGACCTACCGAGGGACCTGTGGTTTGGTAACCCAGTTGGGTTACCCCTAGAGCGTCATTTGTCCGCTGTCCTTGCAAATTTGACAAAGTAAGTGCTCTCCCCGTCCCTGTCACGTGAGAGAAGGGCCTTAGGCAAATCTTGACCCTTAACTCTACCCCTTTGCACAGATAAGAGGACATTCAAGGAATTTATGTTTAAAAAGAAAAGAAAGTATATGTGAATCAGAGTGCTTTTCCGGATATTCCATTTCTAGACCTAGAATCTTGAGTGTCAACATTTTCGTGGGTATTTTTATCGCTCTGTATTGTAGAAACAAGGCAAACCTAGACTTTGAGCTCCTTAGTGCACCCAAATTTAGAAATTCTTACATGTAACACTCAATTTCATTTTAACAGCCAATACTCTTTCAGTTGCCATTTCTACATATTTATAGGTCTTAGTGATTTATTTGGATTTTCCTGGAAATATAATTGCTGGTTCATAAGATGTATACATGTTACTTTTATTGAGGTTCTCAAAGCCCTCCTAAGAGGTTTCATGGCTTTTCATTCTAACCAAAGATGCTCTGGAACATGTTCCTCACATTCTTGAAAACTGGACAAAATTTTTCTTACCTCTTATAATTTTTAAAATAAACGATCATTTCTCATTGTTTTACTTGTGTGGTTTAGGACAGCTCCAAAAGACAGTATTTTGATTAGGAACACATCTGTCATTTTTAGATCCTAATCTTCATATGGTCACTATCTTTATGTTGAATTATTAAAGATCCTCTTCCAGGCTATGAGAAGAAACTGGTCATTTGATTCCTGTTATTTTTTCATCTTTCTGAGCTAGCTCTGTTGGCAACGGTAAGGATTTCTTAAATGGATGAGGGTTAGGTTGATTGCCTTACGTGTTGTAAAACCTTTTTTCATATTTACTCTAAGCCTAAAATGTTATTTAAAGAAAGAACCTTTTGTAATGAACCAGTAAAAAATATGGGAAAAGAACCTGTGCTATGATTCAGGGTCATATTGGGTATCATATTACATTCTTAAGGTTAAAATACTGTTGCAGAAGCTGTAGGAACTTTTTACCCTCAACACTGTCCCATGTCCCTGGTGGATAGCCAAAAATAAGGACAAAAGATTTTAATGATGGCTAGACATTATTATTTGATGCTCACCTACAGGGACAAGTCCTTTGTATATGTAACTCACTTAATAATTACAGCCACTCTGTACTATAGGTAATATTGTTATGTACACTTACAAGTTTGGGCACAGAAAATTTAAGTGGTGTTCCCAAGGTCACACACTTAGTGTGTGCCAGGGCTAGGATGTGAACACAGGTAGTTGGGACCAGATTCTGTGCCCTTAACCACTATTTTTAACTAAGCTTTTAGAAAAAGATATGCTCATGGAAGGTAATGTTTTAGGACCCAGAAGATATAAAACTGATAGAGAAAGAAGTACAGTTGTTAATTTGAACTTTAAAAAAGTTAACTTGGGGCTGGGGTTTTAGCTCAGCGGTAGAGCGCTCACCTAGCAGGTGCGAGACCCTGGATTCGATCCTCTGCACCACATAAAAATAAATAAAATAAAGATATGTGTCCAACTACAACTAAAAAATAAAATATTAAAAAAAAAGAAAGTTAACTTGCCTCTGGTCTTACTCTTAATTCACAGGTAACATCAAAAGATAATTCTAATTTGGGATCTGGTTTAGGGCACAATTTAAAAAGGCTAATAGGAACCTCTTTTATAGAGTTTGTGCTTTGGTAATACTACATTTATCTTTTTAACAAGAACCAATATTGTATCCATTTATTTTAAAAATATGAGAAAATTATTAGGTTGGGGGATAGTAATATATCATTTCTAATTCCTTTTGGACCAGAAGTGGAGTACTTTAGAGAAACAAAGGAAGAAATATTTCCTTTTTTGTCAATAAAAGTGATTTGTGGAAACTGTTTATAAGTATTTTTTTTTTTTATCAAACCGTACGTTTTCCATGTTAGCTTTAAATGATGGTTCGTAAGTACAGTGTACATTTTGTGAGGAAGGTAGTAGACACCTAAGCCTGAAAGTTTTTCTTTGGAAGAAGAAAACAAAGTGTACTTGGCAAACAGAAGGGAAAGTGCTTTAGTCACACCCAAAGCCTGACAAGGCTCAAATGATTGCTTAACTGGCTCAAAGGTAAGTGATATTTGTGAAAAGTTATAATGCTACCAGATAGTAAGGAAAAATGACCTTCCAATCACAAAGGAAGTCTTTCATAACATAGAAACTGAATAAGATATGGACATGTTAAAATATACTCAATGGTTAAAACATCTAGATAGAATTAATTAATTGCCTGAAGACTACTTTTCCAGCACAGAATATATCAGCTATATGGCTGGCCATTGATATAAAGGAGCAAAAGTAAGGCCAATGAAATGTTTATTAAATTATTTTGTATGTTTTCTGTTTGTGGTGCTCCTGAATTGGTAATGATCATAGCTAGTTTAGTCCATGTATAATATATAGTATGTGAAGAAAATTAATCTAGCCTGATTATGATATAATAAGGTAAACAGAATTCATATATTCCACAGAAACCCATTTTATTTTCATCTTAATTCTAGACAGCTATTGGTCACAATATGATATTCATTACCATAAATCAATTTCAATTCCATCTTTTCACTTGTATATTATCTTAATTATCTTAATAATTCTCATAAATAGAATGAGAGTGATAGAAAAAGATGTAAAGGGGTTAAAAGGCACATCAAAGTAAGTATTCAGTCAGAAATTTGTAACAGCACAGTGACTTGCTGAATCAAGGTTTGTACTATTTTTTATATATATAGTTCCTGTATGCAGAGAATAATAATATGTGGCTTTATTGCAATGAAATATTGTTGATCCAATTTGATTTAGAAATTACAGAATTTTTGTTCCTTTGTTTCTTTGTTTGTGCAGTGCTGGATATCAAAACCATGGTCGTGGGTGTGCTAGGCAAGTGCTCTTCCATTGAGCTACATATCCAGACTGAAAGTTTTTATCTTAGTTTTGTTCTCCATGAACACTCTGAGACAGTGATAGAGGTTTATTAGGGAGTATTCTTTTGATCCCAAGAGGAAGGGGAAGGAAGTAGGAGGGGGCATGTTGAGCTGGATGCAGTCTCAACTGTGAACTCAGTAGTCTCTCCCTGGGTACTCAAAAGTTGGGATGACCCTTCAGATTTGGGGTGGCAGCCAGTTGGGTGGGCAGTGGCCTTTAAACCCTCCTGTAGACAAGCTTCAGATGAAGTGACTTTTCTTAGCAGATAAATTCCCAAAGAAAGATGACAGCTAGGGACCATCATCTTAGCAGCTGGGGAAGTAAGCCCTTTGGTCTGAAGGGAATCTGGGTGGTATATCCCAGCATCCAGAGCAGTCACTAAAATTCCAGGATTTGAATTTGTATTTTCAAAAAGGAATATACTTAATCCTACAAGTTGGGGATTTGCTTGCTTGTTTGTTTCCATTTATCTGAGCTAGGGACTTACCTGACACTCATAATTTTTTTTCAGATGATTATCTTCACTCGAGTTATGATGATTTTTCTCTTTGTTTGGCTACTGTTGAGGACGGGGTAAACAAAACAGGTTAAATTTCACTCAGTCTCTAAAAGAATATTCATTGAATTTCAGAAAATAATTGTAATAATGTGTAATCCTTAACCTGTTTGTGTGTGATGTTAGGGATCAAATTCAGGGCCTTGCACAGTTGCATGAACATGTTGTTCAATGGCAGGTGCTCTACCACTGAGAAACATTCCCAGCCCCCTTCTTCTTTTAAATTACCCCATATATACACTTTAATCCCTTAACCTATTGAAGCCAGTTTAGGTTTAGACATTAGGTTATATTATATCCTGCACAACTCACCAAAATATTAACCCATTAAAGGCAGATGTTACATCTTATACTTTTAGCCCCTGAAACATCTTCCGTAGCCTTTGCACATTATATATCTCACACACAAAACTTTTTCACATGCTGAGCCTTTTGGGCCAGTTTTTCATCATAATGTGCTTTGAAATGTCCCATCTGCAGAGAGAAAAAAATGCTATAGGAAAGAGTTAATGCTGAAATTGAGGTTTTTCCATATCGTTCTTTTTTTTCTTTTCTTTTCTTTTTGGTACCAGGGATTGAACTCAGGGGCACTCAACCACTGAGCCACATCCCCAGCTCTATTTTGTATTTTATTTAGACAGGATCTCACTGAGTTGCTTAGCACCTTGCTTTTGCTGAGGCTGGCTTTGAACTCATTATCCTGCTGTCTCAGCCACCCAAACTGCTGGGATTATAGGTATGCACTATCACGCCCTGCCCAAGTCTCTTTAGGTACATATTTATTAAAGAACCTACTCAGTTAAAGTAAGCAATTAATAAATATGCATCTAATTGAATTCAAGTATGTAAAACCAATATTTGGCTTTTAAAGTAACAAAGCATTTTTCTTGATTTCCTTTTAGGGAGCATCATGGCTTCGAGTCACACTGTGTTGATGCGGTTGGTAGCTTCAGCGTATTCTATTGCTCAGAAGGCAGGAACTATAGTTAGACGTGTTATTGCTGAAGGAGACCTGGGTATCGTGGAAAAGGTATTGCAAGTCTTATTTCATAGTAGCCTTTATTTGCTCTTTGAGATTTAGCTAAAGAATTTGGACAAACTTTCACAGCTAAAATAATTGATGGTTCCCTTGTGGAAATTCCAATATCCTTAGCTCAGATGGTCCACGTATCTGCTTTGAAAATGACTCCAGACTTCACCTCAAATCTTTATTTATGTGACTGGGTCTTTTGACCAATGTCCAGCCCTAGGACAAATCCTAATCTGTTACATGCAGAACAATACAATCTTTAGGAAACTTGATGTGTTTAATAAAATCTGGCATTTAAATAATTGTTCCTTATACTAAAAGCAATACATTTTTCCTTATGGAAAAGACTCAAAACAAGGTTTGTTGCTAGGCTAAGGTATTGGGATTACAGATTACATCTCTGTAATCCCAATACCTTTATTGGGATTACAGATTACATCTCTGTAATCCCAATACCTTAGGAACCTAAGGGAGGAGGATCACAAGTTCAAGGCCAGCCTGGCAACTTAGTGAGACTCTGTCTTAAAATAAAGGGTGACTGGGAACGTAGCTCAGAGGTAGAGGACCCCTGGATTCAATCTCCAGTACCAAAAAAATATGAAAGAAAGAAACCAAAGCTTTTCTTTTTACTAGATAATTTTAAACTTAGAAAAATTATTAGAAATTTTATAGTAATATTCGGTTTGTAAGGGAAATACTACCATGTATGAGTTCCAGTTTGAAATATGCCACAAGACTTAATTATTAGTTCACATTATGTATCTTAAATATAAGTTTCTGTATGCTGTCTTTTCTCTTTAAACGTTTAGCGTCATCTTTAAGAAAGATTGTGTTATAATTGAAAAAAATCAAAGAATGTAATTTGCAAAAAAAAAAAAAAAAGAATGTAATTTTCCATTAGTATTTTAAAAGCTGGATGTGGTGGAACATGCCTGTAGTTCCAGCTACTTGGGAGGCTGAGGCAGGAGAATTGCTGTAGCCCATAAATTTTAGACTAGTCTGGGCAACATAGAAAGACCCCCATTTCAAAACAACAATGCTTTAATAGAATCATAGAAATAAGTTATAATTAAGATACTCATTTAGGATAAGTCAGGCATCTATGTATAGCTGATATTATTTAAAAAACAATAACAACAAATGAGGGACTGGGGATGTATCTCAATAGCAAGTGCTTACCTAGCATGTGCAAGGCCCTGGGTTCTATTCCTTGCACTGAAGAGAGAGCCATATGTATGAATAAAAACCAACTTAAAGGGCAGGGGCTGTAGCTCAGTGGTAAGAGTTTGCCCAGCACGTATGAGGCACTGGGTTCAATCCTCAGCACCACATAAAAATAAAATAAAGACATGCTGTCCATCTACAACTAAAAAAAAAAATTAAAAAAGAAAAGCAACTTAGAAATAAGTTGAAATATGGCCAGGTACAATGCCACACACCTACAGTCCCATTTACTGGGGAAGCTGAAACAGAAGAATGCAAGTTTGAGGCCAGCCGTGACAATTTAGCAAGACCCTGTCTCAAAATAAAAAACAAAAAAGTCTGTGGATGTAGTTCAGAGGTAGAATGTTCACTTCAATAAGTGAAATAAGTCCATTTCCTTTTTTTGATATGTTTATGGACCAGACCATACAGACCCAAATATACGGTATCATGATTTCAGGGAAATACTTGTTACAGGTTCCATTGTCTATTTTAGAAGATTCAAGTTATTAATAATAGATGATGTCTCCCATTCCCCATCATAAATCACCATTAGGTATATTCATAAATAGGCAAATAACATTACCCTACAATTTTAATTCTTGATTCATTTTCAGCCCGGAAAAGTATCCTTGCTGGCAGGATGCAGGATTGCTCCTGACACTGTCCCATTCTCTTTAATCACTCAATTACAGTTTACTGGGAATTGAATCCAGGGACACCACCACTGAGCTACCTTCCCAGTTCTTTTTAGTTAGAGATAGGGTCTCTCTAAGTAGCACAGGCTGGCTTCAAAGTTGTAATCTTCCTGCCTCAACTTCCCAAGTCCCTGGAATTACAGGTGTATGCCACTATGCTCAGCCAGTAAAATTTTATTGAATGTATCTTCTCAAAACTTTGGAAGAGGCCACTATAGAAAACACACTTACCAAATTTGTCAATAAAATGACACTGGAAGGGCTGGTTGATGTATTGGATCCCATGATAAGTATTCAAAGTAGTTGTGACTTCTGAGAAAAGAGGGCCAAATCCAACAACGTATTGTAACAGCAATAATTATAAAATTTTATATTTATGTTGAAGTAATATGGGGTAAATCTGATTCAAATTTGTTTGGAAAAAAGGTTTTTGTTGCCACATACAATGTACACAGCTGCATTCAGAAGACTTCTCATCTTACTGTTTTCATTTGGTGGGGTTTTTTTTTTTCCTATTAAAAATAGGAAATTGAGAAAAATACCAAGCAATAAAGAGACCATCCATCATATAACCATTGCCAATATTCTGGTTCATTTCCTTCTAGATTATCATTTATTTTGTTTCCTTCTTCAGCATCATTTATTTTGTTTAAATTGGTTTTATGTTGTATAACTTTGTATCCTGAAGCTAAGGAATACTAGAAGTACAGTGTCCAAGATTGGAAAAAAAAAAAAAAATCTCATTATCCTCAGTACTGTCATTTCTAATACTTTATGTTTATGTTCACCTGTTTGACACCTTATTTTAAGAGAAACAAAGGTGAAATCAGGTACAAGGTATTCACAATGATGAGGTACAGCATTATGTTGATAGACCAGGAAATATTTATCTTAGAGAAGAAAAGAATTGGGATATATTTTCCCAGATAATTGAATGCAGGGCTGTCAGTGTGTCTCCTCTCTCTCTCTCTCTGTCTCTCCCTCCCCCCACTCACTCTCTCCAGCAGTGGTCTTCAGACTCAATCGATATATAATTAATCTCCAAACCCAACAATTCATTTAAGTAGTTTCGTTTATAAAGTACCTACCGTTGCCTAGCATAGTTCTTTAGAGAATGAAACCTCTTTGTGGGTTCATATTCTAGTAGAATAATACTTTGCATTGAGATAACCAGCAAATCTCAATGTGTCATAAAAGTTATATTCACCGTCACTTGTTAGGTCATTGCAAAGAAGTTTAAAGATTCTGTTCAAGATGATCAGTAAATCTGTCTAACCAGTGTTATATAAATTACAGCATGCCATAATTCTCCAAAAGCAAACTTAACAAAGGAGATTGTGGAGTCAATTGCAAAATTTTCCACTGCCTTTCACTAGTATAACTTTCTGACCTATGGATTGAGTAAGGTACCATAGGTAGGCCATATATTAAATACTACTAGAGTTCATTTTAGATTTTAGAAATAAGAAAGAATTGTGTACACTAGTAAATCTGAGGGGCAGTCATTGAAAAAAATCCCTGTAAGGAACACCTTCCCAGTATTAAAATATATAGTATTTAACTTGGCTTTGAAATGTTATAAGTTTCCTATCTTTTTTTTTTTTAAATACTTTTTGTTGTAGCTGGACACAGGACCTCTATTTTGTTTATTTAGTTTTTTATTTGGTGCTGGGGAACAAACCCAGTGCCTCATGCATGCTAGGCAAGTGCTTTACCACTGAGCCATAACTCCAGCACTAAGTTTCCTATTTTTAATCTGTTTAAGCCAAAGCTTGATATCTGGCGATCTGTCAACTCACCACCACCTCAACTACTGTAGCTTAAACCCACGAGTGTACCACTGAGCTACATTCTCAGACCCTTTTTAGTTTTTGAGACAGGTATTATCAAATTGCCTAAGCTGGCTTCAAACTTGCAATCCTCCTGCCTCAGCCTCTCTAAACATAGAGATTATAAGCATGCAATATCATGTCTGGCCATCTAGAGATCTTATAAAAGAAATTTCTGAATTTTCAAAATATTTTAAAAATACCTTTCCAAACTTTACATACTATTGGGCTGGAGATGTAGCCCAGAAGTACAGCGCATGGGTAGCATGTCTGAGGCTCCAGGTTTGTTCCCTAGCACTGAAAAAAATTTACTTCCACAGTTTACCACTATTAATCCTATGAGAAACAACAAGCCAAGAAACTAGTTGATTCATTTGGTGTTAAGTTCTGCATTTCTAAAAATTGACAGTACTGGGCTGGGGATGTGGCTCAAGCGGTATCGCACTCGCCTGGCATGTGTGCGGCCCGGGTTTGATCCTCAGCACCACATACAAACAAAGATGGTGTGTCCTCTGAAAACTAAAAAATAAATATTAAAAATTCTCTCTCTCCTCTCTCTCTCTCTCTCAAAAAAAAAAAATTGACAGTACACTATACATTACAAAGACATGCATTTAGGAATTAGAGGACAATTTATTTTACATTAGTTCTGCTAAAGTTTGCATTTTTTGTTACAGACCTCTGCAACAGACCTGCAGACTAAAGCTGACCGACTAGTACAGATGAGCATATGTTCTTCACTGGCACGGAAATTCCCCAAGCTAACAATTATAGGGGAAGAGGTAAGAGTTGTCAGGGACATGATATATTTTTAATCTGTGTTTACCATATGGATTTGTAAGTGACACCTCATTGGTTTATATATCACTATTCAAATTTAAGCATTATATCTAGTGCTTTAATACAGAAGTAATTATTCTGTCCTTTGGAAGGAGGATCTGATCTTAAAACATTTTGATTGCTGGGTGTAGTGTCACATGCCTGTAATCCCAGCAACTCAGGAGGCTGAGGCAGGAGGATTGCAAGTTTGAGGCCAGCCTCGTCAAGCAAGCAAGGCCTTTAGCAACTTAGTGAGATACTGTCTCAAAATAAAAAATAAATACAAAGGGTTGGGGATGTAGCTCAGTAGTAAAGCACATCTGAGTTCAATACTCAGTACCACAGAAAAACATTTTGGTCCATATTTAGGCCAGGTATCTCAATTCTTAGTTATAGAAGACATAGTTACTGTTAAAATACTCAGCATATAAACTAAAGATGAGTAGATCTCAGGGGTATAGTATTTGCCTAGAATGCTTGAAGCCCTGAGTTCAGACCCAAAGACAAAAAAGATGAGCAAAGTTCTAGAACTTAGAAATACGATGTTTTTTTTTTTGTTTTGTTTTGTTTTTTTTTTGTTTTTTAATTAGGCCTCCTTCCACACTTATCCAAAGACCATAACACTTTGAAAGTGAACAAATTGAAATCTCTTATAATTGAGAAAGAATACATTTAAAAAAAAAATAAGTTTGTTAAAATATCTTCTCTTTTAAACCCTATTCAGTATAATGAACTTGAGACCATTTAATTGACTTTGAGAAACATGTTTTCTATTAAATTTGATTTGTTTTTTCAGTGCTAGGGATTGAGCCTAGGACCTTAAGCATTCTAGGTGAGTGCTATACTACTGAGCTACATCTCCAGCACCATGGGTTTGCTTTAAAAGATCTAAATATAATGGTAAACAGAAAGACTAGTAAAAATTGTGACACTGCATTTCTTTTGTTACTGAGAGTGAACATTAAACAATTTCAGTAACTATTAATGTTATCTCTGCTGCAGGATCTCCCTCCTGAAGAAGTGGATCAAGAGCTGATTGAAGATGGTCAGTGGGAGGAAATATTGAAGCAACCATGCCCATCACAGTACAGTGCTATTAAAGAGGAAGACGTAAGGCTATATCAATACTTTAGAGTGTATAAAGTGAAACACTGTATTAGTGTTTCTTGCCATGGTCAAGGAAATAAAATTTGCATGTGAGATAAAAATTTAGTAGTTATAAAATAGGAATAAGAAGGAACTTGAAATCTTTCAGAGCCAAAGTAGAAGTTAACAGGCAATCATATGAAATATCTGACCTTTTTAATTTCTTTTTCTATGTCTCCTTTTTACTCTGAAACAAGAGTATTATATTTGCCTAGGGTGGTCTCAAACTCACAATCCTCCTGCTTCCTGAGTTGCTGGCATTACAGGTGCACACCACCATGCCTCATTTGAGATAATGATTAAAAATACTTTCAGGGGCTGGAGTTGTGGCTCAGTGGTAGAGTGCTTGCCTGGTATGTGTGAGGCACTGGGTTCAATCCTCAGCACCACATAAAAATATAAACAAATAAAATAAAGTTAAAAAAAAATACTTTCAGGCTGGGTAAGGTGACATACATGTAATCCCAGCAATTTAGGAAGCTGAGGCAGGAGGATTGCAAGTTCAAGGCCACCTGAACAAGTTAGCAAGACCTGGTTTCAAAACAAAAAACAGAAAGAGCCTGGGATACAGTTCAGTGATAGAGCACTTGCCTGGCATGCATGAGCTCCATATTTAATACCCAATATTACAGAAATAAATAAATAAATAACATAGAAAAAATCTTATTTGTTATTTATTAAATTTAGTAGCAAAACATTTCACTGGTTATTGGTGCTGGAAGAAGACGAAACAATTACTACCTTATGTTATAAGGCCATAAAAATCATCTTACTTTCTTTTTTAAAAAAATTTTTTTTTTTAGTTGTAGATGGACATAATACCTTTGTTTAACTTATTTATTTTTATGCGGTGCTGAGGATCAAACCCAGTGCCTCACAGGTGCCAGGCAAGCGCTTCACCACTGAGCTACAGCCCTAGCCCTTCATCTTTCTTTTTATGGTTGTTTAAATTAAATTAATCTGTGACCTCAGATTTAAACACACTTCTTTAGTTTTCTAATTTTAAATCATTTTAAACATGTTTATTGAACACCTAGGTAAGGCAATTTGCTTTGGGCTGTGGAAGATACAAAGAAAATGAAACATGGTGTCTTCCATCAGAAATATGCCATCTCAAGCCAGGTGTAGTGGCACACACCTGCAATCCCAGCAGCTTGGGAGGCTGAGGCAGGAGGATCACAAGCTCAAAGCCAGTCTCAGCAAAGTGAGGCCCTAGGCAAATTAGTGAGATCTGTCTCAAAAAATAATAAAGGGCTAGGAATGTAACTCAGTGGCTAAGTGACTGACAGTAGGTTCAATCTCCAGCACCAAAGAAAGAAAGAAACATGCTGCCTATCACAAATTCACATCAAGTGTTAGAATTCTAGTAGTAAATGGCAGCATATCCTAAATGATGAAAATCATAAACATTAAGCCTTTATTTTATTGCCAGCTCTATGAACTATTTATTTTTCTTTGGTCTATATGAATGTGTCCTTAAAGTAATCAGACTGTCTTTAAAAAATAATCAGCATTTATATATAAAAATGAGTAGCAGTGATAGAGTGCTTGCCTGGGTTCGATCCCCAGCATGGGATGTGGGGGTGTTAAAAATAGGGCAGAGCGAAATGCTCAAGGGTAGAGCGAGGCTCTGGGTTCAATCCTTAGCACTATAATCCCAGCAGTTTGGGATTACTGGGAGAAAAAATAAGAAAAAAAATGGGCTGGGGATATAGCTCAGTTGGTAGAGTGCTTGCCTAGCATACATAAGACCCTGGGTTCAATCCCCAACACCACAAAAAAAAGAAGAAAACTAAAAAAACTGAATAGCACCCACACATTGTTCAAAACATTTTTGGTGCCACTTTGAGTGTTTTTACTGTACCACCTGTCAGTGTTCATGGCATTGTTCAAGTGACAGTAATTTTGCAGTTAATTATTTAGTATTATAGATTCTTGAATCAGACTTTTCTCCAGTTTAAATGGACTTCTTCCATGATTCCAAAATTTTTTTTTTTTTTTTTTTGGTGGTACTGGGTATTGAACTCATGGGCGCTTAACCACTGAGCTACATCCCCAACCCTATTTTTTATGTTATTTAGAGACAAGGTCTCACTGAGTTGCTTTGCGCCTCACAGTTGCTGAGGCTGCCTTTGAACTCGTGATTCTCCTGTCTCAACCTCCCAAGCAGCTGGAATTACAGGTGTGTGCCACCACACCCGGCATCATTCCAAAATCTTTAGATTTTTTTTGTCACTATCCTAACACTGATATTGACTTAAGCTTTCCCTAATATAATTTCAAAAATGTAAAATGAGTAGTTTCAATCTTTTTTTGGAATTTTGTATACTTCATTTATATGTATTTTTTCCTTTTTTTTTTTTTTAAGCTTGTGGTTTGGGTTGATCCTCTGGATGGTACCAAGGAATATACTGAAGGTTGGTATTTTCTTTCTGTATTTCACAGCAGTAAGACTAGGATATAATATTATATTTTGTATATTACATGAAAAGCCGCTCGTGGTAGCTAATTTTTATCACACATCAATGATTATTAAGACAAAAGGAGAGTTGGGATCAGTGCTGAGAGAGAGAGAAATTCATCTCCTTCAAATACTACTGTGCCATTATCTACCAGCCCCACAAGCCTGAATGTCTCCCAGATGAGAATATCTATCACATTAGACCAGTGTTACCAAAGGAACTATAATGAATCCCCAGCTTTATTGGGGTAGAAAATGATAACAAATTCAGCTCTGCTGTCCTTGTTCTACTACCACCACTATCCCATATACATCTTGTTCATGCTCCCTTCTTCTGAAGGTTTCAAAGATGAGAAAAATTAGAAAGCAGCAAACTGAAAATAAAATTGGCAACATCAAAGTAAGAAGGACTAGGCTTAGAGCCAGAGTTGTAGGCTTTAGCAGATTAGAGTTTTATTTTTGAAGTAGAGCTTTTACATAGCTTTTCTTACATTGGTTCTCAGCTCATGGTTTAAAAAAAGAAAAATTTTCTTGATTACAAGAAAAAAAAACCTTCATTCTTGGATGAAACATGTCTGTGATGAATGAATCAAGCAGTGTTTTTGTACTGAAACATCTCTATGATCCTTTGGGAAATAAGGAAGCACTTATTTCTATTATTATACAGCTTTAATGTGTATAAGAGAATGTAGAAAGTTATTTAAGTCTTGATTCCCACCTCCCAAATTTTGATTCACTCGATACCTCTGGGAAAAGGCTTGAGAATCGTATTGTAAAAATTATATCAGTTAATTATAGAACTGCTTGATAGTCTATGGACCCCCTCTTTAGGAAACCTTGCTTTAGAGGTTTGAAATGGAAGTCTAGAGAATAATTTAGGAGTACACAGTGATTCATCAGGTAAGAATGAGTTGAATAATGGTGGAAGAAGGATAGAGGAATCTAATGATAATGGCTGTGGAGTTGTGGCTGCTTCATTTAATTGTTTTACAAATTGTACTAATGAGACATAGTTATCAATTCAGTTAAATGTCCATAGACCCTATTTCCATCACTGGCCAGCTATCTTATAATTAGTGCATTTTGCCATAAATAGGATTGATAATGGAAGTCATTGCACATTCCTTATCTTTACTGAAAAATAACTTGCAGCAATTGATGTATTGATGATGAGTCATAACATGAGAAAGATATGACTGATACTTCTTTTTTATAGGTCTTCTTGACAATGTAACGGTTCTTATTGGAATTGCCTATGAAGGAAAAGCCATAGCAGGCATTATTAACCAACCATATTACAACTACCAGGTATAACTATAAGTGATACAGAAATATTGTATTACATAAATAGAGAGTTATGATTCCAGATGTCATTTAATCCAGTGGTTTCTAGCTTGGTTGCATAGGCAGTCATCTGGGGAACTTTTTAAAGTACAGATTTCCCAGGTCATACCCTAACCTCTGGGGGCATTGGTACCAGGAATGTATAAATATGTATATATGTATACACAGACATACTATATGCATTATATTTTTTATGTACTTGTGATTCAAGTGCAGAAGTTTGAGAATTACTGATATAGTTCTTGATTATTGTGGTCATCAAGACACCTGACTTACAGGTCTCTTGAAGCCTATTAAAGAAATGAAGCATTTCAACCTAGAAAAGATGCTAGCCACATTGCTTTCTAAGTAATATGTGCTTTCTAAGTAATATGTGCCTAAATAACAGTCAACATTGACAACAACTGAATGTGTTCTTGCACTCTTTTTCTCTTATTTCATCTCTTTAATCTGCTTTTGACTTTCTAGTACACTCCAAAGAAATTGTCTTCCTTAGAAACAAGAAACTAGTTTAATTTCAAACCAAAAATTTATCATTAAATCACTTTACATCTTAAAGGAAATTATTGAGATAAAATAAGGTATTAAATGTGACCTTGATAGAACTTTGAGGAAACAAAGTAATCAGACTGGGTACTATTACTTCTGAATTTCTGATTTAAGAGCAGGATCAATCTTTACTTCTAATATGAATTTGTTTTTTCCTGCTATTTGTATAAATTTGATTTATAATCATGCATTTCTTAGAACATACCAAAATAATTTAAGCCTCTCACTGAATTGATTATGTGTCCATTAATTTCTTATAATATGGCTTTAATATTTATACAGTATTATATGCAGATATGGCTTGTTATTTTTATATAAACTTTAAGTCAATACTGTTACTTAAAAGAGGGGCCTTTAATTCATAGAAAACCTTATAATGCATGGAATCTTTCATCAAAAATAAAGAGCTAAATGCTTAGGAATTGTTAATTTTTATCCCTTCTTTCTGAGATTCGAAAATTGTATTCATTTTCCACAGAACAATGAAAAGCAGAAGTTAAGGGAACACAGGAATGAAGCAAAGGTGAGAAAAATAGTTAGGGTTTTGGTTTCACTAGAAGGTAGAAAAGAGATAGGCACTCTGGTCCCGTAGGTAGTTATTGTATATCCCATGTACCAGTTCATTTTCTCCTGTTCAGCATCTTCTATTCCTTACCTCTCCCCTTGCCACATTCCCTTCTTACACTCTGTCCTCTTTTTCTTCTTGTTTGCATATGCTTTAACATTTGCTGCAACAAATGGAAGTTGAAAAGTTGTTCAGCCATGTTGATGGTATTCAAGGCTGAATATTCCATTTTATATAATCATTGTCATAATAGCTGAATTTATCAAGAGCTTAAGGGCTTACAGTATGCTGCGAGGCTCAAGCCTTATCTCTTTTAATACTCGCTGCAACCCTTTAAGGAAGAGAAAACTGAAGCAATTACCTTACCACTGTCATCTAATTGGTAAATGGCAGAGCTGGTTTTCAAAGACAGGTCCAAGCCTTACTAATATTTCATATTGCTTTCTTAAGCTAGATGAAAGACTTAATTCAAACTTTATTATGCTTCAACAGGCACTAAAGCCAATAGGCATGTAACGGGAGCAGCATGGCATGGTGCAAAGATACCCAGTCAATCTTTTGTCAGAGCTAGCTTCTTAACCATTATGAATCTTAACTCATCTGTGAGGTGAAATGCCACCCTTTATTACCCTCTGAAAATTAGTGTGGGGACTTTGAAGGAAAGAGTTAATGAGAAACTGTGAGAGCAGGAGCTCAGAGGAAGGCCAACTGGCTGCATCATGGACTGCATGAATTTCACTAGGTCACCAGTTTCTTTGTACCCAACCTCTTTGTCTGCATATTCATTGATAGCAGTAGTATGACTTTTTAGGGAGCAGAATATTTGTGTCTAGCTAGGCACAGAATTAATCTCAATGAGCAAGCTAAAGCTTAATGGGTACCAAGAGCCACCACAGGGTCCATGTGTACTTTTCACATGCCAAGCCCCTCCTGCAGTGTAGGCTCAAGAGGGAACAGCAGATGCATACACACACATATTGAGCACCAGTACTTCTTTATTGGTTCCTTTGTTGCCCCATTGCAGAGAGCACTGTCAAAAGTCAGCCTCTTTGGAGATTGCCTCACCCTTCCAGCATCTTATCTGTTCCCAAGGCAGTTCATTTCCAAGGACCAGAAATGGTCACTGCAGGAGTATAAAGGCCTAGAATTTCATTCCAATTTGGGGCAGCCCTGAAGAACTATTCTAGCTCCAGAGCTTTCCACAGGGTTTGCGGAAGATATTGTTGGGCTGCAGCATAGCTCACTTTTGGTTTTGTTTTGTTTTGTTGTGGTGCTGGGGATTGAACCCAGGGCCTTGTGAATGCAAGGCAAGCACTCTACCAACTGAGCTATATCCCCAGCCCTATAGCTCGCTTTTTGCCATCTGCACATACCTGCTTCTTTCTACAGGTATTGTTCCTACGAACCCACCTTGACATTTATCCAACTTGGAATTCACTTCCCAAAGAACCCATGGTGTATAATAAATTTATTTTACTCTAACAACACCCCATGTACTGCTTTAGGACAAATAAGATGATACATATGAAAACACTTGTGATGAGTAAACCCAGACAGTATAATGTAGTGAATATCACCAGCTCTGATTAGTTCAGTAGCATGTGCCTGTAGTCCAGTTACCTGGGAGGAACCTGAGGCAGAAGGATCATATGAGCTCAGGAGTTCAAGAGCAGCCTGAGTAATATAACATAGCAGGACCCTTTCTCAAAAAAGAAAAGAAAAAAAGCACAGATGAGACAGATGAATTCAGTTTGATTATGAGTTCACTTTGATCATGAACTTCCTAGAGTCCACAGTCAAATTACTTAATGATTCCCAATCTCTTTTCTATCCTTAAAATAAGTATAATAATACCAAGTTCATAGGGTTGCTTTGAGGCTTGGATGAGATAATACCTGTTACGAATTTAGTGTGGTGCCTGGTACATGCTTCATGTTGATTAAGATACAATTTCTGTAATGTATATCTACTATACTAGTATCATTTTTTAAAAATATTTTTAGTTGTAGATGGACATAATACCTTTATTTTGCTTATTTAGTTTTATGTGGTGCTGGGGATCCAACCCTGGGCCTCACTCATGCTAGGCAAGTGCTCTATCACTGAGCTACAACCCCAATCCTAGTATCATATTTTAATAACTTTGGATTAATTATTTTATATATCAGTTTTACTTTCCATGTAATGCAGGTTATGTTTTTCATGTGAAATGTATACTTTTTAACATTGTAGTTGAAAATTGTTTGAGCTCTGCAAAGGAAAATATGAATTCTAAGACTGCATTATATTTGTCATTTTACCAGTATAATTGTCAGTAAAATCTTAACCCTGACCCCATTATCTATGGCTGTTCTTCAGTATCAGCCTATTCAGTTGCTTTCTCTATAGTAGCAAAATCCATTCTCGCCAGAGTAACATGATCCTTACTGTTTCTTGAATACTGAATAGTAGTAGTCAATACATAATCAATACATAGTGTTTATTTTCCGGAAGACTTCAGTACCTTTTGAAAACAGGTATTTCCAATACAGCCAAAAGATCTTTGGATGATTCAGAGAGAGTAATCAGTATGTGATGTTTCCTTTCCTGAAGACTCAGGGAATAACCAGAAGTTCCCTAGTACTTTGAAACTGTTAACCAAAACAACATTAGGAATAACCAGCACATTATGTCAGGAAAATTTTTTTGTCAATGATATTGTTGTACTTTATCACATTAATTGTGTTTCTTTTTTATAATGAAATATCCTATATTCTAAATATTCTAACCTTAATTAAATGTAACTAAATATTTCATTTATGACTAATGTGTTTCTCCAAATGACTATAAGATTTGTTGTTTTTTCACTCATTTACATAGGCAGGACCAGATGCTGTGTTGGGGAGGACAATCTGGGGAGTTTTAGGTTTAGGTGCCTTTGGGTTTCAGCTGAAAGAAGTCCCTGCCGGGAAACACATTATCACAACTACCAGATCCCATAGCAACAAGTTGGTTACAGACTGTGTTTCTGCTATGAACCCTGATGATGTGCTGCGAGTAGGAGGAGCAGGAAATAAGGTATGAAAAAGATCTGTCATCTGCTCTGGAATTCAACTGAATCATTGATGGAAATACTGAATTCTTTTAACATGTGAAAAAGAGTTTAAAGAGAAGGGATTAAAGATTATAATTTGCCACTAAAAGCACATTCAGCAACATTTACATTTTTAAAGATTTTAGGTTCAAGTCTTTTTCATCTCAGAGTCCAGGATTATTAAGTGATATATAGGAACCCATGACTCTTACCAAGGACCCTCCTTGATGATTTCCTAGACCTTTCTTCTGCCGACCCTAGGGACATTCTTGTCTGTGCCCTTCCTGTCTACTTCCCCATTCTTTCACTCTAGGCTTCCAACCTTCTGAGAGAATTGTGAAATGGGACACAGTTTGACCTACATTGTTAGCCCTGATCTCTTCTCATCTGATTATCCCTGGATATCATCATGATATCCCTCAGGTATCTTGAATTCAACATGTCCAATTTCACCTTATTCTCTTTTTAACCGCACCCAGATATGCTCCTCTCCTTATTTGCAGTCTGGTTAATGCCACCATCATTTTCCTGATTGCTTTACCCAGACACTGGGAAAGTCATCCCAGATTTCTTCCTTCTATACTATCCATACAATTCTTCCCTACTGTCTTGTCTTGTCTTGTCCTCTCAGCTGCCAGCACCGTAGTTGAAATCTCTCGTCATCACAAGAGCTGCTATAATAGCTCCCTGAGTGATCTCTGTTCAATCTATTCTTTATAAATGCTACTGGAGCAATTTAAAAATGCAAAACTTCTCCCTGTCCCAAATGCTTAGATGGTTCCCCATCACAACAGTTAAGATCCAAACTTAATAACAGAGTGAAAGCCTGCTATTTCCTGGCTCCTGTACATCCCGAGCCTCATCTCATGTCATCCTACAATTCATACATCAGCTCTAATGATACTGAACTACATTACTTAAGCAATAGTGTGTGCATTTCACACATGTGTACATAACACAGGAAAGGCAAATAATATTTATTGAACTGAATGGAATTCATTTTTTTTGCCTGTGCTTTAGAAGCAATGCTCAAAGTGAAAATATATTCCCCATATTCACTGAATAAATAACGACAAATATGTTTCCCCTTTGCCCCTAACTTTTGTAATCACCAAAGCCCATCATCTCTTTTATTCCCAAGGAGCACCTTTCTTCTAAGAAGCATCAATTTCTCATCCTGCATATCTCTACCTTTCTCCTGTGGGGGGAGGGGGGAATCTTGTTGGGCAGTTCTCAACTTTTTTACATTAAGAGAATTTAAGGAAAGCTATAGCCCTCTCCTATCAAAAAACAAACAAACTGGTATATATAATGTTAGACTTAATCTATAATGTTAGTCTTGCAACATTTGTTGAATGAAAGAAAACCTTTTACTCAAAAGCCTGCAACTAGTTGAAATGTGTGAAGGTATTCATAAACAGTTCTGAAAGACATTTGGTACTCTTGTGTCCACTGAGATTTTCCTCATTCTGGTCCTCAGTCTGGTCCTTTATCTGAATATTTGAAGTCTGATTTTTTTAGTAATAATTATTTTACAGAGTAACCAAAAAAGACAATTAACTTGATAGCAAATTGCCATTTAGAGTTGTGAAAGTTATCAGCAACCTCAGTTTTATATGTGCATTTTAGGAAATATTGGAATAACTACTTACAAGTTTGTGTTTTGGTAATGGAAATAGCAACATGTTTGATCCTGAAGACCTGTGAAAGTACTTGTTAGACTAGTGAACACTGCACATCTGTTAGACCTTACTACAATTTTTGCATTATGGTACTGCTTGATATTTCTTTATCCTTTACTTAATCATGGTCAATTTTTAGATGTTTTAAAAAATTTTATATTTTTAATGATATATATTGCTTTTCTAGTAAGAAAGAAAAAACATTGAATATAAAGAAAAGTTTATTTTCTCTAACTTGAAATATGGAGATTGTTCAGATGGTCTGTCTGTAGCTTTTATGATTGGTTTTCCCCCTTCAGATTGTCATATATTATCATATATCTATGATAATATTATCATACTTCCTCATAATACTTGTGTCATTTAAGCCTGCTAAAGACTTTAACCTCAGTCCAACAAGGGAATTGATGAAGTATCCTTGATAGAAGAAAGAAGTCTTTCTTATTTGTATCTCAGTCATTTCATGCTTGAGGGATAATTGTTATTTTTAACCTCACAGATCATTCAGCTGATCGAAGGCAAAGCTTCTGCTTATGTATTTGCAAGCCCTGGATGTAAGAAATGGGACACTTGTGCTCCCGAAGTTATCTTACATGCTGTGGGAGGTTAGTCTGTTTTATTTTGGAGAATTCTAGTTTTTATATTATGCTGAAACATGATATTTTAATAATATTACTTTACCTAGACTCTTAGGATATAAGAGTTAGAGGGAAACTTAGAGATTATCCAGTCCAAAACCTAATTCGTAGATGAGTAAGTAGATGTTCAGCAAATTTATTATTCTGGAATTTATTGTCTCTTTTGCAGACTTGGATCTTCATACAGTTAATTTAACCCTAATCTTGTGGTTTTAATGCTTTCTTCCCTTGAAAAATAATGTGTTCATCATTATGACAAGACCTCACTTAGTTTATCTTAAGCTATAAATGGTGAATATCTCAGTACCAGTTCTAAATATCACAGAATTTTTAAAAATCTTACTGAAAATATATTACAAATATATACACAGTGAGATGATTTTTTTTCAATTTCAAATAAACATCAGAAGTAAGCAGTGCATTTGAAAATTCCTGTCAGGAACAAAGCATGTTAATGTACTCCTATAATCCCTGTACTCAGGAGACTAAGGCAGGAGGGTCTCCAGCTCAAGGCCAGCTTGGGCAATATAGTGAGAACCTGCCTTTGAATAAATAAACAAATAAAAATAAGTCCTTGTCTGAGACTGGAGGTGTAGCTAATAGTAGAACATGTGCTTAGCATGTGTGAGGACCTGGGTTCCATCCCCAGCACCACAAACAAACAAACAAACAAAAACCCTGTCAGATTTTTTTTTAAATGACAATAAGCAAATATTTTATTCTGTCGTTTCTCCTAATATATTACTTTATCCATACAGTATTAACATGTGATGAAGTTAAATTGAACTTTGTCCAAAAATAAATAAATAAATAAATAAATAGTACTTTGTTTTGGTCCATACATTTAGAATGCAAAATGAAACTTTTCATAAAATACAATTGTATTATATTAATCCTGCACCTAAACTTTCATCAGATAAAGCATAAATAATAAATAGTAGGATGAAAACATTTTCACAAATGTGAATGTGGTAATGGAGTATAACAATAGGAAAAATAATCACTTGAGAAGAGAAATTAATCAAGAAATAGAATTTTGGCCAGGCATGGTGGCACATACCTATAATCCCAGTGGCTTGGGAGGCTGAGGCAAGAGAATCTCAAATTCAAAGCTAGCCTCAGTGATTTAGCAAGACCCTGAGCAATTTAGCTAGATCCTGTCTCAAAAAATAAAAAGGGCTGGGGTGTGGATTAGTGGCTAAATGCCCCTGGGTTCAATCCTTAATACCAAATATAAATACATACACACACATTTATATATATATATAAAACTTGAGGGAGGAGGTATAGCTTAGTGGTAGAGTTCATATTTAGCATGTGTGAACACCTAGGTTCAATCCCCAACTCCAGAAAAAATATAAAGTGAAAAAAGAAATACAAGTTGAAAATACTAAATGAAATTTTGATCTTAAAGAAAAATATTTTTTTAAGAGTGAGAGAGAGGGAGAGAGAGAATTTTAATATTTATTTTTTAGTATTTGGCGGACACAACATCTTCGTTTATATGTGGTGCTGAGGATCGAACCCAGGCCGCACACATGACAGGCAAGCGCGCTACCGCTTGAGCCACATCCCCAGCCCCAAGAAAAATATTTTTAATCTTTTTAGTTAAAATTGCTCTATAGTCACAAATTAAATTAAAAACTTTACCTTTGGTCTAGGGTTGTAGCCCAGTGGTACAGCATTTGCCATGCACATGGGAGGCTCTGGGTTCGATCCTTAGCACCACATAAAAATAAATAAATAAAATAAAATAAAGGTATTATGTACATTTACAACTAAAAAAAATAAAAATGTTTAAAGAAAAGGAAAAAATTTCACATTTGCTCTGTGTGGTGGAGCATGCCTGTAGTCCCAGCAGCTCAAGAAGCTGAGGCAGGAGAATGGCAAATTCAAGGCCAGCATGTGCTACTTAGCCTGTCTCAAAATAAAAATTTTAAAAAGGGCTGGGGAGGTACTTCAGTGGTAGGGTGCTTACCTGGCACACCTGGAGTTCTGTCTTCAGTATTTCAAGGGAAAAATAAATAAACTAGAGGGGCTTGGGAATGTAGCTCAGTGGTAGAGTATATATCTAGCATATGCCAGGCCCTGAGTTCAATGCTTAACGCTTCCCCCCCCAAAAAAAAAATTCTCTAAGTATCATGATCCAATCATCTGTTAACATTGTATTGCTGTTTTTTTTCTGTAGGCAAGTTAACTGATATCCATGGAAATGCCCTTCAGTACAATAAGGAAGTGAAGCATATGAACTCCGCAGGGGTCCTGGCTACACTGAGAAATTATGACTACTATGCGAGCCGAGTTCCAGAATCTGTTAAAAATGCACTTGTTCCTTAAAGAAAATTTTCATTTTTTTAGCCCAAAGGACTTGTTTCTCAAAACAGTACATTTCAAAAACTGATTGAATGGAATTAGTATTCTACCTTTATTCATCATTGATCAGTGATTTATAGTAGTTACTTAAAGATAGAAAATGGGGTTAAAGAATTTCATTTTATTGGAGTCTAATACTACTTTGTCTTAGGCATGTAATAAATTTTGTGTGTCCTTTTTCCTGTTTAACAAAATCAGGGAGTCAGGCACAGTGATGCATAACCTATAGTCCCAACTACTTGGGGAATCTGAGGCCAGAGGATCAAATTGCATGAATGAAGGAATTTGAGGACAGCCTGGGCTACAAAGCATAATCCTGTCTCCAAAAAAATAAAAATAAAAAAGAAGAAAGGAATTTAGCTTGATTAGTCAACTGGACCAATTTTTACATCTGGAGAATGTATAAACTCAATATATTTCTTTTTATGTGGAGATATGAAAAAAAAAAAAGGTTTAGTCCTGACTAAGCCATTTGTGTAATCAACATTCCTATCTTATAAACCAGATTTCTTTAGGGCACAGAACCTTAATTGTTCAAAGATTTCTCTCTCATTTTTCATGGTAGTTTTGAAGGTGTTCCTACTTCAATTGTGAATACATATAATGTTATTATGTACATTGATGAAACATTTATGGGAAAAGTTTCTTTAAAATAAATTATTTAATCCTAGTTCTTTATTTTATATTTGCCAGTTTTTTAAGTATCTGAAAATTATAAATGCTATGTGTATTTACTCATTCTTATGGCATCATTTTAACGCTTAACTGTGAACAGTTGGATAGTTGCCTTGGTTCCTTTCAATGGGAGATTATAAGATATACTATCATGGGGCTGGGGTTGTGGCTCAGAGCTCACCGTTGAGCACTCTCTCTTATAAACTTTTTTCTCTTTGTCCTTATTTTTCCTCCTTCTAGCCACTCATTCTCCTTTCTTCTCTTTCTCTTCCTTCCCTTAAATGTCACTGTTCACCAAGATTGTGTTCTAGACTACTTTCTCATCAGATGATCCATTCTATCCATGTGGTTTCATGTAAGGCCTTTTGCTCAGAAAATCCAAAATCTAAACCTGTCTTAGAACTCTCAAACTCTGTATATCCAAAGCCTTCTTTGATGCCTCCAGCTATCTCTAAAAAACTATGGTGTCTCTACAGCTCTTCATTATTCCCAATCCCTCCTTAATTTATTTTACAAGCCCACAAGATGATCCTGATAATTGGCAAAATTTGAAAATCACTGCCTTGGTCCATTTACTTCATCCAGAAATGGAGTTCTCTGTGAACAGTGGACTAAACCTAAGTTTTAAAAAAATCTAAATGCAACATAAGAATAGCTTAAAGGTATTTCCACAGGCTCCTACATGAAAACACAACTATAACTAAGTGAGATATTTGGGAGTCTACATTCTGTCTTCATTTCTGTTGCCTCTACATTTGTTTATATACTCATGCCCCATGATTACTTCCTTAGATCACTGTGATGTCCTCCATACAAATCTCTACCTGGGCTTTAATGACTCTACAACCATCCATTACATCGTCTCCAGAGTGAACTTTTAAAAATGAAATCTAGTAATACCATTCTGTTACTTAAGATCTTTATGGCTTGCTTTTGTTTTCAGGATAAAAAATAAGTTCCCAATAATGGTATATGAAGTGCTTAATGGTGTGACTTCTTCCTTCTCCAGTATCAACTCGGATCACTATACTGCAGCCATGTGCAATCATTTGAACTCCCTCAGAACATCACGCTTCCTCTTCCCTTGGCCTCCATCCATTCATTCAACAGTACTGAGTACTTGCTATATGTTATTCACTGAACATCGAACAGTGACTATAACACTGACCTTGTTTAGATGAGTTGATGTTCCAATGAAGCAAGGAAGACGATAAATAAGTAAATGAAATTATTTTAGATTGTGGAATTTGGTTAAAAAAATAGGAAGATCACTCTGGTGGGAGGGCTGGAAGAAGATCTCCTTTAGATAAAATAGGACTATTCGTGGAGATGATATTTGAGTTAATAACAGGATGAAAAGAAGATGACCATGTTAAGAGCTAAGGTTTCTAGTCGGAATGGCAAGCACATCTCTGACAAAAGAAAGAAAAGAATGGAAAGGAAACCACAGTGGCCAAAGTAACAGGAATGGGGGAAAGACTGATAAATGAAGTTGAGGTAAGCTAAATAAAACTTTTCTTTATAAAATTAAAAAAATAAAATGAGGTTGAGAAGGCAGATAGGGGCTAATGATCTATAGTCTTAAAATATTTTAAGTGTTGGGCTGGAGGTGTAGCTCAGTGATACAGTGCTTGCTTAGCATGTGCAAGGAACAACCTCCATTTTATTCTCAGCATACAAACATAAAAGGGGAATATTATCTGAACCTCGGTAGAAGCTAAAAATCCCAAACCTATTTCTTGATTTGTTTGAAAACTGTTACCTTTAGAGGCAATTTTCCTTAACTAGATAATGATTAAGAATCCAGCAACAACTAATATTTTTTTAATCTTTTTTTTAGTTTGAGTTCCTTAATTGGCTTTGTTTTCAACTTTATATCAGGTAACATCTCATTCCATAAAAGACAACAAGTGTTCCCACAGGCTAAGCAAAAGAGGTTAGTTTTATAGACATAGAGAAGACACATAGACACATAAAAAATCTACCATGCTAGACAGAAGAAAGCAAAAACAAACAAAAAAATTGGGTTGGTAACTTAAGTTACTTTATTGGTAAGGTAGAATAGGGAAACAAAATAACTAACATCAGGTTATTTCAGGTTACTTTTTTCTTATAAGAACTAAAGCAGAGGGAACTTCGGTATCATACCAATTACAACTGGCCTGTTTGG
Organism: Urocitellus parryii; assembly: GCF_045843805.1. Taxonomy (NCBI): domain Eukaryota; kingdom Metazoa; phylum Chordata; class Mammalia; order Rodentia; family Sciuridae; genus Urocitellus; species Urocitellus parryii. The sequence continues at coordinate 99,664,513 of NC_135539.1, forward strand.
GAAATTTGGCTGTTATCTAATTATGATTTCTCAGAAGATCAGATAAAAAGCTTAAGTTTCATCTTAGTGACATAGAACTTCAGCATGAGTTACTCCATTCTAATTTTCAGTCTTATATCTTGAAGACTAGTGAGAGTGTGACCAAAACTTAGGGCATCGATGCTATTCTCAGTTACCATTTCTTTAAGTTTTTTGTCATTCTTTGCAAAAGAGATCACTTGATCTCCAACAGATAGCTGTATACAAAATTTAAAACTTTCTTTGAGGATATAGCATGTTGAAAGTCTAATATTATGACTACAAAGAGTATTAATTATACCAAAAGTTTAGAATATGCCTCTGGCTAAGGAGCCAGGATCTGCTCCCAACCCCCCTGAACCAAACCAGCTAAAATCAAGTAAATCAAAGAGCTGGATGAAGAGTCTACCGCCCCCCCCCACCATTTTTTTTTTGGTACCAGGGATTGAGCTCAGGGGCATTCGACCACTGAGCCACATCCTCAGCCCTATTTTGTATTTTATTTAGAGACAGGGTCTCACTGAGTTGCTAAGCATCTCACCATTGCTGAGGCTGGCTTTGAACTCATAATCCTCCTGTCTCAGTCTCCCGAGCCTCTGGGATTACAGGTGTGCACGACCGAACCCTCCAAGAGTCTACCCATTTTAACAAAGTAGTCTGTTCATTAATTTCTGCAACTGGTTTTGTACAATCCCCATGTATTTATATGCAAAAGAAGTGTCAGCAATAGCACAGAATCTTTCATTTAGGTAACAGGTAGTAATTCTGACATATACCACCCTAGTGCAGAAGCTCAATCCAAAACAATGGTGTTATGGTTTGGGTGTGAGGTGCCCCCAAAGGCTCACATGTGAGACAATGCAAGAAGGTTCAGAGGAGAAATGATTGGGTTGTAAGAGTCTTAACCCAATAAGTGAATTAATCCCCTATAGGGATTAACTGAACAGTAACTGAAGTGGTAGGGTGTAGCTGAAGAATGGAGCCAGCCTTTTATAGACTGAGACTTCTGAAACCATGAGCCCTCAAACAAACTTCCTCCCCTACAGTGGTGCGGGGCAGGTCTTTTAGTCACGGCAACGAAAAAGCTGACTACAACAAATGGCTTCCTATAGATTTTGTTTAATAGTTTATTCCCCTTGTTATAAGTGGGAGGGCCTTGTGGCTCACTGATAAGGAGTAGAGTTGGTGAGTGTAACTGTGACTTTCAATGCTAGATGAAGAGAACCCTTGAAGTTTCCATTCTCAGAGAAGTTAGCAGCACGTTAAGAAGTCTACCATGCTAAAGAGAACATAAGGACAGCCCCCACCAAAAAAATAAGAAAAGGAAGAGGGACCTATCTGAGCCTAGGCTTCCATTTTTCCCTTTTGCACCTTAAACCATTTTAGCCTTCAATTAAATAGCACCAAGTGACCCTTTATCATGCTACATGGAGCATCTGTTGGTTACTTAGCGGAGGACAACCAAAATTCCTAACCCACAAAAATATGAGATACAATAACATGGTTATTACTTTAAGTTACTAAATTTGGGAGGTTTGTCAAGAGCAATAGGTAAGTGACTTGATTTGAATTTCTATTTTCCAATTGAAAACAAATTACCTATTGAAGAGACCAATAATAATAATATATTAATTATAAAGAAACAATTTCTTTTTTGTGGTTCTAGGGTTGAGCCCAAGGCCTTGCACATGGTAGGCAAGTGTTCTACTGTTCAGCTATACCCCCAGCCTTTAATAAGATTTTTGATGCTTTAATAAGCATAATATATATTGCTTTCATTCATTCCAACATTTATTGAGACCCTGCTCTGTTAAGTACAGAGCATAATGTTGGAGACCCAAAGATGAATAATACATAGTTCTTGGCAATGATGTGCTCACAGTCTAGTGACATAATGGGCTGGGTTGAATGGGAGATATGCAGATGAAATATTCTCCAAAGCACAATCTTTGCATGCTTTACTGAGAAATAAATACATTTTGTTGTTTTGCTCTACTGACAAAACATCAGATCTTTGCATAGTTGGCTTCTTCTCATTGGACTGGTCTCATCCCAAATTTTACTAAAAGAAGTCTTGTCCGGGGTTGGGGTACAGCTTAGTGGTAGAGTGCTTGTCTAGCATGCGCGAGGCCCTGTAAAAAAGATCTTCTCCAACTACTGAAGTTCTCCTTCTCTGATTTCCTTTCTATCCCAAATATCACTTTCTAAAGTGAAACTGTTTATTTGCTATCTCACTCCCACCATCATGTAAACTTCATAAAATTAGGAATTTTTGTTAACCACATATTTCTAATACTAAGAACACTGCTGGGCACATAGGATATACTTTCAAAATATTGTTAAATGAACAATGCACTACAATTACTCTAATATGTTGTTGAAACCTTTTTAGGTGCCCTTTCTGAAACACACTGGGAGAAATTCTGTTTCTGTAGTAGGAAAATTCTGATTTTTCCCATCATGTCATAGATAGTTTTCCTCTTATCTTCAAGTCAAGTTTTGTGGCTTATTCCAAGAAGGTAAACAGGGTTCATACCCTCTCTTCAGCGCTCTAGCTCCTCTCTTTGTGTCACCTTCCTTTTGTATTGTCTTCTTTCTTCAATTAAAATGATTTTTATTTTATTACATTTCTATATAAAGTGGATTAAATCCTTCTCAGAACAAGAGGAGGATATATGTAAATAAGCACAATATACGCTTGCTGAGATTCCAAGTGACTGTGTCTTCCATTTTTGCAAGACTCATGTTCCTGGTTATGATGTCCCTTAAAACCAGCAGCTGGAAGAGCAAGCAAACAAGAGAGCATTTGCTCCAAAAGGGAATAAGTAAAACTGATTCTATTTAGTGAATCACTAAGAGGCAAAACTGTAGAAAACCTTATGCTTTATAGTTTACAGGCACTGTGGCAGTGTTTTCCAAGGACAGCTTTTTTTAGGCCCTGGCCCAGAGCTCCAGCTTGTCATGTCTGCTCAGGAAAACTCAAACAACAAATACAAATATTTAATATTTAACTTCTTCTTCTTTATTCTAAGAATTAATACATAGCTCAAGAACACCATTCTAAGATAAAAGATAACACCAATTTATTTCCATTGTTCCTAAATTTTAAATTCCATTTTACAAAGTAAACTTTTATAGTTTTTGTCTTCATAAATACAGGCTTTGTGGCCTTTTCCTCATAACCAAAAATGACACAGTAGGAAGAATCTCTAGCATCTGCTAGTAAGCATTATGAAGAGTCTGATGATGTCTAAGACATTGTTCCAACAAATAAAAATCTTAAGAGCTGGCAGGGTGTGCAGAAAATAAATCAATTCCAACAAAGGAAGGTACGAAGGCAAGGTTTGGTGTGTACAGAATCATCTGGAGAACTTGATGAAACGAGTTTTAGGATCCCATTTCTGGAGATTTTGATAGGAAAGGACTGGGAGGAAGGGAAGAGAACTTGCTCTGCCTTAGGTACCTTACCACCTCTGGAGGCTGGCTAGTCGGTTCAATGAATAAGAGTAGGTAAAGCCTCTATGGGTGCATTAAACACTCAAGTCTCATGGAAGATGGATATAAATGACACTCTCTAGTGAAAACAAGAACATGTAGGGGAGATTAATGTTATCAAAAACTCAGTCCTTGTCCCTGATGACAATCCAATAACAAGGACATGGTTTTGAGAAAAAGGAAAAAGAAGTTTTATTGCTTTGCTAGTAAAGGAGAAAGAAGCACAAGGGACTCCAATCCCAGAGGATATGATTCTGCCCATCCCAGGAAACAGGTTTTTTTTGGGGGGGGAGGTGATTCAAAGGCTACATTCCGCTTGTTCTGTCCAAAGTTGTACTCCGCTTGTTAATTTGAGAGATAGTTATTTTTTAAATTTTCTGGTGCTATCCCCAAGGTCTGAATTACTCCATTCTGGTGGTAGGTGTGTGCTTAAGGACAGATAACTGCCTCCGATGGGGAAGAAAGGTAATTCTGTTTCCCCTGAGATTAGAGAGGGAGAGATATTAAGGAAGAGCAGAGAAAGAAGAGAAAGAAACATGTCCCTTTTAAAAATAAGTTGCAGTGATAGAGCATCAAGGGCTATATATAAAACATAAAGTTGACCACTGTTACTTTAAGAAAATGAGGGTGGGATTAGGTTGGGATAGTTTTTTGAATTAATATCAGGCCCCTTGAGCTTGAACACCAGCCTTTGGAGAATGCCTAGAGATGGAGATATCTATCTATCTATCTCTCTCTCTCTCTCTCCCTCTTACGCACACACATACACCACAGAGAGGAAGAATCAGATGACCTTCTGAAAAGCATGTTTGCACAGTCCACTCAACAGCAAGAGAAACTGGGGCAAAGTTTTGCTTTGCTTCAAACACTTTGCTGCTGATCCATACCCTCAGGTCTAGCAGTTTTCCTTAAAAGTCTTTAATAAAATAAAATAAAATAAACTCACTTGTAATCATTATTTTGTAATAAACAATAACTTTTAAACTATGTCTCTCTTGATAAAAATACAGAAAACATTAGAAGTTTCTCCAAATCCCAATGTAACCGTGGCTGTTATTTTGCATGTAAGCTTCCAAGACTTTCCTGTACGTTTCCATACAACATATGCTAATTAACAATACACAGTGCACGTTCTGCCAAGTACTTCACATAAACGCCCAACCCGCAGTAGAAACGGTCTGACAACCTTGCTGTTTTCTTTTGCGAAGTGTCTTAACGTTCAGTCCGCTTCACAGTATTTTGGAGAGCAGCGTGGAAGGCCACGTAGGTTCTACCGAAAAGCTGCGGAAAGGCGGAGCACCGCGGACTTGGAACTCCCGTGGAGGGCGAGGGCGAGGGCGGTGACGGCGCGCCGTGATGACGCACTACGGCGTGCGCGATGACAGCATTGGTCGCGGCAAATAGGCGGGGCGGAGGCTGCGGCGGCGTCGGGCGCGTGCACACGTTGCATCCACTCGTTTTCAGCCGATCGCGGGTCTTTAGGGCGCCAGGCAGGCGGGCTGACAGGTGTATCGGGAGACCCGTGGAGATGGCTACGCTCTGTCTCACCGTGAATTCTGGAGACCCGCCCCTGGGTAAGAGGCAGCTGCCGCCGACCGTGTGGGTTGCATCAGCCAGGGAGGGTGCGGGGCTGGGAACCTCTCTGCGCCCCGGCTTGGCGCAGTGGCGGCGGTCACGGCCTGGGAGAATGGGCCTTCCCCTTTCCCCAAGCTACACACGGAGTAGGACCCGAGCCCTTCGCCTTCTGCACCTTACCTGGGGCATCTGCTGCGGAAGACAACGGTTTCCAGGGCGTGGAGGAAGGCGCGGTGTGAGCCCAGGGCGGGCAACCCGAGGCTTTTGGACCACCTTCTCTCAGAGGGTTGACTTTAAGCCAGTTTCCTGCTCCCTTTTTGAAATGCATTCCTCTGGGGACCAAGAACTGGTCGTAGAAATAACATCTTAAAACTTATCTTCTCTTTGTTTTTAGCATTTTCTCTCCCAACTCTCGTCTTGAATTTAGTTGATTTTTTTCCTTACATTTTGTTAGGGTCTAAATGAACCAAGTAGATTGTCCTATTAGCATTTAGGCTTTTAACTGGGGTTGCATTTATTTTTAGTTAAGAGTAGTAAAAAGGATAATTGCTAAAAACGGGTTTGCTGCATGTTAATGGGGTTGTTTTTCAACACACCCTGTGGATGTAGTAAATGTCAGAGTAAACATCAGATCTGTCACCTTCCTAATACATCTTAAGTTGAAATTGATATTGCTTTTTCAACTTGGCCAAGGTTACTGTGGGTAAATAGCGTAGAATTTCTGCTTTTTCATTACTTTGGGAAATTACACAAAAGAATTTTAAGTACTTTACTCCTGTGCTATACATAGTTAAATGCACAGTACTTCCCCACCCCCCACTCTGGTGCTGAGGATTGAACCCAGGACCTTGTGCATGCTAGGCAAATGATCTACCAACTGAGCTGTGTCCCCTTCAAGAAGCCCAGACTTTTAAATATAATTGTCCACGGGGAATCATGAAATTAATCATTATTTTCTCAACTTTGGTGGTGTTGTGAGTTTATTGGAATACTTTTTTTTTTTTTTTTGGTGCTGAAGATTGAACATAGGGCCTTCTGCATTCTAAGCAAAGGTTTACCATTGAGTTACACTTCCAGCCCATTTTAGATATTAAAAATGATATGTGTTAGTGTATTGGTTTCAGGAATTATGGGCTAACCCCACAACAAATGAATGAGCTCTGAAAGAAATAGTTTTGATTCTTGAGCTGGACTAATATTAGACAATGTGGCCTCATGGTTGAGAGCAAAGATATTTGGTTCGTGGAGGCCTGTGTGCAGTCCTGGCTGCTAATTATTAGTTGTGGAACCTTGATATTCCTTGTTTAGTGACTCCCACAATTTGCTTATTTAAGGAAGTGGGGTAGGGACTGGGGATGTGGTCCAGCAGTAGAACACTTGCCTAACCTGCTCAAGGCCCTGAGTTCAATCCCCAGCACCACAAAAAGAGAGGGGGGGAGGGCTAATGTTTTCTATATAGTGTTGGTTGCCAGAAAAAAATGAGACTGTAGGTAACATTCCAGACACATTTTAGATATTGATAAGTGGGTATATTTTTTACTAATGTTGCTTAGATCATTACTCTAATGGTGATTGATCTATTTCTTTAGTGAATTATAGAACTCGGAACCACATTGCTGTTAGTATTCTGAAAGAGAATTTTAAAGAAATGTGTTATTATTTTGGACTATAGACCAGTTATAAAATATGTCTTTTTCTTCTGGTTGTACCTCATCTATCTTTTGTTTTTTTATTTAATTCTTTTCAGTGACTCAAGTCAGATACATTTTATTTTTAAATAATAAAATTAAATGAAGTGTTTAAAAGATGGATTGGATGGCTAGAATTCCTCTGTTTTAATATGTCTAAATGTTATTTTTTTAATGTTAAAATAATTTAAAACTTTCAAAGATGCAATAGAACCAAGAACTTTTCTTCCCTGTACTACCTGAGAGCATACTGCAATATGATGCATCAGCACCTCAGAATATTCCAGTGTGCTTTACCCAGAGGAAGAAATCTCTCCATCTGACCTCTTATAATCATCAAAATCAGGAAATACATCTTGATAAAATCCTTAACATCTAAAGTATGTTCTTCTTCTAACACTGATTGCTTCAATAGTGCCTTCCATAGCATAAGGACCAAAATCTAGGACTAAGTTTTGTTTGTACTTGGTTGTCATGTCTCCTCAATCTTTTTCGATCTGAAATAGTTTAGTAGTTTTTTTCCCTTGGTTTCATAGCTTTGACCCCTCTAAAGATTATAAATCTCTTGAAGAATAACTCCTAATCAGGTTGTCTGATGTTTTCTTGGGACTAGATTTCAGCTTGTGCATCTTTGGCAGGAGTGATTCTTTTTTCTTTATTACAGAATTGATTCCTTATTCTTCATTGCAGCCTATCATTTGATGCATGAATTTGATTTTCCCATTACTAATAATTCCAACCTTGATCACTTATGAGGGCATCTGCCAGCTTTTCCCACTGCAGTTTTCCCTTTTGTTTAATAGGTATTTTAATGGGAGAACTTTGGGACCATGCAAACATTCTTCTCTTCATTAAACCTTTGCATGCTGGTTTCAGCATCCATTAATGTTTCCTACCTAACTTGATTATTATGATGGTTGCCAAATGTTGACTTTCTGATTCTACAGTTCCTTTTAAAGAGCAGAGGGTGTAACTCAGCAGTTGCCTAGCATATGGGAGGTCCTGGGTTCCATCCCCTATACTGCCAAGAAAAAGGATATAATTTATTTTCCAAGTTGGCATTTGTTTTACATTGTTGACATTTTTTTGTGAGAAGAGTTTTCCTATTTAAAAAAAATCATAGTAAAATAAATATATTCAATGTATTACATTATTTTCATTTTCAATTTAAAAATTTTTTATTTTTAAAAATTAGTTTTGTTGGGGCTGGGGTTGTGGCTCAGAGGTAGAGCACTCGCCTAGCATGTGCAAAAAACTGGGTTCGATCCTCAGCACCACATAAAAATAAAATAAAGATATATTATCTACCTATAACTAGAAAATAAATATTTTAAAATGCTGAGGGCCATTACCAAGTAGGTATGACGCATTGTAATCCTTGCCAGTGTACTCCATGTTAAATGGACTTGCCTTGGAAATTTGCTGCTGTACCATTATTTGTTACAGAATCTTTGAACATTACAAAAGCTTGTAAAACTGCATTAAATTAGTTTTGTTGAGTTATAATTTGTATACAGTCAAGTATACCAGCTTTATGAGTACAAGTTGACATAAAATATGCAGTGATATATGTAATTTATAAACCTCCACCACAGCAATAATATAGAATATTTCTGTTGCTTGCAAAAAATTCTCTTATTCCCTTTTTAGTCATCTCTCCCCTCATCCTTGGCTCCTGGTAGCCTCTGACATGTTTTTTGTCACTTTGTTTTTTTTAGAATTTCGTGTGCATTGAACCATATTATATATTCTTTTACTCCTAAGATAGTGTTTTTTATGTTTATTTTGTTGCTTGTAATGGTTTATTCCTTTTATTTGCTCAGTAGGATCCTTTTGTAATGATATGCTAAAATTTATTTCATTTTGGTGGTCAAATTGCCCCAATATGCCAGGGGAGTCTAAGCTGGCCTCCATGTCTTTGTGACCTGATTTTTTATCTCTCTTTTGAATAATTTCTTGTTTTAATCTGTTTTGTGCTAATATAGCAGAATACCACAGAGTGGGTAATATATTACTTTATTATTACTAATAGTATTAGTAGTATTTTGCAATGTTGTTATCCTCTTGCACACTCTACAAAAGTGTTCTCCCACTGAGCTACATCCCTGCATCCCAGACTGGGTTATTTATAATGAACAAAAGTTTATTGTCTGATGTTTTTGGAGCATGGTAAATCCATGATTAAAGGGGATACATCTGGCAAGTCCTTCTTGCTGTGTCATAATATAGCAGAAGAGCTGAGAAAGAGCACATGGGAGAGAGCAAACCCATTCCCACATTGCCTCTTGACCTAAAATACCTGTTAAAGGTCCTGTTTCTTGATATTGTTATAGTGGCTATGAAATTTCAACATAAGTTTCTGAGGGGACAGACCTTCAAACAGAACTTGATTTCTAGCACAAAAAGATATTCTAGGTTACTTTCCCTAACCTGGTGTAGTTTCCAAGAGAGCATGGTATTTGGAAATGATATATGAATGCTAGCTGTTCATCTTAACAAATTAAGAAAACAAAGTATTAGTGAGTCAATTTAGTAAAATGTGTTGAGAGGCAGTAGTACTCTGTTGCAGAGTGGGAGGTCTGGACTGAGCACTGCATTCAACTCCTGACTGCCATGTATTTAGTAGCTAAGGACATCAGGCTGGTTCTTTAACCTCTCTAAGCTTCAGTTTCCTCTTCTATAGTGGGAATAAAGGTATCATCTTAAGGTTATGACAAAGATTAAAAATTGTAATTACTCTAAAGCATTTAGTGTAGAACCTACCACATAGTAATTACTTAAATACTTTTGACTTTTATACAGGGTACAATTCTAATTTCTTATCATCTGAAGAAGGAAAAGATTCATTTTATTATTACTAATCAAAACCTGAGCATATTCAGAAGCAAATGGACTGTGCTAATAATGAATTCTAATTTATTTCTCCAAGATCAAAGTCTAGATTTGCTGTCTATATCCTGCGGGGGGGGGGGGAGGTTACTCCTTATGGGACATAATATAAGTTTGTTGACTCATCCCTAATGCTTTGTGATTCATTGTTTTTAAAGAGAAATTTTTTCATCCTATCATTTTTAGAAGCTTTGCTGGTGGTAGAACATGTGAAAGGTGATGTCAGCATTTCTGTTGAAGAAGGGAAAGAAAATATTCTTCGTGTTTCTGAGTAAGTGCTTTTTAATTTCTATTTTTAGTACTGAACAACATTTAAAAAGTATTCATCATTAAATGTTGTATGCTTGTTTTACTTGCTAATTAGATAGGTTTTGTTCCTAGAGAGAAGTATGCTTTGTCATTCTCAAGGAACAGCAGCCAGAGAATTATGCTTGTCAGCTAGCCCTCTGATTACAACTTGTAATCTGTTTAAAATAAATGGAAATGTTCAGAAAGATTTATATTTAAAGCTTTTAAATTCTTGTGATTATTTTTAATTATAATTATATAATTATATATAGATATATAGATAATTGTATAGTTTCTGGTGGAAAATAGAAATACTGAAAATAAATAATAATGAGAAAGAAATTGATAAGTCCACAATGTAAAATGTTGGCATCTTTGGAAAAGGAGAAAAAAAAAAAGAAGACTTATGAAGAATTTCTTTTTCTTGTTCTTCGGTGCTGGGGATTCAGGGCCTCAAGCATGTTAGACAAGTATACTTTCACTGAGCTGCATGTCCAGTTTGGGGTGGTCCTGTCAACTGTAAGTTCTATTCTAGGATGAGCTGTTCATTTGAGGAGCCTCTGATGTCAGTGTCCTTAGTTTTTTCTTGGGTATCCGATTATCAAAAGACTATTTTACTCTTTAGAGAAAAAAAAAACTCAAGTTTTTCCAGGGTAGGGTATGTGAAGTAGCACAGCTGTGGAGGGTAAGTTTGAGAATACCCATGTTTCTGAATGATTGTTAAAGGGATTTTCAGCTAAGCCTATTGTAGCCCCAGTTCATTCTCACAGCAGAGATACTTATTTTTCTTGATTCTCATCTTTTTTTTTTTTAAAGAGAATAAGAGAGGAGAGAGAGAGAATTTTTAATATTTATTTTTTAGTTCTCGGCGGACACAACATTTTTGTTGGTATGTGGTGCTGAGGATCAAACCCGGGCCGCACGCATGCCAGGCGAGCGTGCTACCGCTTGAGCCACATCCCCAGCCCTTGATTCTCATCTTTTGCGGACATTAAATTGAGTTAGTTTTCAAATTTGTCCATTTAAGATTCAGTTTTTTCAGGTCTGCTAAGTCCATCTGCATTTCAGCTTCTGATTTTTTCCCCCATGGTGCTGGGGATCCCCAGGGCCTTGTGCATATGAGGTAAGAACTGTACCACTCAGCTACACCCTCAGCCCCTAGCTTCTAAAATTTTATTGCTGTTGTCTCTTCTCTGTATGTTTTAACATCTCTTAAAGAAAAAAGTACTTTTTGCCAGGCATTGTTATCCACGCTTACAATTACAGGGGCTTGAGGCAGGATGATCCAAGTTGTTTTTTTTTTTTTTAAACAGTTTTTTTGTTTGTTTGGTACTGGGGATTGAACTTGGGGTACTCAACCACAGAGCCACATCCTCAGCCCTATGTTGTATTTTATTAGAGGCAGGGTCTCACTGAGTTGTTTAGTGCCTCGCAGTTGCTGAAGCTGGCTTTGAACTCAAGATTCTCCTGTTTTAGCCTCCCAAGCCGCTGGGATTACTGGTATGCGCCATTGCGCCCGGCAGGATGATCCAAGTTTTAGGACCAAACTCTGCAATTTATGGAGACCCTGTCTCAACGTTAATTTAAAAAAAAAAAAAAAAAGTCTGGGGATGTAACTCAATGGTAAAGCACCTCTGGGTTTAGTCTCTAGTAACACACACATAGACCCTGTTTCAAAATAAAAAGGGCTGGGGATGTAACTCAGTGTGGGAGGCTATGGATTCAGTCCCCAGTACTGAAAAAAAAAAAAAAAAAGTACAATTTTACCTTGCAATTTTAAGATAGGGCCTGTCTATGTTGCTCAGACTACCCTCAAAATTGTGGACTCAAGTAATCCTCCTGTCTTAGCCTCTTGAGTAGTAGAACTATAGGTGCACACTTTTGTGCCTGGCTGCAGTGGGGTTTGGTTTGCCTTCTTTACCATAAAACTAACAATAGCCTGTGAATCCTTGGTTTCTTTGTCTTGATTTATTTATTTTACCTTTTTCATGGTGTTGGGGAGGAATCAAGAGCCTCATGCATAAGAGGCAGGTACTCTACTTCTGAGTCATATCCCCACCCCACCTTGATTTATTTTAAATCATTTTTTTCTCTATATCTAATAATTTTCATATTTCACCACTGAACAGTTTTTATTGAATATAGAAACTAAAAATTAGGAAGTTGAAGCATCATTTAGAGTTTGTTCTAACGTAAATTTATAGATTTAGCTGGATATTTCAGAACAGTTCAGAACTTGATAGAAACAGTATAAAGAACAAATCAGCAGATCTTTTTTGTTTTACTACAGTAGAAAAGAACATGCAAATCAGCAGATCTTTTGTTTTACTATAGTAGAAAAGAACGTGCAAATCGGCAGATCTTTTGTTTTACCATAGTAGAAAAGAACATGTAAATATTTAAGGTTTCTATTTTTGCTTTTTTAGTAAGTCTCATGACTCTTACTGATTTGTGAGAGTAACCATACATAGTACTTTATCTCATTCTTATTTTGTAGAAATGTGGTATTCACAGACATAAATTCCATACTTCGCTACTTGGCTAGAGTTGCAACTACAGCTGGTCTCTATGGCACTAACTTGATGGAGCATACTGAGGTAAACAGAAAACATTTCTTTGTGTTTTGTTTTGATTTATGCTTCTGAATTTTTACAAGCTTTATCATCTTCTAATACATTGTTATATACTATTATTATTATTACAGCATTATGCTGTATTGCCCACACTGACTTCATAGTCCTGTGCTCAAGTAGTCCTTCTCCCTCAATCTTCCAAAGTAGCTGGGACTGTAGGCTTATGCCACCTCACCTGCATTTTGTACTATTATTCTACTTAAGGATATTAACAGTATTCATCATAGATCAGGTTAAGGAATGCTCATTGTGTTTTTACTTTAATAAAAAGATTAATTTTTTATAAGCTCTAAAGTTTGAATGTTTAATCCCACATCAGAGGTTCTGTTGGCATTTAGTGTTATGTTTATCTACCTAGATTCCTAGATCATCTAATTTAACTAACTTACTTGACAAGTTAAGCAACAAATCTAGAAAAATTAAGAGATTTGCCCAGGGTAACATACAAGTTTGGATCCCATTTTCTTTTCTGAGTATATACTTTATTTAATTACAGTCATAACTGATTAATTGTTGGTTCCATTCTGAAGGTGCATTTTCCCTCTGCCTTATTTGTATTCTGATTCTTCTAAATGTCATAAAGCTTAAAATATAAAGAATGTTTTTTAACTATTTACTTTTACATTCTACAGACTAAGACCTGCTTTTTTAGTTGTTTCAAGTTGGTTACTCCTTCCTATTACCAGTTCTCAGGTCTTTTTAAAAAAATTTTATTTCTTACTTTTATTTTATTTTATTTTTTGGAGACAAGATGAATTTGTTTTGTTTTGGTACCAGGGATTGAACACAGGGGTGCTTAACCACTGAGTTACATCCTCAGCCTGTTTTTGTTTTTAAGGTAGATCTCCTTAAGTTGCATAGGGCTTAAATGCCATTTTAGATCCCAGGTATCCAAAATTGAATCCATAGAATGGATTCTGTAATTTGAGATAAGTGTAATTCTAACTAAGGCATCCAAGAGTGTACTGTTGCTCAAGTTAACTAGAATTTTTTCTAAGTGTGGTGTGTATTTGTTTTCTGTCTTTGTGTTTATAGGTTGATCACTGGTTGGAATTTAGCACTACAAAATTGTCTTCGTGTGATTTGTTTGCTTCTGCAATCAGTGAGCTCAATCATTGCCTATCTCTGAGAACATACTTAGTTGGAAACTCCATGACCTTAGCAGATTTATGTGTTTGGGCCACTCTAAAAGGTATCAAGAATTTCTCTTAAAAAATTCTGTTTTAATCATTAAATATTGTTTTGGATAAGTACATGTATTTTTGTGTTTCTGTATATGTGTGCATAATGTTTAGGTAGTACTTTTTTTTTTTTTAATACCTTTAGTTTGTTTGTTTATGTATTTTTTATGTGTGCTGAGGATCGAACTCAGGGCCTCGCACATGCTAGGTGAACACTTTACTGCTGAGCCACAACCACAGCCCTAGGTAGTACTTTTATGACTTTTTCAGAGGAGTGAGTGCTCCATCTTATTTCTGTACAATATGGGAATTTCCTGTACTCTGTCCTTGGGGGTCATCTGTCTCACTAATCCCTCTTGCCTTTGGAGGTGTCTTTGTTCCTGTTTAAGAAGCCCTTATCCCATTTCTGGTCAGTACTTGTCCTACCTCAGCCATTTCTTGACTCTGGACACTTGTCTCTCATTTGAAAAAATATTTACTGCTAGTAGGACTGTTAGAAGGGGGTGGATAGTGAGTTAGTTTGGACTGTTATTCTTCTGGCAGGACACTATTTTTCTTTTTTTTTTTTGTTTTTCTCCTGTGTTGTTGATGGAACACAGGGCCTAGACAAGTACTTTACTGCTAAGTTTCATCCCCAACACTTACTTCCTCCTCTCCAATGTAACAGATAAAAATATATACTTAGGAACTTGGAAAGTCAATTTATTTTAAAAAAAAGCAGACAACTTTTCATGAGGTTCAATTGATATATAAAACACTTACTTAAATTGTATAATTTGGTAAATGTTAACATGATATACACCTGTAAGACCATCATTACAGTCAAGATAATGGAATATAACCAACACCCCACAGAGTTGCAGAAATTTAGAGACAAACCTCTACAGTTCCATTGAGTTTAGGAAATAGACTAGAGTTTGGGGAAAAGAATTTATAGAAGCAAGAAAATATAAGAAGGTTTGGTCAGCCATATATTCCAGATTTTAAGGAGGTAAATGCCAAAGTAAATAATTCTGGAATGAAGTTAGGCTGTCATGACATAAGATCACTTATGGAACTAGGCCAGAGGGGAGTTAGCACCTTTAAAAAATAAAACTTTGGGGGCTGGGGTTGTGGCTCAGTGGTATAGCATTGTCTAGCACATGCGAGGTGCTGGGTTCAATCCTCAGCACCACATAAATAATAAATAAATAAAATAAAGGCATGTGCCCATCTACAACTAAGAAAATATTTTTAAAAAATTTTGAAAAATGAAATAAAATTTTGATTGTGTAAGTGACCACAGAGAAGCCAAGATGATTACATAGGGACATATGAGCATGCTTTACAAAAGTACATCATATATGAGAGAAAACACGGATTATTGAGGATGACATAGGGTGATGTGATTATAATTTGTGGGAGTCTTTGATTTATTTAAACTTAAGGTGGATTAATTTTATTATCAATCTGTGTATAACCATGAACAAAATCATCAGTATAATTAATTGAAACGGGGTTAAATAGTAAGTAGTACTAGGAATTTAACCCAGGGACACTGAAATACATTCCCAGTTCTTTTTATTTGTATTTTGAGACAGGGTCTCATTAAGTTGCCGAGGGTCTCACTAAATTGCTGAAGCTAGCTTCAAACTGGTGATCCTCCTTCCTTAGGCTCTCAGTTCACTGGGATTATAAGCATGTAGCTATGTGTATTTAATAGAAATTTATAAAGTAGGGAGGAAGGATAATGGGATTGATGAGATACAAAGGGAACTTGAATTTTGTTATTTTCTTAAAAAAACCCTAAATAGGGCAAAATATTTGGGTTATGGTACATACATAGGCATTATTTTTGTTCTCTACTCTTTTGTGCTTTAAACTTCCTCAAAATTAAATTGTTATAACAATAACCAACATAAAATGAAGGTCTATTTTAATTGAACTGAACTTTTTCATGACGTTTTTGCCTATTTTGAATTTTGACCTAGTGTTCATGAGAGAGATGTAATATTCTCCTATAATTCTGTTAGGATTATAGCTTTTTAATGTTAATGACTTAAGTAAATTTTTCCATCAGTGTCTTTTTAATATTATATCTGAGGAAACAAACTACTTCTTGATTTTATTGTTTTCTCCGGTTGATACACTTAAAACTTTAATTATGAAACGAAGCATTTATTTTGACAATGCATATGTTGAGGGAGTAAAGGCAGGATCTAATATTAGAGAAGTTAAGTGAATTGAACTGAAAAAATATTTGTAATGGTTTTGTGAATTCTATAAAATATATAAAAGTATAAGAAAATATTTCCACATACATCCACATTTTAAAAGCTTCATTAGGGCTGGGATTGTGGCTCAGCGGTAGAGTACTTGCCTAGTATGTTCGAGGCCCTGGGTTTGATCCTCAGCACCGCATAAAAACAAATAAAATAAAGGCATTGTGTCCAACTACAATTAAAAAATGAATATTTTTTTTAAAAGCTTCATTATAGAAATACAACTTTAAGTTGCATTTACTTAAATTAACCATGATTAGAATTTTGGTTTGAATCTGAAGTTTTATTAAATTATGTTTGCTATTAGGAAATGCTGCATGGCAGGAACAATTTAAACAGAACAAAACTCCAGTTCATGTAAAACGTTGGTTTGGCTTTCTTGAAGCCCAGCAGGCCTTCCGGTCAGTAGGTGCCAAGTGGGATGTTTCAACAAACAAAGCTAGAGTGGTAAGTGTTTTTTTAATGCTAACATTTTGGTCTGAGACCTGAGTTTTGAAAATATAGCTATTTCTACTGATGATAAAGCTTCTAAGAAGTAGCTAACATTGTTTTGGTTTGATTCAACTGTTCAATTACATAAAGCCCTAATCTTTATATGTCTGAAAGATTGTGCTGATAAAATGTGTATTCCTTAGGCATCCAAACTCCATATAACTGAAATCTCATTTTTATTTTGTTTTGTTTTGTGCTGGTGATTGAACCTAGGGCCTTGTTCATGCTTCTACCACTAAGCTACATCCCCAGCTCCCATCCTCAGTATTTTACAACTGTGCCATCTTTTTTTTCTCCTGAATATTCTGTTCTCAGTTTTGAAAACCATTGCCCATTGGATCCTGAGATTCTTCAGAGCCTTTTTGTTGATTCTGTAAGGGGATGTGGCATAGAGAATGTAGGAAAAAAATCTTCTTCTCCAGAGTCTGCTTAGTGTTTTACTTACTTTCCAAGGTCTAGCTTGGTTTTTACTTCCTTTTAAATTTTCCGTTGATCCTAGATACTGTTAACTAATTTCACCTGAGAGCTTCAGTGGCACCCTGTACATGTTGATATTGCTTGTATTTGGTTTTATTTATTTCTTTCATCAGATTTTGAGTCCTCAGGTGCAAGGATGATGTACTAGTCATCATTTTGCTCATAACCAGTGTCATGTCTGATAAGTAATAGTTCATGAGTATTTGTTGAATGGATGTATTCTTAAACATTTAACCAGACAACTTTTTGTTGTTGAGAATATTCTGTTTTTTTAGGCACCTGAGAAAAAACAAGATGTTGGGAAATTTATTGAGCTTCCTGGTGCAGAAATGGGAAAGGTTACCGTCAGGTTTCCTCCAGAGGCTAGTGGGTAAGAAAATACAGCTCATATTTATCATTAAATATTTTTAGTGAAGTAGCTTTAAAACAGGTATTAAATGTTTTATTAATAGGTTGATATAGAAGGACATAAGTTATATTTTAATTGTGAGAGTTAACATTCTTAACATTTTTATGGCTTCTGACTTATTAACAGCTAGTATTTATTTAGTTCATAGTAAGCTTATAGTTTTTATTACAGTAATAGTTGACATGTTTATTTTCTTCCAGAATTTATTTATTTATTTTTCTAGTGCTGGGGATTGAACCCAGGCCCCTGTCTAGGCAAGTGCTCTACCACAGAGGTATACCCCTAACCCACCTTGTTTTTGTTTGTTTTTGAGATAGGATCTCACTAAATTGCCCCAGCTGGTTTGGAAGTTATGATTCTGTATCAATTTTCTGAGTAGCTGGGATTATAGGCACATGCCACCACACCCAGCTCTCTCCCAGATTTTTAAATACAAATCAAGAAAATACCCATAAAAGAAGGTTTAAATTTTCTTTGTATTTTAGATGGTGATGGGGTTGGCTTTTATTAAATAAGGATTTCTATTTATATCCTGAGCGATGCTTTTAGTTAATGATAGAAGTTACAGTAGCATTCCCTTCCACCCCAATAAATGAAGAGTCGTCCTGAAGTACTCACTCCTACCCAATTCTGAAATTCTAGGCACACATAGAAAGTAATGTTTGAATTGCTCATGAGGGGGAAAAACCGTTCTAGTTGTTGGCTACAACCTGGGACTGACTCAGGCCTAGCCCAACAATCCTTAAGGCTACAGAGACACTCTGTCTTTTCACATCTGAATTCCAATTTTTTTTATTCCCCCTGTAGCAGGGATTCAGCCCAGGGGCACTCAACCACTGAGCCATATCCCCAGCCCTTTTTATATATTAGAGACAGGGTCTCACTGAGTTGCTTAGGGCCTCACTAAGTTGCTAAGGCTGTTTTTCAACTCTTGATCCTACTGCCTCAGCCTCCCAAGTTGCTGGGATTACAGGTTTGTGTCACCATGCTGGACCTGTATTCCAATTTGGAGCACACTGGTTAAGCTTTGTAATAGGGTCCTTCCGTTGATATTAATACTATAAAATATGTCTTGCTAAAGCTGTCAGCCTCACTTAGAAACTTAGCCTTTTGAAGTATTATGCAATATTTTGTTAAATAAGATGAATATTTTTTTCCAAATTTAGTTTAATTTCAGATTGTGTATTCTGTAGCCAATTCTTTGCCTCCTGTGGTAAATGGAATATGTAGACAATAGAATCTGACAGATAAGGAAAGAAATTTTCTGTCATTATTATTTCTTGGGCTAGTAAGCTGTTTGTGTTTATTTATTTAACAATATAAGATTCGTAATATTTTATTTTATAAATGAATATGTTTATTTAAATTATGTCAATCTCAGAGACCATGCTCTCAGCCTAATAAAGTTTAGGGATTTGAAATATAAATCAATATCCAGTTTTTCTTAATATTCATCATTTTGGTTATATTCCCTTATACTGCCTGAGAGTTCTATGTCTTATATGAAAGCCAGAAGGCTTGTCTTTACCTTTAGTCTTACTCTTAGCTAACACGAATTTCTAGATACTAAGTATTTTACATACTTATTATCCGTATGTGCATATACTACCAAGTATTTCTCATAAAAATAAATCACTGATCCTAAAACCCTTGTGAGGAAGGCACTGTTATAATCTGTTTTACAGATGGTTTCATAAAGTGATTCATAAGATGTTTTAGTAACTTGTCAAACCTACACCATTTGGCTTCAGAGTCCATGCAACTGATGATCATGCTGCTTGTGTTTGTTATGAGTGGTAGAATCCTAATTCTGCATCACTACTAACTAATGTACTTTCTTTAGCTCTTATGACACAGGTTTTCTTTTGAGCTGATTATTTGAGTTGTTCTGTGAATATTTTATAATCCTATTAGCTTTCTTGAGGTTTGGGAATTGTTAGAATGGCATGCATTATTTTAGAGTCACATAACTTTATTTAAGCACAAGCTATGTTTTCATTTCATTTCATTGCCCCCCGCCCCCCACCTTTTTTTTTTTTTGGTGGTAGGCATTTAACCCAGGGCCTCATGTATTTGTCTGCATTGACTTCTGCATATAAAGCCTTCTTAAAATTAAATAGTTGATCTGGAATGCTGTATGAATTTCTAAAAGACTGATTGATTTAAAGAATAATGCAGAGACCTACAAGGGATTGTATTTTTCCCTCCTATGTTGGATATCAACTTAGATTAAAGATGTACTGTGTAATTAGTGACTGTCTTAAACAGTGTGACTGCTGCTACAATTATCGGTTGAAACGAATAAAAATTGGGGAAAGCTAATTATTTAAACTACTTCATGCCTGTTTTTTGCCCAGTTGAACGTATTTTTAACACAAGTGGTACAGGATGTTGTTTTTGACCAACAGCACTGATAGAGGAGATTGATCAATAATGCCTCTGATTCCTTATCATTGTCAGCTGCCTATAGGAACAGAATGGTATTTTCATAGATTTGGATTCAGAGTATTGATGCTAGAGTGAGACCTATCACTTAGTTAAAATCTTTTTATTGGCATTTGAAAAAACTAAAGCCTAAAGAAGTAAAGTGGCTTTTCTTTGGATTCCTAATTCTCATTTACTCTCTGATTTAGTCATCATGATGCAGTGACAGTGTCAGAGGTGCTATTCTTTAGTGGGTGTTAGGTGGGTATCCAGTTCCCAGTAGCAACAGGTCTTATTAAAAATACACTACCAGGTAGCATTGGCAACAGTTTTGGAAGCAGTTTTCCTCTAACTGAATGACCATTCCTTTTGAAAAACAGAAAAATATTTTCTTTATGGTTGCAATGTTTGTAAATGTTTTTCCCTTTGTCAGCTTTTGCATATGAAGTTGTTTCTTATGATTATAAATGTTGTAGTCTTTTGTCTCTGTTAGGCTCAGATTTTTAGCATAGTACTTCTTAGAAAATGATTGAAGTACCAATTAGAAAGGTTTTTGTTTAGTTCTCCTCAAAAAGGTTAAGTTTAAGTATTTAGTTAAAACTTGTTAATGAGTTTCTTTGTGAAATGTTTTTGTTTTAGTTACTTACACATTGGGCATGCAAAAGCTGCTCTTCTGAACCAGCACTACCAGGTTAACTTTAAAGGGAAACTGATCATGAGATTTGATGACACAAATCCTGAAAAAGAAAAGGAAGATTTTGAGAAGGTAATTAAAAGTGTAGATGACCTCTTTTTCAGAAAGTTCATTAAAAAATAGAGGGTGACCTGATACCTTTATGGTATGAACATAAATTGTGTTTCATAGCTGCTTTTTACCTTTCATCTGTATGTTCCATATCCTAGACCTAAACGAAGAAATGTTGAGTTCCCATACCAAAAATTTATTTTTATCTCTCTAATCACTGCAGAATATCTATCTCTCTCTTTTTTCTTTTCTGATCTAATGTTGTACAACTTCCATAACCATTTCCAGGCTGTTAAAGACTGATGGTGTTTTATGACATGTGCTCAGAATGCAGTATCAAGGATTAAAATGTACAAGAAAGTGCAAGATGTACTAATGGTTATTTTGATTTCTTATTGCAGGTTATCTTGGAAGATGTTGCATTGTTGCATATCAAACCAGATCAATTTACTTACACCTCAGATCATTTTGAAACTATAATGAAATATGCAGAGAAATTAATCCAAGAAGGGAAGGCTTATGTGGATGATACTCCTGCTGAGCAGATGAAAACAGAACGTGAACAGAGGATAGAGTCCAAACATAGAAAAAATTGTAAGGCACATTTAGTATCTTATATTTTAATTGATATTCTTTTATTATGTTTCTTAAGTAGCACATGATTTCTTTTTTGTGAATGGTGCTGGTTTAAAATACTTTCAGAATTATGATTTGTACATTGATTAATCTCATTGAGATCTTTTTTCTTAATCATCTTTACATTCTTACTGCTTTTATTAGCATCACATTTGCATAATAAGTGTCCATGCCTGTAATCTTTCTTATTACATGCAGTCATTTGCAGTGCATTTATTTTATTTGAAGGATTCCTTCTGTAATATTATATAGTTCTTTTAATTTAAATAATTAACATTTGTAGATACTTTTTTTTTTGATGGTGCTGGCCCTGATTGAGCTCAGGGACACAATACCATTTCTAAAATGTTTGATGATAATGCTTTTAGCACCCAAGTCTTCCTTTCAGTATGTGGATACATGTGAGTATAATATATAAGCTTAATGTTACCCTATATCTCTGAAATATCACATGACTGAAGAGCATACCTTTCTTACTCATAACTTGCCTCCTAAACTTCTAAACTGGGCTGTTTCATTTTGTAATTATGTTGCCAGAACTTCTGCAATGTTTAAATCTTGAATGTTACATTTGAGAAGTATAGTAAATTTAAATTATCATAGTAAGCGTCCTTTTTTCTGGAATTAAAACTTTCTTCTTTATTGTACACTTTTTTTCCTGTCATCTCTCGTTTTCTCGGATCTAAGAGTTTCCTGCTTCTCATTGGGATGATTGAAGGGACTTACAGGGAGCCCACGGGCTCAGGCTCTCAGCCCGAGCCGTGTTCTTCAGACGGGCACGGGCTGCAGCGCCAACGCCTGTGGGCCCCAAGGGCCAGGCCAAACTTGCTCTGTCCTGTGGGCATGAGGCAGCAAAGGAAGAGAATGCTTCTACTTTAAAGGCACAGTGTTAAGTTTGGGTGGGGAAGAAGACAAGGGCTTGACCAGTTGTGCCATGAATGGAAAATGAGAAATATCAGATGAGAAAAACCTCTTCTCTTATCCTTAATTTCTGCTTTATCAGGAAATGGGTTGACTTTATCCTTTCAACATATTTAGAGTGTATTTTCTATTTTGTCAGATAACTTTCATAAGGAAATGTTCTTGGTGTTAGATATTTTAACTGTTAACAATGTGTTTAAACCAAGGGAGCATGTTTATAATATAAAATGAAAATTTGCATTGAATTACAAAGTAATTTTATTTCAACCAAATTAGTAATTAATACATTATATAAACTGTAATATGACTATCATTTTATAGCTGTTGAGAAGAATCTACAAATGTGGGAAGAAATGAAAAAAGGGAGCCAGTTTGGTCAGTCTTGTTGCTTGCGAGCAAAAATTGACATGAGTAGTAATAATGGTTGCATGAGGGACCCAACTCTTTATCGCTGCAAAATTCAACCACACCCAAGAACTGGGAACAAATACAAGTAAGTGAATTTCTTTCCATATTGCCAGATAGCCTTCTTGCTTTTGCTTTGATTTACCCTATAAACATGGAATAGATGTAGAAAAGTCAGGAAATCAGGATCTTTTTTTATCCATAGATTAAGCTGCAAGCCTTTTAAAAAGGCTCATGTGTTAAAGTTATTTCATAGGTCACTTTAATCTATACAAGTGTTTGAGTCTGCCTGAATTTGCTTTTCATGTATTGATTGGGTAGGTATACTGTGGTGAATATCTTTAGATGAAGATTTTTCTCTTTTTGTAATAAATTCTGATTTTGCTAGGCATAAGGTGACTTAGAAAAGTGATGGTATAAAAATATACTGAAATGTGAACAATATAAGAAAACAATTTTTTTTCAAGTGTTTATTTTTACTGTGTAGGTTTTCAAAGTAACAGGGTTTTTTGTTGTGAGAATGTGTGTATCTGTGTGTCTGTGTGTGTCCCCTACACTAGAGATGGAACCCAGGGCAGTGCTCTTCTACTGAATATACATTTTCAGTATCAAAAATTGCAACCATGTGTGAGTTTTTTTAAATTAGCTGCCACTCTTCCCAGCCTGATTCTCCTCAAGGTTTCCTTTGTAGTATAATGTAATGGTTTCTTAACTTGTGTCTTAAAAACTAGAAGATAATATAATAATATCTCTTTAAAAGTTGAGTTTTATTCTGTCACATTTTAAGCAGAACGGTAATTAACCTAATAATTTTCTTTCTTTCTTTTTTTAAACTTACAAAACACTGTTCTATTCCCATTTTGTTATGTTGTTGTTATTGTATGCTTTTGTGTGTGGGGGGGGGGGGGGGATTGGGATTGAACCCAGGGCCTTGGGGGTATTAGGCAAGCAACTGAGTTACATCCCCAGCTGTAAAATACTGTTCTTGAATACACTTAACTACAACACTGTTAAGACCTTTAGGTATCTATTAGAGGGATTATTTTAAAATATTCAAAAGCTAAATTCTTTCAGAGCTGTCATAAATATTGCATATTGGTTCCTACCATGTTTTATATTGGTCATTATAGAAATATGATTATAGAATTTGCCAAGCCAATACCCAATTGTGTATTAAATTACAAATTTGCTTTTTAATTTGAATGTTGAGTTGGGCTACTGACTTATCTCCCATCACCCCCAGTACTGGGGATTAAACCTAGGGGCACTTTTCCATTGAGCTACATCCCTGGTCTTTTTATTTTGAGACAGAGTCTCACTTAATTACCAAGGTGGGCCTCAAACTTGTAATCCTCCTGCTTCAGCCTCTGGAAGGAATTATAGGCATGCACCACTGCACCCAGCAGACCATTGTCTTCAGAAGCTGATAATATTTTGTTATATTTTGAGTTATGAGTCATAAATCTGTTTGTTTTTAAGAAACTCTTATAATGTATGTTTTAGATTTGTATTGCTGCTTGTAAATACTTTTTCTGACAAGTGTAAAATATTGCATGTTGATTTTAAACATTCTCTTTTTTTTCCCCTAGTGTTTATCCTACATATGATTTTGCCTGCCCCATAGTTGACAGCATTGAAGGTGTTACACATGCCCTGAGAACAACAGAATATCATGACAGAGATGAGCAGTTTTATTGGATTATTGAAGCTTTAGGAATAAGAAAACCATATATTTGGGAATATAGTAGACTAAATCTTAACAACACAGTGCTGTCCAAAAGAAAACTCACATGGTTTGTCAACGAAGGACTGGTTGATGGATGGTACGTTTAATATTACCTAGAATTGACAAAGAAGCAAAAGACCTATACCAGTGATTTTTTTTTTTTTTTTTTTTTTTTTTTTTTTTTTTTTACCTGCTTTAGATCTGGAAGGTGGTATAATAAGCCTATAGGATTCCTGACTCATACCTTCATTTCAACTAGCATATTAGGGCTTCCCCTCCTTGTTTTAATGCTGCAAACTTGGATGCCTACTGTGGACCAGGACACATGGGAATTAAACACATACATGAGGTTTTTTTTTTTTGGTGCTGGGGATTGAACCCATGGTCTTGTGCATACAAGGCAAGCACTCTACTAATTGAGCTGTATCCCTAGCTCCCTAAGAAAGATAAGTGTAAAAATGAAAGTGATTTTATATCCATGTATCTTTGTTATTTATTTGTTTGTTTGTTTGTTTTTTGGACTGAGGATCAGACCCACGACCTCTTATATTCTAGGCGAGCACTCTACCACTGAGCTATATCCCTAGGCCATTTTTATTTTATTTTGAGATGGGGTCTCATTAAGTTGTCCAGCATGGTATTGAACTCTCTATCCTCTTGTCTTAGTCTCCTGAGTTGAGATTATAGGTGTATGTTATCACGTTAAACCTAGCAAGGTATTTGTAAAAGAAGCCTGGTTATCATATTTAAGAAGTCTAAAAAAAATTCTTTTTAACCTACATTAAAAAAGAAAATTTTTTTTTTTGGTGGGGGGCATGGTGCTCACAATTGACCCAGGAATGCTTTACCATTTTTTTGAGACGGGGGGGGCTCATCAAGTTGCTTAGGGTCTCGCTGAGTTGCTGAGACTGGCCTCAAACTTTGAATCTTCCTACTTTAGCCTCCTGACCTGCTGTGATTATAGGCATGCAGCACTAAGCCCAGCGTAGGTTAACAAAAATTTGTATATTAGCTTTTGTTAGTATCAACATGCTGGTGACCAAGTTGCAAAATATATATGTTTTACTTTTTTACTATGGAGCTGAAAAAAGGCAGGTTATCTTGGACCCCATACAAAATATGCTATTTCAAACTTAGTGAGGTTTGGAAATTCCTGCAGAATATCAGTTACCTACATATACATTCTTACATGTGTATTTATACACAGATGGCATATCATTTCTGATTCTCATGGTCATATGTAGAATTGGACTTTGAATATTTGTTAAATAAAATCAAATAAAGATGTACTAATGCGTGTGTTTTCCTTCTTTGAAAGTAATCAATATTTCATCATTGTATTTTTTAGTATTTTTTAGTTGTAGATGGACACGATATCTTTATTTATCTTTAAGGATCAAAGCCAAGGCCTCACATGCTTGGCAAGTGCTTTACCACTGAGCCACAACCCCAGCCCTCTTATTTTTTTTGGACTTTTGCTATTTCCAGAAATGCATTTATTTTATAACAACATGTAACTAGAAAGTAGTTTTTCTCTTTCATGGACTTGGATGCATTGATACTGAAATCTCTCCAATAACTATAACCATTTCTTAGCCCAAATATTTAATAAGCTGAATACAATTTATAATTCATTAAGTATCTTCTATTCTCTGTATCTGCACATTGAAAAGAACAAATAAACTTGGTATTTAAAAATTATACATATTTTCCAGGGATGATCCAAGGTTTCCCACAGTTCGTGGTGTACTAAGAAGAGGGATGACAGTTGAAGGACTGAAACAGTTTATTGCTGCTCAAGTGAGTTTTGGTTTCTTTTCTAGTGTCTGTTTGAATTCTCAAGTATCTCAGTTAATCTCCCTCTGGGTATTATTATCTTTGTTCTTCGTATTCCCTATTTATACCTTATGTTACAAAGGCAGAAATTTTACAAAGGGAGTAAGTATAGCACATATTTATTTATTTATTTATTTTTTCTCTTGTCTCACTTTTATTGTTTGTACATAATGATGGAATTATTTGTTACATATTCATACATGCACATGATATAACAATGTATTTTGTTCAATATCATTTCCCAGCACCTTCTTTCTCCCTGTCCTCCTCCCTCCCCCAGTCCCTTCCTTTACTGATTTCTCTTTGATTTTCATGAGATTTCCCCCCACCTTTTCCTTTTTACATCTCTTGTTTCCACATATGAGAGATACATAAGACCCTTTACCACCTGAGTTTGGTTTGTTTCACTTAACATAATGGTCGATAGTTCCATTCACTTTTTTTTCTGCAAATGACATAATTTCATTTTTCTTTTTGTCTGAATAAAACTCCATTGTATAGCACATATTTATAATAATGGAAAATTGGTAATGGCCTAAATTCCCAAGCTAGTATTAGACAAAGGCAGCTGAAATCTTTTACTCAGTAAAATACACGATGTTGACTGAGTGAGCAGTCTATAAACTGAGCTTTGCCAAAAACTGTTCAAAGCTAACAATTTAAATTTGAAAATATTAGAGTTTATTTTTTTCTAAACATGAGCTTGACTTTAAGTAAAGAACAATTCTACCTAATAATATTTATTCTTAACTTTATTATTGTTTTTCAAGGGCTCCTCACGTTCAGTTGTAAACATGGAATGGGACAAAATCTGGGCATTTAACAAAAAGGTACATGCTTAACTCTCAGTTCTTTTTCCTCCTGCCTAACTCAAGTAATGTATATATGTAGAATTCATTAGTGTGCATATGGTAGAGAAAAATTTGTGAAGAGTATTGTCATTTTGCAGACTTTCAGGAAAATGGAATGTTTTCCTTTTTTAAATAACAACTCCAGCAAGTACCAATAATTGAAACAAACTTGGAGGTCAGGGAAATGATAGTAGTTTTTTCTTTAAATCTTTTATGAACACTTTGCATTTCATTTTTCTGCTTTCAAGCTGCGAGCACTCTGTAAGAAGGTATTACTTAATGCTTTTATTTGCCTTATTTAAATATAGCTTCTAGCATATTACATGTTATGACCTGAGATGTTATACAGCTTTGAAGCACAATCACATTTATATAAAAGACTTGTTCATATAAATACACTGAAAATGCATTATTCCTAGTTTTATAAAATGTGTCCTCTTGTCTTAATGACAAGGGAAGCCTTGACTAACTTCATTCTGCTGTTCCCTTGTGTGGTTTAGAGGACATAAGAGTTTTGAAATTACATTTTTTATTGAGTTGTTTTGAAGGTTTATTAATGGTAATTTCTGTGTCTTATTGAATGTAGCTATTTTTAAAAAAAGACTTTGTTTAACTGAAAAATCAAATGAGGAATATTGCATATTGACATTGTTAATTACTAATTGGAAGCAGATGCTTGGACACTATAATAAGGCAAATCATTAAAAGTGCCATGTTTTAAACTTTGGTTTCTGTGATTGTGTTCTGTAAATTCTTTGTTGGGATTGCTGCTTGATTGTGCTTATGTCTTGTCTCAAGAAATAGTTGCTTGTCTTGCATGTGTCTTAAATTTATTTTATTTAGTCCTTTGTGTTTAGTCAATTTTTCAATCATAAAGGAATTATTAATTGGTTTTTTCTGTTGCTGCAGTTACTAATAAATCTGAATAGAATTACAGGCAAAGTTAACTTTGATATACCTTTTATTAATAATCCAATATTTAAGGATTTAAGTTTTGTGGGTGGGTACCAAGGATTTAATCTAGGCACACTTTACCACTGAGCTATATCCCCACTACCCCTTTTTATTTTGAGACAGGGCTTCAATAAGTTGATGAGGCTTCCCTTGAACTTGTGATTCTCCTGTCTCAGCCTCCTGAGTCACTGGGATTACAAGCATGGGCCACCATGTCCTGCCTGAAGATTTAAGTTTTAATCAAGTTATATATAATTGGTTCAAATGTATGAAATATATTTCATTTAGATAATTCTGTAAGATCTGTTGAAGTTAAACAACATAATCCCCTGTCATTCCTTCCATTTTCTTTTTTTAGAGAAACCACTTTCATTTCTCTTAGATAATTCTTTTGGCATTTATTGCCCCAATGAAATGAAATGCTGCTACTTTTGTTTTTAGTTTTTGGTGTGATCAGTTATCTTCTCATGATTGAATGTGAGGATTTAGGTCTCTTAAATTTTCTCATCACCTTTTAGTTTCCTCCATGGTTGATTTGTGTCATTTTCCCCCTCATTTGTTTACTTTTCTCATTCTTTCCCAAAGTCAATGGATTTACTGAATTTCCTACCAAGATGCTCATGTATCTCTTGTGTTCTTTGAGTTTCATCATGAAAACATCTCTGCCAGGGTTTTTATGCTGTTTTGTGGCCTGTTTGCTTCTGAGACATAGCTGACTATTCAGGTCTCTCTTTATTCCCTGGGAATTCCCTTTTCCCTGTAATGGTCTCCTGTTTTCTGGGTCTTTCCTCTTAGTTTTTTGTTTTTGTTTTTGTTTTGAGACCAGAGTCCATGTTGCTAAGCTGGTCTCAAAGTCCTGGACTCAAACATTTCTTTTGACTTAGCCTCCTGGATAACTGGAACTATGCATAGGAATATGCCACCAAGCGTAGCTATTCCTTTTTTTTTTTTTTTTGTACAAGAGATTTAGTTATCATTGAGCTATTTTTTTCTTTCTTTTTTTTTTTTTTTTTTTTTTGTTTACCGTCTTGCTTTGCTTTTGTATACCCTCTGGTAGCTCCCTGAGAAGAGAAGTGTGAAATGAAGATTTTTGAGATCTTGCCAATAACCTAGTTTTTAATTTGAAATTTCATGATAGTATTCCCAGTTTGGGCATGTGGGTCCTTCTTTTGAAACTCATTCCTTAAATTCTGGGGATTTTTCTTAATTTTTTTTTCTTTTCTTACTTTTTTCTTTCTCTCAAGGACTTGTGCATGGGAAGCACATGCTGTACCACTGAGCTGTAACCTCAGCCCCTATCTAACTGTATTTTCTTTCTTTTCTCTGGAACTTTTCTTGTGCATATTTTAGACCTCCTGGACTGGTCCTCTAATTTTATTTTCTCTCTTTATCTCCCTCTCTCTCCTTCTCCTTCTGTGTCTACCCCCATTGAACTCAGGCTGTGTTGCCCAGACTGGCCTTGAACTTGTGATCCTCCTGCCTTAGCCCCCAGAGTAGCTGGGATTATAGGCTTTCACCACTATGTCTAGCTATCTTCAGTTTTATTAAGATTTAAACTTTTCAGTCCAGGCAGAAGAGTCACAGCTTTTAGGTGTTCATTTCAGACCTGTTAATATGTTTCTCTGAACCTATATTTACTGCTTCATTTAAAAAAACGTATGTTAGTATTTTAGTAGTGAGATAACAGTTTTCCCTAGTTCTCATCCCTCTCACCCCTTGCATCTGTCCCCAACTAATAAAACAATGTAGAGACTTATCTCCCTTGACCTCAAAGAAGTAGTCTTACAATGAAAAATTGGAATAATCCCCAGAAATTAAACAGGAAGCTGTTCTAGTTGAAGTATATTAAGGAGTCTGGAGACTACTCTGTTTAGTCACATGTACTTGGATACCTACCAGGACACCTCTTTGAAAACCACTGACTCAGAGACTTTTTTAGATTTATATAATTTTAGAGCAAAAAAGGACTTTTGAATCCAAGATTTGCCAGACTTTCCTGGTCCTGACCATCCTTCACAATGCTTGCTTAAAACTAGATTTCCAGACTTTACTTCAGACAATGTTACCATAATTCTTTAGGTTTAAGTGGCCTGGGATTGTGCTCACAGTTGCCTCAGTGATTAGTCCACCATTGGAAACAGTCTTTTACTTTTTTTGTCAGCTGTGGAAATTGAGCTGCAGTGAATGGAACCAAGATAGGATTGTCTTGTAGCATCTTTAAAAAATTTTATCTTGGTGGCTTAAATAATAAACTGAGTTGTCACAAATAAAATCTTGTATCATTTTTACTCAGTAGAAGCTGAGAGAAGGAACCTGTGACTAGTAAGAATGACCTTTAACCCTCTAGGAAAATTCAGGTAAACAGTAAAATCTAGAGAGACTAGATGTTAATTTAATATTGGCATATAATACAAACAGAGA
Source organism: Urocitellus parryii (assembly GCF_045843805.1). NCBI lineage: Eukaryota > Metazoa > Chordata > Mammalia > Rodentia > Sciuridae > Urocitellus > Urocitellus parryii. The sequence goes on from NC_135539.1 coordinate 99,694,838, forward strand.
GGTGTAGCAGAAGAGGGAAATTTAAGTAGTGCTTTTAAACTTTGCATAAATGGTCTTCTGAGAATGGATTCTTTGAGTTTATTCAGAATTTCCATATTATTCAAAATACCTTCAAAGCAAAAGAAAAGCCAGTCTGACAATAGTAACAGTAAAAAATGTAAAACAAAGGAAAGTTTAATTAGCCATGCCACTTCCTGCACCCTTCTAAATGGTAGGGAAAACAAAAAACTAGTGCATTTGATTCTATATTTGCTTTTATCTGTATTTTCTTGCTAAAGGTTTTATATAGTATCTAAATATTAACTATGGTAATTGTTTTTTATGGATAATTTTAATTTGAATAGTAACTGAGAGAAGACTTCTGAAGGGGTTACTCCTATTGTTTTTAGGTAGGAAAGGTTATAGTATAATAAGTGACAATTCATTCCATTATTCTGCAGATATTTGTTCCTTGCTAGGTACAGGAAATATAGTGGTTCTTATTGTTGTATACACAGGTTGAGTATCCTTTATCCAAAATGCTTGGAATCAGAAGTGTTTCAAATTTTGGATTTTCCGATTAGGGATTCCCAACCTGAATGTGCGTATAGACCAATAGAATTATCTTGTTTATACTTTTAATCTAAAAAGTTGCCTTATTATAGTGATCAAATGTCGGTCTGCTTTTGATGGTAATGTGTCGCCTAATACCAGTGATAGTAAATTAAACGGAAAACAGAAATATCTATAGTCCCTTAAAATGGATTTCTCCAACAATACAAAATTGAAAATCACATTTACCTAAAGAGATTAATGTGTAATCCTACAAGATTTCTCCTACCTTCAAATACCAAATTTAAAGATTATTTTCAAAATATTTCTAGTATAATTAAGTTGGATTCTCTTCACTTGCCAATAGTTATTCTTGGGGAAGAAACTCTAAATCCTTTATGTTGTGTCAATTGATGATTGTTTTCTTTTTTTTTCCGACTTGACAATTAAATATTCAAAAAGATAAACCAAAAAAATTAGTAAATGCAGTAACAAAGCCAGTTAGTGTTCTTGTTCTGTTACTTATTTTATTTATGATACTTACAAAATATTTCAGTGTTTTAATATGAAGATGTGTTTGTTATAGGTTATTGATCCAGTGGCTCCACGATATGTTGCATTATTGAAGAAAGAAGTGATCCCAGTGAATGTCCTTGAAGCTCAGGAGGAGATGAAAGAAGTAGCCAAACACCCAAAGGTCACCCTACAGTTTTACTAATGTTTTCTCTCTTAAAAGAAGGAACAAAATTATAAAAATAAAAATGTACTTTATGGAAGTAGCATGATTTGGGGATAATTTTCAATTCAGCATTACTTGTCAGGATTTGATGCCAATTGAAGCAAATCTTTTTGTAAGTTTCTTACTGGAGAAATTGATTCTACCACTGTATAATATGGCACAAAGCTGTTACATGCTTGGTGCTCATTTTTTATTCTGTAGAGATAAACATATTAGATAAAAAGAGATTCTTCCTGGAATCATTCTGAAAGATGAGATATTATAATTCACATTCTTTATTTGGAAGCTAAGATAACATTTGTTCTCTAGGTTTTTAACAGTACCATTGTCTTTAAGCCAAAACATTCAAAACACATACACACACACACTTTTCCTTTTTCTTGGGGTGATGGAACTGGGACACAAAACCAGGGCCTCACACATGATGGACAAATGTTTTAACACTGAGCTATGCCCCTGTCCCTTAGATCTGCTAATATTGAATCACAACTCCAGAGTCTGTCACAGTGCATTTTGGAAAATATCTGTGATGTAAAAGTGATTACTATCCATCTGAATTTCAAATTTAAATCTTAGATGTGGGTAGCAGAGAGTTCCTTTTAGGTAAGCCAGGATTGTTGTTGTAACTGCTTGGATGACAGTCTTCAAGCAAAAATATGGGTTGGTTTTGTGTGTGTGTGTGTGTGTGTGTGTGTGTGTGTGTGTGTGTGTGTGGTGCTGGGACTGAACCCAGGGCCTTGTGCATGCAAGGCATGCACTCTACTAACTGAGCTATATTCCCAGCCCTCCACTTTTAATTTTGCAAGTTGTCTAAAAATCTTTGGTCATAGACCAGTTCACTCATGTAGTAACAGATGTAAGTCTATTATAAGTGAATGGGGGGCTGGGGATGTGGCTCAAGCAGTAGTGAGGTCACCTGGCATTCGTGTGGCCCGGGTTCAATCCTCAGCACCACATACAAAAAAAACAAAGATGTTGTGTCCGCTGAAAAGAAGTGAGGGGCTATGAACATTCTAAATTGTAGCCATATATAATTGTCTTTCTATGTATGATGTTAGCTACTTTTTAAAATTATTTTATTATTTACATTTATTTTATTATGTATTCATTTAATTTTGGTACTAGAGATTGAATCCAGAGGTGCTTTTCCACTGAGCCACATCCCAGCCCTTTTTATTTTTTATTGTGAGACAGGAGCTAAGTTGCTAGGCTGACCTAGAATTTGGAATCCTCCTGCCTCTACCTCCCAAATCACTCAGATTATATGCACCATCATACCCAGCAAGAATCAAATTTTTTGAGTGCTTATTTGTTAAGATGACAGTTGTAATCAAATAGCTTAAATTCCTAAGTACTGCTTATTGTTAAATAACTAATTGATTAGGGAGCACACTTCTTTTTTTGAGGTTTTTTTTTTTTTTTTTTTTTTGGTACCAGGAGTTGAACTCAGGGGCACTTAACCATTGAGCCACATCCCCAGCCCTTTTTTATATTTTATTTAGAGACAGGGTCTTGCTGAGTTTCTTGAGGTCTCGATAAGTTGCTGAGGCCAACTTTGATCTTATGATCCTCCTGCCTCAGCCTCCTGAACCTCTGGGATTACAGATGTGCCCACTATACCTGGTTAGGAAATACACTCTTAAATTGTTACTGGACTACTAATTTGATCTGTGGAGTTGTCATTATTAATATTTCCCTCATTTATTTTTCTGTATTTGATCAGTATGCATTCCATTTTAAGCTCAGTTGTATTATTATTATAATTCACATTTTTCTCAGATGCATTGGCACAGTCATTGAACAATGATTAAACAGTTACAGTTTACATTTCTTTCAAAGAGTCTTCTCAGTTTTTTCTTGTGAACTCTGTCAAACAAAAACTGAAACCTAACAAAGACAGCATTCTTTTTATTCTCCATATCTCTTATTCTCCATATATAATGCACACTGGAAAGGCAGAAGAACATTTATCTATACACGTATGTTATACTTCAAAGTTTGGCTTTTTAAATATGAAAGGTCCACAATTTCCTGTCACATAATATGTTTTATTTTATAAATTCTATAACCACTGAGCAGGAATAACTTTTTTTCTCCTTTGGTACAGAATCAGTGAGATTCTGAGGATAGCAAAGCAGTTTTTGGTATAATACTGTTTTAGGTATGAAATCAGTGAGTGATTGGATTGTCCTGAGCTACAAGGAATCTTAGAGTCAGGGTGTCTTACCTAACACCATTTCTACTCTGAGGCCAATGTGACTTTTTCTTTTTCTTTTTTTTTTTTTTAAAGAGAGAGTGAGAGAGGAGAGAGAGAGAGAGAATTTTTTTTAACATTTATTTTTTAGTTCTCGGCGGACACAACATCTTTGTTGGTATGTGGTGCTGAGGATCGAACCCGGGCCGCACGCATGCCAGGCGAGCGCGCTACCGCTGAGCCACATCTCCAGCCCGAATGTGACTTTTTCTAACAGCTGTTAACTGTTTAAATGCTAAAATCAGAATTGAGACTATTTATGTTAAAGTAAATGTGTGGCAGAAAAGTAAAGCATTTTCTTTCTAATATATTAGTGGAGTTTTTAAATGTGATAATACAGGTCACTTTGGTTAAAGAATAAAATGAATGAATGAATGAATTTTACTGCTGGGTTCAATAAATTATTGCTTCAACCAACACTGTCCTTTCTTTACATTCACCAGAATCCTGATGTTGGCTTGAAGCCTGTGTGGTATAGCCCCAAAGTTTTCATTGAAGGTGCTGATGCAGAGACTTTTTCAGAGGGTGAGATGGTTACATTTATAAATTGGGGCAACATCATCATTACTAAAATATACAAGTAAGAACTTTTTTGTTTGTTTTCAGATAAATATGGAAAAAATGTCTTTTGTGTTCATTACATATTAAACATTACTTAATTCAGACCAATTCATGTTGCTGACTAGTAAATCTGCTCAGATATACATAGATACTGCGAACTCTGGACACAATTTCTTAAAATATATGTTGCAGTTTACTAATAGTCTATCAGGATATGTTTTATTTGTGATGTTAAAAATGCCTACATCTAGACACAAAAAATAGTGCTTTAGACATCATTTTTATCATGTCATTGTATAGTTAGTTATCTAGTGGGAGGATGCTTTGAACAGGATTTTATATTTAAACTTTCTCCTCATATTTACTTTAAAATTGGTTAATGTTAATGATGAATTTTACTTTCTAATTAATATGCTATGTATGCTTATTAATTTAATTTTTAGTTCATACCAATGGACATAGTATGCTTAAGACTTACTTATGTAAGTTCTGAACTGCATTGTGTGTTATTACATATGATGCAAGTAATTATTAGATGTTTTTAAATATAACATTTTGTATTTTATAATGTTTAATGCAGGTCATTTAAATTTATAAGTATATTCATGTTCTTCATCATGTGTAGGGATCTGTTGTCAAATACCTCGATAGCAGAGATTACATTTTATTCCTCTTATTAATATATGCCTGGCATATATTAAAAATTCAAATATACAGATGTATATATTTTAAGGTGCTCTTTTGTTTGTTTGTTTTTAGTTGTCAGTGAACCTTTATTTATCTGTATGCAGTGCTGAGAATTGAACCCAGTGTCTCACACATGTGAGGCAAGCACTCTACCACTGAGCCATAACCCCAGCCCCTCAAATATATGTTTGATTTCAGATTTTTCCAAAGAAAATTTCTTTTTGGTATCAGGGATTGAACCTAGGGGTACTTAAGAGGGAGTGGGAGCCCCATTCTTTTTCATTTTTTAGAAACAGGGTCTGATAAGTTGCTTAGTGTCTCACTAAGTTGCTGAGGCTGACTTTGAACTTAGATCCTCCTGCCTCAGCCTCCCAAGTTGCTGTGTGCCACCACACCCGGCCCATTAAAAAAAAATAATAAATTATTTTCTAGTAATTTAATTATTGTCAAATAAAATAATGCACATATAGCAATTATAGTTTATTTTCTTTGAATATTTTTCAAACATATCTAGAAATGCAGATGGAAAAATTGTATCTCTTGATGCAAAATTGAATTTGGAGAACAAAGACTACAAGAAAACTACCAAGATCACTTGGCTTGCTGAAACTACACATGCTCTTCCAGTTCCAGCAATCTGTGTCACTTATGAGCACTTGATCACGAAGCCAGTGCTAGGAAAAGATGAGGATTTTAAGCAGTATGTCAATAAGAACAGTAAGGTAACTTCTAAAAGAAGCCATATTTCATCTTTCTTCATTATATAAACTTTTCTTTAACATTTTTAAAATCAATTTTAAGTATTTTAGTTTCTCAAGTAATATAAAAAAGATTCATAGAATTTTATTTAAATAAAAAGATATTAAACAATAATGTTCCCATGTTTATAAATGATAGTGAAACAGTGAAGTAACTTGCCTGAAGACAGAAGTGAGGCTGTATTCAAACCCATGCACCTTAGCTCCAGAGCCCCTGCACTCTGTTATGCCTTTCAGTTTAGTCTGTTACGTGTTTCTTCCATTGTATTTTACATTTATAGTGGGGAATTTAACTTTGAGTCAGGGTCTTGCTATGTTGCCCAGGCTAGTCACTAATTCTTAGGCTCAATTGATCCCCCTGCCTCAACCTCCTGAGTGCTAAGATTACAGTCACACATCATATGTGGCTTGTCACTGATTTATTTCACAGGTTGCTGTTTCAGTTTTTGTGCTTAAGTAGTAATCTTTTAAGCACATCTGTTTAAAATGAGGCTATTTTAGCTACTACAAAAACTGCTTGCATTTTAGAGTTGTCTGTGCTCTAATTTGAAAAAGTGATTTTGGTCTTATGTTGTCTTTATAGCATGAAGAACTAATGCTAGGGGATCCCTGCCTTAAGGATTTGAAAAAAGGAGACATTATACAACTCCAGAGAAGAGGATTCTTCATATGTGATCAGCCTTATGAGCCTGTGAGGTAAGTAATTGTAATTAGACATCTAAACAAAAATGCTTAAAATTCTTAGAGTTTATTTAAAAAGTTGGATTTTCACTAAAATATCACACCTAATCAATTTCTGCTCAATTGTATGTTTTATATTTAATATTTCAGAATTAAGTAATTTACTTTAACAACTAATTGAAATAACATAGCGTACATTGAGTATTAATAAATTATTTTTTTCTATCCCACTTTAAAAAAATTTATTTTGAAATAGAGTTGTGCTGAGTTGCCCAGACTAGGATCAAGCTTGTGATTCTCCTGCTTTAGCCTCTGAATAGCTGAGATTCCAGGTGTGTGCCCCCACACCTACTCGGTTTTATTCTTTTCTGGTCTGCTTTTCATGGCCATCAGTCTGGAAAATTCAATGTAACTATTTTTAGCAGTTTTTTCCCTGCTTAAAAATTCTTGTTAGTTTCAGAGTGAAAAATCTCAATTTTTTTGTTTGAAATACGAGGTCATTAATTGTCTTTCTGCCTATTTGAGCCATAACTGTTGCAGTTTACCTCACCCTGATCCCCCCATGTTCAACATACTGGACTGTGTAGACTTTTCCGAAAGCATCAGTTGTCTTTGAAACTCTGGGCCTTTTCCTAGAATGTCTCTGCTTCTTTATCTTCATCTCAATTGCCTTTTAAAACGTGCTTCCTCCAGAGCTTTTTGTATTCTTCTAGTCTCATTAGGTACCCAACCTCTGTCACCATAGCATTTGGCATTTCTCTCTTTAGCATATTTATTAAACACTGTTAAACTGTATCTTTTTTTTTTAATACACTTTTTTGTTGTTAGTGGATCTTTATTTTACTTATATGCAGTGCTAAGGATTGAACCTAGTGCTTCCCACATGCTAGGCAAGCGCTGTATCACGGAGCCACAACCCCATCCCCAAACTGTATCTTTTTGTTTATTTTGTTTCTACCTCTAGAATTTAAGCTTATTAAGAGAGGTACTTTTTCTTATTCATCTTGACACTTTGCTTTTAGTCAAAAAAGATCATGCATTCATGCATGCAAACAGTATACAGTGCCTGCTCCTTAGGGAGTTCTCATTGAATGTGTGATGGTGGTGGTATTATTAACTAGAGTAACAGAGTAAGTTCTTGATTTATTATCAAAAAGTTGTTGGACTTTTCAATAGACAGTGTATAGCCACATACAAAAGAGTAAAGTTGGATTCTTGCCTCAGTATATACAGAAATTCACTCAAAATGGAGACCTAAATATAAACACAAAAATTATAATACTGTCAGAACAAAACAAGAAACTATATAACCTTGGCAGTGCTTTCTCTTTTGGGTTGGAGGGTGTTCTGGGCATTGAACTCAGGGGCACTTGGCCACTGAGCCATATCCCCAGCTCTATTTTGTGTTTTTTATCAAGAAAATGAAAACATTACCCACAGAACAAGGGAGAATATTTGTATACATATCGGATAAAGGGCTTATATTCAGAATAAATATTCTTGTAACTCAATAAAAAGACAGTCCACTTAAATATGGGAAAAGGATTTGAATAGACATTTCTCCAGAGCAGATATACAAATGGTAAGCAATCTCACAAAAAGATGCTTGATATCATAGGGAAATGCAGGCGAAAACCACAGTGAAATAATCCCTCCATATCCACTGTGTAAGCTAAAAATAAACAGATAATAACAAATGTTGGAGAGAATGTAGAGGAATTTGAGCTCTTATGTTGATGTAGGATTGTAAAATGACCACTTTAGAAAACAGTTTGGTAGCTTCAAAAGTAGATCTAGAGTTATCATTTGATCCATCAGTTCTGCTTCTATGTTTATATTCAAAAAGAATAAGAATATGTCACATAAAAACTTGTACATGAATGCACACAACATGATTCATAATTACCAAAAAATAGAAGCAACCCAAATATCCAAACTAACAAACACACAAACAAAATGCAGTACATTAATACAACTAAGTATTGCTTATCTGTAAAAGGACTGAAGTACTACAACACTGATGAACTTTGTAAACGTTAAGTGAAAGAAGCCAGTTACAATGGTTGGGCATGGTGGCACATACCTATCTGTAATCCCAGTGGCTCTGGAGACTGAGGCTGATGGATCATGAGTTCAAAACTAGTCTTAGCAACCAGGAGGCACTAAGCAACTCAGTGAGACTCTGTCTTTTTTAAATAAAATAGAAAATAGGGCTGGGGATGTGGCTTAGTGGTTGAGTGCCCCTGAGTTAAATCCCTGGTATCAAAAAAAAAAAGCAAATCATAACAGACTACATATTATATCCCATGTATAAAATGTCCAGAATGGACAAATCCATAGAAACAAAATAGATCAGTGGTTACCAGGGACTAGAAGAGGAGGATGACAGGGGAGTGATAGATAAAGGGTTTCTTTTTGACATAATGTAAATGTCCTAAAATTATATGGTAATGGTCGCATAGTTTGGTATAACCATTGAATTGTTTGTTGTTGTTGTTTGTTTATTTGTTTTTGAGAAAAAGGAAAAAGAGTTGTATTGCTTTATTAGCAAAGGAGAAACACAAGGCCTCCTCCATTGCATATCAGTGTACCTAGTATACAATGTGCCTAGTATAAGAAATAGGCACAAGGGGCTGGGGATGTGGCTCAAGCGGTAGCGCGCTCGCCTGGCATGCGTGCGGCCCGGGTTCGATCCTCGGCACCACATACCAACAAAGATGTTGTGTCTGCCGAGAACTAAAATGTAAATAAAAAAAAAAAAAAGAAATAGGCACAAAAGGAGCCTCTGGGTACAGTTGACAGTGGGGAACTCACTTGAAGTTTATGACATTGTCATAATGATAAGGGAGATAGATCAGACTCAAAAATATCCTATGCTCCAACCCTTGAATTCAACCTGGGAGAAAAAAAGATTAAAGCACGGTTTTTGTATATGCTGGATTATCCAACCCTCTCCTGGGATGATATTTGTTGTATAAATTGAATGCACAGATAACATTCATAAGGATTGTTTCAGAATATGAATTTAAGAAATGGTTCAAAACTAGAAAACATGAAAGAAGGTTATAGGTGTAAAATGGAAAATTAGAAATGTTTCTGGCTGCCGTGGTTGCGGCTCAGTGAGAGAGTGCTTTCCTAGCATTTGTGAGACACTGGGTTTGATCCCCAGCACCACATAAAAATAAACTAATAAAATAAAGGTATTGTGTCCATCTACAAATAAAAAACATATTAAAAAAAAAAAAGAAGAGAAACCTGGATCAGAAAATATTTTGTCTGGTAAAGTAATTTTCTTGTGCTAAAGTCCAAGATGAAAGAGGACAAAGCTAAAGATTTAAAGAAATTTTGAATGTCTAAGTGAGTTTTAGACAATTTGCAGAAGGTAAATCCCAAAAATTTTGTGTTGTGATTAAATTTACTATAATTAGCACAGTCAAAGTTATTTGAACTTCATAAACTGATACAACGAAAGTCCGAAGTATTGATCTGATCTTATCTATCAAGATAATTTTCTTGTATTTGTTAGTTTTTATCCCTTAGGGAAACTAAGTCTTAAAGGAATTAGAGTTTGTATCTATTTTAAAGTCTTAAATGATTACTGGTTGACAAACAGCTATTATTTTAGGTTATAACAATATATTTGACACCCTAAACAAACGTGACTATATGTGTGTGTATACACATACACACACACACACACACACACACACACACATCTGAGAACTATATCTGTCTGAATGGAGTACTTTTTAAAGTAATGAATTTTGGGGCATATGAATTATTTCAAGCTATTAAAAATATTGAAGAGGGGCTGGGGTTGTGGCTCAGCGGTAGAGCACTCATCTCGCATGTGCAAGGCTCTGGGTTTGATCCTCAGTACCACATAAAAATAAATAAATAAAATAGAGATATTGTGTACAAAAAAAAGGATACAATTTAAAAAGTGTATTAAAAATATTGAAGAGATAGAACTCGTTAGTAAATATTTCTTTCTCTTTTTACTTTAGCATTTAACACCAAATTTGCAGAAGTCATAGTCTTAGAGGAAGTGGATCATAGCTAATTACAGTACCCTTTAAAATTGAAAAATTCTCATAAAATAAATATTTTACAGAGATTCTTCTTTTAAGCAGATTAGATGTGGTATGGCAGATGAATTTTCTTTAAGTTAAGAGGTATACCAGTTAATATCCACTAATGCTGTTTCTGTTGGAGGCAGGATAGATGTACATTTGCCCTGGGATTAGCTGTTTGTACCTATGAAAGTTCATAAATTGGAAGTTTGTAACAAGAGCAGCTAATTTTAATTCATGTACTTATTGTTTTTGAACTATGCTGAAGAGCTTCTGATTTGAATAGTAAGAGAATGAGTTCTACTTTGAAAAGTGTTAGTTCTGTGATGTTGAATTTCTCTGGGAATTCACTTTTGCTTTTTGTTTATATGATTTTGTTCAGATAAAATTTTTGTCCCTTCATTTTTTTTTTTTTTTTTTTTTTTTTTAGCCCATATAGTTGCAAAGAAGCCCCATGCATCTTGATATACATTCCGGATGGACATACAAAGGAAATGCCAACATTTGGGTCAAAGGAAAAGGCCAAAGTGGAAACCACAAAAAATGAGGTAAATATTCACTTTGTTTACAGAAAATCACTGATCTTTCTGTCTCCAGGTTTATAATATGTGTTTGTATAAGTGACTCATATTTGAAACTGAAGAAAGACCATAACTGCTACTTTTTTTGCATTTCGTTATCATTGTCATCTTTTTAGTTTATGATTTTTAAAAGTTAATTTTATCATGTCAAAAAGTATAAAGACTACATTAAAAGAATATTTTTAAAAGATATTCTTTTTTATTACTAATAGAGCTGCAGGAGTTTTGTTTTTTGGACAGTATTAGAAATTAAACCCAGGGCCTTTCACATGTTAGACAAGCCCTGAGATATACCTCCCACTCTGCCCTTCTAATTTTGAGGCAAGGTCTTGCTAAGTTGCCTAGGTTGTCTTCAATCTTGCAGTCCTCCTGTCCTGCCTTAGCCTCCGAAATAAGGAATTACAGGTGTTTGCCACCATGTCTGGCTAGAGAATGTATATTTTTAATAGCTAGTCTAATTTGGTTAGGAGCATTGTATTCAGCCAATATGTTGATGAACATCTATTCTTAGCTTCTCATTTTATAAGTGGGTAGTGGTGATCCTTGCCAGAATCACAAAACTCCCAAGTTACAGAGTTAAAACATTGAGCTGATTTTTTTTGGCTCCCTATGTTTACTGAACTTTCGTGCCTCTTGGAAAAGAACTCCCTGTGGTGTTTAAGGTTCAGAAAAGGAAAATGGGACAGAAGCTGCTATGATGTGATTAATGAAAAAATGTTTACTTGACTTGGAAAATGTGAACATGAACATTTTCTAATCCATTTTCTTCTTGGTGGTAATATTTAGTAATCTGTGTAAGAGTGAGTTAGGAGTCCGCCTAGCAATGAAGGTCAGAAGGGACATTTTAGATGGAAACACAGGTTTTGTCCTTGTACAAGGTGGTAGATTTGAGAGATGATGACATGTATAGAGAAATAGGGAGACAGGTTTATTATACAGATTTAGTTTACAGTTCTCTTGAACTTTCTCAGTTCATAGCACCCTTAGTTTATCAGAAGTATTTTCATGGCACCTCTAGTCTAAATGAAATTCTTAACATTAACTAGTTACATTCTAACAAGTAGATAAATATTTATGTCCTAATACTTGGTATCTCTTTGAAAAATAATCCACATAAATTGAAGAAAAGATATTTTTTGAAAAGGTAATTTTAAATTTCATTCTGAAACAAGAATGAAAATTAATGATTTTTCTTTCAACTTGTGTATCATTTTAAGAATGAAATAAAAATTAACATATTTAACATTTAAGAACAAATACCCTTGTGCAGTTATTTTATAATAATAAGTATATACCAGCAGTTCCTAAACTTTTTGGCCTCAGGACCCCCTACACTCTTTTATATGTGTGTGTGTGTGTGTGTGTGTGTGTGTGTGTGTGTGTGTTATGCTAGGAATCAACACCAGGTTTCATGCATGCTAAGCAGGCACTCTATCACTAAACTATACCCCCAGCTCAGGGACTCCTTAAAAATTCTTCGTTTACATAGGTTATAAGTATTTACCATTCTAAAAAATAACATTGAGAAGTTTTAGAAGAATTTATTAATTTATGTTAAAATAACAATAAATCCAAATACAATAAACATTAATAAAGCTATTTTCTAAAGCAAAATGTATTTTCTATAGCAAAGTTTAAAATTAGAAGAGTTGTATAGTTTTCTCTTTAATGTCTGACTTGAGCCTCTGAAAATCTGTACTAAACACTCATGAAGAGAATGAGAACAAAAGACAAATTATGTAATAAAAATAGCTGTGACCTTGGACCCCCTTTGAAAGTGTTCTCTGAACCCTCTGGGGATGATCTGAAGATCACACTTTGAGATTGTCATAGTGTGTATCAAAGAATAAGTACAAGATGAGAAGCTTGCCTACTGTTTCCTCATTGGTCCTAGTTCTCACCTGCACCTCTCATCTTTTTTTGTTTTTGTTGTTTTTAGTTATGTATGACAGTAAAGTATAATTTGATATATTTATACAAACATGAAGTATATCTTATTCTAATTAGGATTCCAGTCTTGTGACTACACATGATATAGAGATTCATTGTGGCATATTTATATATGTACATAGGACAGTTAAGTCAGATTCATTTCACTGTCTTCCTGTTTCTTGTCCATCTTCCTTTCATTCCCCTTTGTCTAATCTACTGAACTTTTATGCTATAAATTAATATGTGTTCTTGAAGAACTTTTTGTTCTGTATATAACATGCTAAAAATAACAGGGCTGGTTAAGGAAAATAGGGTTGACTCCGACCTCCAGAAACAGGCATTTCATGTGGCTGGGACCATTGAAAAATCAACTGGGCGGGGCATCCAAGGTAGTTCATTCACCTGGATACCAGTTGTTATTGGCTCTCTGTTGGCTGAGAACTCAGGTGAATGTTGGCTGGAATAGCTAGCTACAAGTGGCCTCTAGCATGGTGGTGCCATGATAGTAAGATTTCTTACATGAAAACTCAGGCCTCTGAAAGTGAGTGTCCAGTATCCAAGGTGGAAGCAACATTGTCTGTTACGCTTTATTTAGCCTTGCAGATCTCATGTAGTGTTACTTCCACTGTACACTTTGGTGAAAGTAGTTATAAACTTGCCCAGATCACAGGGAAGGAACAAAGACCCACTTCTTGGTGGAAGGAATATCAAAAAATCTGTGAACATGCTTTGAAACCTGCACAAATCCTGATAGAAATTCAAGTACAGTTGACTAATATTTATAACCAGTATGGTAGTCAGAGCTCCTTTGTAGTCTTAATTCTTAAGGAGAATGCTTTTCCTTTGATTGTGGTCTTCAAGGGTATTTGCCAGGAATAGAGACTGATGTAGTCAAAATTGAAGGTTGATCAGAGTATACCTTTGGTTTTTTTTTTTTTTCTTTCTCATTTTTGGGGCGGGAGGCAGGGCTTGTTAGTGTTTTTCAATCTTTTATGCTCTAACATAGGAGGCAATGTCTTTGAAGATTCCTTAGTATGTGGTTGTACCTGTATCAGATGGCTTAATGTTATGGAAAACAGTGTTTTTAAAGCACCACCTACACTAATTGGGGGTACTTTATGCAAGGTTTTTAAGATTATCAGGTATTTCCAAAGCTGATTAATTTTAATTTTTTTTTTGCATTACTGGAGATTAAATACAAAACCTCCTACTCTGGGTAGTACTCTTAACACCAAGCTACATCCCCACCTGGTTTTCATTTTATTTTGAGGCAGCATCTTATTAAGTTGCCCAGGCTGGCCTCAAAGTCTCAATCCTCCCAACTCAGCCTTCTGAGTGACTGGAATTTTACGTGTGGAGCCACCATGCCCAGTTTTGAAGCTCTCTCATTTATGCTTCTTTGACATAGAGCTTACACACTCAGGAAAAAGTCACATATAATTAATGTAAATTTTCAATATTATACTAATGTCCCTCTGTTTACCAAAAATAAATGAGTAGATTCATATTAGAAAGTAAGTGAAGTAGAATTTGTGTGTGTGTGTGTGTTCAATTGGGTTCTTGTTATGTTGTATGTTATTGAGGCTGACTTTGAACCTGCAATCCTACCTCAACTTTTGGGTAGCTAGGATTAAAGGTACACCACAGTGCCTGGCAGAGTATATATTTTTGACATATTAGTGTCTCCCTGGATTATTATTCTTCCCTACTATATGATGTGAATACATTTATATATGCATATTGCTCTTTCTGGGTGTATATATAACCTCACCATAAATCATGAGTGTTTTTAAGTATTTTAAGAGAGTAATTTTGAGCAAATGCAAATATTTTTTAACTTACATGCTGACTTTAGAATCTAATTGCTATATAAAATGTCATTCTGATATAACTGTAGGCATGTCTTAGCTATCTAGATAAAGATGTCTTGAATCAGTATGTAATACTGGATAGAGAGAAAAAAAATCTGGGGTGTAGTACATGTATACAGATGAAATTCTGAAAAATTAGGTGGAAGACCATTAAAGAAAATCTTGGGAAGGTACAAGGTGAGCCAGGTTTTAAATTTGAAAGAGTTTCAGTAGTGAGGAAAGCCTGCTAGGCAGAAGAGAACATGACATTGAAAATAAAAAGATTATTTATTCACTTATAGAGATGATTTTAGGGAGCGTCTCTCTAGATTTGTTGAATATACTTATATGCAAACGTGTATCTGTAAGTGTATAATTTTGCCCAAAGGAAACAGTTTTACAATGATGAATTATAATTATGTTATGGTATTTAATGGAGCCCTTCCTTGATAAATAATCTAGATATATCTCATCTTTATAAAAAAATTAAAAGTGATACCTAATTCTTATTATTTTCAGCCTTTGTGAAGAAAGCCTTTACACAGATTTATGACTTTCCATTTCCCATCATCCTGATGGGTTAAATACACTTGTCTCTGTTATAGCATAAATAATGAATTGCACAGCCAGTATTTGTTGCAGTGGTGATTTGTCCCTAGACCTAATGGATGCTCATAGTTTCTGTAATTAGTCCCACAAAGATAAAGATTTAGGTTTCTTTGTGTTTCTTTTTTTTTTTTTTCCTATGATTAAAATGCTGATATCTCTGTATCTTCCACCTTTGTTTACTTCTGTCATTTTGGGGGCAGGGGGGGTTAGGATAAATTTTTAGGAATGTTATTGTTTATTTGAACTTTTGAAGAATTGAAGTTTTTGCAGTTTGTTTTTTACTTTAAACAGCCCAAAACAGTTTGATATAATTTTGTGGAAATACATTTAACATGAATTATTTCACTTCTGGTTTTCTGCTTCTTTAGAAAACTGCTCCTCTGAAGGAAAGACCAGCACCTTCTCTGAATAACACTTGTGTCACATCTGAAGATTCCTTGGTCCTTTACAACAGAGTGGCTATTCAAGGGGATGTCGTACGTGAATTAAAAGCCAAGAAAGCAGCAAAGGATGATATAGATGCAGCTGTAAAACAGCTTTTAGCTTTGAAAGCTGAATTTAAAGAGAAAACTGGTCAAGAATATAAACCTGGGAATCCTCCTACTACATTAGTACAGAGTGTTTCTTCTACATCCCCAGTAAATACTTCAGAAAGTAAATCTCTGTATGATAAAGTTGCTGCACAAGGGGAAGTGGTTCGAAAGCTGAAAGCTGAAAAAGCCCCTAAGGTCAGTATGCCAGAGTGAATTTAGACTAAATCATAAATACAATATGAATTCATACTGCTCACTGCAGTTTCATCTTCTTATAAACAGTGTTTATTGACTACCAGCTTGAATATTATATGATATTTATTGATACCTTTTATATGTCTAGCTCTAAAAACATAAAAAGTTCACAATTGGTGGTGGAGTGGCACTAGGGAAGAATGCACACAAACTCATTGTAATCTTTATGTGACTGTCATTTTTCATGATATGTGTAGATTGGTGTGAGAAGTATTAATAGTCAGAAGTGACAGGGAATGAGGAAATAATTCATATAGGGTATTTAAAATATTCCTTGTGGGGTAGGAGTGTGGTAGAGCATGTATTTAGCATGCAAGAGGACCTGGGTTTGATCCCCAGCACCACCAAAAAAAAAAAAAAAAATTCTAAGTAATAGAAACCTTTACAGATAATGAAGTTCAGAGGAAGGCATTCTAAGTGTAGAAACATGGTACTGGAAGGCTTGCTAAAAATGCAAATCACTGGAACCTGCCCCTGACCTTTCTGCTTTAGAAAGTCCAGAATTCCCAGAGAATGCTTTTCTAAAAAATTATGCAGGTGATGCACATGTTGCTGGTCCAGGGATAATGCTTTTAGAATCAAATGGTGTAGGAGATAGCACTAGTAAAGACACAGAGGTGGGAAGATACCATGTGAATTCAGGAAACAATGAGTGGGTTGTTGAGGGGTTTTTTGAAATGGTTTTCTTAGTGCATTGTAGTTGTACATAACCTTAGGGTTCATTTTAACATAGTCATGCATGCATGGAATATAATTGGTTCCATTTGTCCCCAGTACTTCTTCTTTCCCTCGTTTCCTCCCTCCCCACTGTTCCTCTTCTATTGCTGTTCCTTCTGTTTGTTTACTGTTTTTATTTATTTATTTTTATGTGGTGCTAAGGATCAAACCCATGCCTCACACATGCTAGGCAAGCGCTCTGCCACTGAGCTACAATCCCAGCCTTATTTATTGTTGTTTTTTTTTTTTTTAATGAGAGGGTGTTTTTAAATTTTTTTTTATTTGTAGATGAACACACAGTATATTTATTTTTATGTGGTGCTGAGGATCAAACCCAGTGCCTCACACATGCAACGCAAATGCTTTACCATGCAGCCCCAGCCCCAGCCTCTAATGAGAGATTTTTTTTACCAGTGACTGCCTCAGACTTTTTGCAGAGGAACCTTCAAACAATACCAAGTTTTTTTGTTTGTTTTTTTTTTTGTGTGTGTGTGTTTCTCTTTCTCTCTCTCTTTTTTTTTTTTTTTTTTTTGGTGCCAGGGATTGAATCCAGGGGTGCTTAACCACAGAGCCACATCCCCAGCCCTTTTTTTGTATTTTATTTAGAGATAACATCTCCCAGAATTGCTCAGGGCCTTGCTGAGGCTGGCTTTGAACTCATGATCCTCTTGCTTCAGCCTCCCAAACCACAGTGTCCAGCTGATTCCAAATTTTGATTGAAGTATACATTTATTCTTATTCCAGCATGTCTTTAGGGAAAACATTTAGCCAAGTGGGTCATGGCATCTAATTGTGGAATGACATTATTTGTTGTGAGAGACAAAGGGAATAATATCTGTGATAGGTAAAGATCATATTTAAAAAATGAAGATATATAGTTCTACTCAAACAGCAGCGTGGTTCCAAAACATGATCAAATAAATATTGCCATAACTGGATATAATTCAGTTATTGATGAGCTGTCAAAAATTGTAGAGTTGGTGCTGTGGCTTGAACACAGAGATGTATATCATTACTATGGGCTTTACTTTTTGGTTGGAGGGGAATTGTTCTAAAGTGTTACCAGAAAATCTATTGTCCTGTCAGAGTCTTGGGCTTAGGCTGGAGAATGACAAACTTGAGGTTGCAAGTTCTTGACCTCAGTTAGTAAGTTGCTAGGCATCTGACTGGAAACCCTACTACCTAAGATATTTCCATTCATGAACATTGGACCTCTCCTAAGGAGAGAAAATGGTTTTTTGCCCTAGTAGTTAATATTTCATTGTGTTTTCATTGTGAAATATGAGATATTTTTTCATCTTTTATCTTTAGTGAGCCTATTAAAGTACTACAGAACTATGGTTATGTGAAAACAAACAGAAACAAGAAACTACTTCAAGGAAAAAGGCTGCAAGATATAGGGATTTAGGATATAACTCCTTGCTGTTTCCACTATATGGTGACATTGGGATTATTTTTGCTCTCTGTATATGTTGGACACTTCCTGGATGTAATTTGAGGGGAAGGGATTTGGTCTTCAAATTTATTTATTCGGAGTAGAATACATTGACATTCTGCTAATTATATGTTGAGTAAATGACAGCAAAAGATATAATGGTGGTCAACTACATTTCTCATCCTGTTAGGTTAATGGATTACATCATGCTTTTATGAAATACCATTGTTGAGGTTACAAAAATTTAAACTATGAGTAAAAAGATCTAAATTTCTTTGGCAGTTGGGCAAGTAGTTTTGCTAGGTGTTTTCATACTGATAACTAACATTGAAATATATCTTACTTCAGTTTAGTTTGGCTTACTTTTATTGAATGCCTACTGTGTACTATATATGTGTTTCAAATTACTGCTTATACTTTTTCTCTAAAGCTAACAATAGTAAGTATTGCTCTCTCTCCTAGAGAAACATATCAGTTATTGAGAGTGGAACTACTCTTTAACTTCCTTGTGACACTGTATAGTATGTGCTTTTTAATCTTCACAACAGCCAAGCCCATTGACTTTCTTTTCTTTTTTAAAAAAATATTTATTTTTTTTAGTTGTAGTTGACACAATACCTTTTTAATTTTATTTGTTTATTTTTATGTGGTGCTGAGGACCGAACCCAGGGCCTCGCACATGCTAGGCAAGCGCTCTACCGCTTAGCCAGCGTCAAGCCCATTGATTTTCAAAGAATATTTTTTATTTGCTTGTCTAAGTAACCATTGAGAAATATGGAAGTAACTTTTGAAATTTGCAAGCCCTGGATTCAAATTTTGAATGATTCTCAAGTTATTTTCCATTAGAAATGATAATTGTAGGGCATTACATTAGAAGCACTAGAGAATTATCAGTTTTACCAGTTTGTTATTATTAAGCAAGTCTGTGCTTATTTTACATTAATAATATGTCCAAGTCTCTTTACAGTTCTATTTCCTACAAAAAGTAGTTATTTTACTGTGTCATAGTGGTAAAGAGGTGACGACTAAACATGAAAGAAGGGAGGTTGTTAAACTTTTCTTGCTCTATTGTTTTGGGGAGTATTGTTTTTGTTTTTGTTTTGCAGTGCTGGGGATCAAACACAACGCCTCACACATGCTAGGCAAGTGCTTTACCACTGACCTATATCCTATTTTTATTTTGAGAGAGAGTTTTACTAAATTGCCCATGCTGGCTTCAAACTAAAAATCCTCCTGTGTCAGCCTCCTGAGTAGCCAGGATTACAGGCTTTTTCCACCATGCCTGGTGCTCTGTTTTTGTTTGTTTTGTTTTTTTTCCTTTTCTGCTATAGGGTGAAATAGGTACTTACTTGCTAGAGCTTTTAAGTGTAAAGACCATATAAGCAAGAAGATGAGCAAGGAATAAAGACCTAGAAGTCAACCTTTTCCTTCTTATCCTTTTCCTCTTATTTTTAAAATTATAGTCACTCTTCAAATTTTAAATGTTAACTTTAAATTTCCAAAGTTACAGTTTCAAAGACGAAACTTTTTATTTTGAGCATGTTTTACTGCTTTGAAATCTGAGTGAGCACAATGGTTTTTTTGTGTATGGTTTTATTTGGGCAGGGAGTGCACCAGGGATTGGACCCAGAGGTACTGGAGGGAGTACTGATAACTGTTGAATATTGCAGTTGCAGCATTTTATTTTGATTCATAGCACCTTTTATTTGTGTCTACAATAATCCATCAGAAATAACTTCGGCGATCTTTGCTTGTCTTCCTGCCTATCAGTCTGTTCATCTGTCTGTCTGTCTGTTTTTGAGGATCTTGGAGGATGGGGATCTCCTTATGTCTCCCAGACTGGCCTTGAGCTCTTGGGCTTGATCAATTCTGCTGCTTTAGCCTTCTGAGTAACTGGGACTACAGACACACATCATCATGCCTGTGTTGCTCTTTTGTTTTTTACACCATTGTTATTATTTTTAAAACCCAAATCACAGTTTATCAGGAAAGGAATGTTACTGTACCCTTTTGAGCAGTAAATAGGTTATTCTAGAAAACCACTCTCTAATAATATCACCCCAAACAGCTTTTTAAATTCTCAGATCAAAAAATAAAGTTTGTGTGGGGGGGTGGGAATTAGAAGAAGAAATACATCCATTCTTTCCCTTGATGGTTTTAAGATTCTTGTTTGGAATTTGTGTTTAATAGATTCCTGCTTTATTTGTACTTGCTATTTAATGCACACTTGCTTTTGACCTAAACAAGCATAGAATCTGTCCTGTATTAGATTGTGGTTGAAAACACTTCACAAGACATAACTTCAGTTTAGGTATCTTCCAGGAAAATCTGAGGTGTTGTAACCCAGGTGTGACTCTAGGGTATGAGCTCTTTACTGTGCTGTATTAAGTACTAGGATCAGGACTCAGTTATTGGGCTGTTTCTTATAGGTTTAGATATTTAAGCCAAATGGATTTCTTATAATTTGACTCTTTCAATGCCTTCTTTGAAAACCTGTGATCTTGTAGCTCACTAAATTTACCTGCATCTACATTCTCCTTTAGTTAGGTAGGATTCTTTGTTCTTATACTCCCCCCCCCACTCCACATACCCCCCACCCCTGACACCCCTCATCAGGTGGGAACATTTCCTTTAGAGATTTTCTTATGCAGGTATAATTCTCTCAGATGTGCTAGTGAGGAGCAAAGGGGAATTTAAAAAAAAATTTTTATTGAGAATTCAGATGTAGAGGCCACTTTGGAAAGTTATATTATTGTCATAAATTGCTAAGGATCTAGGTATTTTCTTTGTTACAATTCCCTCCTTTTCCCATGGAGAAATGTTTCCATCTAGTGGCTGCAACAAAAATAGCTCTTTGAAGCTTGTCATTCTAAATGTAACCAGATATATTCCCTTCTTTTTTCTCTTCCCAATTTTGAATTATAAATTTTTAAGATCATTTTTATTTACCTCAAATTCCAGTTGGAAACCTTCACTGAAGTCTTTTGTGTAGGTTGTTTTCTTTCTTACGAATTTATACCAGAAACTGTATATAGTGGCCTTTTTTTAGATGAATTTAAAACAGTTTTTTAAGAACTTAAACTATTTTACTTTTAAGCTTCTATTGTTGTATAATTATGATAACTAGTATATACAATCCCTTTGTAAAGGGAAATTGTAAAAGCCTTCTAATAATGAAAATTAGCTATTAAAAGAGATTATGTTTCTCTTATCCTTTCCTATCCTTCAGTTCTGTATTATGTATTCTGAGAGACATATTCGAATATCCATATCTCTCTTGAAAAGCAGTTTTTGCAGCATTAAGATTAAAATGAACATTTCGATCATTTTCTCATGCCTTCTATAATTTCATGCCTACTATAGTGATCAAAAATCACAGCATCTGGAATAAACCTTAGATTCAAATACTAGTTCTACTACTTTCTTTGTAACTTTGGATAAGGTACTTTGTCTTTCTGGGCTTTGCTTCTTCTGTAAAGTGTGAATGAGGATAGTTTTGAAAATTGAGTATAATAATCCACATAAAATATTTAACGTAGTGTCTGGTACAGAATAAACTTGCCATGAAATGATAGTGATTATTTCTTACATTTATATTGCTAATTTCTCAAGAATGTTTAGATTCTTTCTCACTCTCAGTCTCAATACTAGAGATTGAATCCAAGGGTGCTTTACCACTGAGCTATATTTCCAATCCTTTTTGAGACAGGGTCTCAGTAAATTTTCCAGTCTGGAAGCAAATTTGTGATCTTCCTGCCTCAGCCTTCTGTGTTGTTGAGGTTACAACTGTACCTGGCAAGAATCTTTATGTGCTTTCTAAATTTTCAGGGAAAATTGCTCAGTAATGTATATAATTTTACTCTTATTCACACACAATGTCTTTCAATCTCAAGTGAAATTAAATACCTACAGTATCTCAATAATAAACTAGTTTCCTTGCCTTACTTTTCTTACCATAGCATTTTAAATTATAATTGTGTCAAAAAAAAATTTTTTTTCCTACTGTGTGGAAAAAGTGTACTGACTTCAAACTCTGTTGAATATTTGCTTGTAGTGTAAAATTTCTTTCATTCACATAGTCCTCCTTTCTGAAAATGTTTGCAGTGAATTCCTTTTTTTCCTATTCTAATGTAAGTTTCCTTTTCTTGTCTGTGTGTTTTAGCTACTATACCCTTTTTCTTAGGAAAAGGTAGATTCTACTGTGAATTCTTTTGATTTTTTAATTATATTTATAATCTTAATTATAAAAACAATATAAAGAAGACACAGGTCAGGAATACAGATCAGACAACCTACTCTGGTCTTTGTGCAGTGCTTTGTATACACTAAAGTCAGTAGACTGGAAAATATTATAGAGTAATTAGACAAAGTATGTAATTTGCTGTCTCATGGATGCAATTTCTTTGAAAGTGTTCCTGTGCTTCCCTGCATTCCTGTGGCCCCCATCTTAGCTTCTGTTGGGTTTCACTTAGCTATTTGGAGTGATGTTATAATTTAGCAGTAAAAATTGCATAGGGTAATATGGAAGCATTTTTTCCTTGCAATTTTGATTAATGCCTTGAGGTTCCCACTGGTATGTCAGTTTGCAAACTTGAGGTCCTTTGTCTGCATTGCTGTCTTTTCTGGTAGAGCCACAAGTGTCGTCTTAGGCTAAGTGTATCTTTCTTTTTTATTATGATTATGTTAAAACATCAGGTTGAAATATACAGGTGAGCATCTGATTTAAAAACTTCAACATACTTTCTCATTTCATAATTTTTTAAAAGAGTGATATGACTCTTCTTTAGGTGGGCTCAAGCTTCATTTTATTTTTTCCACCATTTTAATGTGTTTAGTAAGCTAAAGAAAATAAGCACTGTGTAAAGGAAACCATTGAACTAATCATTATTCTGATTTTATACATTCTGACTTCACTACCTACAAACCTAGGATTTGACACTTGAGTTTATGTGGATATTCTTATAATTGATTTATCTGTTTATTTATCTAATGTGGAAAAGTTTTAGTGTATGTTTATTTTTATGATTTGTATAAGGGACAGTGTGTATAATTTATATTTTTATTTTATTTACTTTTTTTTTTTTTTGTACCAGGGATTGAACTCAGGGTCATTCGGCCACTGAACCACAACCCCAGCCCTATTTTGTATTTATACAGGGTCTCACTGAGTTGCTTAGCACCGTGCCATTGCTGAGGCTGGCTTTGAACTTGCTATTCTTCTGTCTCAGCCTCTTGAGCTACTGGGATTAAAGGCATGCACCACTGTACCTGGCTGTAATTTATATTTTTAACTTTTCTTTGACTTAGATTACTGATTTAAAAGTTTTATCTCTTTTTTTAAATATATTTTTTAGTTGTAGATAGACACAATATCTTTATTTATTTATTTGTTTAGAAAAATCACAATATTTATTGCATGTGTTTCTTAGTAATGGTTTTAAAAAAACATTTCCTGGGGGCTGGAGTATAGCTCAGTGGTAAAAGCTTTTGCCTGTTATGCATGAAGGCCTGGGTTTGGTCCCCAAGCACTGCAAAAAAAAATTTCCTGATATTTGTTATTTATGTTATCAGAGTAAAAGTGTTATTATCTAATGATGAGAAAATCTTTGTTCCACTTTGTAAGCCATTTATTTATATATGGTGCTGAGGATCGAACCCAGTGCCTCACGTGCTAGGAGAGCAATCCACTACTGAGCCACAACCCCATCCCTAAAATGGGTCTCTTTTTTGATTTAACTTATTTATGATATAAAGGTATAGTCATGCCTTTATGTCTGTGGGGGATTCATTCCAGGACAACCTTAATTACCAAAATCTGAGAAAGTTCAGTTCCTGTATTTAGTAGCATAGTATTGCATATAGTTTACACATGTCCTTTGTATACTTGTAATTAGTTATTTTTTACAAAACCAGGGTTGAACTCAGAGCTGTTCATACTGTGCAAGTGTTCTACCACTGAGGTACATCCCTAGCCTATATGTATGCTTTATCACCTTTAGATTGCTTGTAATACTTAGTGCAGTACAAATGCTATCTAAATAGCTGTTGTACTATTTAGAGAATAATGACAAGGAAAAAAGTCTGTACATGTTCAATATAGATGAACTTTTTTTTCCCCAAATTTTTTTAAATTTTTTAATTTGTTTTAATTAGTTACACATAACAGTACAATGATCTTGACATATCATACATTTGAATCAGATGGGATATAGTTTCTCATTTTTCTGAGTGTACAGGTTGCAGAATTATATTGGTCATGCAGTCACGTATATACCCACAGCAATAATAATGTCTATTTTATTCTAATGTCCTTCCATTGCCCCCTTCCCCCTCCTCCCCTCCCATCACTTCTCTCTACCCAATCTAATGTGACCCACTTCTTTTTTTTTTCTTCCCTCACATCATCATACCTGAATTCTGTATAACGAAGGGGGTCTCCTTCCCTCTTCCATGCAGTTCCCACTCTTCTTCCCTTTCCCTCCCACCTCTCTTCCCTATCTAGAGGTAATTTTCTTCTCATGCTCTTCCTCTCTACCACATTTTGAGTCACCTCCCTTATATCAGAGAAGACATTCGGCATTTGTTTTTTTGGGATTGGCTAACTTCACTTAGTATAATCTGCTCTAATGCCATCCATTTCCCTGCAAATGCCATGATCTTATTTTTTAGTGCTGAGTAATATTCCATTGTGTATAAATGCCACATTTTTTTATCCATTCATCCATTGAAGGGCATCTAGGTTGGCTCCATAGTCTAGTTATTGTGAATTGTGCTGCTATAAATATTGATGTGGCTGTGCCCCTGTAGTATGCTGTTGTTAGGTCTTTTGAGTATAGTCTGAGAAGAGGAGTAGCTGAGTCAAATGGTGGTTCCATTCCCAGTTTTCCAAAGAATCTCCATACTGCTTTCCAAATTGGCTGCACCAGTTTGCAGTCCCACCAGCAATGTATGAGTGTACCTTTTTCCCCGCATCCTCGCCAGCAACTTGTTGTTGTTTGACTTCATAATGGCTGCCATTCTTACTGGTGTGAGATAGTATTTTAGAGTAGTTTTAACTTGCATTTCTCTGATTGTTGAGGATGGTGAGCATTTTTTCGTGTATTTGTTGATTGATTGTATGTCCTCTTCTGAGAAGTGTCTGTTCAGATCCTTGGCCCATTTTTTGATTGGGTTATTTGTTTTTTGTTTTTTGGTTTTTTTTTGTTCATCTTTTTGAGTTCTTTGTATATCCTAGAGATTAGAGCTCTATCTGATGTGTGAGGGGTAAAAATTTCCAACTATGGGAAGAAAAGAAAACATTGCTTCCCTAATCCTGTTTAACAAAGGGGAGTAAAGTTAACAAAGTTCTTTAAAACACAGCTCAAAGGGGTGTAAGAGGTGAGAACAGAAAAGCTGGCGGTTCTATTGATTTTTGGTTCTTACAGGGAAACAGGAGAAGCACACTAGGGACATTTTCAGGCTAAAATTTAGCTAGTTACCTCCACACATCTGAGGCAGATCAGAACTTGGGACACTGCATCTGTCCAAAGTAAAACAATGCCATCACACTTAACAGAAACACAGACAAAAAGACACAGATTACAAACAGATTGGGGGAGTATCCCCCTCAGATTGGGTCTGACGACCCCAGATTGGAGGAGCATCCCCTTCAGGTTGGGTCTGATGACCGCAGATTTGGGAAGTATCCCCTTCAGATTGGGGGTGGGACGTTTCTCCCAGAAGCCCTGGCTGGCAACCCTATAGTGCGCTCACCGAGGCCAGTTGCCAGCCCAGAATACAGATTCTACAGGCCATAGTCAGAACAAAACAGACAACAGACACACAAATAACAAGTCTAACAAGTGTTAGACTCTCCGGTTTGGGGGTCCTGGGGTCTGGGGGATCCCGGACAAGCCCCCAGATGTAATGCCAGTTTTGTGGGACCCCAATAGACCTCCAGGAGCTAAATTCTGTGCAGTCACACAAGAGTCTTTATTGCAAGCTCGAGCCTGGACTCACAACCGTACCTGATGCAGCAGTCCCAGGGAGTGAGTCCCCAAATATTTTTGATCTTTAGTTGATTGAATCTATAGAGAGTTGACTGTACTTTGGTAATAATTAAAGATTTTTAATGACATTTTCAGGAAGTATTATAGTATCTCTTTTCCTCTTTTATCTCAGACTAAAGTGAATGAAGCTGTAGAATGCTTACTCTCCCTAAAAGCTGAGTATAAAGAAAAAACTGGGAAGGACTATATACCTGGTCAGCCCCCATCATCTCAAAGTTCAGATTCAAATCCTATTAGAAACTCTGATACTGCTGGTCCAGAAACACCAGAAGCGAAAGTACTTTTTGACAAAGTAGCTTCCCAAGGGGAAGTAGTTCGAAAACTTAAAGCTGAAAAAGTCTCTAAGGTAAGTGTGGTATTTTATTTGTGTTTTTGTTTTTCTATATTTTATGCTGTTTTCTTTGGAGCATTTTCTGCCCCATTGTATCTGTTGAACTTTTACTCATGTTTAATTTCTTAACTTCCTTATCTTGCCTTTTAGAGAAAAATTTTGTGTATTCTTTTTTTCCCTAAAAAAAGAATGAGTATTTTCACATGACACTGCTCTTCCCTGACATTGTACTTAATGATACTATATTTTAATTGTTAAAATAGGTTTCCCTCTAATCTGTAAGATTCTAGAGTATAGGGATCCAGATCCAGTTGTGCCTGGCACATTTTGGCCCTTAATACTTGTTTTACTTTCCTAAAGCTCTGTCAGTCTCAAATGGCAGGTTTTGTTTTGAGCTCTAGTATAGTTTATGTTAATTTTGTTCATAAGAGTACGGTTTTCCATATAGAATCACATGCATGGAAGACAGTTGTCATAGGTTTTGAAATTTAGCCAGTATAGAAATTTGATTATTGCCATCTTTATTATCACAAAATGTTCAACTTCTGTGACTTAATGGCTCTTAACCTTAGATACCCATGGAATACATGTTCTATACCATTGCTTTCTAATAGAATTTCCTGCAATGATGGAAATACTCCATAACAATACTGTCCAGTGTAATAGTCACTAGCCACGGTAGCTAGAAGAAGGAGGTGGGGGTTGAAATATGACTATTTGACTGAAAAAAATGAATTTTTAATTTTATGTATTTTATAAATAGCCACGTGTGACTATAGATTACTGTTTGGACACTATAGTTATAGACACTATTTTTCAGACAGTCTTTTGTACAGTTTTGTCCCTGTTTATTATATTCTTTTAGTTATTTTCAGTAGTTACTTTACTTGTATTTACAAACCTGCTACTAAAACTTTGGGTATTTGTTTAAATGTGCTTTGACAGTTATTTGAATTAAATGCTATCTTTCTTTCTTTCTTCCTCTTTTGTTTAATGAAAGGATCAAATTGATACAGCTGTACAAGAACTCCTCCAGCTGAAAGCACAGTACAAGTCTCTGACAGGAGTAGAGTATAAGCCTGTGTCTGCCACTGGGGCTGAGGACAAAGATAAGAAGAAGAAAGAAAAGGAAAATAAATCTGAAAAGCAGAATAAACCTTCAAAACAAAATGATGACCAAGGGAAAGACTCTAATAAAACCCAGGGGAGTGGGCTGTCGTCGGGTGGAGCCGGAGAAGGACAGGGGCCTAAGAAACAGACCAGGTAATAAAACACGGAAACTTCATTTGAAGTGAAACACAATTTTGAATGAATTCAATTCTAAATCATTGTTTTAAATGAACAAATTTTGGTTAATTTGGTTATTAAATTAAGTCACCGGGTTGGTTGCTAATGTAATGTAAGCAGATACCTTCTATTAATTTTCAGTTTATTTAACTTTTAAAAAAGGAAACACAGCTGAGTGCCACAGTGACCGCCTATAATCCCAGTGGTTTGGGAGGCTGAGGCAGGAGGCAGGTGAGTTCAGAGCTGGCCTCAGCAAAAGCAAGGCACTGAGCAACTCAGTGAGACCCTGTCTCTAAAATACAGAAAAGAGCCCAGGATGTGGGTAGGTAATTGAGATTGATTGATTGATTAGATCAATCCTAGGTAACACCTCCGACCCCAGTAACACATTCATTTGCTTGGTGGAAGAATATAAGAAGTTCCCGTGCTTGTTTTCCATCTTTGTAATTTCCTTCACCACCAAAATGAAATAGTAATTATTATTAAAGGTTGAGTATCTTTAATCTGAAAATCTGATTTAGGGATGCACAAAGGGTAGTGTCTATGCAAATATTCCAAGATTTAAAAGTTTTAAATCTTGGAACATTGGGAGTTCCAAGCATTTAGTTAAGGAATACTCATTTCTTCTAGTTTCTTCTGTATCTGTTGAGAGAGCAAATACAAATGTGTATAATGTTCCTTTTATTAACACAATTGGTAGCCTAACTACACATTGTCCTGTGCTTTCAGCAGATTTTTCAAGTGAAAATCTTTTGTGGGAACTAAATAAGAACTTCATTCCCAACAGAATTGTAAAATTCATGGTTTAAATATAAAACTAAGCTGTTTAAAGACAAAAAGTAGATTACACTTCCCTTTCAGCATTTTCAAATCTCTTTCAATAATGTACTTCTCTTAGCTCTAAATCTTCATACCGAAATTGGATAAACCTTTGTAATAAGTTTCCTTTTCTATCTTTCTTTTTTCTTTTCTTTTTTTTTTGACAGGGGTGGGAGCAGTTTCCAGGGATTGAACCCAAAGGTGCTTAACCACCGAGCCACATCCCAGCCTTTATTTATTTATTTATTTATTTATTTATTTTTTTGGAGACAGGGTTCACTAAGTTTCTGAGGCTGGCTTTGAATTCACAATCCTTCTGCTTCAGCCTACTGAGTTGCAGGTATTACAGGTGTGTGCCCCCGCACTGGACAAGAAGAAAATGGTGGTGTTGAGATACCTTGGTTTTAGATTTGTTTAGCTGAATTTCAAATTGTGTTTTCTTTTACCTCACATTATACAGTATTTCCTTAAACAAGAAAATACAACAGTTATTCTTTTTGCTTATTGACTGGATGATCAGATTTATAGAATGGTGAAAGAGAGTAGAACTTTTCACCTTTTACTTTCTGATTGTGAAAGAGCTAGATCTCATAGTCATTAGGATGCATCAGAATAAAACAATGGAGAATACAGATGAAGATACATTAAAAATTTAAGCCAGCCAGGTGTGGTGGTGCATGCTTGTAATCCGAGTAGCCTGGGAGGCTGAGGCAGGAAGATCAAGAATTTAAAGCCAGCCTCAGCAAAAGCAAGGCGATGAGCAATTCAATGAGACCCTGTTTCTAAAATAAAAAACAAAATATGTCTGGGGATGTGGCTTAGTGGTTGAGTGCCCCTGAGTTCAATTGCTGCTACAAAAAAAATAATAAAAATTTAAACCAATAAAGCCTTTAATTTTTTTAAATGTGCTTTTTATTAAAAACAAAACTAATGGGTATATCTTTCTGTGGGCATCATGAGACCAAAGTTCCTTGAGTAATTGTTTGCTATTTTTGCTATTTCAAAAAAAGGATTATTGTCTGGAATAGTTTTTTTTTTTTTTTTTTGTGGGAGTTTCTTTGTTTTGTTTTTTTAAAATTGCAGATCTAGTTTAATTTACAACTACTTATACAACTTCTATTTACTACAGTTGAAAGAAAAACTTTTGGAATAAAAGTTTGTGTGTGTATGTGTGTATATCCCTTTATTTCCAGACATATATGTGTGTATGTGGATAGCTATGTTTTTTGTTACTCTTTCCACTTAACTTTTAATGAGATTGATTTTACTCACTATAATTTTACTTAGTTGAGATTACAAAAAATTATTTTTAATGGAAAATATATGTGAATAGGCTGTCTTTTGCAAATACATTACCTTAAAAAACTTGTAAAAGAGATGTATGCATTAAAATAATACTTTTTTGATTTTGACTTTGCTAGTTTTGGGGGGGGTAATATCTTATCATCTTTTAAGTAAAAATTCAACTGTTTTGGGAATGAATATAAGAAATATATAAATATGGAAATAACTGATAATAAAGGAAAATGAACCTTAAAAGTTTTATTTTCTTCAACCTGCTTTGGTTTGAATATATTCCCACAAAGTATGTGTTGGGAACTTTATCCCTACATTTGTTTGGAGCTAGGGCTTTGGGGAGGTAATTAGCATTAACTGAGGTCATAAAAGTGGGTCCTTCATGATTTATTAGAGGTTTTATAAAAAGAGGAAGAGAGAGCTGAGCTGGCACACTGTTGTGTCTCACCATGTGATGACTCTGCCATGTTATGATGCTGTACCAAGATCTTCACCAGGTACCTAGCAGTGTTTGGCACCATCATGTCCTGCTTCCCGGCTGGAAGACCCACGAGCCAAATAAACTTCTTTATTGAATACTGAGACTCAGGTGTTTTTTAATAGCAACAGAAAATAGACACATCTTAAAAGCAATTAATGAATAAAGGGATTCATTTTTTCTTTTTCTTTTTTTTTTTTTAGTACTGGAGATTAAACCCAAAAAATGCTTTACCACTGAGCAACCTCCTGAGCCCTTTTTATTTTTTGTTTTGAGACAGGGCCTTGCTAAGTTGCTGAGACTGGCCTCAAACTTGCAGTACTCCTGCCTCAGCCTCCTGAGTTGGTGGAATTACAGTCATGTGTCACCATGCCTGGCTCATACTTTATTTTTCTTATCTCCAGGTTGGGTCTTGAAGCAAAGAAAGAAGAAAATCTTGCTGATTGGTATTCTCAAGTGAGTATGCATTCAGTTGATTTTTATACTTTAAATGTCAAAAAGATGAGTTTTATACTTTAAACTTTATGTTTAAAGTCCGGTAAAAAGTTAATAATGCATGGTACCTTTTGTAATACACACTATAGTCTTTTAACGTGTCATAATTTTCTAAGCATTGCCACACAAATTATTAAATTGAAAAGTAACCCTATGAGAGTCGTCATTGATTTTTTTTTTCCCCATAATGAGGTGAGTCAAGTTAATAGCAGAGGCAAGGTTGGAATTTAATTCTTGAAAGTTTAGAACCTTCTTATGTTGGTCTTCTCAGTTTAGGAAGGTCTGGCTTACTATCATTCAGATCTTCCACATGAAGATATACAAACAGGAGAAGCCTCCACATTGAGATTTTGATACCATATACTATTACCACTTATACTAGAATTTCGGTTAAATATAGGTCTTATAGACTATTTTTCTCTTAAATAGGTCATCACAAAGTCAGAAATGATTGAATACTATGATGTAAGTGGCTGCTATATTCTTCGTCCCTGGTCATATTCCATTTGGGAATCCATCAAGGACTTTTTTGATGCTGAGATCAAGAAACTTGGTGTTGAAAACTGCTATTTCCCCATATTTGTGTCTCAAGGTGCCTTAGAGAAAGAGAGGACTCATGTTGCTGACTTTGCCCCTGAGGTAAGCTAACTTGCTTGCTTTATTTTTTGCAGTTTTGTTTCATAAATTCAAAATTATATCAGTAATTCATAAAAAGCAATTTAGATAAACAAAGTCATTTTTTATTTAAAAATTATATTTCTGTTTTTATGGAAAGTTGTAATTCTGTATGTCTCATAACTGATTAACTGACTTGACCCTTCCTCACAGTAATAGCATCAGTTATTTTACCTTGCCTTAATTGATATGAAGAAAACCTGAAATAGAGAAAACTTGCCTAAGTTTTACTGTTGCTCTAAAATGCCATTAAAATTGTATGAAAAATGATTTTATCTCACTAGGTTGCTTGGGTTACAAGATCTGGCAAAACAGAGTTAGCAGAACCAATTGCCATTCGTCCTACTAGTGAAACAGGTGAGAAATTGGCCTTGGAGCACAAGAGAAGACTCATTGAAACATTTGAAACAGCTTCTAAAGTTAAATCCCAACTTTTGTGCTTTTATAATCCTTGTGACGATGTTTCAGAACTCTTTATAATTAGGATAGAGGGTTTTAAAGAAAATACTTATCTTAAAATTTCTTTCTATAATTTTTCAGCAGTAAAGTTAAAATGACTTATTGAATTCAGTAATTCCCTTTCAAGGAATCTTTTTTGTTTTTTTCAAGGAATCTTACTGAGATAATGTTTTATTCTTGGGATTGATTATAAAATTATAAATACCTGATTAATCTTCATGCTATATTTTCAAATTTTGTTGCCTTTTAACATATTTAGATTTACATTCAGGAATGGTTTTTAAAGGTTACTGAGTGTTTTTACTCACATCTGTTTTTATTAGTGTCACAATAATGCTGTGAGAAAAGTAGAGGCAGCTATTGGTATCTCTATGTTGCAGGGACCAAAGGTCTCTGAAAGATTGAGTCATTTTCCTAGAATTAAACACAGTAAATAGGAATATTACTGTAAATTTTGAGTCTCTTGGTTTGATGGTATCTTTTAAAGTGACTCTTTAGAGTTAAGGATTGTTTGCTCTCTTTTTTTTTTTTTTTTTTTTTTTTGTACTTCTAGCATTACCCTTGTATAATGGATGCATTGTTGAAGTTATGATGTGAGCTTTTTTTCTCATATACCAGACTAGTGGAGTTGTGTTTTGGTTTGTTTTACTAATTGTAAATCATGAGTAGGCTATGAACTGTGGCAAAAGTTTTCATATCCTTCCAATTCTGATACATAACTTCTGAATTAGTAAGTTATGTAAGTTTCACATCTTTAGAATTACTATGACATCTACTTTGTGAGTTGAACGTGAGAACTGAATAGGATAATGAATGCAAAGAACTTAACATAGAACATGGCATGTGCTAGTTTTCAAAAACAGAACATGAAAGCAGTCAAATTAATGTTAAATATAAATCTCATGTGAAGAACAGAATATAATCAAATTTAGATAGATTTATATTGTTGAGTAATTTGCTTTATTAAAACAATAATGCCATTCACTCAACCACTTTAACACTGGGAACACATTTACACAAATACACATTTTAATTGCTGTTAGTTTTACTGCTGGTTTAACTCATACTGGCCTACAGATGAAATAAAGTCTTAAATGACCAACTGCCTTTTTCCCTCTACATCTTTCAGTAATGTATCCTGCATATGCAAAATGGGTGCAGTCACACAGAGACCTGCCCATCAGGCTCAATCAGTGGTGCAATGTGGTGGTAGGTATATACACCTTCCTATACTCTTTTTGACATTATTTTTATTCATTCTACATTTTCAGAAAAACATACTTTGTGTTCTCCTAGTCTTATATTTAAAGGTTTGGGAGTATGAAAGCATTTTTGAAGTATTTTAGATCATAGTTGAGTTTTGATTACTCACATGTAAAGTTAATAAAAATTGAAAAGCTTGCAGGTGACCAAACTGCACTTTTATCTCTTCTAGCGTTGGGAGTTCAAGCACCCACAGCCTTTCCTCCGAACTCGTGAATTCCTTTGGCAAGAAGGGCACAGTGCTTTTGCTACCTTTGAAGAAACAGCAGAAGAGGTATAGAAAATTGTCTTGTATTATTTATGTTCCGTTTGTTTGTTCAGGCTCTGCTTTTTTATTACTTAAAAGTTATGTATTACCTGATAAAAGAAAAATCAAATCAATTGAAATGAATATAGATTTAAAGAACTTTTTGTTGAGATTTTATTGATAAATGAAATGTGCTATTTTAAATTTTTAGTTGAAAATATTTTTGGAGGGCCTGGGGATGTGGCTCAAGTGGTAGCGCACTCGCCTGGCATGTGTGCGGCCCAGGTTCGATCCTCAGCACCACATACCAACAAAGATGTTGTGTCCGCCAAGAACTAAAAAATAATAAATATTTAAAAATTCAAAAAAAAATTTATAAAAAAAATATTTTGGGATCTTAAAATATAGAAAACTTTCTAATTTCATTATTGAAATTACGCATTTTTCAGGCAATTTTTACTCAGATTACGATATATCTCTTCATAATCATTTATATTCTTTTATATTCCAAATTTATATACATTTTTAATAGTTACTTAACTTCACACTGCTTTCTTGGATATAGTCCCTTTTTTTTTTTTTTTGGTGGAGGTACCAGGGATTGAATTCAGGGACACTCTACCACTGAGCCACATCTTGGATATATTCTTAATGAATCTCACATTCCTTGTTACTTAACTTTCTCCTTTTTATTGTCTAAGTGCTTTTTCCAGCACAATTAGTTTTAAATAGTATGATTTTATAGACTTATGATGAATAAATATATCCTGAATTTGAACACATGTTATTTTAAATACAGGTCTTACAGATACTTGAATTATATGCTCGGGTATATGAAGAACTCCTGGCAATTCCTGTTATAAAAGGAAGAAAGACTGAAAAGGAAAAATTTGCAGGAGGAGACTACACAACTACAATAGAAGCATTTATATCCGCTAGTGGAAGAGCTATTCAGGTATCAAACTGTTGCATAGATGACTATAAGCACAGTTCATGGGCAGATCCAACAATTTTTCTGTCATAAGAAAAGTAGTCTCTTGTACAAAATATTTAGTACATCCAAATGGAAAAACATGGATTTTCCTCAAAAAATAAAAAAGTACCATATGATCTAGCAATCCCACTCCTTGGGATACATCCAAAGGAAGTGAAATAGTATGTTGAAGAGACAACTGCACTCCCATGATCATTGCATCATTATTCACAAATAGCCAAGAATTGGAAACAACCTAAGTGTCCATCAATCAATAAATGAATAAAGAATATGTAGTCTTATACACAGTGGAATACTGTCAGACATAAAATAATGAAATCCTATCATTTACAACAATATAGATGAAGCTGGAGATCATTATGTTATGATGAAATAAGCCAGGCACAGAAAGACAAGTACTGCATGATCCCACACATTTGGAATCTAAAAAAATTGATCTCATATAAGTTAATAATAGAATTGTGATTAACAGAGACAGGGGAGATTGGAAGGGTAGTCTGTGGTGGGGAAATGTTGATCAGTAGGTACTAAGTTAGAGTTAGGAGCAAGAAGTTTTGGCTTGCTTCTGTACAATAGGATAACTTAGATAATAGTAGTATACATTTCAAAAAGGTAAAAGAAAGGATTTTGAAGGTTTTTACCTTCTTTAGAAATGATAAAATTAGGAGATATGTTTAAACATTGCACAAATATATACATGTATACATGTATCAAAATAATCACGTTACTTCATTAATATGTACAATTTTTATGTTTTAATGTACCATTCAAAAATTAAATGAATAGGGCTGGTGGCTCATGCCTCTAGGCTAGGCAGGAGGTTCTTGATTTTTGAAGCCAGCCTGGGCAACATAATGAGACACCATCTCAGAAATCAACAAACAAAAAGTATGTCATGTGCTTTCTAGGCCATATTACAATTTCAGCACATCTCTCCTTTACTTTAAATCTCCATGATCAATTAAGTCATGATTTGTATCCTTAATTAACCAAAGAATGGAGTCCTTTTTAAATTGTGTAGGTCAGATTATTCCTATGTAAAGGCCTGTCCCAAAGCAAAACACTTATATAGTATTTTTTGACTAACCCTAGTCAATTTTTATATTAGTTATATTTTAAAACCTTATGTATAAAAAGAGAGAGAAAACAGTTGTAATGCTATTTTAAAGTGTATGGTCTAATGGTACTCATTTTTAATAAGAGATTATTAAAAATTAAAGCTTATGTTTGTATTTTTATTTTAGGGAGCAACATCACATCATTTAGGCCAGAATTTTTCCAAAATGTGTGAAATCATTTTTGAAGATCCAAAGACACCAGGAGAGAAGCAGTTTGCCTATCAGTGCTCCTGGGGCTTAACAACTCGAACTATTGGTGTTATGATCATGGTTCATGGGGACAACATGGGCTTAATATTACCACCCCGTGTGGCCTGTGTTCAGGTAAGGAGAATATTTCTGTTTATCATTCCATTTACAAAATACAAGCTATGTTTACCAAAGGAAATTTGAAGGAGTGACTTTCTGAATCTCATTTGGGTAGATTTTGCTGGTAATAGGAACATTAGAACACAACACAGACCTTAGTGTTGTGTTTGTGTACCTATGTATATCATTTATATTATTTATTGTTTCTACTCTTAATTTTTAAAGGTACTTTGTATAAAACTTTTTCTTAATTATTTTTTAAATGATTTAAAATAAGTTAAACTAAATATAGTAAGTCAAATGAAAATGCCCTTAGTGTAGATAGGAATGTGTAGCGAATTACTAGGAATTATATGTAGATTAGAAATCACACAAGTTGATTTGTGTTAATAGTCACTCATATGGTTTCACTCCTGGATATTATGCAGCATAGGGCTTCATTTCTTCTATATGATTTTTCTTTGTGCTGAATTCTAGGTGGTGGTTATTCCCTGTGGTATTACAAATGCACTTTCTGAAGAAGACAAAGAAGCACTGATTGCAAAATGCAATGATTACCAAAAGCGGTTACACAGTGTTAATATTCGTGTAAAAGTCGATTTGCGAGATAACTATTCTCCGGGTTGGAAATTTAATCACTGGGAACTCAAGGTAAATTCCTTAGTTGTATTGTTTACTTTTATACCCTCAGTTTACATTTTTTCTACTCTTCATTTCTTTTTATTAAACTTAATGCTTTTATTACTTTTCTCTATTTTTATAGTTATGAGTTCTTTTCTTCTTCACTTAAAGTGTTCAGCACTGACACAGTTCAGTTCAATTATAATAGTGATACCTAAAGTTTATATATTTTCTAAACTTAAAATAGTTTTAATGGAGTTTGCAGATGTAGCCCAGTGGTAGAGCACTTGCCTAGCATGTACAACATCCTGAATTTGATTCTCAGCACTGCAAAAAGAAAAAGGTTTTGTGGAAGCCTATTTTTGTTATGTTAGAATAAAAAATGATCTTAAAGCTTTTGATTATAATGAATAAATTTCACATGGTTGGTATATTAAAATGTGTATGCCAGGAATTCAAATAATGTTATTTGACCAGTAAGAATGTCAGAACAATAATCCACGGGCATCAGCCAGCTAGCATTGTTATAATTAATAGTAAAATGACAAGAGATGATTTTCTTACTTGATTTTTTTGTACCACATTATTTCACATCAGTTTGTTGGTTTTTATGTTGTTTAAAAAAGCCTAACAAAAAGCCTAACTTGGGGCTGGGGTTATAGCTCAGTGGTACAGTGCTCGCCTAGGGTTCAATCTTCAGCATCACATAAAAATTTATTGTCCACCTACAACTAAAAAATTATTTGTTAAAGCCTAATTCTTTTATTACAGTGTCATTAATAGATAATCTATGCTATTAATTCCATTTTATAAACTTCTAGGATTTAGTATTTTTTTCTTTTGCTTAGACACAAAATCTTAATTGGATCTCAAAATTAGGAGTCAAGAATATATAAGCTTCCAGGTATGGTGGTGCACACCTGTAATCCCAGCAACTCAGGAAGCTGAAGCAGGAGGATCCAGCATTCAAAGCCAGTTTAAACAATTTAGGGAGAACCTATCTCAAAACAAAAAGGGCTGGAGTTATAGCTCAGTAGAGAAATACCCTGAGTTCAGTCTTCAGTACCAACCCCCACACATGCACCCACACAAACACAAAGTAAGTGAGATTGCATCTCTAAGCTTTCAAACCTGCAAGCTTGACAGTATTGGGTCTATTCCATACTAATATTTCTAGCATTCCCACAGTTGCTGATAATTTTTTTTAAATGGCCCCTGAGATAAATCTTCTGTGCTGAAAATCTATGTTACTTCCCTTTTATCTAATGCACTTTCTCCTTTATATATTCTCCTACCTTTAGTGAAGACTTTAAAGGTGAATATTTTCTCTGTAAAATTTCATCTGTAATTGTAATCTTTTTTTCTTACTTAGAAATAGCTGTTATATGATATCGGTAGCAGTTTCTCTAAATCAATTTATACTTGACTGGGTACCAAATGTTAAAAAAGAAACTTACTGTTGCTATGAACTTAGTTAAAAGGAAAGAAAAATTGTCATTCGTATGCATTTCTGAATCCCTCCTCCTCCTCTTTCTCTTATTCATTCTTTTTCCTAACACTGACTTGGCTTTGATCTTTTTCATTCACCAGGCTTCCCTGGTGACCTGTACTGTGTGTGAGAGACATTCTTACCATGATTTGGGTCTGTTGCACCTTCCTAGTCTATATTCCTCAGAGAGAAAATAAAGCACCTAAGTTCTAAACTCCATACCTAAAATTTAAAAATGAAAGTTTCACTAGCTCATGAAAAATATTGATAGAAATTGAGTTTCAGTTGTAATCAAAAAGTTTCAGATTTTGTAACATTCTAGGTATTTAGATTTTCAAATTAGGGAAATTTAGTAAAGTCTATGCAAATATTTCAAAATCTGAAACACTTCTGGTCTTAAGCATTTTGAACAAGGGATTGCTTACCCTATAACACTGTTTGTTTGGGTGTACTAAGGAGTGAATGAAGGGCCTTGTGCCTGCTAGGCAAGCGCTCTAGCTCTTAGCTACAAACCCCAGTCCACTAATTGCACCTTTTAGTATCATTTTATTTCCACATAGTCCAAGAATTCATGTTAAAAGAGGACATTTTGGGGGAAATGTAGATACACATTCATT
The DNA here is from genome assembly GCF_045843805.1 of Urocitellus parryii. Classification (NCBI taxonomy): domain Eukaryota; kingdom Metazoa; phylum Chordata; class Mammalia; order Rodentia; family Sciuridae; genus Urocitellus; species Urocitellus parryii. The sequence continues at coordinate 99,733,580 of NC_135539.1, forward strand.
TGATAAGCAATCAACCTTATACAGTGTGTGCATGTATGCATGACATATATATGTATTGTTCAAATAAATACATGAGATATATTATGGTTTGATTGCTAGACCAGAGTCCATAATTCTTCTTTAGTTCTCTCTGGTATTATGAAAATAGAAAGGAGAAAATAATATGAATGAATGAAGACCTTTTTTTTTTAAACGAGGTTGAAAGTAAATTTGTAACTAATTAGAAAAAACCATTAATAAAATATTGCCTCCTCTATTATCTGACTTTAGATTACCTTCCATCTTTGACTTTTCATCATTCCCTTTCATATTTCTTTCTTCTTTACAGATAGTCTTTCTGTTTTTCCACCTCTGCTATTTTTTTCTACCTGGGTTGTAAAATATTTGATCATGAAACAGTCACAAACTTATAATAAAGCAAGTAGAGTACAAAGGATTGAGCCATTAGAATATAAGATTCTAACCCACTGCCTTACTGTCTATCTATGTAGAACATTATCCTACATTGTCCTACATGATGACCAACAAACTGGTACATTACTGCCATCTAATTCTAGAGCCCAGGCATGTTTTGTCAGTCATCCCATTAGTGTCCTCCATAGGAGTACCACTAAGCAACTAAATTGTATGAAGTACTTGACTTATAATATTAAAATCATAAATTAGTTTTAAAGGATCATTCAGGAAGGTTATAGGCCCCAAAATGAAAGATCTCCCTAAACCTTAGGGTTTTTACTCCCCTCAGAAACATAAATTCATAACAACTGAACATTCATACGTCTTAATCTTGCTTGTAGTCAGTCCTTAAGTTTTTTTTTATAAAAACCTAAGGCTAAAGGTTCTCAAAGTGTAGTCACAAGATGTGCAGTCTCAGCATCATTTGGGAGCATGTTAGAAATATTGATTTTCATGGGACTAGGGGTGTAGTTCGATCATAGAGTGCTTGCCTAGGGAGCACCAGGCCCTAGGTTTGCACCAAAAACAAAAAACAAAAAAAAGGGAAACCAAGGAACATAAATTTCCAGGTCCATCTTTAACCCTACTATAATAAGAAACTCCAGGGGTGGGGCCCAGCAATCTGGTCTTTAAGGAGCCTTCCAGGTGATTCTCACACAAGCTACAGATTGAGTTCTGTCCAGAGTTAGGATTCCCCAGTTGGAGCACACCATGAATGAGTCAAGAATATGCCAGTGAACTAGTGCCCTTAGTGACTTAGGATATCTTTGGCCTCAAGAAGTCTTCTGTTCATCTCTCCTATGTGCTATTTTGTGGAGTGGAGACAGCAGTTGGGAAGCTAATCTAATCAGCTGCCCTCTTAATCTCCATTAAGAGCTTCCAGAAGCTGGGGTTGTGGCTCACAGTAGAGCAGTCACCTAGCATGTGTGAGGCCCTGGGTTCGATCCTTAGAATCACATAAAAATAAATAAATAAAACAAAAGTATGTGTCCAACTACAACTAAAAAATATTTTTAAAAAGAGCTTCCATAGTTGAGAACTACTCAGGCAGTAGGTTTTTTCTTTATTTATTATTCGAGTAGTTTTCTATAATATCTAAGGAATACTACCTTCCATTTTCTTGTTTGGTTACACTTTTTGCTTTTTGGATTATTTATGCTTTATTGTAGATAAAGCCATGAAATGAGCCTATTCAACTGGAGACATGTACATGGCATTTTAATTGCCTTTTTTATTTTATAGGGAGTTCCAATTAGACTTGAAGTTGGGCCACGTGATATGAAGAGCTGTCAATTTGTAGCTGTTAGACGGGACACTGGAGAAAAGCTGACTATTGCTGAAAATGAGGCTGAGACTAAACTTCATGCTATTTTGGAGGACATCCAAGTTAACCTTTTCAAAAGGTAAAACCTTAAAATTGCTTATGTCTCTTGTCTTCAAACCTGTCCATCTTCTGAGAATTAAAGCCAGAAATTTTGGGTTTCCCCAACTGAAAATAATCATTCCCTCTGAACTCTCAGATTACACTTAATTTGCCACTCTTTATTTTATTTTTAAGTGTTATCTGTTTCCTACTAAATTTAATCTCCATTAAGAGCTTCCAGGGACTGAGGTTGTGGCTCAGTGGTAGAGCACTCGCCTAGCATGTGTAAGGCCCTGGGTTCGATCCTCAGCACCACATAAAAATAAATAAATAAAATAAAGGTATTGTGTCCAACTACAACTAAAAAATAAATACTTAAAAAAAAAAAAAAAAAAAGAGCTTCCATAGTTGAGAACTGTCTCAGCAAGGGACTGTCTCTTGGACTTATTTGGGTTAACATTAGATCTAGGCTTATGTGGCATACAAATGTGAGAGATATCAAGGCATTGGCTCTCACCTGCTGGGTACTTGTTGGTAGCACCTGGAAAGATTTAATAAATACCAGCACCTGGGCACCTTTCCTGAGATATTAATTTAGTTGATCTAGACAGTGCTTGGCAACTTTAGTGTTAAAACTCCCCAGATGGTTATAATGTATTCAAGGCTAAGAACCTCTGGATTGGGTTTGAGTGTAGTGTCAGGATAAGGAGACCTTTCGGTGAGGGAGGCTGACCTATGAGAGAAGTCTTTTAGAATCATAGATCTGAAAGCACAGATATCAAGGCAATCTGTAATGCACCAGAAGATTGGTGACATTAGTTTGGCACCTATTTTCTTTCCTGCCCACCTAATGCAGAGAGACCACTGTCACTGGGGATAGAGGCTTAGTTTGGGGAGAGGTAGTTCCTATACCGTATTTATTATTCTATCTAATCTTATTTATTATTCTATCTAAGACCCTGTGCCTAATACACATTAGGCTTCAATAAATCTGGGAAAGAATAAACTAATTTTAGCATTGGTTTTGTTTACATGTTTTTAGGCAAGAGACTTTGCATCTCTTGGCTTGCTTGTCTTAGAAAATGGGGCTAATAAGAATTATCTTGAGGGATTATTTCTAGGATTTGTTGCTCTTTGGTTTGCATGCACACTTCTGGTTTGGAAACCAGTGCTTTAGTGGATAATAGGCATTTTTTCTACTGGCATTTGTGTTCGGTACATTTGTTAATCTAGGTTGCATAAAGGTGAATTTTTTCTCATGAAAAGCAATCAGTAAATTTATTCTAATCATCAGGGAAAAGAGCTTTAATACTTTTTATCCCCTTCAAATTTGCCCTCAAATGTCCTCACACTTCTAAAGCTTTTTGAGGACAGTCTTTTCTATTTATTTTCTGTGGTAATTAAAAAATTAGAACATGATAAGTAGCTAGATTCTCTAAATATTTGCTGGGTGAATTTGTTTAGTAAAGGGGTGACATTTTTATAGAAGAAATTCTTATCAAGCTTTCCCCTCATCCAAGTTCTCTGTTCTCTGTTCTTTTTTACATAAGATACATACTAAACATTTTGTATTTAGTTTATGTAAAGCAGTGATTATGGGCTTTGTTTTTATAATGTTTTTCTACTTAGATATACATGTTAAATATAGAAAAATTTTGACACATGAAGAATCTCACAGGAAAAAACAAAACTGCCTGTAGTCTCACTGAATGCATTTTGGAATATTATCAATACTTATTTGTAAAATATAGACCCTTTGAATAAATCAGAATTCTAGTAGATATTGTTAGGGAAAAACCGGATAAGGATAACATGACTTGTATTTTTTAAGGTGTCAAATTATACTAATTGTGGTTGGATCCTTATTTTACTAAGGACTAAGAAACTAATATATGAATTAATTTTATTATGTCAAGCATGTGGTGTTATAGATCTTGTCAAAGGTTTGGATTGGTTTTTAAGATTATTTAGCCCACATTAGACTATTGGTTTCATAAGGTCAGTTTTTTTGGTAGTATTTTTAGTTAAAGAACTTCTGTGCACATGAAGTAGACTAAGCTTCTATAACCAAGAGAGGACTTAAGTTGAGTTTAAAGAATGACTTCCCTGTTCTTTCAAGGAACAGTATGAAGTCAGTGTTGCTGTTCTGGGATGGCTCTACTGCTTCTGATAATTCAGGAGTCTAGATGATTTCTGTTTTATTGGCTCTGCCAGTCTCTAGGCCTGTTGTCATGTACATGGTCAAAACTAGATCACAGTCATCTCTAAGTAACTACTCAAATGCTGGTTGGGAAATGGGGGAGTGTGCAGGAGCGGCTCACTGCCTTAAAGGTTAAGCCAGGCAGGTGGCCATACATATGCCTGTCCTACTCTCCATGGCTATAACTTGGTCACATAGGCCCATCTCTCTACAAAAAAGAGACAAGACTGGGAAAAAGAGGAAATAGATTTGGTGGATAGCTAGCAGTTTCTGGCACAGAGTTCACATGGTCTTAGCCCTGAGATTGAGAAAATAACAAATGTCTTTCCTTCCTTTGTCACCACCTTGTGTGACTAAATGTGTAACTTTGAATGTGAAAAAGAATGTTCATTTGCATTTCTAAAACCTAAGTCTTTTACAAAAGAGAATTAAGCAGTGTGTGAAAGAAAACATTTTGAATCATGTGTATTGTTTCTCTTTTTCAAACTTTTTACTTTTGTTATCACAGCAGTCCCATATAGTAGTTACTAGTGTATGATTTACTCTAGAGTGTTTTTCCAGTTTTGTAGAAGAGAAAATAATACCAGAGAAGTCTATAAACTTAGACTCCCACAGGTAGCAAGTGGTATCGCCAGGAACAGAATGTTAGTCGATAGAAATTTAACAGCAATAATAAAAATAACTGTCACTGATTGTGTGCTTTCACAGGTTATCGTTCTTTCATTAAATTATGTGTTGTTTGAAAATTTGTAAGAAAAATTATATATTCGAATTTTTGGTAGGGCTTGTGAAGACCTTAAAACTCATATGGTTGTGGCTAATACATTGGAAGATTTTCAGAAAGTACTGGATTCTGGAAAGGTAAGCAACTTCCAATTTTCTTTCTTTCTTTCTTTCTTTCTTTCTTCTTTCTTTCTTTCTCGCCCCTCTTGTTTTGTTTGTTTTTATTTTTCCTACAATGCTGGAGATTGAACCCAGGGCCTTGCCCCTGCTAGATAAATACTCTATCACTGAACTATATTCCCAACCCTGAGGAGTTTTGAAAATAAGGATATTTCAGTAAATTGTATTTTAAGGTTCATTAGAACTGGGTGTGGTGATGCACACCTATAATTACAGCAGTTTGGGAGAGTTAGGCAAGGAGGATCACAAGTTTGAAGTTGGCCTCACCAACTTAGGGAAACCCCCAACAAAAGTTGCTTTCTTTCAGTGCATGTATGGTTCTCTGACCATACAAACACTTACCTGGATCTTAATTGATCGAACTTTATGAATAATGTGGGGAAATGTGTTGCTCATACTGTCTTTTTCAGAATGAGTGCTTACTTCTGGTGCCTTAAAACTACATAGACTTTTCAATTAATTTACTGACTATTCAGGATTTCAACAGTTTTATGTATTATGTGTATTCAGATGTTCATAGCTGAAACAATTTTCATAAAGAAGAAATTTTCATTTGCCAAAGTTATTTATTATTGGAATGAATTATACGAACTTTAGTATTCTGGTATAATCGTTTGAATATATAACCCATCCTGTGTCCTCGGATTACAAATGAAGAAACCATGGGCCAGAGTTCAAATGAATTATCCCAAGCTACACAGACCTGGTGCTAGCAGTCAGATCTCTCTGGCTTGGTTTAATGTAATTTCCTATGTATCTGTTTTTTTCAAATTCATGCTGAGAGTATAAAGCAAAATTTTATTTTGTGATCATAACCTATTAATAATGCCTCTTCTTACATGAGTCAGGAAAATTAATCTCTGGCTCTCAGTTTAAATGAGTTCAAAATAGATAATCTCAAAATCCCTCTCAGATTTATAATTCTTTAGTATTTGGCTTTCTATTCTTGATTTATTACCTTTGTAATTTTTTTGGTACCAGAGATTGACTCAGGGGTGTTTAGCCACATTCCCCAACCCTTTTTTATTTTTGTTTTGAGAGAGGGTCTCACTAAATTGCTGAGGCTGGCTTTGAATTCATGATCCTCCTGTTCAGCCTCCTGTGCAGCTGAGACTACAGTTGTGCACCACCATGCCAAGCTTGCCTTTGTAATTTTTTACCTTACTTACTTCAGTAGAAAGGCAAGGGATTAGGTAACCATCTCCTACTTTGTTTTTTTCCTTTCTTTATAATTTATTTGATTGTTTTCCGTTTGTTCCATTAATTTTTGAAGTTATAAATTTCTTTCACTATAGAAATATGACAGTCACTTTTTGCATCCCAGTCTATTAGAGAAATTGCATAAGAGTTAATAAATCAATAGAGCTAACCAACCATCAGTTAATCTATTGATTTCAAAAAAATGGATCTCGGCAGGTATTAGTGGGATCTTATCTTTTATTCTAGTATTAGATAAATTATTGCAGAGATTCCATCTTCTACTCTAAAGTAGAACATAGGATATTTTAGTTGTATGTCCAAAGAGCACATGGAACCAAAAAGCAAATTTTGTGTCTTGTATACAGTAGTCAGTTCCACCTCACTTCTTACCTCACATGGGTCAGCCTAGATGGGTTGACTGACCATCAAGCAACCTTTGAGGTCATTGTAAATAGAATTGTATTTGCTAGGAGGGGAAAAGGAAAAGGGATCTTTGGAACTTGAATGTAGGTGAAAGTTTGATTTTTCTACTCTTCTGTATTGGTACAAATGAAAAAAACACTATTTTTGATTTATAGGACTTGATTCTAGTACATATTTCCAAGAGGAAGATCTTAATTGAATGAAAAATAAATGCTGTTATATACTATATATATATACATATATATATATATGTATATATATATCATACATAAGTATATGCATGTACACTGTTGCTATGCATTACTAATCTTTTTTGTTGATCACTGTGAGTTTTGAATATTGCTATTTCTTGAGTACTGCATGCTAACCAGTTGTGCCACTGGAGCTCCAGAATATTGCTTTCTTGTCATTAATATTGTCTTCTAAAAATTTTAAAATATTACATACAGCAAAAGTTAAAACAATATAGAGAAATTATTGAAGAATTCTGTTAAAATCCTTTCATGATTGAATAAATAACCTAAACATTCATACTGTCTTTTTTATATTTATGAATGCCAACTAAATAACCAGAAATTCCAAGTCTTAGCATCTAAACCTTACTTTGAAGCTAGAAAGAATTAAAGCATAGGTTTTTACAAAATTATCACTTATGAATCCAAATAAAAATTTAATTGAATTTGTTCATGTGCTACAATGATTTTAAATTTTAAAAAAATAATATTTTAGAAATATAGACCCTTCTCAAGGCTTAGTAATTTTTTTCAAGGAAAAAGGAAACACAACTTTATTTACTATAAAAATTGTTAAAGTTGTTAAAATACAGCTATAAATTTTTTAAATTAAGGGAAGTAAAAGTTTCAAAGAAACCAGATTTAAATTTATTACTCAAAGACATTCTTTAAAATGGTCTCAATATTTTATCATTCCATGAAGTTTATTGATTAAAGTTTTTTCCCTGTTCTCTCTTTTCTCATGAATTTTAAACAGTACTATGTGAATATGCTTTTTTCGTGCTCTTACTATAAATGTTTATGATTTACAACTTTGAACATTAGGAAGTAATTTTTTGGTTACTCAGCTTATATATCTAGGTTTGTTTTTGCTTCAGTTTTCTTCACACAAAGAATTTCTGTATTAAGACTTCTCTGAATGTTTATTTTTTCCGATCTTTGCCACCTTCCCTCAGCCCATTCCTACTCCTCAGGACTTAAGTAGAAATTTATTTCTTCATTGTCTTGAGACAATGTTATCACAATAGTAGTTTATAGACCTTGGGAATTAAATTAACACACTTCACTGAATGAACATAAAAAAAGACTTTTGCTACCCATTGCATTAGTGTTCATCTGAAGATATACTTGTTTTTCGATAATTTCCTAGTCTCTAGTTACTTTTACTTAGAGAAGCATTTTGCAACATGTTTAACTAAATCCGAAGTGAAGGAATTTGCAGGAGGAGCTCTTAATTTGTTTGTGTAAGACATGGCTGGAATTAGTGAAAAGTTAAAAGGGAGCTGGGATTGTAGCTCAGTGGTAGAGCACGCACATAGCACGTGTGAAGCACTGGGTTCCGTTCTTAGCACCGCATATAAAATAAAGATATTGTGTTCATCTACAACTAAAAAAAAAAAATTAAAGTTAAGAGGAAGCTGGAAACATACTGCTGTTGCCTTTACTGTCTCTTGGGTCTCCCCTTGATAAATCTCTAGTTTGCTTTCAGCTGCTTCTAAACTGATATTTCTCCGGTGTTAATGATGTTCTTACCGTCATTAACATTGATCTCCTGGAATTTTTTATAGAACTATTAGGTACTTATTATTGCACATATGTCTCATTTTGAAGTAGACATGCTATGAAAAATTTAGCATTCATAACTGGGAGAAATCTTAACCCACTTTGTCCCATATCTCAGATGTAGAACACCTATAAAAACGTAATATATAATATAGTTGTATAACATGTAGCAATTATATAGTAAGAAGAATGTGTATTATATCATAGTAATTATAATGATTAATATATATTTGCTCTAGGTTATGATTTTCAACCTATTTTAATACATCCTTGTCAACTTTATTGAAATATTTGCAGAATTGGAAACTTGGGACTTAATGGGTCTTTGCCTATCTAGTCAAACATTTATATTTTATTGAATGAAAATCCAGGGCTAGAGATTTTCAACGAGATAATGAAGTTTAAAATGAAGCTAAAATCCCAAGTGTCGTGATTCTGCCCATTATTCTATATGGTGTAAGAAAGAAAAATTGAGTGTTGTTTTTTTTTTTATACAGAATGATTATTTTAGAAATATTTTTAGTTATAGTTGGACACCATATCTTTATTTTTATGTGGTGCTGAGGTTCAAACCTAGTGCCCCACATGTGAGAGGCAAGCACTCTACCACTGAGTTACAACCCCAGCCCCTGAATGATTTTTTTTTTTTAGAGAGAGAGAATTTTAATATTTATTTATTTTTTTTAGTTTTCGGCGGACACAACATCTTTGTTTGTATGTGGTGCTGAGGATCGAACCTGGGCCGCATGCATGCCAGGCGAGCGTGCTACCGCTTGAGCCACATCCCCAGCCCCAGAATGATTTTTGACTTTCAAAAGTTCTTAGACTTAAAATGATTCACATACTCATTGCATATTAGGAACATTATGGTATAAAATGATACTTGTCTGATAGTTAATTGTCATTATTAACATCACTTTAAAAACCAGCATTTATTATCTCCCTGTTCTCCTTCTGATAACCATGTTTATATATAGAACAGGCCATAGTCCACATTTGAAATGGACGTAGAACTGGAGTATGCTACACTGCAGACAGTTTATTGGGACATTTTAATGTGTTGCAAAGGCGTTTTTGTTATGTTTTGTTCCATGAGTGTGAGTTTTTAATGCAAAAACATTCTTTCATATCTTGTGTATCTCTGAGCAAAGATTCTAGTGTATTTGCAGTAAAGATGCCACGGCCTGAGAGATTTTTTTGCTTATAAGTTGTATAGAGAATTCAAATCTTCCTTTTATAGAATGAGTTATAAATAGTGAATACTTTTTCTTTCCCTATTAGATTGCTCAGATTCCATTCTGTGGGGAAATTGACTGTGAAGATTGGATCAAAAAGACCACTGCCAGGTAACCAATACAGCTTGTGAGGAACTGCGCTGGAAAGGAAAGGCAACATATAGCATAAAAATGAATGAAATTCTCATGTGTTTTTAAATTTCAGGGATCAGGATCTGGAACCTGGTGCTCCTTCCATGGGAGCTAAAAGCCTTTGTATCCCTTTCAAACCACTCTGTGAGCTGCAGCCTGGAGCGAAATGCATCTGTGGCAAGAACCCTGCCAAGTTCTACACCTTGTTTGGTCGGAGTTACTAAAGGATAAAATAAAACCATCACGCCAATCCTCCTCAATTTTTAAAAAATCTGATACTAATCTTCTCAGATACAGTTTTATGATTTTTTTTAAAAAAAAATAAAAATTGTAAAAGGAGATCACATGAGACAAACAACTATTCTTATGCTTAAATCGGCAATGGAAAAAAAGACTTTTCTGTAAACAACCCCAGTAATAAATATCATGAACTAATACTGTTTTATGTATTCATTTGTTTCTGAAATACCTGAATTATGTACTACAAGGAAAATCCTACCAGCAATTCATTGAAAGTTAGGTGGTGTTGATATCAATACCCGTTGGGATGTCACCAACTTTAAACCACCAATTATCCCGTCTGT